>NC_090925.1:896987745-897612745 GCF_040938575.1 Ambystoma mexicanum
CTGGAGCACCTACCAGAAGATATAAAGAAAGAGGCAATGGCAATATTACATGAGGGGGAAGAAGCAGCCAACCACAACATTGATATAGCGGTAGATCTGGCCGAAACCGGCTTTAAATGAATCGGAAATGAAATAGTGATGAGAAGGCAGGGCTGGTTGCGGTGTACAGATTTCAGACCTGAAGTGCAGCACAAGGTAATAGACATGCCCTTTGAGGGGGATGATTTGTTTGGCCCAAAGATAGACGAGGCTCTGAAGGCGATAAAAACTGACACTGATACAGCCAGATCACTCACCAGCCTGCAGAGTAGAAAAACGTTTGGTCCCTTTAAATGGGCCTCCGGAAGGAACAACTCCACCTCCTTGTATAGGGTTAGTCGATCTTACTCAAAGGGTACTGCTAGGATACAAAAAGTCATTCCAAGGCTACAACAAATCAAAAGATTTTTGCCAAGCACAAAGACGCAAGCAAACAACAAACCCTCAAAGAGGAAAGACAGGGAAAACAGTTGCTGTGACTATGCCTTTAATGCAAGGCAAGTGGGGGGAAATGTGTCCAATTGCGTTCGTCAGTGGTACCTCATAACGACAGACAGGCGGGTCCTGCAAGCAATTATCTATGGCCATCTGCTGGAATTCACAAAAAAAAAAACCAACATACCATCCATTCCACGCACACAAAGTCTTCTAAAGATTCTCCTCCAAGAAGTCAAACAAATGCTAGGGAAAAGGGCAATAGAAAAGGTGTCAAAACAAGACAAAGTGTGAGGAGTGTACTCACATTACTTTGTAGTAAAAAAGCGAGACAGCAAATGGTATGCAATACTGGACCTGCGCAGTTTAAACAAATTCATCAAAAGACAAAAGTTCCAAATGGTAACACTACAACAAGTAATCAAGGCAATTCAGCAACACAACTTCCAAGAGTCTCTAGACCTACAAGATGCGTATTTTCACATCCCAATCTGCCCCAAACACAGGAAGTATCTAAGATTCGTAGTCCGCAACACCCATTACCAGCTCCGGTTACTGCTGTTCAGCCTAAAGTCAGCCCAGCAAAACTTTACCTAATGCCTAGCACCCATCGCAGCAAGCCTTTGCAGAAAAGGTCATCACATCTATCCATACTTAGACGACTGGCTTGTGAGAGCGCCAACCGTCTCCAAGGCCCAACACACCATGTCGGAAACAGTACGGACACTCCAAAGCTTAGGATTCTCAATAAACTACAAAGAATCTTCTTTGCAGCCATCCAAGAACTTGGTGTTTGCCACAGAGGAGCAGAGGGTGCGTCCCTCAATTCAGCGTATAAATGTTAACCTTGCTGATTCTAAGGTTCAAACCCAAACATGCCTCAGTACACCAATACATGCTTCTGCTAGATACTATGTCATTGTGCATTCCACTCATACCCAACTGCAGGCTTCACATGCGGCCCCTGCAAGGGTTCATAGCCACAAACTGGTCCCAAGTTGCAAGAACTTGGGAGGAAAAAATTTGCATCACCCCAGACATTGTATGCAAACTACAATGGTGGAAGAACAGGAGCAACCTTACAAGGGGAAACACTTTCCAGGAACCAAATCACCACAGAACGTTAGTCACAGATGCCTCAATGACAGGCTGGTGGGCACATGTCAACCACTTGCATATAAGGTGACTGTGGACGACACAAGAGGCCAAACTACACATGAACGTGCTGGAGTTGAGAGCAGTATGGTGGCCCCCCAAAACATTCCTACCAGTGCTAATGGGACAGATACAGATACAACACAACAATATTTTATATCAGGAAGCAAAGGGGAACAAAGTCAAAAACATTGGGCCTCATTACGACTTTGGAGGCAGCCATGCCCTTAACAAGGGCATGGCTGCCTCCAAAATCGTGTCCGGGTCTGGGTTCCCTGAATGGGGAAATACCGGGCCATTCCGAGTATGGAGGGCCCGGTATTTCCTCCTTCAGGGAATCCAGGCCCGGTCCTTCCCCATTCCCATTCGAGCCCCGATAGGGCTCAATGGGAATGGGGAGGGAGCTAACAACGGGCCCATTACAAGCGGGCCCGTTGTTAGCTCCCTGGTCCCCTTGCGGGACCCGCTATGGCCGTCTGGAGAAACCAGACGTCCAGAGGGGGTCCCGCGAGGGAACCTCGTAATATTGCTGAATGGGTTAAACGGCGCCGGCACCATTACCGGCGCCGTTAAACCCATTCCGCAATAGTTATAATGAGGCCCATTGTCTCACGAAGCTCAACAGATTTGGAAATGGGCCCTTACCAACCAGATGCTCCTTCAGGCGTTTCACCTACCATGAGTCCAAAACAACATAGCGGACAGCCTCAGCAGGCAGTCTGTGCAATCGCACGAGTGGGAAATTAACCAACAGCAACTAAACAAAGTGTTCAGGCGGTGGGGTCACCTGCCGATAGACCTGTTTGCTCACTGAAAAAATGCCCAAACTTTGCAAGCATAAGCTAGCAGCGGGGGTCCAAAAGGGATGCATTCTGATTCCCATGGACAAACCTGTTTGCCTACGCCTTGTCCTGCCCACCGATTATACATCAGACGGTTCAAATGATCATGGAACACCCTTGCAAAATCATTCGCCTTGCGCCAAACTGGCCAAGAAAGTCTTGGCCTTCAGACCTACTGAAGCTGTAAGCGGATCGGCCGATACGGCTACCCAGACAACCAGACATCATTTCGCAACATTGCGGAAGGGTCCTACATCACAACCAGCATTCACTGGAGTTAATAGCATGGCTACTGATTTCGTATAATCTGGCCAGCCACAAACCAATCGTATTACTTTAAGTGGAAAAAGTTCTGTAACTGGTGTCAAGGGCAGCAAGCGCTAGACCAATTGAACGTCACCCCAGAGCAACTTCTTCCATACCAACTCTCACTAGCGGAATAAGGTCTCAGTCACTCATCCATCAAAGTGCACTTGGTGGCCACCTCCATGTATACAAGGAAAAGAAGCACAATGTCCTTGTTCATTGACAGGCTTGTGAAGCATTTCCTAAAAGGGCTTTTTAGAGTTTTCCCTCCAACTAAACGGACTCTGCCGGACTGGAGCCTCAATACAGTCCTCACAGAAGTAATGAGAAAGCCATTTGAGCCAATGGCCACGACCAACATAAAGCATGTCTCCTGGAAGGTAGCCTTCCTAGTGGCAATCACATCAGCCCGAAGGGTGTCAGAACTGCAGGCATTGGTGGTCAACAAACCCTATATGCGCTTCCGCAGAGATAAGGTGCTACTAAGGACCAATTCAAAATGTATTCCAAAGGTTCCCACAGAATTCCACAAAAATGCAAACATAGTGCTACCTGTGTTTTTTCTAGGAGCCTCTATGCCCGCGGAAATGGCGTTACACTCTTTAGATATAAAAAGAGCCATTACGTACTATCTTACACAGAACAAAGTCATTTAGGGCATCCACACAACACTTCATAGGTTTCAGACCTGCCAGTAAGGATAAAGCTACATCCATGCAAAGTTTGTCTGATGGATCACTTCAGCTATTTAGTTCTGCCACACAAAAGCGGGCAAAGCTTTCAAAGGCACGCCCCTGGGCACATTCCACAAGAGCCAGGGCAGCATCAGTGGCCCTATGGGCAGGGGTACCGCTCATTGATATTTGCATGGCAGCAACCTGTAGAGTGCCCCACACATTTACCAGGCACTATTGCTTGGATAAACAGCATGCTGAGGATGTTCAGACGGGGAGAGCAGTTCTGCAGCGTCTGCTCCAATAAGGTAGGAGTTCCGTTTACCTGCCTACACCCACCTAATGCAATACTGCTATGTAATCTATTCACAGCATGTGAATCTTTGAAAGATATCAGTGCTGTAGAACAAGAGTTACAGGTAAGTCACTTACATCATCTCTGTATTAGCGGGAACCAGGGCCTCATTGAGAGACCTAGTACCTTTCTCGCTCAGGGATACAAGGCTACAGCCGACCAAACCCAGGCGGAGTGGGAATTCATCGTCTAAGATGCCCAAATTCAGCATTCAGTATTTCCTCTTCTTCTTCCATGACCGTAGCATTAACTACGGCCGGCTTGGGTCTACCCTTGCAGGCAGGATCCCCCTTCCTATGTCTTCGATCTTAAAGCAGCTTTAAGGGGCTGCGAGCGTGGACAACCCAATGCTAGATGTGCCATCACTTCCCCTCTCTGCCGGAGAAGACAATGCAGCTGACACTGTTCTCCCCTTCAACTTTTGGGGCTCTTTCTTGGGAAGAGGGTGCACATCTTTGTCCTTACCCTCTTTCGGCTTTTGTTTGTAGCTCTCCTTGTCATCTGGTTTGGATACACTAACCACAGCCTTTTTCTGGATGCGAGTAGCCACATACTGATCGACAGCCTTTGCAAGCTGCTGAGGGTCTGTGATAGTTTGTCCACTAGATGCTAGTGTAACTCCATCTCGCATTGTCTAAGGATACTCTCACATGCAATCAGATTAAACATGCCAGTTAATGTGTCAGCTTTGTTACCTGTTACCCAACCACTCAGATATTCCAGGGGCTTATGCAAAAATGCCTCAAAGATTTGATTCCCCTTCTTGGTGAGATATCTACAGCTCTTGATATACTGTTCTGGGGTCTTACAAATCTTCATCTTGGAATGGGTAGGTCTCTTTTCTGGAGTCAACTGAATAATAACATCAGTTCCAACTGTCGGTAGACGGCTCATAAGGGCTGCTCCCCACAACTCCTTGTCCACCTACTGGAAGCAGAAAGCTAACTCAAGCTTTTCGAACCAGTCAAAAATATCCTTCCCTTCATCATATGGTTGGACTAAATCCTTGGGTAGGTGGTGGCTAGGCTTTCTTAGGAAGCCACACCGGAGACACTTACTTCTCTGTCTGAAGTCTTGGTGGCATCTTTCTGGGCCTCAAGCTCCATCTTGGGCAGCATCACAAAGTCCCTCTGCTTCTTCGCCACCAGGGCTGCTCTCCTTTCTGCCAGGTGGTAGAGCCTGTAGGGATCAATTACAATGAGATGCCCTAGTCTCTGGGGCTTGAGAACCCTTCAGTGCGTGCGACCCATGGAGGCTTGTGACCTTTGGGAGACCACCATGCCCGTCCAGTGGGAGGAATGCTGAGAATGCGCTATCACTTTTGCTCTGCACTGGGGTATCTATGCCCCTCGGGTGCATGGGCAATAGGGCTGGTCCCTGGACAGCCCTCCAGCCCCCTAGATTCCTTGAACGCTTGGGGACTTTTCAGCAGTTCTGTTTTCTAAACCTTACCCCAATAAAGGAGACTGCTCTCTTGACAGAGGTCATGCAAGGCACTTGCTGTTAAGGCCTGCACAATGTTAATGTTGAGTTCCATGGTTGTAAAGCACGCTGGCAGTAAAAAATGAACGTTAACTTCACACACTTACTTTGGCTGACTGGCTGTAGGCACAGTCTTTTCCGAATTCCACCATTG
Organism: Ambystoma mexicanum; assembly: GCF_040938575.1. Classification (NCBI taxonomy): domain Eukaryota; kingdom Metazoa; phylum Chordata; class Amphibia; order Caudata; family Ambystomatidae; genus Ambystoma; species Ambystoma mexicanum. The sequence goes on from NC_090925.1 coordinate 896,993,188, forward strand.
CCACCTGTATGACGAATTGGATTCTGCCTTGCAGGAGTACAAGGTTGAGGTGAGACAAAATGGCTCGCTCAGCCCTCACACTTCAACAAACCAAAACACAATGCAATCATAAAGGTAAAACGAGGACCGTTAACAAATATACCTCCTTTGCCTCTTGCAGTAACAAGGGGCAGGCTATATTCCTCTAAGAGGGGGGTGTAGGTGAACAAGTAGGGACCCAAACAACACAGTGGGGCTCATTACAGGTTTGCCGGTCCAGAAACAGTGGCACCGGTAAGATTGCTGGTGCCGTTGTTTCTGGACCGGCAAACTACACGTTGTGCTTGCGGGTGCCTTTCTGCCCGCCAGCTCTGACCTAGCGGGCAGACCAGCACCCGCGAGCACAACTCGACAGATGCACCGGCACCGTCATTAATGGTACCGGTGCATCCGGCTTCCCCATTCCCATTGAGGCCTATGGGGCTCAAATGGGAATGGGGAGTTCCTTATTTCTGGCACCCGGCAATGAGGAATTACCCGGTCCACCGGGGTTGTAATGCCCTGTGGATCCCCACTGATGGTAGTTCCATGAGTTTGCTGATAGCCGTGCTGGTTTTACCGCCACGGCTACCGCCAAACTCGTAATGAGGCCCAGTATCATAGTCCAAAATAAGGGGAATATCCAATCGAGATTCAATAAAAATATAAACACTTTATTAAACACACAATCTGCAAGTAAAAACGAAAAGAGATTACTGTATAAAAACCTGACCTGGAGGAAAGACAGAGACGACTGGAGAAAGTAGCACTTCAAGCTTAGTTCGATGGGTGGTAGTTAAGGTTCTACCAGAAGGATATCTTGGAGAAGACAGGGACGGTCATGAGCTAACTAGTCTCTGAGGCCCAAGTGGACGGGGGGCGGTTCATTGTCACAGTACCTGAATTCGGTTCTTGGTGGGCTGATGCATCAGACCCGGGTTGAACGTTGATGTGAGCTGATCAGGCTCAGTGGGGCATGGAGGATTGCAGAGGCTCTGGCAGCAAGTGGGCGTCAAGCAGGGTAGAATGTGGGTGCTTGGTGTGATTGAACAATGGCGGTTCAAGTGCTGCAGGTCGGGGCAGTGCCAAGAATGCTTCCACGTTGGCCCGGCTGAGTCCAGCTTTGGCAACTGGTAGAGGCCAGCGAGTGACGGTCCAGCCGATCGAGTCGGCAGGTGGTGGTCGTGAAGTGGTGATCAAGGGGGCGTTGAGGTGAAAGCAATGAGGCAGCGGTACTCGGGCTAGCTGGGCTGAGCTGTGTGGTAACCTCTGGGTAGGATCGGCAAGTAACCCGGCAGAGATTAGGTTCGGTTTCCAGCGTTGAACAGACGCTTCGGCCCTGGCAGTTGACATGGCTCTGCTAGGACGCAAATCCGTGTCCAGCTGATGGAGATTCAGTGCATTTGTTCGGGTTGTTGGAGGAAAGCAGATACTAGCACCAGCACCTTCCCTCTCATTCATAATGCAGGCAACACAGAGCGAGGGGTTTAGTGAGGGTGAACCGGGAGGTTTGGTTGGTCTGGCCCTTCAGGTTGCTGTGAGGCCTTCGCAAAGGGCTTGAGGACAGGATACTCCACATCAAGGTCTGCTCTTCTGGCACAGATGATCCGTTGCAGATTGGTTGGTCCTGGTCCACAGCACTGGTCACTCCCGATAGTCCCTGGGAGTGGTGAGGGGACAGATCTTCCTTCTGTCTTGTATGGCTCCTTCTTCAACTCCGACCCCAGAATGTCTCTTTGGCCTTCAAGGATCCTTGAGGAAATTAAGGTATTCTGTTGAAGGGGTGCATGACTCCTTTTATGGGCATACGTCCTGAGGTGATTGGTCTAAAGCTAGCCTGCTGTAGGGGAACAATCCATGCTCCTGGTGGGAGTGGAATTTGCCATCTTGATCATGCACCCAAAGTGCTTTGCTCTAGGGCAAGCATACGAGAAAAGAAAGGGAAAGAGAGACAGCGAGAAACAAGATGGTGGAAGGCGTCTTCCATTATCCAGAGCCCTCCTGCTTATCCTGCTCCTTCTGTTCCCGTTACCTCCTACTGACAACAGAAGACCTTCAGACATGATGCACCCTGGTGTGAGACTACTCCGCCTAAAAGGGTGTGCTCCTTTGGTACCTGGGCCAAGGGCCATTGCCTGCTGTGTGGCGGTATCTGGGGGAGGGAGTTTCTGGCCCTCAAAAAGAGAATAAAATAGAGGCTGACTGCCATCGGTTTCTGTCCTGCCGGTGGCAGTATTGGCTCGTCTGATCCCAATACACATTCCCTTGCACAGCAGAGTTGACTCACTGGAGCTGACACATGTGAACAATCAATTGGTTTGTGGCTGCCACAATCATAGGCTTAGGCATTGCTTATTTTTAGAGAGGACCCTTCTACCAGCATGGGACACTCATGATCGTCGTAGTTTGGGTACAAGGGACATATCTTAGATGTCTCCCCTGTGCTGCAGCGACTTTGGTGTCACTGCAGTGGTCGAGTGGGCATTTTTTTACCTCTGAACCTGCTCTGCGCCATGAGCAGAGCGGGTAATGCAGATCAGGATACTGATGCATTCGGGCACAAGTGCACTATGGTTTTGGCATGGAGTTGCGACAAAGAAGGATCTGGTTTGTAGATTACCCATTTGGAGAAGAAATCACCCGCATCACTTTAGGTACTAAAAATAAAAAAAGTCAGGGCTCTGCACCCTTGCCAGATGGCAATTTCTCACAGGCCCAGCATTTTGTTTTCCCTCCTGCACAGTCAGGAGAGGATCCTCTGTTACCTAGGCAAAGCACTCGCCAGTGAACCTTGCCTCTCTTTGGGCCGATGTGTCTTAACACTCCGTGATGTCTGCCCTCTGGTCAGTCCTCAACCCTTTACTCTATTCCTCATTTGTGGGTAACTTCTTTAGACCTCATGCCCTGTGCCTGACTTGTGTCTTGTTTTCCTCTGGCTCAGTCCTTCCTCCTCTCGTGGCTCCTTGGTGTCTTTTCAGGGAAGCTGGAGCTTGTTGCAGAGAGATGGTTTTGGGCTATTCTAAGAATAGATTTCTCAGAGCGATGGGTCTGGTATCAGTATTACATAGAGTCCAGAGAACACTTTTCGATCAGGCTGAAAGCCCAATCGGGTGCGACTCTAAGGTCTTCAGGTACCCTCCCAGGAGCGATGTGCCTATTGACAACTACTACCCCTAGCATCACAATTGCACACCCTGAAATGTCCTTTGCTACCCATCGGACTCAGAGGCAGTGCCAATGGAATCGGGCCCAGTGCATTAAAACGTCTGGTAGGCGCTATGCTCCATGAAATGCATGTACAGGTCTGCCGGCTTGTTAAGCTCCACCAACCTGCCTAAGCCTTCACTATAAACAGTCTAGATACTACAGCTATCATTGTGTATGTACTGACTTTATGGTAGAGTTGTCTAATCCATTTTCTTTTCTTTTTTTGGTTTTCACATACTTTGCACAATCAAGCATGGCACAAAATACTCTGACTGTGACTATAAACTATGACCTACCAACTTAGCAAACTAACCCCTGGCTAAGACTTCAAACATACCATCATAGACAGCTGTAGTCTGCTGTGGCTTCAAAAATGAACCCGAATGGGACACCAAAATAACCAAAACACCCTTAACCCTTACATGTCCTTAACCGACCAGCAGGTGGAGGGCTGGCTTAAGGATATCTTTGCAGGAACCCCCCTCAGAACATGAAGGGGGAAAGTTTTTAGGTGAGCCTGATCCATAGTTTATTCTTCAGTGTTTTTTTTCTTGTGGCAGCAGGTCATGAGAGACAGAGAGGACTCGGTTTCGCCCTTTAATGCTTGCAGGGTGCAAGCGGGCTTGTACTGGCCTATAGGGAATTAGAGAAATGCTCGAACCAAAAATGCAAAATGCTAGCATAGGGCAGTTTTTTTTGGTCAAAGTGGGACACTTTTATGTGAGCCAGTTTGATAAGTTCCTTCGCTATGTGGCTAGTAGTTTTGATCAGTGTTACTGAATAAATATTCTTTAGAATGTACAATTTGCACTTCATTTATCAAAAACATCTCCCTTGGGTGCTACTCAGTCGGTCATAAAAGGAATTAATTGCCATTTACAACTGCGGGCCTCTTTTTCATTGGTGCACGAGACAATTGAATGCGCGAGTCCGACCCTGACCTCAGGCTGAAGTTAGGCAACACAACTTGGCTGGGAAACTCATTGAAGGCACACTTTGCATTTTCATTGTTGGATACATATGTCCTTACCTCAGAAGGTTGTGGGTGGAACTGTGTGTGGTAGATGTCCTTCTTTCCATTTACAGTAACAGGACTTTGTTTGCTTCAGCGTTTTGGCATCGAGCACTTCTGCTGAACTTCAGGAGTGGGTCCTGCCATAGCTCTCAACCTTTCATGGCCCTTGGGCGGGTGAAAACACCCAATTTTGTATTTGGCGGGTGAAAGACCTTTGACTCCTATGGGCATGTAGGGAGCTTGGCGGGTGAGAGAGCTGCCTAAGTGGCGGGTGACACCTGCCAAAAGCGTGTCAGTTGAGAGGGATGGTTCCTGCACAGGAATTTGAAGGCAAAGAGGCAACATCTCTTTTTCTCTTTTTATATGCATGAAGTTCTGTGCTAGCAACACTGGAGCGAGAGCAAAACCTTCCCATGTTTTTCTTCTGCCAGTACCAGCTGTGCAGCAAGGATTTTGGCTCTATCTGACGGAAGTGCTGTCTGCTTCTGGGCTCTGCATTTCCAGGAGAGCTGGAGATGGGAGTGGACCAGGCTTCTGTTCCCTCTTTTAGTCCCTTTCCTCTTGTTTTCACGCTGGAGTGAGGTACCAGGCACAACAGCAGTCACTGCACAGTCAGTGCAGACTAGGCAGAGAGATTCTGTTTTTTTAATGTGCTGAAAAGTGCAATAGGCATAAATGTGAATGAAATTAATTTAAGGGCCACGGGAGGCCCATTATTTAATTTATTTGTACTTTCTTTTTTTAATTCGACGGATGGTGCACTCCACTGGTGAACCAGTGGTGCAAAAAGTCAAAACAAGGCATAGTTCCTCCACTGCCCGGAGTGTTAGATGGCGCCTGGTTCTTCACACAGGAATGAGGAATTAAAAGCTCCTTCTCACAAATCCTAGAGTGGGCAGTTTTTCTCACTTTTTTCTCCTTTTCTCCCTGAGTACAGCGATAGTCAAATGTAGAGGCCAGGCCAAATCAGCGCTTTCATGGAGAGGGGTAGCGGAAGGCCCCAAAGCAAACAGGCAGGTAGCAAGCCCAGGTGTCCCTGGAAGGCCCTCAAAGAGGTTGACAGGGTCACCAGAGGGGTCCGGGCCATGCAAGGGAACCACTCCCATCAGAGACTTTCAGTAAAGGAACAACATTGCCTTTTATTTTTCGGAATACCAATACCAGTGCATTTTACAAGGTCACCATGAGATTGACAGATTCTCTGAGAGCAAAGTAGCCCATGTCAAGTTCCCGCCTTGCTTGGGGTCTGTTCAAACATGGTTAGTTAGTGAAATGGCCATTTAGGTAAGTACTTTTTTAAATACAGCCTGTTTTGCACTATTTTCTTACATTAAGTAAAGCAGTGCATTTTTCCTCACATAAAAGACAGTGGGCCTCATTACACGGTAGGCGGTAAGGGTTTACCGGTACCAGTATTTTACCGGTACCGGTAAATCCTTACCGCCTTACTACGAGGTCCCATTGCGGGTTGGGGAATTTAACGCCTGGTTTTTGCAGGCGTTAAAAACCAACCCACAAAGGGACCCAGCGAGCTAATTACGGTACCGAAATTTGCGGTACCGTAATTAGCGCCTTCCCCATTCCCATTATGCCCTATGGGGCAAAAATGGGAATGGGGAAGGGCAATGGTGGAAGGGGGAATTACCGCCCCGCCAACCTTGGAATGGGGAGGTAATTCCCCTTTCCACCAAGGCGGTGCTGGTATTTTACCGGCATGAACCATGGCGCTAATAGCGCCATGGTTCTCCACCTACCGTGTAATGAGGCCCAGTAAAACTCCCTGAGAACATTTAATTTCCTTATCATGTATTTTCCCAATTTTAATTTTAAAAAGCGTGTGAGTGTTTGGGTGTGTGTGGGGGGGGATTCCGGGTGTGTGCGTGTGTGTGTGGTGTGTCGTTTCACTTACTTTGATATCCTTGCATAGTTTTACACATGGTTACAGGAACTTTCATACCACTTAACACCCTGACATCCATGGTGGCTCCCTGTAATGAACCTCAAAGGGTTCACAGCACACCCGCTGTTTGCCTCAAGTCTCTTGGGTTTGACATCAACAGAACTTTCTCTCCTGTGAAAAATCAAGCCTTTCATCCCAGAAAACAATTTCAGATCAGCCCTGGTTCTCCCCCACCTGGGTGGTGTCAATGCCCTTTTGGAAGGCCTTGCAGCGACTATCCAGGCACCCCCGAGATGTGTGCTGCATGCTGCAGCATGACTCATCAAAGAACTCTGCATATTCAACCACATTACCCTGACCCTCATCGAAATACACTGGCTCATGATGCAAACACGTATCATCTTCCAATCCTGCTGCATTATCTAAATGTCGCCCTGTAGTCCCCAAGCTGCCTCAATGAGAAACTCAACATCCCCAGAGACCAATGATCCACCAGAAACAAACACATAAGCAGACTTGAACTCAGACGGTGCAGAAAGAAGAAAAAAAAGGCAGGACTTCTCCGTCTATGCTCCTAGATTCTGAGACCTCTGCCCTGTCAACACCAGTCTCGTCCCTCGCTTCTACATTTCAGGGAGGAGGTCAAGACCATCCTCTTCAAGGAATGGTGCATCCCTAACACCTATGTCCACACAACATCTGCTCCCTACCCAACTTAACACAGTGTGATCTGAGTGATTTCCCTTCCTATTTCATTCTAGACACCTTGCTGCCAAATTGCCCTCCCTCTCTCCCATTGGTAGATCCCAGCTCCCTTGTATCTCTCAAACTTCCAAAGATTTATAAAGCACTCTGTTGCTTCCCGAAGCCAGGTCCATACTCAATAAATGCCCTAATAATAATAGTAATAATAATGATGCAGGATTCAGCTGATGGACCCTCTACATACTTTGCAAAAGGTCTTGCAGAGAGTGAAAGCTTGCTCGAGATAGACCTACAAATGGTCAGGGTAATGGGCTTGGTGAACATTTTATGTAGTTCAATTCTATGCCCCTGTACCTGCAAGGAAATACAAGCTTGGGTTCTTAAGGATATTGTTGAGGGAGAGAAGGGTTTTCTTTCCAGTCACAAAAGTCTAAAAACAATACTGTTTTTGTTACCTTCCCCTCATCTATACCCTTTCTCAAATGCAAAGGTCTCTATAGGATACAAGGTGACTTACCGTGCAACTGAATGAAACGTTGGAGGCACCAAGCCACAGCAGCATGAGGGATTCCTTCAACTCCAAACAGGCTCATGATGTTCCACATGACAAGCTTCGGATACCAACGAGCAAGCTCTATCAGCACTAGGCAGCCAGTAGCTTCAAGGTATGTGAACTGCAAAATCTGAACAAGAGGGTGGGGATTATTCATTGTCTGGTATAGACAGTGCTTCCACAAATCCCATGTCCACGACCATTCATCCAGCCACACTCAGCATTTAATGTTCTTAAGGCAAATGAATAATGAGGCATGAATTAAAGATGGATGCCAGGCATCAGCCAACAGATGCAGTGCTTCTAGCAAACACTAATAATGTATGCTCTTCTGTCCATTGTATTCTTTCTGCCCTCATTGCCCTGCCTCATTTCCACACCCCAGGTCTGGAAACTTTCAACTGATTGAGCCGTGACATTGTTTGGGACAAACCGTGATTCCAAAAACTCCTGATTATACGCTGAGGGAGTACCAAACCAATACAAAAACAGTGTACATTCTTTCCCTGGCCTGTTACTGTGGTTTAACAAGGAACTCTGCATGATCATTGGCTGCATGTAAGTATGTTCACCAATTGTGGTCTAGAGCGTTGTGCCAGGGTCTGACATGGAATAGCCTGTCATGCTTCTCCTCTGCAGCCTCTGGACATATGAGCATTCTTGGCATGCAAAAGGGCAAGGTAAGTGGCAAAAGCATGGTAATGGTGCACGAGGCCTGGAGAGAGTGGAAGTGAGTGATGTGCAGCAGTGAAGTGGATGCCAATAGGGACCAGCCTGACAATGGTGAGGGGGAGGGGCACAAAAGCCGAGCGAAACCCTGTGGAGGTGCAGCCTTTAATTTGCCACCTCCTGCAACTTCGCCCTCCGGTGACTAACATTTAGACATATATTCATTGCAATGAATTGTGTCATCCTGTCTGACTGATTAAAAAGTTATTAAAAGACCTATAGATGAGAATGCCCAGGCATGCAAGAGAGCAGACTGCATACTTATTATTAATTGCATATTTTATATGCTATTGTTAGTGGTAGTAGTGGTAGTGATAGAAGTATTTTGAAAAATATGTTTAAAAATAGGTGGCGCTTTTCAGGAGGCAGTGGTACAGTGACAATGGTGGGCACTGTCAAAATGTAAGGGTTTGGGTGGTCCTTATTTAAGCAATATAACCCAGGGCATTACCTGATCAGTAATGTCCCCCCTGCACAGATTATATTGCTATTAGTACCCGTGCACGTTATATCGGGGTACTAATAGTGTTTTTATCTCAAGTTGAGAAACAGTGTGTTTGCCGTTTCTCGGCTTGAGATAAAACTACAAATCAAGATGGCCACTATGGACGGGGATAAGTAGTCCCTTCTCCCTTTCCATGGTGGCCATTGCTGTGATGGGAACGTGCCGGGAACACTATTGTTTTCCTGGTGCCGTCGAAGTACAAGGCAGCGCAAGGTAAGTAGGGCGGGGATGCGGAGGGGTTGGATATGTGGAAGGAGGTTTGGGGGTTGAGGGAAGGAGAAGAGGACGCAGGGGAGCGCACTTACCTGTTTCCCAATGAGGGAAGATGGTGGCCTCCCGCTCTGAAGAGAGTCAAAACGGCTCTTCACAATAGGTTAAAGATCCAGTTCTGAGCCTCCTCATTGGCTGGGAGGCCACCATACCCCCTTGTCGGGTACTAATGTCTTTTAAAATAGCTCCTAGAGCTGGAATTGTCTTTTACACACCACAATCCTTTCTTTCAAGGTCAGCATATTCATTTTTTTACTGTATATAGTTCAACCTGTGAACCTATCATAAAATTCAGCAGAAAGAAAGCAAAAAACAGCAAAAGATAGCAAATGTAACAAAAAACACAACACAGACATGGGACCTCATTACGACTTTGGAGATAGCCATGGTGCTATTAGCGCCATGGCTGCCTCCAAAATCGTGTCTGGGTCCGGGTTCCATGAATGGGGAAATACCAGGCCATTCTGACTTTGGAGAGCCCGGTATTTCCTCCTTCAGGGAACTCAGACCCGGTCCTTCCCCATTCCCATTCGAGCCCCCATAGGGCTCAAGGGAATGGGGAGGGAGCTAACAATGGGCCTGTTAATAACGGGCCCGTTGTTATCTCCCTGGTGGCCTCCCGGGACCCCCTCTGGACGTCTGGTAGCGGGTCCCGCGAGGGAACCTCGTAATAGGGCGGAATGAGTTTAACGGCGCCAGCACCTTTACCTGCGCCGTTAAACCCATTCCGCCCTTCTTGTAAGGAGGCCCACAGAGTAAACTGTTCACTCCTATACAAATTTGCAATATTCAATTAATGAAAAAAAATCCATTAAAAGATATATTCCAATCCTAAACAGACCCTCCCCCATACATTAGAGAAACAGGGGGCATCACAAGTTTAGTGGTATCCCAGCGGTAAATCCGCTGAGATACTTCCCAACACAAATAGCTTTACTGCAATTCTCTGGCGCTATTAGCACCGGATCCAGAGTTGTGTCAAGGCGGTAAGTCCCCATTTGTATTGGATCCATTGAACCAAATTTGATTGTGCCGAAAATGGGTGGGACGTGGCCAGATTTAGCTCCAGCTCAGAAGCAGTAATGAGGTGGTAATACTGCTACCGCCACATTCTTACTGATCCGCCCTTCCCGTGATGTGGCCCAATATCTTTAAAAAACGTAACGCTGGAAATCTTCACTAATTGTGGAGAACCACCACTATTTTATTCCCGACCTCATCGATTATAAGAACCCTGAACTCATTTAGGAGAACCGCAAAGAAATGCAGACATATGGTTCTTAAAGCATGAAATTCTAGGATTAAGTGACATAAAGTCTGGATTTTATTTGAGTCTATGCAGTATCAACAGATTTTAAGGCGTCTCTCTATTTTTGTTCTTGCACCCAGAATTTCGTTTGTGGGAACACTTTTAAATGCAAACGCAAGAAATGTGCTCTCCAATGAGAATTGGGATATTTCGCCAAATAGTTTGTAGCTATATATATATATGTAATGTTTTGTTCTGACAAGAGGTATGCGAGAATAACTTTTTTGATGATAGTAGATCGGATTATCCAATAATTTTCCAACTGTTTTTTCCTAACTAATAAAGGATTTTCCGTCAGCATTTCACAGGATGCTCCAATTGAGCTAATCGTAGATTGGCAAATATGTAGCCATTTATTAAAAGTCACTTTAAAATTTAGTGACATTAACAACCTCAGAGAGCCCCATAAGGTGTTCTCTGGTGCCATCACAATTTTCCAAAGAAGGGTAAGCCTTGTCCAGCTAACTACCAACTGTAACGAAAGCACACTTAGGGCCTCATTACGACCCAGGCGGTAAGTTACCGCCTGGGTCGTACCCTTACCACCATGGTGTAAACTACGTTTACACCATGGTGGATGGCGGATTTACCGCCCCATTCCAAGGTGAGTGGGGCGGTAAATCCCCATTTCCCATTTTACCCTTCCCCATTCCCATTTTTGCCCCATAGGGCATAGTGGGAATGGGGAAAGGCGCTAATTACGCCACCGTAAATTACGGTGGCGTAATTAGCACCAAGGTCCCTTTGCGGCATGGGTTTTAACGCCTGCAAAAAGCAGGCGTTAAAATCACCATCCCGCAAAGGGACCTTGGAATCAGGCGTTAAGGGTCGGCCCCGTTTACGGCGCCGTAAACCCCTTAACGCCTGGGTCCTAATGAGGGCCTTAGGTCTTACCGGATCACACAGTTGGGAACCCCCTGAGGTAGGTTAAGGAGATACTTCCAAAATACAACCTCCATCCTACCGCAGGATAGGCTCCCCGTAATTAACATGATCTCTGCTCCATAAGTTAAAATTGGCACAACCTTTGTCTTGTAAAACTCGAAAATTTCCATATTTATCATTGATGATCAAGGCCTGTGAAGCCAGACAGAAGATCTTAGTAATAGTACAGCCAGTATTGTGGTTCACTTTAAGGATTCCACAGTGAAAGCTTTTCTTGCTTGCTCCTCATCTCATCAACCTCTGAGGAAAACACCATGCAGAGTTTCAGAGTTACTCTGAAATTGATGTTATGGTGCTGGCTGACCACCAGATGAGTAGGGCGGGCAGGTAAGGGTATTGATTTTTTCGGCTGTGATTCTGGCCCCCACCCCAATGCCTGATGAATTTCTGACAAACGTTTCTTGGCCTGACAAGCAAAAACCCCAACAGAGTTCACTTAGCATATAACCTGGGCAAGTTAGAGTGATGTTTGAGAAAGCGCTCAGCTTGATAGCCAACATACCAGGGAATGTTGATGTGAGTGGCTGGGCTTTTCATATTTCTGGCAGCCCTTTTTATGAACCAAAAGTTCATGCACCCATTACCCTTAGCATTCCTATTATGGAAATGAATGAAGTCTCCAGATTCCCCCATCCCCTTATCTAACAGTTATCATATACTTGTTGCACACAGTGCATAATCTATCAACAGAGTGAGAGTGCAATGGCTCCTGCCAGATAAAAGCACTTTTCACGGTGCCTCAGGGCATCTCCTCAATAGGTGCTATACCTATAGGGCACAACTACCGAGAAATCGTCCAAGAGAACCCTTACAGAGACGTTGCCATTGCAAAACTCAATGGATCCCCCATATTTCCCATTGGAGCTAGTACTTACTCCCACACAATGAGAACTTGTAGTTATGCACTCAAACACACTATGAATACCATCTATGCCTCTCGCACACTATTGAATATTTTGACTAACAGACATCAAACTACAGAAAACTACACCTGTATAATCAACGTTCGTATCAAAGTGACGTTCAATGTATCCTAGCACCACAGGCACACAAGACTCCAATCTAGGTACAAAGGCATCTGTGTTGCCAGCACAGAACACCTAGAAACATACCAACACAAAGTCTCAGGGTACGCCCATCTGCACGTATACACCCAACACCAAAGCTATCAGGCATTTTCATCTCTTTTCCTTAATCTAATTTACCGCCTCCAAAGGGCCTGGGGACCATGCACAGGGAAGTGGTGTCCAGTTAAATCCCAGTTAAATAACATAACATCTCGGGGTCAATGAAAACTTTAATGTGTAAAACTGTAAATTAATATTCTGTAGCTCACAGCTGTCACTGGCTTTGGAAAACAACTCATTATTTTAAGTCCTTCTGATGTCTACATAAGTCCATTTTATAGGCAGCAAGCTATTTCACATTTATCAATGACATGTGCTGCACAACCTGATGTCTTCCTGCACCCTTGTTCACTGTAATGTGAGTGTGGGTTGGGGGGGTGTGCCCTGCTCCCATCTCAATAAAGTTTAAACAAAACAAAAAGGAAAAAGAAGCAGGCCCTGCCGTGCCGGTTACCATACACACAAGTGAATGGAAATGGCGTTGCTGAGGGATGCTGGAGACGGCGGCAAAACAGGAGGTGTGCCGCCTACAGGTAAGTAAAGAGGTAGTCTGAAATGTTCGGGGGAGAAAAAACTGCAAGTTATTTTCAGTAAAAAAACGTTCGTTTTTTTCTCCTTCGAACATTTCAGCTTTGGTTTAATCACAGTAAAAACATTTTTGTCATGGTCCTGGGTAATTTTAGCCAAATTAGGGGGTCGTGTAAGTGGAAAGACAATGTCACTGTGTTGGCATTTATAGCATTTATAGCAGCTCCTCACAAATTGGTCCACATACCAGTCAACTCCTTGCCATCCAAAGAGCTCTCTGGCAAAGGTCATTGTTCTCTAAGATTCCTTGCCTTAAGCCTACAAGTGGAATACTCTTCTCACCCCATCATAAGACATTTGCCTTGATGCTCACTTCATCAGCAATATGAGAAAAGGGTGTCAGGGTATCTCCTAATGTTATTGTTACAGGTCACACCATAACTATCCGTTCAATGATAGTGCAGAGTGTAGCCTGCTCTTGTTCTTTACAACACCGCCATTCCATAGTAATGGCTTCACTAATGAATTGTTATCCTATGTGTCACATACAAACACTTCAATGTAATTCCTACCTTTGACTGCCACCAACTACAGTATCAGTTTTGGCAGGCAATCTGCCACTATGCTGGTAGTCTCTGATTTTTGTTCAACAACATGCCTGAACTCCATTAATCTTGAGGCTATGCGGGCCACACACAGAGAAAAAGTGCTTGCCCCTCCTACCTTGAGCACTTGTGCAAGGGGCTTGTAGTCAGTATTCAAGATACACTTGGCACTGCACAGGAACTGACAGAAAGGCTACAAAAACCTGAGCACAGCCTAACGACTTGTGCTTGATCACCAAAGAGTTTCTATGCACTTCAGTTAGCCAGTGTGAGGCAAACGCTATTATGACTTCAGGCCCGTTCTCTAACTGGGGGTTGCCAGTTCCCAGTCCCTTACCGCTGGCATCAAAAGTGAGCATGGAAGGCCTGACAGTATCAAGTGGTTCAGTATGGGAGCATTTGAACTGTTCAGTGCGGGGGTGCTATCGAGCAGCCAATGAAGATGGCTGCTTAGCTGCAAAGCTCCATTTGGCAGCGCTAAAATCCTTTTCCTTCATCGGCTCGAAACCCTATATCACGCTGCGACTTGGTGGATTTGAACCCTGGAACCACTGTAATCCGTCTGCCCAACCGGAGATCCGGGTCGTGGCTGTTTCCCAGGCATACGGCCCTCCTGGCCTGCGACTGCCCGCCCTCAGGCGGGGTCCGCCACCTGGGACAGTGATAACAGCACTGACTGCTGGGGGAGGAGCCTGCCAACCCTGCAGCATACATGACCCGCCTGAGTGCCTGAGCAGTGGATCGGACCACTTCCGCCTGCCCCCTTCATCCCTCCCTGACTTGGAACTTTCATCGAGACCTGGAGTTAACTGTGGCGGGGACCTGTGGGGGGTCGGGCTGCGCACTTTGATTCTTAAGCCCCGGAGACACCAGCGATGAGGCAGTGTTGGCCTGATTGCCTGAACTGCCAGCACACATCAGCCCAATCCTGTCCTGGGAGGCTCCTGCACCCTGAGGGAGAGCCTGGCTGCACTGCAACGCTGCCAACCTCCAGTTGCCCGGGGCTTGCGGCCCTTGACCTTGGCCACCACACGGGGTGGCACAGAGCACCCATAGCCCAGAGAGAAATCCCACACACCCCTGAACTTTGCCAGCCAGCCGGATTCCCCCCTTTCTGGGCCCCGCTCTGGACGCCATGCTGACAGGTCCGTCTGGTCTCCATTGAGGTGCAGTGCTTCTTACACCCAGGGTGGAGAACCCACACGCCGCCTTTCTACTTCAGGCCTGCAGTATCTTCTCCCCTCTACCTCTGCCTACATTCGGGCCTCCTAGTGGATTCACTATTGGCGCCTCCAGGCTCCTTTAAAGCACAGGGATCACGTTGATTGATAGGGGGCACCCACACAGCCCTGGACCGCTGCTGGCCTGCAAGATTTAACTCCACTGAATCCTGGCTAGTGGACTTAACATCGGCCCAAAACTTTGAAGACGCTTATATAGTGACCATTCATACCGGGCCGCCACATTACGGGTCCTGCAGCGGGGCCCGCTCTGGACGCCTGGTCAGACCAGACGTCCAGAGCGGGACACGCTAGCAGTACAGGATGCTAACAACGGGTCCGTCATTAACAGGCCCGTTGTTAGCATCCTTCCCATTCCCATTGAGCCCTATGAGGGCTCAATGGGAATGGGGATGTACGGGGTCTGGGTCCCGCGAAAGGGAATTACCGGGCCCTTCAAGGTCGGAATGGCCCAGTAAGTCCCCTTTTGCGGAACCCGGACCCGAGTTTGGAGGTAGCCATGCTGCTAAAAACGGCATGGCTACCTCTAAACTTGTAATGAGGGCCATTGCCCACTACATCCAGACCTAAAGACACTTGGGCGGAATCCCGATTCTACATAGCCACCCGGGCCCAGGAGTAGGGCTATGAAGGCTGGACAGACTGTTGTCATAATCTACTTGATTACTGTTGTTATAACACATATTAAATGCAGACCAACTGTTTATCAACTGCCATGTCTACCCCTACCCGCTTTTACCCCTATATAATGCTGTACTTGGATTCTGATATTGTTTTCGGTGTGGGCGCAACGATCCCAGAAAGCACAGTAGTCACGGAAGGACCTGCACTGTTAGTAACGGTGCTGGTGCTGCCGTGTCCTCACTCCCACGGAGGTCAATGGGGCTCCATTGGAATGGGGACTAACATTTTCCACCGCCTTATATACTGGGCCATCAGGACACCCGGATCTCAGGCGGCGGAAACAGTGTTACGGGGTTACCGCCAGCCTCGTAATGAGGCCCTCATATTTCTTAACTAGTCTGCCCATAGGTTCAATCATCTTGGAAAAGGTTTGAACATATTTTGTATAATATTTGTAAAGACCCAGGAAGAAATAGAAAGTTGCTTGTGGGTGTCACTTCTACTTCTATGAACTTTACTAGGCTATCTTTTTGCTTCACTCCATCTTTAACCAGAGTGTGGCCCATTTACTCCACTTCATCGACATACTGCCGACGATTCACAGGCTTCGGGGGCCACCAGCAACATCAGAGGAGATGTGGTGAAACTCCTGGAGCAAGGTATCTAGCAGTGTCAAAGACAGAAAGTATTCGAGTATGAACCCCAGAAGATCTCATTGTTTTCTTCTTGGGTTTATTTGCCATTTTGTTTTGGTAATTCTCAAGTGTGTCATTATCCATTTCCATTGGAAAGAAAAGACATATGGTGCGTCCTTACCTTGGATGATGGCGCCATTATGGAATGTTTACTTTTGGAAGTTTAGAAACCTAGGAGAGAATGCTGGAATGATGCCAATTGGTCAGTGGGTAGAAGATTAAGGCAGAGCACTGCTTTTAAAAAAGAGGCTCAACCTTCCACCCGAGTACGGCATGGTTATTACGGACAGTTCTTACATTTTCCATTTAAGGGCAGAAGGTAAGCCTATTTGTAGCCACTCTTTTGGCCTCCCCTTCATACATTTTGTTTGTGAGTTTGGCATTCCTGAAGAGATTTTGGATCTGAAAAATACGGCAGCTGAAGTCACAGTTTTCTGGCTAGGTTTTACAGGAAGAAATCTTCCAAAGGGTTCAGCTGCTTTTCTGCTCCTTTTCCTGCTTTCGGATCCGGGCCTCTATTGAAACCATGTGTTTGGCATAAGTTAACTCCTGATTTTGTCTCTACAGCGTTAAGAGGCACCGTCAAAGTTACTTGGGGATTCTAAGGTTGAGCTTATAGCTTTAACTCAGTCCAGCAGGGTTCAACAATTCAAAGGGAGATACATGCAGTATCATTGTATCAAATATGAACTTGCAAGAATAATCCACATGTTGGGCCAGCACCATATTTCAGGGCATCAATATCAATAGTGTGGTGGACAGCAGTAGCAGTCAGTCCTGTTTTTGTACTCTTCTAACTGAGCAGCAACAGTGCTGTCACAAAGTTTTCCGTTCACAGAAAAAGATTTGGTTCGCCACAACCCAGGATTTAAACCTGAATGTTATCCTTAAAAAGAAATAAAATCTGAATGCATTTTCTTTTTATGGATTTCAATTGTTGTATGATCGGATTCTCAAGAAGCTGAATTTTTCATATTGTTTTAAATTCACTCTCTTTATGTACCATAGTAAGAAAACAAATCAGCGGACTATCACTTAATTTCAGAAAGAGTCAAGACTTTGGAAACTACCTGCCTCCAGCAGTTATTTTAGTTTTCCTACTAGTTCTCCTGCCTACTTGGTTCACAATACATTTCCCTCCTAGTTCTCCTGCCTGCCTGGTTCACGATACTCAGGTTCCATTAACCATCAATTGCATGTCTGGGATAGATCTAGTTGAGACTTGGATCTAAACTGTTTGGAATTAAATCCTTTTTATCCAGTGTATAATTGTACCCACACTTACCGCTTGAACATTTCTGCTTCAGAAGCGAGGCTTGGACTCTGCCAACATTACCAAAAGTGGTGAAATACTCAGTAATTTACAGACATTATCCACCAGCCAAGCATAATTCAGCTATTTTGTCGAGGCTCTCCCATGCTCTGAAAAGCTCACACTCACTCTGCACCAATAAAATAACCACTAAATAGCATACCGGTTGCTGCAGAAACTTAGTGATGGTTTTGGAGATGTAGAAGGGATTCCCAGTGCTGATTTGTGAAGTCTGAAGGATGGTGAGAAGGGTTTCCATCACGCCCTGCTTCTGCTCCCATGTCAGCTGAGATAGGAAGGACATCTGGTTATAAAAATAGCTTTTTCACTATCACCCATACAAAGCTCCCCTTCAACCTCCATTTCCAAAATGCGCTTCTTCCCTCACAAGTGACTGTCACCTTCCTACTAGGGGTCACCTTCATGTGCTAGTGTGGGATAAGCAGACTTACTTTCTCAGGATGTTCCAAGAAGTGACAGCAGGACTTGGCGGTTGTGTCGGGATCGGAGGTGGCACACAACTCCAGGATTGTCATGATGCTGGGTCTGTCCATCTCCTGAAGGGACCTTAATGATGGAACTGGTAAAATCCCAAGAAAAAGAGACATTATGAATAGCCCCAAATGACAAGAAATTCAAACAAGCCTCAGTAATGCCTCTCCTATACTACTGTTTTGCCACCATGAATGTACTCTGCCTAACCGATGTAGTTGTGCGCATTCTGAGACAGAGATACGTCCTCATGTATGCTGCATGATGCTGCTCCCTTCATGCACATTTCTGTTTTGGTTTGTTCAAGTGAGAATTAGTTTGCCGCCTCGCTCAAGCTTCGCTTGGTGTGACCGCTCTATTGTTTAAACTAACAGCATTAGGTGGACCAGACCTTACCTGAGCGCTGTGTGTACCATAGTCTGGACAAGATAATGCTAACGTGATTAATTGCAACTAAAATGTGTCTGTGCCTCCTATCAAGGTTCCCTAACCCAGATATGAGATTTATGAACCTACCTGTGAGAGTCTGTGAAATAGGCTGGATACTATCTGTTACACATAGGAATGTTGTCATTGAATGTTATTAGACACATCCCTTCCATAGAGTCCTAAGGTATGCAGAGGTATAAGAGCCTATGAGGGTCATTATGACCCTGATGGTAGCCGTGCGGGTATCGTTTTTTTCCGGCACCCGCGAATGGGCAATTACTGGGTCATTACGGCCCACCAGCCCGGTAATTGCCCTTTCGCGGGCACCGGAATAAAATGCTCCCCATTCCCATTTCAGCCCAATAGGGCTCAATGGGAATGGGAAACACGGTAGCACCGGCACCATTGACAATGGTGCCGGTGCTACCATCTGTGTCTGCAGGCTGATGCCGTTCCGCCCGCCAGGTCAAAACTGGCCGGTGGGAGGGCGCCCCCCACAGAACTCGTAGTTTGCCGGTCAGGTAGCAACGGTGCCGTTAGCTTACTGGCACTGTTACTACCAGACCGCCAAACTTCTAATGAGGCCCTATGTATTCTGCGTCAGGGGGTCGGGTTGTCATTCGCTCGTTCGTAGGTAGTCTGGAATATGGGATCTGGATGTGTTTGTGCCGTCATGCCCTATTGATGTCTGCTTGCTTTTCACTGATTGCCATTAAAGATGTTTACCAACTCTCTGCTTATTAGATTATTTGCTGAAAAGAGGTTTTTCATTGACAAATTGGTGCCATTGACGATGGATCCCACGGCTCTGTGGCGAAACCCGAGGGTCACAGATGCCACTTCACAGATGCAGTGATCCCAGGGCCCAAAGTAAGATGACTTCTCTGAGTGAGGGATTGCTGGCAGGTGCTTGTGTGGTTTGAAGGGGTAGGCAGAGCAGGCCTGGAAGAAAACCAATGAGTTCAGGGTTGGCAAGTGCATTTAATTGCATTGTTTTGTATTGTGGTGTCTGATTTTGTTTGTCTCTAGTAATGGTCTTGTAATAATGAGCTCTGGTAGTGATCTGGTAATAAAGAATTAGGTGGGAAGGCACACTGCCGGTGTTACTTCAGTCTGGTCTGGATAAATCAAAGAATCCCTGGCCAAAGTATCTATTTTAATAGAACGGAATGTAACTGTGACACCCAAGCATTGCAATCATGCCCAACATTTTAGAAAAATAATGAATAAAGAATGGTAACATAGGGAGATAGGAGAGAGATTCTTGTACAAGTCAGACTGGAATGAATGAGAAGAGAAAAATATCAGATGTGAGATATGTTGTTCTATCTCATCAAACCCCTTCCCTACCTGAAACTTACATGTGTGATTATTGGTTGCTAAACTTTTGCTTGAACTCCTATCCTAGAACTGAAACCGATCAGGCTTTCGCTTCCACCCCATGTGTTTATTACCCAAGTCTCTTTCCATACCCCGCTTCTGGACCACTCTGTATACTGGATCACTTAATGGGGGGAAACCAACTGTGGCAGAATGTTTTATGCATGAAGCTCAGCTAGTGGGGTCTGGAAAACAATATGAAATTGCATATAAATTAGCTGAAATGAACTGACAGTAAAGGTGGAGGAACAGGGCTCAAGTGTTATTACACAGATCACTGGATAGTAGAGATAGCGCCATAGGGAGAGCGCCATGTGCCCCGTAGATTCCGCCAGCCTCCGGGTGTAGTAGCACTTGACACTGCCGGAGAGTGGCACGAACTGTCTGCAATAAGCCATTCCTTCTGATCCCCGGTAAGAATGGGCCCGAGCAAGTATAGAGAAGTGTCAGTTCTTCCTAAAGGAAGTCTAGCCTACTTTACTTTCACACATTATTCTCCCAGAACATGCAAGTTCCTGGACAAATGCCGCTATTTTACACGTCAAAACCTGGTCAAACAATTTCCCCAAATAGGCAAATTTGATCTGGACAGCATAGTCGACCTACGAGGTGCATTAGAAGAGAAGGGGGCAAAGGTGCACCAACAGCAGTGGGACAGCTCCTTTGACTGGCATGTCGAAACAACAAATAGCCAGAGGGAGTCTAAAACGTGTGCACTTAGGGACGTGCAGAAAAACTTTAGGAACAATTGAGAGAACTAAAAGCTGTGCATCTAATCTGCAAAATACCTAAAAATAACACAAATGTTAGCAGTTTGTATCACGTTCTGTCATATATAACCTGGCTATTTTGAATTTTTAGGCTCACCAGTTATACAAACAAAAAATGATTTCTGCTTCGGGTCCAGCTTTGCATTGTCAAATACCCCTCCACCTTATGTTGCTGGCTTCACCATCTGAATGGTTTTGTCGTTGACCAGCTTGGATGGTGTTGGTCCATTGCCAAGCGGATTCTACCACCTTAAATGCTTCCTGCTCCCAGGTGTCAAAAGGGGAATACCTAATGGAAGTCTGATTGATTTAATTTATCAGCTTTTTAAACGTTGGAAAGTCGGTGCCTACAATCGTCTCTTCTGGTAGCCCTGGTATTACTGCTGTGTTGATGATGGTATCCTTGCCCCTGATGTTAAGTGTGACTGGAGTCCTGGGATAGACTTCTTGGTCCCCATGGGCACGTAATTTTGACAGATCTGCCCAACTGTATTTGGTCAGCATGAATGAGGTCGGCTCTTACCACTATTTTATTTTTATTTTTTATTTTTTTATTGGTTTAATTAAACCTTTAAAAAAGGCAAAACAGAATACATAACAAATCACAAAGGAACCCTATCCCATCAACATCAAGTCAGCCACTTAATCGTCATTTTGCTGAGACTTATCTTTAAGTATTTTTTATAGAAGACAGTGTGAATCTCACACAGTTACTGCTTTTAGAGTCGTTTTTTTCCGCGTCTAAGCGTTCTTTTAGGACTCGGAGGAATATCACCAATGCACGCATCAACGGTCTGTGTGATCCGTCAAACAGGGCTTTCCACCATTCTTCTATGGTTCGAGTTTGTTGGTTGCTGATAATTGGGTCGAAGGTGGTTTTTCTATGTTGAAATAACGCAGAGCAGTACATCGTCAAGTGTTTCAGAGTCTCTTTGATGCCACAGAATGTACATGTTAGAGGCATATCAGCAAATTGAGTCCAGGTGCTTAAGCGTTCCTTGGTTGGCATTATATTGAGCCTGAAATGCATATAAAGAGCTCTCGAGTGATGATCGGGAAAGCAGGTCAGGTAGGTTTGCAGTTTACCGTAGGCTCTTGCTTCCCCAGGTACATCTGTCATCAATTTTGCTTTCATCCTTAGTTCACAGGTGTTAATCCAGTCCGCTCGCCACAGTTTTTTCTTGGCCTACTCTGGGTTGTCGATCAGAGTTTGTAAGGTAATGCCATACTGCTCTAGGACCTCAGGACAGAGTGCATTCCATTTTGATAGAATCGTATATGTTTTATCCAGATGCGGTTTGTGTAGTATACAGATTTGTGGCACTGGAACCACTAGCATCGTTTTTCTAAAGAGGCTCAACAGGTTCCAAAAAATCTTGCTTGTATTGAAATATATCCCAATTTGTTTCTTATGCAGACCGTTGAAGAACTCTTTGGAAAATGCAGCACTCTTGTCCAAAAGATATTTTCAAGGGAGTTCCATTGTAAGCCTGAACATCCAAAAACATTTTCCCCGCAGTAAATAAGGGCTGGGATGGCTGTTTGTTGGAAGAATGTAATAGTTGGCTTCAATGAGAACTTCCAATATTTTTTGTTTATCAGCCTCGCTTAGCATGCTAGCTAGCGACATTTACTTTTGGAAACCTCAGCCCATGGTGCATCATTTCTACTTGCGCTAAATTTCATGCCCAAATAGATGGTGTTTTTCACAATCTTGACTTGTTCATTATAGCGAGATAGCACTAACATTTTTCCTTGTTCAGTCTGGTGCTTGTCGATTTTTAAAGGATTATTATTTCACCTTTTTGTTTGTTTATAATCAGCCCATTTGTTGCTAGATAGGTTTCGAGAATCGAGAGCTTCCGTAGGAGGCCTATTGATGTGAGATCAATTAAGATAAGATCATCTGTGTATGCCAAATAATTGATGTAAGTACTGTGTATTCTTGCCGGAAACACCTTTGCACCATTGAAGATGTCATTAATGTCCGATATAAACAAGTTAAAAATTATAGCTGCTAAAGAGCATCCCTGTTTAACACCTTTAAAGGTGTTAATAGGTGCAGATAAACTGCCTTTTCTATCTAGTCTGATCATGATAGTAGTGTTCGAGTGTAGCTCACGGATGGCAGCTAGCAGGCTCGGCGGACAATTCCATGCATTTAGTTTTTTCCACAGCAGCTCTCTGTTTATGCTGTCGAATGCATATGAAAGATCCATATAGACTTTGGTGTTGGCTCTGTGAGCTTCCATTTTCAGCAGGTTTAAGAGTAGCAGGTTCACTCCACAACCTACCCCTTTTACAAAACCTGCTTGTCTTGGGTCCACGTGAGTCGATTCTTTGGCCCATTGTAGTAATATTTGTTGGAGGAGGGTTGTGTAAATTTTCCCCAGCACGTCAAGCAAGGCTATCGGTCTGTAATTTTTAGAGTTCAATCTATCTCCTCTTTTGAAAATTGGAACAATCACGGCATTCTTCCATGATTTTGGAGTAGTACAACACTTGAATATTCTGTCAAACAAAGTGGCACAAAAGTCGGCCCATTGTTCAGGGTGTCGCTTGATGGTGTGATTCGTTAAGCCGTCAGGGCCTGGGGCTCGAGAGGCATTCACACTTTTAATTACTTGAAGGATGTTGTCTCTTTCGAACGCTAGGTCACAATGAGTCAGTGTAGGTGCTTTCCGTGGCTCGGTTACTTCATCCTTACAAAAGAGGTTGTTATAAAACGACGCCCATTCAGTTTCTGAAACTGAGTTTGCCTGTAGTGCGTTTTGTGGGGCTAAGCTGTTATTTATCAACCTCCAAAAATCGGCAGTGCTTTTATTGGCCACTTTTGATAGCATAAGTTCAGAGTCATTTTGGAGCATGATGAACGTGTGCGACTTTATCCAGTTCTTATAAGTTTGTCTAATCAGTCTTTTGCATTCAAGGCTGTTAGCGTTCGAAGTTTTTTGAGCTTTTCTTAGGTCTTGTCGCATCAATCTTTTTTGTTGTAGTATTTCAAGATCAAATTTCTGCTTTGGATTAACGTCCACATGTTTTAAGATGTTTTTGTGTTCTTTGAATTGAGACAACAAGTATTCATATTCAACAGATCGCAATGTCGATTGAAAATCTGTGGTAATTGTGTTTACCTCATCATCTTGTAAATGTAGACGAAGCCTACACGTGCCAGTTCTAACAGCGTGTGGCCACTACTCTTGCTCACGTTGGGTGTGGTAGTTAAATTTTAACTTCACCATGTCGTGATCATTGTAAGCCATTTTAATGACTTCGAAGTGGATGGTCTTTGTGTGAATAGTTTCTGATACAAATATATAGTCCAATATCGAGCTTTGTCCAGATCTATGCCAGGTCGCTTGAGCTGGAATGTCGCCGGTAGTGTTACCGTTCAGCATCACACAAGTCCATCTCAAGACACCATTGATTTGATAACTGGACTTGTCGGACAGTCAGCTTCCGGTTACCACTGGCGCGGTCCTGCTGTCTGATACAGTCAATATTCAGGTCACCACATATGATTAGCTCATCCGGATTTTCTTTGTCAATCAAATCGTCAATCATAGCTGAGACTTGATCAATAAATGTCACGCCTCCTTTTGCCGAATGGTTCCAATATAGATTTATGATATAAAGCGAGGGAACCTGTGGATTATCTAAGTGAGTTGAGCTAACCAAAGAGAACTGGATATATGGAGAAATGTTCACCGATCTCTCGATCCTAAATCCAGAAGCTTTCTTCACCGCCAATAGCAGGCCAGCCATGGCTCTACCCTTTGCCTGCTTTATGGCTGGGGTAAGAGCTGTCTCAAAGCCTTCAATGCCTGGAACTTCGGATAGCCAAGTTTCTTGTAAACATATTATGTCCAGATCTTCTGTCCAGGCAGTCGAGAATAGATGCAAGAAGCCTCTCGTGTTCCAGGAACCCATAGTGCAGATCTTAAAGCCACAATGGGCCTGGCGTTACTTATCCTGGTTCGAATTCAGGGCCCCTGCTACCCAAGTCCAGTCATTGGCCTGTTTTTCTGAGTTATCCGCAAGCTCTTTGCCATCACGTTCAGAGCCTGATCTTTGGGCCCCTGGGATTGTTATCCTTATGAGATCTTCCATCTGAGAGTTCGTAGATGAGACAGAGGGCCTCATTACGACCCAGGCGGTAAGGGATTACCGGTACAGGTAAGGGTACCGGTACCGATAATCCCTTACCGCCCTATTACGAGGTCCCTTTGTGGGTCCCTATCATAACGGCTGGTTTTAACAGCTGTAAAGTACGGGACCCGCAAAGGAACTTTGAAGGTAATCACGGTACCGCAATTTGTGTTACCGTAATTACCACCTTCCCCATTCCCATTGAGCCCTATGGGAGCAAAAATGGGAATGGGGAAGTACCATGGTGAATGGGGAATTACCGCCCCCGCACACCTTGGAATTGGGAGGTAATTCTGCCATCCACCATGGCGGAATCGGTAAAATACCGGCGGCAACCATGGCGCAACTAACGCCATGGTTACCGCACGGGTCGTAATGAGGCCCAGAGCTTTTATTGTCAGGACTCAAAGCTGTCGTCGAGATCTGTGCAGAAATTATGGGGGCCATTACGACCCAGGCGGTAAGTACACCAACTTTACCACCATGGTGTAAACTATGTTTACACCATGGTGGATGGCGGATTTACCGCCCCATTCCAAGGTGAGTGGGGCGGTTAATCCCCATTTCCCATTTTACCCTTCCCCATTCCCATTTTTGCCCCATAGGGCATAATGGGAGTGGGGAAGGCGCTAATTACGCCACCGTAAATTACAGTGGCGTAATTAGCTCCAAGGCGGTTTAGCGCCATGGATTTTAACGGCTGCTAAAAGCAGCCGTTAAAATCGGAATCAGGCGTTAAGGGTTAACGACGGCGTTAACCCTTAACGCCTGAGTTGTAATGAGGCCCAATGTCTTTTGCTGGTGAAATGTTTGCCCTTTCGGCTTCACAGGCCGGCACCTTGATTGTGGCATTTCATATGGATCCGGACAAAGACCGTTCTGCCACTTTCGAAAAGGTCAAATCCCAATGACATCAACACTGGGCCTGCCTCAAGCAGCGTTTCCACAATCAATTTGGATTGAACATGTAATATCACAGCATCATTTTTGTTTTCATTGACGAATTCCACCACTTTCAGGTCCTAGATTCGATCGCTCTAAGTGAAGGAACAAGATGACATAGCCACAATACATTGTGGCGGTTCAGGATTAGATCGTCTGAGGACTCAATGCGTTCTAGTAAAACTTGATGCAAATGTTGTGTTTTTTGGAAAGACAAGTTAGCCTTTGTTCCAACATTTGTTGCTAGGGGCGAGATTCTCTTAATTTCAGATGATTTTACTTTCTTGTGCGTAGTAGCTTGTGTAATATCCACTGGTTTCAGTGTATTGTATCGAGCATTCCACCATGAACCCTCACCCCCTTGTGGCTTTCTATTGATGGGGTCATTAAGATGTTCATTTGTGACACATATGGCTTCATACTTCAGAAGTGAAGAGGGGCCAACTTCTTACTTTTCTCGTCAAGCGTCATGAACGTTATAGGAAGTTGAGGACGTTCTTCTTGTGCTGTAGACGGATGATGTATCACTTGACACACTCTTCTCTGCATGTTCACTAGAAGTAGACTCTTTATATCACTCAGAGCGCCCTTCTCAGGCAGCTTCGGGATTGCTAGTTCACTTTTAGGATCATGGATCTTGAACAAAGGTTTTTGCAATTCCGCAGGATTTACACCTATTTTGTACGGAAGCAGTCCTCCGTCAACACTTGCACCCTCAAGTCTTGGATTGTCGTGAAGTTCGATTCTAGCGGGTTGCAGAGTTGGTTCAAATTCAGTTGGATCAACATTGTCATCCACTTCATAAGTTGACATATTCAATAGATCCTCGGAAATGTCGCTGGAACTTGGGATGACAGTTGGATCCTCACTATTTGCAGAAGTGCCTTCCTTAACAGTCGTTTTCAATCTGTCGCTTTTTCCATTTACGACTGTTTTGTTTAGGGTCACATTTACTGTTTTGATGTTATGTAAAAATGTACGTGAGTCCACAACTCGTTACCTTCTCTTTAGAGGTTGATTTTTAGCTTGTTTTAGACTCGCACCTTTCAATTGAGATTGTGTTGATTGCTAAACTTGAGTGTTTGCTGGTTTTTTGAATGTGTCATAGAGATCAGGTGTCTTATCAATGCCATCAGTCATTGAGGGTAAGTTGGATATAGTAGTGTTCTGAGGATGTAGGCAGGTATTAGATGTTGAGGCCATTTGGGGTTCTTGCAAGGCCAAGTTCCTTGCAGTTCGGCTCATTTTTAAGATTGTGCTGAACGGGGAAGGTTGCAGGTTATCAGTTAAATATGGCATGTGAACTTTCAATGACATAGGGGCACTCACTTCCTTTTCAGCAACAGGTATCACGCTGGCATCTTGTTGTAGGGTCGATTCAGTTAGTAATGACTTATCTTCGATCAGAATTACTTCATCCATAGGTAAGCACTCGAGTTTACCAGTATCTCTGTTAAGGACCTGTTTCAAGGCAGACGTCGCTGGCATCTCCAAATCTTTATTCGATGTAACTGGTGGCATGGTCTTCCTGGCAAGAATGGGTTCGATCGGCAGTGAAGGAGATTGACATTCGTCACATATGAGTTTAGCACATGAGTGATTTGCCTCTTTTTTTGTTGTTGAAAGAGGTTCAGTGCTTCTTTAGCTACTTCTGCTAGCAATTTTTTATCCAAGTTAGCATTTCTGGTGAACTCCAACAATGTATCCAAGGCCCAGTCAGTCTTCTTAGTCATCCTATCTAGTGCCTCCTTCTGGACACTATGTATATTTTCAAGAGACAGATCACTGGAGAGATCTTTAATATTCTCATTAAGCTGTTCATACATCTTAATGAAAGGTGCCATTGAAATTGTCATGGACGATATTATGGTGGCTTGCGAGTCTTTTGACTGTTGCACTTTTCTCATTGCATCACCGTGCTAAGTCTCGTGATGGATGCGTTGCCTGTGCTGCTAAACCGGCCATCTGATCTTCGGAAATGGCCGTTCCATTATGGATGAGCCAGAGGATGACATTTCTGACGAAGTAACAGCAGGTGCATTTCTATCTTGCATCATTTCTTCACTTGATGAGTTTGCTGAATTTATGGACATTGGGTTCACCATTTTGATTTTTTTTCTCTGTGAGCATCTAATGTTGGGTGAGATGCTCGAATCAACTCTCCTTCATTTGGGGAAAGGCATTAAATCTGTGATTTTCGCTTGGTAGAGCTTTTCCACAGTCTGGTTTGTATTTACAGGCGGTTCAGTGGGAGACTCTAACACAGCAGCATTAATTTTGTTACAATTGGATGGAGTCCTTTCTTTGTTTAGCCGTGTAAGGTCAAGCAGAACTTTGTTTACAACATCTAGTGAGTTTCTTCTATTTTCGACGCAGTGTGACACTTTACAGTCTGTTGGAGTTAATGGCAACTGTATGTGAACAACACTTGGTGATTTAATCAACCTTGATTTCAGATGGTCGTGCGATGAGCAAAACACATTGTCCTCATCCTCTAGGGCTGTCAAACCTCCTACGCTGCTCAGTGACGACGGTACAAGATTCTCCACGGTACTGAAAAAGCGAGCGTGCGGAGAACCTGAATTCAGACAGCTGTTCGTACTTAAACATACGTTTTGATCACTAGCCAAAAATGAAGTCTTTTTCATCTATGCAGCCCACGAGTTCATGTGTGCTGTTCGAGCCCCCAATGTTGGCTGGTGCAGGGGTGTGTATGTTTAGCGAACCTCCTCCTAGATCACACAAAGGAGCAACGTCACAGGATTCCAGCACAGCCGAGGTGAGGTGAAACACTGACTCACCGACTACAGATACTGAGAGCAAGGCTGAATAGGTACTTTCAGCCGGCACATGAAGGAGCGGCCTGCTTACATTAGCAGACCCATTCGCTTGCGGCAATTCCAGCAAATTGTTGACATTAACGCTATCAGCCTCTGTACTAATCAAAACATTAGCATCCTCGTGTGGCGCGCACGCCATGCAATCGCTTACTTGGGTCTGATGCAATGGAATGGACGACGATAAAGTGTGTTCGGAAATGCACTCAGAAAAGGTTCCGTTAGTCTCTGAAGAGGCGGCTTCTAATTTTAGTTGGGCACGTGTTTTTGAGAACAACACCAATTTTGTGGCGTCTCTCATTCCTCCGCAGAGTCACGCCGAAAGCACCAAGGGCAGACCAGATGGAAGCGCGGTCCACCCGCCTGCGGCAGAGCCACCCACAGCAGAACACACAGGTACACCGGGGAGCAGGGAAGGAACAGGGGAACAACAGAGAGGAGGCGGGGGGACAGAAGAGGGGAAGGGGGAAGTGGAGGGAGAAGAAGATAAGGGTTGAAAGGGAGGGGGTGGGGTGAGAAGGGGTGAAACGGCAAGGTCAAGGGAAGCAGGAAAAGGGAAAAGGGACGGGTGGCTGTAGTCCACACAGGTCCAAGTGAGTCAGAGGAGGAGAGTACAGGCGTCCAGTACTCCAGCACTCCACTGACTTCCTCGGACTCCTCAGACTCTGCCAGACTTTGCACCCACTCCGCGGGGGAAAACAGTTTTAGTAGTAAAGCACGCCCAGTAGTAGTAGACACAGAAGAGTTGAAACAGGGTCTCCAGGAAAACAGACTCCACTCCTTCCACTCCTCAGACTCTGCCAGACTCTGCCACTATTTGTTTACTCCCAGAATCTATTAGGGCTGAGACTGGAATACCATTAATACTAATAAAGTTGTGTGTTTGAAAGGGAGTAGACACACAGAGATAGTTACTATCTTCTTACAGATTTGTTTCTTCTGGGTTATTAGCTCTTCCCAATCTTCTCCTCCTTTCTAGCCTTAGGTTCTTCCTTTTTATTCTTGGGGCATTGTCTAGCCATGCGCCCCTAGCTCCACAGCAGAAGCAGGTAGAGGACGGGCTATTGGGCCTTTCTTTTAGAACAAAGAGCACATTGTGACACTGTTCTTGATAACAGCGTATACTCCTGGCTAATAGAATCGACTCACTACTTGTCCCTCGGTTTTTGCTGTTCCCAAATAGCTTTAAGTGAGGTGAATGTGGATGATTTCTAAAACATCCCTGCAGGGACTTCTAGAACTACTATTTGGGTTTGTGTGGGGTTACCTCACTGGTGGCCTCTCCTCTGTATAATAGTCCCTGTTTACAGTATAAAATGGACCATCTTTCGTTCTGCCTTCCTCCTCATAGATGACTTTGAGGAAAGCTTCAACCAACACAGGTCATTGCATTGTGCAAATGCTAACTCTGGGATTATCTCAGGTTCCCCTTCCGCAATATTCTGCTTTGGTAGGTCTAGGTTTGGGTCTGGATCTTGGTCAGCTTCCCCAAAACCTTTGGTCCGTCTCCCTGTGGTATCTAGGCCACGTACTTCTGGTAGTTTGGGGATTAGGGCTTTCTCTAAAATTCTTTGAACAATCTTCTCCTGAGTTTTTACATGATAAGCATGTTTAGCAGTATTCTGGAGTATGATCTTAATATCTCCTCTATAGTCTGGGTCCACCACCCTGGCCATGACGTCCAGTCTGTGTTTCCAAGCGAGCCCTGATTTGGAGACCATTCATATGTATGTACCCTAGGGTGCTGCCAAGACTAGATCAGTGGGTATGAGTTGTCGCTCTCTAGGTTGTATAGATATATCGCGGCTGCTTGAAAGGTCAAACCCTATAGACTACCTAGTGGCAATAGAGGGGTTAGATGTGCGATCACTTAGTTTTGTGAATTTTAGGGTCCCCCAGTTTGTGTAAACCAGGTCACATCCCACTTCGTACACCATGGGCTTCATTACGAGGTGGGCGGTATGGGGTTAACAGCGCCGGTAAAGGCGCCAGAGCCGTTAACCCCACACTGCCCTATTACGAGGTCCCCGAGCGGGACCCGCTCTGGATGTCTGGTTTTACCAGACGTTCTTAGTGGGTCCCGCGAGGGGACCAGCATGCTAAAAACGGGCCCGTCAATAACGGGCCCGTAGTTAGCATGCTTCCCCATTCCCATTGAGCCCTATGGGGGCTCAAATGGGAATGGGGATGGTCCGGGTCCCCTGCATGGGGAAATACCGGGCCCTCCAAAGTCGGAATGGCCTGGTATTTCCCCATTCAGGGAACCTGGACCCGAGTTTGGAGGCAGCCATGCCCTTATTAAGGGCATGGCTGCCTCCAAACTCGTAATGAGGCCTCATATGTAAGGGTGCAGAAGGAGACTGACAGACAGGTGGAAATTGTGTAACATTCTGTATAAGGTGGCATAGTGGTTTCTATAAACCTTTATTCAGCAAGAAAATAAAAATAAAACCTCACTGTCCCCATCTCTAAAAGGGATTTCCCTGCCTCAAGTGAAATGCTAGTGGACTTGCCAGAAGGTCCTTGTAAACTAACGAGTCCACCGTCCTATGTCAAAACTCTAACTCTGTCTCTCACACTTATAACTAAACTAGAATGCTACGTCAATATTTTTGGTCAGGAGAATGACTCCCTTCTCCTGGACTGGGTAGCACAGTTCTGGTTGCAAGTTATTAACAAAGGGGAATGACTCCCTTCCCCCAGTCCCAATACTTCACAAACAAAGGATTGTCAATCTTGTAACACTCTGTATCACAAAGGTTTCTGTTTCCTCACCCCAGGGGGAACGACTCCCTTCCCCTGTGTCACAATATCCTGTGGTTTGATCCCTTTTTGCAGATTCAACTACCAGAAGAATGACTCCCTTCTTCTGTTCGTTGGCTTCACTGTTTCTCACACAAAACCAGAGGGCATGACTTCCTTCCCCCTAGCCTCTTGGTTACATTGTCCTTTTTACTGTGGATGTAGCACTACCAGAAGAATGACTCCCTGCACTGAATATCTTGATTTCAAAGTCACTTTACCCTCAGCGATACTCAGGCGGAATGACTCCCTTCCCCTGATGATCCTCCTTTCACTGTTTTCCTTCCTTATCAATTGTTCATGTACAAGTATGGTTCTTGAACCAGGATTCCCCAGTATAGCCCACTTGGTCCTCTGGTTTGCCAAGAAAACGCCCAGAGAGAGAGTCACATAGACAGTCACTCTCTCTTCCCTTTTCAGATCGTGAGCCCCGGGGCCAGGTTTCCTCATCTCTAGACTTGGGCAGACGTGGTTCACTCTCCTGCCAAGTACTGCCATGAGGAAGATGGCTTATGCTTCTCTTCTCTTGTGGTTGTGGGTCCCAGACCTGTATCTCTCTATTGCTTGGCTCTGGCAGACCAGATTTACTCTCCTGCCAGGTACAAAGAGGAACCTGCCCCCCCAACGACCTGAAAGTATTTACAGATAGACTGGGCCAATCCATTTTAGAAATATGTCCCAAGAAAACTGATTGGTCTAAAACCAATTTGTGCAAGCAGGTTAAGGGAGAAAATCCAGAGGACCTTCACGAGCGCTTGGAGTGGTGCTTTGATCAGTGCTCAGGAATCCCAAACGCGACAGCCACGGCTCTGCAAACTGTAGTGACACACTTTGTGATGGGACTTCAGTCAGAGGTTGCCTAAGGGATTCAATCTGTTCTTATTGCTTGGGAAGGAAATAATTTGACTGAGGTACTGTAAGCTGCAGAGCACATTTATAAGAAAGTTGAAAGGTAAAAGAAAACACTAAAGCAAAGCTAATTACATTACAGATACAACTGATTTCTATTGCAAGGAGTTTGGTAATTGCATGTCAAAGTGCCCAAATCGGTAGCCTTTACAAGGTACACAACTATATTAACCCTCTGCAACATTCTCCCGACATTTCCCCTACAGCTACCACCAGATGTGTTGAACTCACATTAGGACAGCCAGGGAGACTGTCAGATTGTTCCCACACAAATACTGCTTAACCCATCTGCCCCCTATGTTGATTGTGCTGTCACTGGAAAGAAAGTTTCCTTTCAGGTTGACACTGGGGCTGCACGCTTCGCACTGAAATCCTCTGAGGTTCCACATGTTATTTTTTCTAAAGAAGTATTTGATGCTGTTGGTATTGGGGGTACTCTAATATCCCATTCTGTTTCTCATCCCATGACTAAAACCTTAGGCCCTATCTCTGAAGATCATGCTTTTCTGTTGAGTCCAAGTACCCCTGTCAAAATGTTGGGTTTCGATCTGTTATGCAAAATTAGTTGTACCATTTACTGTTCCCCTGAAGTTATATTCCTCGATATGCCTGTTCATCGGGAATTAAAATTTCTGGAGAGGCCAATTCGAAATCGGAACCTCGAAATGACACACCCTTGTTTCACAAGGACTGCTAGGCCAGGTTCCTACCCAAATTATGATCCGCTCATGCAAATGGTATTGAGTACATGCTGAATACTGGACCAGTGAAGACCATTCTGAATCCAGCCAAACCTCTCCCTCCACAGTACCCTATATCTAAACAAGCAGAAGAAGGAATCCTTCCGGTCACAGAAACATTGCTTGTGCAAGGAATCATAATACTCACTCACAGGCCTTTTAATAACATGATTCTTCGAATCAAGAAGCAGGTAAGTATGTCAATCGTTTCGTTCGGAACTTGCGTACAGTCAATGCTACCATTCTGCCCACTTTCCCTGCTGTCCCAAACCCGGAAACCATTTTGCCCTGCATCCCTGCCATGGCCACTCATTTTATCATTGTTGATTTGTGCAATGCATTCTTCTCAATACCTGTGCACCATGACAGATAGTTTTTCTTTGTGTTTACATATATATTCTTGCAATTCATGTTTTATAGGCTCCCTCTGGAGTATTTTGAAAGCCCCACCCTTTCTTCCAAGATACTGAAAAGTGATCTTGGGCTTGCTTGGGTTAATAGGAGGGCCCGTTCTGGTGCAGTATCTGGATGATCCTTTCCCAGCTTCACCCTCCTTAAAAGCTTATAAACAGGATTCTCTTGATTTACCGGCAGCTCTTGCTCATAAAGGTCACAAGACTTCTTGTGAGAAATTGCAATTTTGCTTAACTGTATTCTCAATTTAGGCCATGATGTTTCGGCAGGTTAAAGACACTTGTCCCAAGATCGAATTAAGGTGATCCAGCAAGTCCCAAAGCCCCAGAATAAGAAGCAGATGAGGGTATTCTTCGACATGGTCAGTTAATGCCAAAAGTGGAGAACGGGACATGCTTCCATAGACATGTTCCTTCTAACATTGAGACATGATTCAGTCACTGAACCCCTGTCATGGTCTAAGGACGCTAGGCTTGTCAGATTATCAGAAACCCATGTATTGATTTGTAATGCACGTCAGGGATTTGCCCAGGGCACGTTGACACAGATGCATGGTGACAAACATTGTCTAATATCGTACTACTGCATGGCGTTAGATCCTTAGCCAGCTGGACTACATGTTTTTCCACAAGCTCTCACTGCCACTGCCCTACTGGAAGTAAAAGCGGATGTGCTGGTTCACGGACATCCTATGATGGTAGCAGTACCACATGCGTTACTTACTCTATTGGTAAAAGGGAAAACTCAGCACATTTCCAATTCCTGACTCACCAGGTATGAAAAACTCCCTATATATCTCAATGATCTCAATGTCACTGGGCCTAGTAAGATCGTTGTCTTGATCCCTCTTGTTCCCCTCCCTTGCCTTGCCTTGTCCCGCCTTGAAACACTTGTGAATAGGCGCAATATAAATAAAACATCATATCATCATATTATATCCTCAGCTAATGTGACTCTCAGTCAATGTTCTATTCTAAATTCTGCTTCTTTGCTCCTGATTCCCAGTGATCGGGAACCCCATGATTGACTTGTATTGGCCAAAAACAGATGAACAAGGAGGATTGTTTGCTGGGTATTCTATGTGTACTCATTATGATGTACTGGAAACGTATCTATTGCTCAGCGTTTGATCTTCCCAGGAACCCAAATTAACTGTCCTCACCTGAGCATGCATTCTATCTAAAGATTAGTCTCTCACCATCTATACAGAATACCAATACGATCATGGGGTAGTTCATAACTTCGGTGTCCTCTGGCAGCAAAGAGGTTATTTGACCTCCGAAGGTACTCCTATTGCATCTACCTTGTTATAAGCTTTATTATTTCCTTCTGCCCTGGCTGTTGATACGTACCGAGGGCATGAACCCTCACCATGCTTTACTGCAGTGGGCAACCCTTTAGCTGATAAGCGTGGACTTACATGGGCCCCTTATTCCTAAGGATTTCCTTACCTGTTTCGGTTCAACAGTCACTGGTTGCATTTCTTTCCAGTCTGAGAAGGAGCTGCAGTTGCAGAAATCCTGTAAGTTGTTTCCAGACTCGCTTTGACACTCCACTGATGGCCGCCTGGTAGTGCCTAAAGTAATCCTACCTTGCCTGGCCAGACTGGCACACTTCATTGCTCACTCAGGTAAAGCAGCTATGATTGACATTGTAAAATGATCGGTTTGCCCATTCTTTCTCTACCATAGTTCAGAATTACTGTGAAAGGTGATCTGTGTGTCTTGCTCACAATGTTGGAAGAACAGAGAGAATGAGGCTATATGCACATCCAATACCGGGTGGTCCTTTTCTGATATGCAGATAGATTTTGTGCAGCTCACTCAAAGCATGAGCTACAAATTCTGTTTTTACCATAGTTGATATTTTCTCTGGCTGAGTAGAGGCCTACCCCTGTCTTTAATATGATGCTTATACTGTTGCATATAAGTTTCTACTTGAGTTTATCCCTCCTTTTGGGCTTTGTCTAGTCAGAGATAGTGATCGAGGAGTACATTTCACAGTTCAGATTATCAGAGTGGTTTGCAAAGCTCTTAACATCCCCAAACAGTTCCTCTGTGCTTATCACCTCAGCCTAGCGGTAGTGAGGAACGTCAAAACCGTGACCTGAAGAACAGACAGTCTAAAGTGTGACAAGAAATCGGGCTGAAGTGGCCCAAAGCCCTGCCTCTATTCTGCTACACATGCACAGTAATCCACATTGCAAACATTGTCTTTCCCTGCATGCGATTGTTACTGGGCACCTCACCACCTGTGTCTCATTGCCTAAATTTGCATCTCAAAGATGAGATGGTATTGAAATACTGTCAGGCTCATTTAAAATCTGTCTGTTATCTCCATTCTCAGGTGAGAACTTCCTTGTCTGAACCAGTGACTGGTCCCTGTCATCCAATGAAACAGGGACACCTGGTCTATATCAAAGTGCCCCAGCAAATGTCAACAGTGCACTGCAGCCCCATAGGGTTGATTTTACCCTAGTCCTACTCACCAAACATACAGCCATGAAGTGCCAGGGAATGCTGCATGCTTCCATCTGCTGGGAGATCCAGATGCCAGTCACCGACCCTGGAGCTGGGGGCCTCCCACCCCTTCTCTCCCAGAACTGATTTGCCAGGAACCGATGCCGCAAGTACTGACACAGCAAGACCGGAGACGACAAGGTGTGCCTCACTACCGTACATGCCCGATCCTACAAGCTATTCTGGAACAGGGGAGAAGGCTGACTCCACTACTTCTACTTCATTTGTATGCCTAGTGCCAGTTGGGACCCCAGTTGATGAACTTGTTTATTTTAGTGCGATTCCTTCAAGAAGTGATGCTTCATTTACTCCCGCAAGCAGTGGATTCCCCACCCAGCTAGAAGCTGATTCAAGTCTCCCTAGAGATGCTCAGCAAATTGTTACTGCGTTGCCAGACCCAATTTCCTCCACTCAAGGGAGATACAGCCTTCTGACTAGAAGAGAGGCATGAGTAACGTGTAGGAAGGACATTTTTTTCTGCCAATTTTTTTCTGTTCCCCCTTCCACCAAATGCCTCTTCCCATTGACAAGGACCAAGCGCAGTGTTGGTAGAAACCCTACAACAAGATGTCATGCCTGGAAGGCTTTTGCCCTGTTTGGGACATCTTAGCTTCTGCCATTTTATTCATCATGAGCAGTTTATTTATCCTGCTGTGGGTATATGAGTGCCTCTGACTGTGCTTGCCTCTGGTGCTCTTGAAAGGAAAACTGTAGCTATTACTCTCGATTTCAGGGTGAATAGTCCTCTCGCTTTGCATCTGGTGACTCACTTAGTCTGCCTGGAACAGAAAGACCGGGAAACTTGGGCTGTTGACTCTCAAAACCTGGAGAGTGGAACTATCTGTAAACTCAGATTGAACTCTCAGCTTGAACCGCTTTGGAACTTGTGGTCGAATGTGTTTGTACGACAGTTGTACAATGACTCAAGGTGTGCCATTGCAGATTCTCTTTGTCTTCGCCACTGCCGTCCTCATGTACAGCACCACCTGCTGACAATATATGGACCTAGCGCCCACCCGTGGACGCACAGTGATAATATGATAATAATTTTCTTCATGTAGCCTGGTAATAGGCCTGCACTCAGAATGTCTCTTACTGCCGGATCTGTGCCTACACTCATCTTGAATTGACCTTCGGATTTAATGTTGCTACTGTCCTGTTTGATTGGTGGGATGTCTGCAGAGACATCAGATAGCTTCCCCAGTACCTCGGTCCTGAGCCCTGTAATGATTATCGTTCCAAGAAGTGGTTTACTGGTTCTCCAAATGATCTCTCCCCTGATCAGCTCTTATGAAAATCTGCCTTGATTCACGTTTCCGCTACTGCTACATCGCTCTTGTGTTACACCAACAAGGGTATATTATTCAAGGGAGTTAGTAAATGTCAATATTATCTTTCTTCCAGCACCAGTGTGATTATCAACAATGTTACTTTCGATGCTGATGGATTTAGCTTTATTGACTCTGGTTACACCACACATGGATGAACTTACTTCATTTGTGCAGTCAATGCATACTCTTTGTTGCCTATGGACTGTGGTGGAAGTTGTTATATGGGAAATGTCATGCTGCCATCCATCATTCTACAATGTTTCCTTCAGCACCCACCGTAAAATAAATTCTGGTTGGAAAAGGTTTCCTGATGGTATGGGATATATCATTCCTGGATTGGGAGTGAAGTTAACCCAAGACCGACTGTCAAAATGATCTATGCTACTGGAGAAAGTTGCACGCTGCTACTGTGCTATCTATGTCTTTGCTCTCACATGAAGAGGTAGTCACCTGCACTATGGTACTGCCAAAATCGAATGGCATTGGACACCATTCTGGTCTCAAAAGAGGTGTTTGTGTGCTCGTGGGATCAGAATGCTGTACTTTTATGTCTAACTCTGATAGTAATATCACTGACCTCTTCTCCCACATACACAAAGGAGTAGCTGCCCTCCTTGAAGACAATGCCTCTGGATGGTCATTATGGTCTTGGCTCACTACCACTTTTGGCTCCTTGGGAGGGTCCATTTTGCACACTATTGTGCTGAATTTCATTGTCTTTATGTGTATATATTGCTTATTCCGTTAGATGAAATATTTGCCTGCTTGTCTGAGAGAAAAGTAAAAGAAATACTTAAAGTTGTCCAAAATATTATTTCTGATTAAATCTGAGGAACTGCTGAACCAAGACATGAGATTTTATGAGATGCATTTCCTTGAAACTGTAGATGGAAGAGACCATAGACAAGGTCTCATAGGAGAGATTGTTGTGGAAAAATTAGATGTGTTGCATGTTTAACTCAGCCCTGTGCATTTTAATATAGTGAAATGCCTCACTAGTGCCTATCCTATACTACTGCGTTGTACTGAATGTACTATGCCTAACGGATGGAGTTGTGTGCATGCTTGGACAGAGATGCATCCCCATGTATGTTGCAAGATGCTAGTTTCATAAGTATTTCCATTTTACCTTCTGCAAGCAAAATTAGTTTAGACCGCTCTGTTGTTTAAGTAGCGACATTAGGTGGACCAGGTTTTACCCCAGTGCTTTGTGGAGCATAGTCTGATGATGATGACTTGCTTAATTGTAACTAAAATATGCCTGCACCTCCCAGTGAGGATCCCTAACACTTACATTTATTAATTTATTTATTTTGAAGCTTATATAGCGTGCCAAGCCCAAAGGCATCTGGGCGATTTCTTACAGAATATAAATGTTACAGTTGCAGTTGTTACACAGAGAATAAATACAATACAGACACAATGCATCGTGTTAACATTACAGGTAAGACATAGTATACACAATATTTACAGTAATGTGAGCAGGTGGCGGGCTGTGGCAAGGTCGGGCGAGTGAGGGGTAGTCTGTTAAGGTGGAGGGGGTGTGCATTAGTTACCCAGGCTTTTAGAAAAGAGGCGCGTTTTGAGTTGTCTACGGAAGAGCCAGAAGGATTCTTGTGCTCTGAGTGGGAGGGACAGTGAGCTCCATAGTTTGCTGGCAATCGTAGGGAAGCTACTACCACCTGCATTTTGGAGCCTGAACCTGGGAATAGCGAGGCGGTACTGGTAGGCTGCTCTAGTCGGTCTTGCATGCTGTATCATGGTGATTTTGTCAGAGAGGTAGATGGGGGCCATCCAGTGAAGATATTTGTGAGTTAAGGTGAGTGATTTCAACATGATACGACATGAGAATGTTGTCAAGATTCATGAGCCTGCAACACGGGGTTCTGCGGAAAGACTAAGCCTCAGCCTGTGGGCCAATGAGGTTGACTGATGTGCGTCCCTTGAAAGATGAATTTATAATGCCAGAGGCTGCCCTGGGAAATTCCAGAAAACCTGCGGGAGATGGGTGGGAATAGAGTGAGACTTGAACAATGTGCTGCCCTGGTGGGTGGATGCCGTTACACCACGCATTGAGGGAACTTTGGCCTGGCACTATCTTTTCCCTGCTAACCTGAGGTCTTTATGTATTGACTGTGATACTATTGACATGTTAATGTTAATGTTAAAGGACATTTGTACCGCGCACTATCACCACCGTAGTGGTCCCTTGGCGCTCTGGCGGCTCTGAAAGAGGAGGGGAGGATGGGTTAGTGGGAGGAAGCAGGAAAAGTGCAAGAGAGCAGTGATGTGCTGTTGGCGGCCTCAGCCCGGTGGGTCC
The DNA here is from genome assembly GCF_040938575.1 of Ambystoma mexicanum. Taxonomy (NCBI): domain Eukaryota; kingdom Metazoa; phylum Chordata; class Amphibia; order Caudata; family Ambystomatidae; genus Ambystoma; species Ambystoma mexicanum. The sequence goes on from NC_090925.1 coordinate 897,032,510, forward strand.
GTTAGCTGGGCCTGGGGTGTTTGCGGCCGGTAGTCATTGTGTACCGTTGTGCAAGGCTATGTGTGTTTTTGTTTTGTTGTGTGTAGTGAGGTTTGTGCGGTTTGTTGTGCTGTAGGTTTCAGTTGTGTTTGGTTTGGAGTTTGAGAGGTGTATGCAGAAAAGGGAAATTGTTAGTAGGGTTGGTTAGTTTGCGTCTCTATCCTGAATTGGAGTGCTCGGCTTGCGTAGTCTCCCCTGTTGCGGCTCTGTCCTGATCTGGGTCTGACTGGCATGCAGGTTCCATACTCCTCTAGCCCCCGCCTCTAATATGCTCTCTGATAGTTCCCCTTATCCTCCATTTAGACTCTAGTGGGCTTGCCAATGACAACCTCTCAGGTAGTGGGGGAGATTGCCAGTGTCTCGGTAATTCCAACCAATGTGGTACCTGGCGGTAATTAAATTAAGGGTGGGCGAAGGTGTTGGTGGGTTGTCTGTGTTAGTTGACTCAGTCTCCATGCGTGCCGCCTGTGTTCCTGTCTATCCGATGTCACCCGTCCAGCTACCATGGGCTTTGCTCTCCCCGGTCAGGGGTGTCCGTGTCTTTTCGGTTTAGTTGTCCTTTTTACCAGTTTAGCTTCCAGATTTAGTCTGTGGTGTTGTAGAGCCAGGTTTTTAGTGATTTCCTGAATTTTAGGTGACCTTCAGTGTTTCTTATTTCCTTTGGGATGCTGTTCCAGGTTTTTGCGGCTAAGTGGTAGAAGGAGGTGTCTCCAAGTTTTTTCTTGAGGTATGGTTTGAGTTGCAGGCGGATTTAGTTGCTCGATCGGAGGGGTCTCGTTGGTTTGTGACTGTTATTTTCTTTTGTAGGAATTCTGCTCCTTGTCCGGTGATTGCCCTGTGCGTTATGCACATTGTTTTGAAGGTGATGCAATGTTTGATTGGGAGCCAGTGTAGGGTTTTTAGGGCTGTAGTGATGTGATCTCTTCTGGATAGTTTGAGGAGTAGTCTTGCTGCTGCATTTTGGATCCGTTGTAGTTTCTTCAGGAGGTATTCAGGTATTCCGAGGTAGAGACTGTTTGCATAGTCTACTTTAGACATGATTAGGGTGGCGATAGTGAGTGCTTTGTGCGCAAAGGAGAGGAAAGGTAGAATTCTTCTTGACGTTCGGAGGAGGAAAAAGCATTTCTTCACTGTTGCGTTTATTTGTGGCTCCAGGGTTAGGTTGTTGTCGATTAGGACTCCCAGATGTTTTACTACCTTCGATGGTGTTGGTGCGTTTCCCATTTCAGTAGGCCACGGGATGGTGGTTTCGTTCTCTTGGTCTTTGGATACGATAATGATTTCTGTCTTTCGTGGGTTGATTTTCAGGTTGTTGGCATCCATGCAGTATCCAAAGCTCTAGCGACCTTTGTTGTTTCTTATGTGGTTCTATTGAAAGCAATCAACAGATTCATTTAAAAAAAGGATTCATGAGCCTACCCATGAGAGACTGTAAAATAGGTGGGAGACTATTTGTTACACTTGGGAATGTTCTCATCGAATGTTGTCGGACATGAATGAACCTCCCATAGCGACTTTTAGTATTAGAAGGTATAAGAGCTCAAGCAATCTAGGGGTTTTGGGGGCATTGTTTGTTCGAGCGTGGTCTGGACTCCAGGATCTGGATGTGTTCATGCCATTCTGAACTATTCATGTCTGCTTGGTGTTCGCTGATTGCTATTAAAGACGTTTACCAACTCTCTGCTTATTGGATAATTCGCCAGAAGATGATGGTGTGACGCCCATTCACCATTCCACACAATGTAAAAGGACTCTTTAGGATAAAGATGCAGTACGAATAGTCCTGTTTGGGAAAGGGCTTCAAATGATCTTCCTGTGTAAGCATTGTTGGAGGGCAGAGGAGTGCCCTGGGGCAAGAAGCCATTGGCTCGACACCCTGGCCAACACCACTAGCCTCCCACAGGCAGGACCCCACAAAAGGAAGGCTCATTTCACCTAACAATCCTATTTTATACATGTTTCTGTTGGATCATGTGATGGGTTATGGGTATTGTAAGGTGCTAAACACGCCACTGTAGGTAAGGCACATGCAGTGGTCACAATGAGAAAGTGTTTTAGGCAAGCCCTTTTTGGATGTTATTAATTGAAAAAAAGCCCAAAAGTCCATACGACAGGAATGGTTCCAGGAAGACATTACTAGTTGGCCGGTGTGGAATTAACGTGCCGGTATTAATGTATACCAGCACGTTTCCGCACCAGCCAACTACAAGTTGGCTGGTGAGGTGCCTGAATTACCTCCAGCTGGAGGTAAGTCAGGCACCTCACCGGCAGAAATTGCTGGTATTACCGGCACCGTTATTACAGGTGCCGGCAATACTGGCAAAATCCCCTATGGTGTCCAATGGGACTTTATGGAATGGGGATTTACAACTGACACCGGCACTCGTAATCCAGCGCTAATACCGCCAGACAGAGTGCCAGTATCAGTATTTCAGTTTGTTGTTATCCTGGCAGATTTACCGCCTGGACACCAGCAAACTTGTAATGAGCCTTCTGTGGATTGCAGAGTGTTTAAAATATGATTTGCACTTGTGGATCCTTACAGGTACTCTTAAACACGATGGGTCAGATTCTCCTCCCTTGCGCCAAAGAAAACTGGTGATAGCCCAATTCACAAAGGGCATCTGAATGAGCACTTTGCAGATGCACTTTTTTCACCTATATAAAGGGGTGTTTCAGGGCATTTAAATTTAAAAGCACATCCCGAATTCAAAAATGGGATGCACTTTTAAATGCCTTCAAACGCGTGGCATCCCCTTGCGCCTTTTAAAACAGATGCAAGGCCGGCTCAAATCATGGCAAGGTCATTTCTGACACTGCCATGATTTGTTTTTGAAGTGTGACAGCCACGGGATAAACCGCTGCTGTCACACTTGCATTTCCATCTACCACACCGAGCTGGAAATGCTTTGTTTTGTTCAATCATTCACAGAGACGGTCCATTTATGGACTTGTGTCTGTAAAATGAGCTCCCAGCTACAACGTGGTTGATGGAAAGCTGTTATACATTAGTGTAGCAGGAGCAATCATAAAAGCAAAGGGGCTGGACAGCGCATCTTTGCGCCACTGTCCAGCCCCTTCTAAAATGCCCAGGTCACCTTGGAGAATAAGGTGACTGGGCAGTTCCTAAAAATAGCACAAATGAAACTAGCACTTTCTCTGCACTCCTTTCTTTGTTAATCTGGCTCTCTGATTTTTTATATTTTTCTTGCACATCTGCTGAAGTCCCCTTCACAAATCCCTGTTCCTAGATTGGGACGTTTATGACGTTAATTACTGCTTTTTCTTTCATTTTATTCCCAAACTTGAAAATCAGAAGCTGGAGAATTCGTCCAGTCCTTTTTGCCAAAGAACTAGCTCTACCCAGCGTATCATATGCCTTCAAACACTTTCTCTCTCATTCTGTCTCTCGCTCTCTTTCTCTCACTCTGTCTGCATTCTGGCTCTCTCTCTGGCTCCTTATCATGCTGCTTGGCACTCAATGGGCCTCATTTCGGGACCAGCGGTAACCGTGCCGGTAATAACGGCAGGTTGCCGCCGGGCCGTAAATATTTACCGGGGCCTGACTTGCCGGTAACACCGGGGTATTACAAGACTAGCGGTCTGGAAAGTCAAGCGCTGGTATATAGAAATTCCCCATTCCCATAGAGTCTCATAGGACTCTATGGGAAAAGGGAACATGGAAGCACCAGCACCGCTATTACCGTGGCCGCTGTGTCTGGCAGGGTCAGCCCTGTCGAGCACAGCGTCTCTGACAGGCAAACCCGTAGTGTGCCGGTCCGGAAACAACAGTGCCAGTAAGCTTACCGGCACCGTTCTTTCCAAACCGGCACACTTGTAATGAGGCACCAATGTCTCTGTTGCTTTCTGTATGAATGAGAATCAAGTTGTAAGGTGCGTGTTTGCAAGAGCCACTCCAACAATTACTGTCAGCTGTGCAACTGGACAGGAAAAAGGATATCTTGAGTTTAGGGGCAGGAGATATGTGCTTTTTGTGAACCCACCATTACAATAACAAAAAAATAATTGATGTAATAATACAAACATCGTCAACTGGCTCTTTATACAATTGAACAATGTTAATTTCGATTGATCTATTCAAGTACATATTTTAGTCATGAGAACATTGCACTTATTTACTGAGCTACGCACATTATTAAAAGCAGAATAACCATATGCATTATTCTCTAATAAAAGGCTCTCATTCCAAAATGCACAGACTGGTACCAACCAATTGTACTAGTAAAAAAACACCCCAAAGAGAAAGGGGATAGGGCAAACAATACTAGCAAGAGTGCTCAACTGCTCTTCATAAAATCAAAGAGCATGTTGGGGACGTATGATTTATCACAGGTATATTGATCAAATATAAAGAAATGTGGACAAAGGTTTGTACGTTTGAAGTACACAATGCAAACTGGGCTTTGTACTCATTTCATTTTTCACAACACACATCCTAACATGAAAATGTTTGAAACATTAAACCTTATACTCATTTGAACAGTCTCAGAACTTGGATGTGAGGTTGGAAAGGATGTGCCCTCACTCAGTCCAGAGGGGTTTAAGAGCAAGCTGGGTCTCCAGGAATCCATGGCTGTACATATGCTCAGCTCCAATGCACAGATATTCAAGGTGAAATGTATGTATATTATTGACTTCTGTGTTTTTTGTCATGGATGTCATGTACTCCTGAAGCTTAAAGCAGGGAAGCATTTTGATGCAGGGAAGTATAGGACAGTTATTAGACAAAGAGTTTTGGCTTAAGGAATTTCCATAAGGATAGGTTGTTCTGAATGTGTTGATGGGGACTGAGTGAGTGACAACTCCAGAGAGAAGCCCCTAGCACTGCCAATACATGCCTTCTGTTCTGGACATGTGACAATGAGGGTCTCTCAAAATATTGTTTTTACTCAATCTTCTGGTGCGAAAATCAATGTTGTTGCAGAGGTGGGTATTCCCAGTTTTCCATACATGATAGTGTAGATTGAGCTTATAGTTATGATAGAATTTCATCCACTTTGCCATTTGAATGAAAAGCATCTCAAGAAACATGGCCTATGTTACTTGCTTTTATTTTAACGGATACTAGGCATCTGCATGTTGCAGGCTGTGCATGTTTTCAAACAGTTGTTATTAATTTGGAGAGTTTTGCAAATGGTATACTGAGGGGACATCAGAATGGCATGTTTTCTTATGGTTATTGTAGGATATTGTTCTCACAGTTAGGCCCTTGATCAGGCTGTACAGCTAATGCTGATAATGTCTGCAGTAGCAAGATAGATGTTCTTTTCCCTTATACTTGTATATCTGTATCTCTGTTGGCTATTTAAATAAACCTGATTTATATTCACTATGTTCAAATGTAGACATGTTGGGATATCATGAAATCATGGAGGTTTTGTCTCATCTGGCCTTTGTTTACACTATGCAAAAATCAATGAAATTGTGCATTATTAATGTCTTACTTCCATCCCGAACGTTGCATAATCCATGCGGGCACATTCCACGGAAATAGGAGAATATCTGAAAATGTAATGCGTGAGAAGTTACAATTAACTGTTTCAAATTTCACATCTCTAAACCAATAAAAAAACATGAACGACCAAAAATCATAATGGGCAAAGTAGGTCATTTGAGGTGTCAGGGACCCTATGTCTCACCATTAGTCCACATTTTGGACAGTCCCCAGGCATTACCAGTAGATATAATCCCCTGTAGTATGCAAAGGCTAACTATTAGGTTTCAGATCTGGGTCAAGGTGCCATTGATACATGTTATTTATAACACGCCTGTACACATGTGTTTCATTAGTGACATATAATGTACTGCAAGTCTTGCGCCCTGGTTATCTGCATAACTCAGATACCAAAGGGAGATACTGAACTCTTTACTTACAAAAAAATAATCATATGGCTTGGTAAACCACCAACTGTCAAAGATACGTAACAGAACCACCCAAAAAAATAACAACCAGACATCTTCGAAAATCATCCCACTCCAGCAATGCACCAAATCATCAACCATCAAGTGAAGAACTAATGTCAGCCAGAAACCAAGCCATCAAACATTAAAGAAACAAGCATCGACAAAACCAATAATTTTCTCTTCTGCAATTATTCATGCATTTACTTGTACATGTACATACATTTCTTTAATAGTTCTGAACATGTCTTGAAGTAAATATGTGCAGATACAAGAATAGCAATACACATACCAAAAAATAGCTATTCACTGAGATGTATGGAAAGCTTTTTACAATTTATATTACTAAAGATATGTGTCTGCGACTGCTAGCTTGCAGGCATGTTTAGAAGTTCGATAATATTTACTGGTTATATAGGACTGATTTATGTGATCGTTGTGATGGTCATCTCACCATTTCAAAATGCTTAACACAATCATAATTGATTATTCTGGCGAAAGTACCCAGTAATTACTCTAAAGTTCCCAAAATGGTCTGCAAATTATTGATTCCAGACACATAAAGTTAGTATTATACATGGTCAAAATAACTTATAGACAAAGCTGTGAATTTAAGTGTTTTTAAGACTAAGGCATGTTTTACTCAGCAGCCACCAGGGTGAGTGAAATTGGGTACCTATTTTGGAGAAGCGCGAAGACCTGAAACCACCCGAAATTATTCCACATCATCCACACCCCCACCACATAACCCCAGAGGTGAAAGGAAGTCTTTTTACAGTATCTATCACTAATGTTTTGTGCTTTGCAGATATTTTTGGAACATTCATGCAATCACTGGATATTGTCACGGATGGTTCAAGGAACACTCTGAGCTATAGAGACAGTTCAAGGGTTTTTATTAAATCTTTTTTTCATGACCACATGTCCCTTTCTGTCTCTTGTAGAAAGCTCCAATCCTGCCTAGCCTAGACATCCAATATCCCCAGGTTAGTACATACAGAATATTGACCCCTACTGTCTACGTTATGACTTTTGCTAGTAGTGAAACCTAAATACCAAATGCCTTATCTGTCTAACCTCCCTCAGTGACTTCCTAGACTGACCCAACACTATCTAGTGGTTGGTTGGCTAAAAGGGATAATGTTTGTGCCTCTAAGACACTCTGCCTGATTTGGTCTTCTTCCTATCATGCCCACATACTCTTCTCCCTCTCACATTTTGATGATTTCCTTTCACTTCTCCTCTCTCAAACTCGAACCACCCCTGTTCTTCTATTCCATTTGTTGTCCTCCTCTGTTCCTCCAATGTCCTTCCTTCTGCTGATCTCTTGGCCTGCCACCTCCTCCCCCTTCTTCCGACCTCACCTGAACAACACACAACCTTCTCCTTCAAGGGGTCTCTTTTAACCTCCTCCCTTTCCCCTTGTTGATCTGTTGTCCGTGGCCAATCTGGCCTTGTCCTCCCCACCCAGGAGATGTTACGAACAGAAATGCTTTCATGCATTGATTTAACCCTCACCCCTTTCTCCACATGCGGCTGCCACGGAACAACAATGGCGGTTTTATGTCCCTGGTGATCTAGGGGTGCCGCACTGGTATCATGACCAGCAGGATGAGACTAGCGTGCATGCGTGCCATTGGAAACAACATGTTGGAGCTTCGGCTCCTCCTTCTGTTGCTTCCCTTCACCTGGTGCTGTCCTAATGCCACTGTCGGAGGGTTCCTGACATGTGGGCATGGCCTCTGGCTCTTTTGCCACTAGGTCTCTCTCTCCAGCTTTGGGCTTTAATTGGATTTGTGTGGGCCGCTGATGGTTTTGTGACATTTGGGTTGCCTTCTCCCATGTCTGTTGTTTCTCTAGAAATAAATAAAAAACTTGGTTGGCACTTTGGTTCAAAGGCTTGGGTACTTAAAATGTATAGACTGCCACTTGGGAAGGGGACAGGATGTGGGGCCCTCCCAACTGCCACACCCACCTCTGTGGTAGGACTGGATCTGTATTGTTCCATGATAGGCCTCGCACCCCAAGCTGACTGGGGCTCCCATCCCCTCTTGACAAGATCAGGGCACTTACATTGTCACACAACTTCATAATTTCCTCTAAGTCCTCCGCTCCCTGGCCACAAGCTGACTGAGGAAAATGGGAAAGGAAATCAATGTTTCCCAGTTGGCCCTAGTCCGATGTTGTACTTTTAAAGCATATGGATGTAGGGCCAAGAATCATCTCAGGTTGCAGGGATTCGTATCCTTATTCCTTGCCATCCAGACTAATGGGGTATGATCTGTCACCAATTTAAACTGTCAGCCAGTGAGGTTGTATTGCAGGCTGAACACAGCCCATTTAATGACTAAACACTATAGTTCAACTACTGGGAATTTCTTTTCTCTGGGAAATATTTTCCACCTGATCTACACAACAGGGTTCCTTTCCCCCTCTGGATTTGAGATAATACTGCCCCAATGCCAAAGGTAGAAGTGTCGGTCCGAAGAATAAACACTTTGGAAAAGGCTGGCATGGTTAATACTGCAATTTTGCACAAAGTTTCCTTTAGCTGGTAGAAGGCAGTTTTGGCAACACTTTTCCACTGGCTATATTTGGGTGGCTTTTTTACCTAGTCTTTCAGTCAAAGGCACATGGTATGATCCATCGATACTATCCGACAAGGCCAAGGAAAGCTCATATGTCTTTTTTTGAGATCAGCTTAGGCTCTTTCTGGACTGCTTCTATCTTGACCTTTTGAGATAAGACTTGTTCATTTCCAACTTGGAACCCCAGTTTTACACTGGACTGGGCCGAATTTGGGGTTACATGGGCTTTCCTCAGTGGGTCACAGGCAATGTCAGATGAGTAAAATGCTCTTTCCAGGTAGAACTTTGGATGGCCATATAATCGAGGTAGGCCCTGGTGAAGGAGCAGCAGGGAGCCAGGACTTGATCCATTAGTCTCTGAAATGTTTCTAGGACTCCATAGAGACCAAATAGAAAGATGGTCAACTGAAACAGATCTTCGGGAGGCATTTTTGCCTTCTCTTCTTTTTCCGAATGTACCTGCCAGTAGCTTTTTGTCAGGTCTAGTGTGCAAATAAGTCCTGACTTTCTTAACGTCTCAACCAACACTTGTATCATTGGCGTTGCATAAGCATCAAACTGGGATATTTCATTGAGACACCAGCGGTCAACGAAAAACCGCCAGGTATTGTATGGTTTTGGAACCAGAATGGCGGGTGAAGACCATTTGCTGGAACATGTTCAGTGACACCCACGTCAGCTCCTAACAGGTTATTTGCTTTCTCAAGTATAAGGCTTGAGATGTACTACTCTTCTGAGAGGGGTTTGCATTTTAGGGATTACTCTAAGCACAAGTCCAGGCTTTGGGGAAAACACATCTGCAAACCATTCCCTCAATTGGGCTAACTCCTGGTGTTAGGCCGCAGATAGCACCACCCTCATGTTTACCCCATGGACTTCATTTGGCCAAGGAGTATATCCCATGTGCTGTTGGCATATAACAGTAGTAGGTAAGCACTGATGTTTTCCTTCCAGCTTTTAAGTTTGTTTATATGATACAGCTGGGAGGAATTCTGCTGGGCACCTTGTTGGAAATTAGTGGTTAGGGGGATACCATTATTTTGAAGACAAAGCTCCTTGCCAGTAGTGTCTTCTGCTTTGCAGACAGTAATAGTATTACTTTGTCGGCCATGTGAAAATGCATAACCTGACTTCTTTGTTGTATGCCTTTTCCTGCCTGGTCTTGTCTGGGCTTCTTTCAGATCGATTTTGACCAGTTGGTGCACCTTCTCCGTATACTCTTATGTGTTTCTCACCATTGGATGGGCGCTAGCCTGTCAGATGTTGGGTACCTGGATTCTTCCTGCATAATATCCAGCACATCATGGGGGATACTGCCATTAACCAACTTGAATGTTGAGAATCCTGTGGATACATGCATTGTTTTCTGTACTGAAAACAGAGCCCACAGGATTAGGTCATGTCAATTCCATTCATCTTCTTCGGCCATCTTCCTAAAGATGCTTTTCTGAGTTTGATTAAACCACTCTACTAGGCTGTCAGTCTGGGGTGGTAAATAGAGATCTGGAGGGTTTTGATGTACATCAGTGTCTTTGTGTCACACATTAGTTTCAATATGAAACTACTTCCCTGGCCTTTGAGCATTTCAGGTGGAAAACCCAATCGGCTAAAGAAACATATGAGGTTCTTCAAGATGGCTTTGGTGGTGTTGCATAGTTCACGGTCACTAGGATATATAGATTCCCTGATTTTGATGGTTTCAAGGGGCTGGCTTTGTCCATACTGATCCCAAAAAAGGGACCTTTATAATTGCCAAAGTCTGTCTTAGTACTTTTGGGTACATAATCTACATGGGTTCTATGGCAGATCGGACAGCAGGCACTAGGGATGTTACGGTATAACGGTATACTGTTAAAGATACCGTGAACCACTTAATTGAACAATAATAACCGTCACATTGTTTATACCGGTATACCGCTTATACCGTTAAGTGTGCTTTTCAATCTGATTTGGAAAGGCTGCAGTAAGCAGGTGCTGCACAGGCTTGGTCTTGCACTGTTGGATGTGCCGTCTGCCAAGTAGTTTCAGTTGGCGCAGTTTTTAATGCCATTCCATAAACCACACGTGCCTGACACACAATCAATATGTTAGCAATAGGAAGAATAAATACAGTTCCAAGAAGGAAAAGGGTTTACTTTGGGTTGGCGGCTTTGGGGTTTATATATTTATAATGGATAATGTTTTCTAAACATATGACAATGGGGGATTTCCCTGATTCTATCATTGAATTTACATATAATAAGGCACACCGCTAAATTCACTCATCTCTGTGGGCATTCCCTGCTGCCATACCAAAGGGTAACATGTCCGTGATTACTGAACACCTTTTCGCCCACAAGTAAACTAAAGGCTGTAATGTAAAGAGAGAGAGAGTGTGTGTGTGTGTGTGTTTGTGTGTGCGTGTATATGCAAACAAGCGTATACTACCATCAGCCTCCATTGATCTGTGGCATGCAGGTTATCAAGATGGCAACATGGTCATCTTCACCAGTAGCCAATGGGGGAGCTAAAAGCCTAAATGACCACTTAAGAAAAGCTATTCAGTTTGCTTTGCCAGTCGCAGCGCCCCCCCCCCTCCTCCTCCTCTCCACACGTGTGTTTATGTTTGGTGGAAGCAAGGGGTGGCATTTCAATGGAAAGTATGTTGAAAAGCCCAATTCTGGCCCTGGGTGCCTGGTTTTGTTTGTGATGATAAATCTGACAATTTATGACCTTTTAGAAAATATTTGTTAAGATTAGTTAACTCCACCTGCTATACCGCGATAACCATGATATACCGTCATTTGGCAAGAAGGTTATCGTACCGTCATAAAACTAATACTGTGACATCCCTAGCAGGCACATAATTGTTTGATCTCAACATATAACCCAGGCCAGTGGAACCGGCTGAGGAAGGTATTCTGTCTTTCCTCCAGCCTGAGATGTCCCACCATCAGGCTAGAATGTGGCAGTTCTAATGCAACCCTCTGGAATTGCTTTGGCCCTAATAGTTTTTAATAATTGGTGTCTTCGCCTGTTGTGTTATAATTATTATAATTATAATTGTTCTTTTATAAAGCGCTTAATACAAGGGACTGTTTCTAAGCACGTGACCAGGATTCGAACCTGTGTTGCAATGTACTGTCTTGCTTCTAAGAAAAATGTGTTGCCCCTGAGCTGTTCACCCGGTCTTGACTTGATACAAGAGCCCCTTCTTGTCTATAAAATGGGGTGTTTTCAGACTTTGGCTCACAGCTTGTGATGCTAAGTTCCTACGAGCCTGCTCTAGAAGTGCATCCATCCTCTGGGTGTCTGCAAATTTGAATGAGGCAGGTCATGGGAGCCCTCCGAACTGGGCTCTTTCTTCATTTGCCCCTGTCATTTTGCTGAACCCCTCTTTAGTTTTTTCAGTGGGTTCCTACATCTCCAACACCTTGATCTACAGGACCAAGATTTTCTATAATCTGACTTTCCGCTATTGGTTGGCCAGATCTCACAATATAAAAGGTGTTCCGGAGGTTCAACAGGATTTTCGTTAAATCTCCCTGGTAGTGTCTGTCAATAAATCCTGTTCCGACCTCAAGGAAATAATTGTGGAACAACCCTGACTTTTGGGCCACTCTTCAATATGCCACCTCTAGTATCTCCATTCATAAACCGGTCCATACCATGGCTTGAACTACTGGGAATAAGGCTGACTTCTCATTCCCATATAAATCATACCCCACTGCTCCCGGGGTTAGTTTCCTGGGGAATTGGGCTTTTTGTCAGTCTGTCAGCGATTGGGTGTACCTGTGTCTTGCCTTTGCTTCTAGACTTGCTTAACTGTGGACAACCTCCACTGAGAGCCTCAGCCCCTCCTGTCTGAGTGGAACCAGAGGGGGTGAGACCCTCTGGGATATCCTCTTAGGGAGGAAAACCCTCATCCACGGTGGACTGGTGGTGATAATCAGGATGAGCAACTGAGGACGAGAGTCCCAGAGAATGCAAGACTGATGTTAGGTTTGGAGCGCCAATGAGCAAGGACTGTAGTAGAAAAAGGCAAGGCTAAAGGAAATAGGCAGGGAAGCAGAACAGCAACTGGAGAAGGCATGGGAGGGCTGGGAAGCAGAGTGGCAACTGGAGAGGGCATAGGAGGGCTGCGAAGCAGAGCAGCAACTCGAGATTACACGTAGCTCAGGACACAAACACATAGCGGGAAAGACAGGATGCAGGAATCACAGCAGGCACAGGAAGAATATGGAAGCGTTAATGACAGGAATATCTGAAGTTGCGACGCTGTAGGCAACGGGACTCCTGCCCTGATGTCAGCGATGCAGCTGGAACATTTCCAGAAGCAGAAGCCAAATTCAGGTACCTGCGGACGCCATGTTGGAAAAGGCGTTGTAGATGACCACGACCGCCATGTTGTGTGTGAAAATGCTTTCACCATTACCATAGGGACCCTCGCAATCCTGCGCCCTGGAAGTGCATGACACAGTCTCAACATCCTTATCATTTTGGATGGCAATGGGTGACCTCTGTATTGGGGTCTATAGGATTTTACAATGACACAACATGCTGTAGATGGCTCAAAGAATACTCAGAGTCTCAGAGATGAGTGTTATTAATGATTTCTCAGGGCCCTAGAGCATCCCTCTCTCTCTCATCTAGAAAAGATCACTCCTCCCTAACTCAGGTATCATATTCCTCAGGATATTATATACAGTATATTAATTCCAACTGTCTAAATACTGACTTATGCTCGAGTTGAAAATCTAAAGACCAAATACCTTATCTATCTAACATCCCTCAGGGACTTCCTAGATTGACACTACACTATCCAGTGGCAGTTGGCTAAAATGAATAATGGGTTGTGGTTCTCAGACCCTTCCCACTTCAGTCTGTTTCCTATTACAGCAAAAACAAAAGGGTGATGACTGGAAGATTTAGAATGAATCTTAACCAAAATATTTAATTCAAAATCTTCCACCCATCACTTTTTTGGTTTTAGTTTTTCCTATCACTTCCACATACTCTTGCCCTCGTAACGTTTTGATGTTTCCCTCTTACTAGTCTCCGTCCTCAAACTCGACCCACCTCCTATTCTTCAACTCCCTGTGCCTTCCTTCTCTTTTCCTCTGATGTCTTTAACTCCTTTGAAGCATTGCCTACACCTTTTGATGCCACTATTCACCCCACTACCCTACTACTCTCTCCTCCACACTACTACTGTCTCCTCCACAATGCTAATCCCCCATCTTCTACTCAGACACCCTTGTTTCACATACACAAACACTTCATATTCACTCAAGACACTCCCTCTCCTAAGCATATGCACCGCTCTTTCACACAACCTACCTATGCAGTTCCACTTGTACTCACTAACCACTGCCTCACCTTCTCCAAAAATCACCTTCACAGTCCACTCCAACGTACTTCCTCCTGCTGGTCTCTTGGGCTGCCACACATTCATCAAGCATTGTAAATATTGGCTAGGGAACTACAGAATGCTGCGTTTCCATAGACCATGGTGAGAATAAATGGAAGTCATAGTCCAAAATGTGCAGTCGAATGCCACTATTGGGATGCTGGCTTCATACTCTAGCATTAAACTGATTACAACTTTTGTCCATCTAGTACATTGGCTACTCTGGTCCTTATTACTATGTGTCCTCACAACATGTAAGTTTTTTTTTAACATTGTTGACCTTTGTGGGTCACCTTCCCTAGCCTTTACTATTTTGCATGGTCAAGGCCTACCATTTCATTTGTTATAATGACAGTGGGCCTCATTACGACCCAGGCGGTAATCTGCCGACATTACCGCCATGGCGTAGTGAGCGTTTACGCCGTGGGCCGATGGCGTAAAGAGTGCCACATTACGACCCATCGCGCACGAGCATTACGCCATGGCGGTAATGTAAATAACGCCATGGCGGAAAGGGCCCCTACCGGCATCGTTGGGCGAGCAAGGTGCACTTCCGCCACCGTAAGTAGCGGCCACCGTAATTAGCGGTGGCCGCAATTAGCGGTCACCGTAAAAAGCAGAACCGGAAATAGCGTCATCGCGGCGGAACGGGAAACAGCACGTCGGCCATCTTTAAAAACACAATCCATTGCCATCCTTCCGAACAACACCAGATCCAACCCTGACACCTGTCCCAACCCATCACCCACCCATTCAACCACCCAAAAATGCCTAAAGTTGTTAAGAAGGCCTGTGACCGCCAGCGCCAGGAAAGATTTACCCGGGAGGAACTCTGCATGCTTGCGGAGACCCTGCAAGACAATGCAGCTGTCGTTTTCTCGCCGGAAATGACCAGGCCGGCGATAGCAAAAAAGAAGGCCATATGGGCCCTGGTGGCCGAGCGCGTCAGCGCAGTGGGGACCGTACCCCGCACCCCACAGCAGTGCAAGAAGCGTTGGGATGACCTTCGCATACGGGTCAGAGCCGTCATCTCTGCGAACCGCAACCTTGCCCTGGGTACCGGTGGAGGTTCGGAATCCCCACTGAAACTCCAACCGTGGGAGGAAATATGTGCAACCACGATTGGCATGGAAGGCATTGAAGGCGTCGGAGGGATGGAAAGGGGAGTTCCAACATCAGGCGATGAAGGTAGGTGCCTCAAACAAGACATGCCATAGTCACTGCAGTCCATTCATGTGTAGCACAATGTTGCCCTAGAGTGTAAATGCAATACATTAGCTGGACACTGCCCACAGCCACATGCGAGCTCCACCCTGTATACACTGCTGGCACCCACATACCTCCATCCACATTCCACACAAAAAGGAGACAACCTGCATGGCCCTGCCTGAAATCTGCCTCATCTACTGACCAGAATCATGTCAATCATTGTCATTCCAAAGTCCGCAGGCCCATCAATAACGCCCTTCCTCCTTTGCTCCACCACAGGCACAGAATCACACCCCGAGGACCAGGACACCCCTGCGACGAAAAGAGCCAAGAAGGCCAAGAATACCATCCCCGCACCCTCAACCTCAGCTGCAGTGAGGCAGACCCCACAACAAGCAGAATCCACTGCAAGCAAACCGGACGGCACCCCGGCAAGCACCCCAGTAGGCAGCAGGCCAGCAGCAGCAGCACCACCTGTACCAACATTGCCTGCCACAGAAGGCACCGGGTCTGCGGCCAGCAGCAACATGGGTGAAACAGCTGCAATTGCTGCATGTTCAGACTCTGACATTGAGGAGCACAAAGTCAGAAGCCCCACTGACCTTCTACATTCCCCCTGTTTGTCAAATGCCAGCCCCCATGAGGATCACACACAGGGGCACACAGAGGAAGAGGAGTGGCCTTCTACCCCATGCCCAGTTCTCAGTCCACAGGAGGGGAGCAGCCCCTCCATCACACCACCAGCACTGGGCATGGCCCAGCAGGGGCAGCAGTCCCTCGAGGACATCATACAACGGCAGCAACAACTGTCCACGATGCTGACTGAGCATGCTGCGGAATGTGTGGGGGCTAGGGCAACCATTGAACAGGCCACGGAGACCCTAAGGGCCGAAATTGCGCAGAGCACTGCCACCCTGAGGGATGCTATGCAGGCCATGTCAAGGGACATTTGTGGCGAACTTGCCGGGTTGCGTCGTGTGCTCACTGAGCTCTCCCACACCCTACAGGACGTGCATGCACGGGAGCAGGCAGGGACATCCTCCGCTGCCAGTTCTGCACAGAGCAGCCCCGTCCGACGTTCCGGACGGAACCTGCGCTCCACAGCCAGGGGTGCCCCGGGGGCCGGGAGAGGGGGCTCGTAACAGCCTGTGGCCACTGTCACAGGCATCTGTAGACACTTACATGGGGTGTGCAGGGGGGAGGGGGGAGGTGGGAGGGTGTGTGTTGGGGTGTGCAGGGGGGAGGGGGGAGGTGGGAGGGGGTGTGTTGGGGTGTGCAGGGGGGAGGGGGGAGGTGGGAGGGGGTGTGTCACGACAATTTATGATTGAAATACACTTTTTCCTTTTCCGAAATGAAATGTGTGGACATTTTCATTGCATATGTGTGCTTTATTGGTGTACAGTCCACAGTGTGCATGTCCCAGAGACACACAGTGCCCCAAGTGCAGTCTCCATGTGATACACACCAGCCGTGTGTGCTAGAAGCAGTGGTCGATGATATTTTGACGCATTTCACGCCTCTCCTGTGCATCGCCTCCTCCATGAGGTGCCGCCCCATCTGCACCCTCCTCATCCTCATTGTCAGGTGGTTGCAGTTCTGGGTCAGGGGGCAGGGGCACATTCCGTCTGACGCACATATTGTGTAGCATGACACATGCCATGACGATCTTTGCCACCTTCTCATGGCGGTACAGGAGTGCCCCACCAGACCTGCTGAGGCATCGGAACCATGCCTTCAATAGGCCGAATGTCTGCTCTATGACCATACGGGTACGTGTATGTGCACGGTTGAAGTCCTCCTCGTGCTGGTTCTGCGGGTTCCGGACTGGTGTAAGGAGCCACCTCTTCAGGGGATAGCCTGCATCACCAGTATGTAGGCGAGAATGTATGTGTCAGTCATGACGTCTGATCAAGAACATGATGTGCCACCATGGCTTGCATCCAACTGTTACTTTGGCTCACTTCTACATGCACCTATTGATTCACACAATGCAACCAGTATATGCTCATGGCTCTCATGGCCTATTTTGCATGCCATCACCCAATGTATGCAGAGGGGTGGAGTGCATTGTGAGTGCCAATCCACTGTGTCCGTTCATGCCGTTTGGTTAGTTGGCCTGGCACATGTCCTGTGATGGCAATGCGCACATCATTGCAACATTGCTGTGGGCCTCATCATGACCCCAGTGAGCAATGCTGATGTAGACAGGGACATTTTGGGGGCCCTGCTGTCTGTGTAATGGTGTGTTGATGTTTCTGTCCGTCATGTGCCTCCTTCGTGGGCAGTTATGGGGGACAGGCCTATCGGTTGATGGTGTTTGGTGACGTGCATGTAGGTGCATTTCATTGTTGACAATGTGGTGTGAATTGGTAGAATGCACTTGCAGATGGTTGTGTCATGGTTGGGACACAACCTCATTCACATGGTAGGGCTGCATAAATCGGGTATTGGCTTTACTGGTGTTGGGTGGAGTTTGGGTTGCATTAGGGTATCGTCTGTCTCCGTTCTCTCTGCTACTCACAGCCAATTGGAGTATGCATCATCCCTCCCCCCCTTTCAGCCAGGTGGAGTATGCATCATTCCCCCCCTTTCAGCCAGGTGGAGTATGCATCATTCCCCCCCCCCTTTCAGCCAGGTGGAGTATGCATCATTCCCCCCCCTTTCAGCCAGGTGGAGTATGCATCATCCCCCCCCTTTCAGCCAGGTGGAGTATGCATCATCCCCCCCTTTCAGCCAGGTGGAGTATGCATCATTCCCCCCCTTTCAGCCAGGTGGAGTATGCATCATTCCCCCCCCTTTCAGCCAGGTGGAGTATGCATCATTCCCCCCCCTTTCAGCCAGGTGGAATATGCATCATTCCTCCCCCCCTTTCAGCCAGGTGGAGTATGCATTGGTACGTCATTCACCTACCCACTTCACATTTCCATGGTCATGACATTGGACTCACCGAGTAGCCAGGATCTTGGGCCTGCATGTCGCTCCATGTAGCGTGGTATTGTGGAGTTCCTCAGGACCATAGAATCATGGGTTGATCCGGGGAATCGGGCACAACAATGTGTGATGATCTTGTTGGAGTCACAGACCATTTGCACGTTGATTGAGTCAAACTGTTTCCGGTTGCGGTACGGTACCTCCATGGCACGTGGAACCACCAATTCCACATGGGTGCAGTCGATGGCACCAATTCAACCAGGTATGCCGGCTAGTGCATGGAAACCCACTTTGGTGTTTGCAATCTCCTGGGCAGTCCGTGGTAATGAGATGTGGTCGTCTGTGTGCTTGAGGAGGGCATCGAGCACTTGGATGAGTGTTCGTGAGAATAATGGTTGTGAAATGCCATGCAAGTGCCCCACTGTGTGCTGGTAGGTGCCTGTGGCCAGGAAGTGGAGTACAGACACTACCGTCAGTCGGGGTGGGATGGCGGTTGGAGTTTCTATCATGCTGACGATGTCGTTGTGTGTCATGTCTACGATGGCGGTGATGGTGTCCCGGTCCAAACGGTATAGGGTGTGGATCTGCTCAGCAGTGAGGTTGAATGGATTGGCTCTGATGCGTGGGATTGGGGGCTGCCTGCGTGGTGGCACTGGCTGTGCTGGTGGGGCTTGCTGGGCCTGCCTTGCCCTCCTTCTCCTCCTGCGTCTCCTCTGTGCTGCCTGTTGTTGCTGTTGCTGTTGTAGCACTTGCATTGCTATCAGGTCCTCCAACCCCAACATTGCTAGTCGTATTGGTATCATTGTGGAGTGTGACTGGGTGTGGGAAGGGGTGGGGTGTGCTCTTTTTGTACTTCCTGAGTCTGTATTGCCTTCACCTGTGTTGTTTCTGTGCACCTGTGGCAGCTGCATTCACTTTACATGGCCATTTACGGTTGGTTCGCGATGGCGTAATTAGCACCATGGCGGTAAGGTACTTAACGGGCTGGGTGATGGCGTTAGGTGCATGTCCGCTTGGGTCGGCATTCGCGTACCTTTCCGCCATGGCGCTAAGTACAGTGAGGGAGGTCGCGTGCGCGCGCCCTTGGCGCAGTTAGCGGCAGCGTTAACTACGATACCGCTAATGGCATCGTAGTTAACGGTCACGGGTCATGATCGGACCTAGCGGAAAACGATGGCGGTAACCATTTACCACCATCGTTTTTCACTTAGCGCCAGGGTCGTAATGAGGCCCAGTAAGTTGTCTGCCATATGTAGAGAGGTTGACTTCGGAAACTGTCACTTATTATGTGTGTTGTATATTCTGGTGGACAGACGTGAAATCATAATTGGAGTACACAATTGTCTTTTTTGCATAGGGGACAGAGTGATAACTGTACTAGTGTATCTCATCATAGTGAATGCTGCATCAATACAGAGTAACTCTAATGTGTAAGAATAGCATGGTTGCAAATAGACAGTATTTTTAAATACAAACTCCAACCACGCTTTGCAGCCGTATTCACCTTTACATGGAGAAACATGCTTTTTAAGTGTTACATCTCTGTTTCTAGCAACCGTGATCACTGTACCAGTGATGTCACTCATGATGCCATAAGTGATATCATCAATGATGTCATTTGTGATGTCAAGAGGGTGCTTATGGGCTGTGCAATGCATCGCCCGTAAGCACCCATGCTGAAAGCTACGCTCCTCATAGTTAAGGTGACGTAGATTTCAGCACCTGCACAAACCTGTTTTGAATAATTAAAAAAAAAAAAAAAAAGATTTCAGCACCTGCTGAATTTCAGGGGTTCTGTGGCATTAAATCAGAGCCTTAACCTCACTTCAACTTTAGTTTTCTCAATGAATTTCAAGGGTTTTGTTTCACTGAACTTATTTGCCTTAACTGTCCCTTAACTAAAGTTTTTTCACTGAATGTTGTGTTACGCTATACCTCACACCACCTGTAATTCTGCCTTTTTTCTGATAACATACCTGATGTCATATCATTTGTTATCAATATCTGTTCTTGAGCTATACAACATCGGGTTTCTCAAGTATGTCATCTTTTTTGCATCCACTAGAAGGGATTAGTAATGGTTTACTGTGACGAGGAATAATGAGGTGGGGTTATTGGAGGACTGTGATGAGGAAGACTGAAGTTGTGTAGTTGGGGACTGTGACAGGAAGAGTGAGGCGTGGAAGTTGGGAACTGTGATGAGGTAAAATGAGAAGTGGGTAGTGATGGACTGTCATGAGGAAGAGTGAGTTGGTGGTAGTGGTGTACTGTGACAAGAAAGAGTGATGTGGCAGTGGGGGACTGTGATGAGAGAGTGAGAGCATGGTGGTGGGGACACCGCTACATCCAACTCTCTCGCCCTAAATACCTCCCTGCTAGAGCCCTTCTGTCTTCTAACCCCAACTCTCTGCAGATCAGACGCCTCTCCAAGCAGAGACTAGGGGATAGATCTCTCTCCTCCGCAGGTCTTTCCCTCTGGAATGGCCTCCCTGCCCCTCTTACACTTGAGCCGGATCTCCTTATGTTCCAAAAGCTTCTCAAGACCCTTCTTTTCTCTTCCCTTTTCCCTTTCCCTCTCCCCTGCTAATGTCCCCTTCTTCCTCTTGACTGGCTTCCTGGTTCCCGCAGATTCTTACAGGGCACCAGGTCCTCCTCGCCAAGTGTACCACTTCACTTGCTCTCCTCTGACCTCCCCCCAACCTGCACTTGCCCTTCCGGGCTCCCTCGCCCTGCACTAGCCTGGCTGTGTCTGCACCCCTTGAGCCCTTCCAGTTTTGTAGTTGAGGACTGTGATGAGGAAGAGTGAGGTGGGGTAATTGGGGACTGTGACGAGGAAGAGTGTGGTGCTGTAGTTGGGAACTCTGAAGAAGAAGAGTGTCACTGCCCAAGGCTCCTTTCCCAGGGATCTCCTCACCTGGGTCTTTACTGTGGCTGATTACCTTCTGCCTCCTTCTCCGATCCTTTGGAAGTTTCTCTTCTTCTTCTTCTTTCTTAATAGATCCTTTACCCTTCTTACGTTCAAAGAGATAGGGACGGTCTCCTCCCGAGGCCACTTTGACCGTTAATAGAACAAACAGTCAAGTGAACCCTGGGGAGCCCGCTCCTTCAAACAGGGAAAAAGCCTGATTGGCAGAAAAAAACCTGTGTAGCTGCAGATGACGATGGCCGGTTGAAGGTCCAGAGGCAGGTAAGGACTTTCTACTATGATCTTGGTTGTATCTCCAAAGGCTAGCGGAGCTTTCTGGAGGAAGGAGCCCAGGAAGGAGAAGAAGGAAGAGTCGCTGTAGAGGATCTCCGCAATACACACGGAAGCTGGCCAGGAAGAGCAAGCATGGGAAAAGTACTCCCGGAGAAACAGGTAAGATCAGAGAGATCTTCTTGACTGGCTTCCTGGTTCCCGCAGATTCTTACAGGGCACCAGGTCCTCCTCGCCAAGTGTACCACTTCACTTGCTCTCCTCTGACCTCCCCCCAACCTGCACTTGCCCTTCCGGGCTCCCTCGCCCTGCACTAGCCTGGCTGTGTCTGCACCCCTTGAGCCCTTCCAGTTTTGTAGTTGAGGACTGTGATGAGGAAGAGTGTGGTGCTGTAGTTGGGAACTCTGAAGAAGAAGAGTGTCACTGCCCAAGGCTCCTTTCCCAGGGATCTCCTCACCTGGGTCTTTACTGTGGCTGAGTACCTTCTGCCTCCTTCTCCGATCCTTTGGACTTTCTACTATGATCTTGGTTGTATCTCCAAAGGCTAGCGGAGCTTTCTGGAGGAAGGAGCCCAGGAAGGAGAAGAAGGAAGAGTCGCTGTAGAGGATCTCCGCAATACACACGGAAGCTGGCCAGGAAGAGCAAGCATGGGAAAAGTACTCCCGGAGAAACAGGTAAGATCAGAGAGAACGAGAAGTCAGAACGAAGGAGAGCACAAGAGAGAATGAGAGAGTGAGAGAGCGCGAGTGAGTCTGAATGAGAGAGAATGAGAGAGAGGCCGAATGAGTTTGAGTGCGAGAGGGTGAGAGAGCGAGAGAACTGAAATGTAGTGAACGTTTCCCCGAGTGGGTGGGAGCCGACAAGTCGGAACCCCGCCGCCAGGGAAGGCAGGTCTACGGCAGCTCGAAGCCGATAATAGAAGCAGCACTAGACAAAGCCAGAAATAACACGCAAACAAAGTGATAAGTATGGAAGGCAATGGAAGCGAACCACCAACAGGCAAGAAGGAAAGACCCAGCCGCTCTGGGGACATCATTGAGTATCTTCTGAAGAGCCAGTGGTTTGTCCGATGTTCCAGGATGGCCCAATCTGCCTCCGAGGCCGTGAATCGCTGTCACCATCTCCTGGTATTGCTCCAAGGAGGCCATAGTAGCTGTTTGGCGTTGCAAACTGTCACTGCCCAAGGCTCCTTTCCCAGGGATCTCCTCACCTGGGCCTTTACTGTGGCTGAGTACCTTCTGCCTCCTTCTCCGATCCTTTGGAGGTTTCTCTTCTTCTTCTTCTTTCTTAATAGATCCTTTACCCTTCTTACGTTCAAAGAGATAGGGACGGTCTCCTCCCGAGGCCACTTTGACCGTTAATAGAACAAACAGTCAAGTGAACCCTGGGGAGCCCGCTCCTTCAAACAGGGAAAAGGCCTGATTGGCAGAAAAAACCCTGTGTAGCTGCAGATGACGATGGCCGGTTGAAGGTCCAGAGGCAGGTAAGGACTTTCTACTATGATCTTGGTTGTATCTCCAAAGGCTAGCAGAGCTTTCTGGAGGAAGGAGCCCAGGAAGGAGAGGAAGGAAGAGTCGATGTAGAGGATCTCCGCAATACACACGGAAGCTGGCCAGGAAGAGCAAGCATGGGAAAAGTACTCCCGGAGAAACAGGTAAGATCAGAGAGAACGAGAAGTCAGAACGAAGGAGAGCACAAGAGAGAATGAGAGAGAGAGAGTGAGAGAGCGCGAGTAAGTCTGGATGAGAGAGAATGAGAGAGCGCGAGTGAGTCTGAAGGAGAGAGAATGAGAGAGAGGCCGAATGAGTTTGAGTGCGAGAGGGTGAGAGAGCGAGAGAACGGAAATGTAGTGAACGTTTCCCCGAGCGGATGGGAGCCGACAAGTCGGAACCCCGCCGCCAGGGAAGGCAGGTCTACGGCAGCTCGAAGCCGATAATAGAAGCAGCACTAGACAAAGCCAGAAATAACACGCAAACAAAGTGATAAGTAAGGAAGGCAATGGAAGCGAACCACCAACAGGCAAGAAGGAAAGGGCAGCAGCGTAAGTATATCGCAGCAAGGGGAAATGCTGAAAAACGGGAGGAATCCAAGGAAGGCACTGGTTCGGATCAAAACGAAAGTCAGCAAAGCGAGTTGCAACGCGACTCGCGGGGGGGCGTGGCTTCCCTATATGCCCGTAGCAAAAAAAGGCTAGACCGCTAACAGACAAGCGGTAGAGTCCTAATAGCGCCTCCATCTTGCCCATAGCTTCCATGGCCGCATCGTTGTGACAAAGAGTGAGGTGGGTTGTTGTGGATTGTGGCGAGGAAGAGGGAGCTGGTGATAGTAGAGTACTGTGACGAGGATGAGTGTGGTAGAGTTAGTGGGGGAATGTGATGAGGAAGATTGAGGTGGTGGTATTGGGGTGCTGTGATGAAGAAGAGTGAGGTGGAGTTAGTGGGGACTGTGTCGAAGAAGAGTGAGGTAGAGGCAGTGTGGGACTGTGATGAGAAAGAGTGAGGTGGTTTAGTGTGGTATTGTAACAGAGAAGAGAGAGGTGGTGTAGTGGGGCATTGCGGCGAGGAAGAGTGTGGTGGAGTGAGTGGGGGACTGTGACAAGGAAGAGTGAGGTGAATTTAGTGGAGTACTGCGATAAGGAAGAGTGATGTGGGGTAGTGGGTTACTGCGATGAGGAAGAGTGAGGTGGGATTAGGGGGGACTGATGAGGAAGAGGGAGGTGGAGTTACTGGGTACTGCGACGAGGAAGAGTGAAGTAGAGTCAGTGGAGGACCGTGATAAGGAAGCGTGAGGTGGAGTTAGTAGGAGACTGAGACTAAGAAGAAGGAGGTATGATCATGTAGGTATCTTCCTTTCTGTCGTCAAGCGTGATTCGCGATCTTCACAGTTAAGTCTAAAGTTAAAACTTGTCCATTCACAACAAGAATATAGTAAACAAGCATCCACTTCCTCTGTTGTTTCATTGCACCATTTATATTCGATTCATTAAGAAAATATAAGCTTAATTAGCACAGTAAACACCCCCAAAACACATTTAGCCCCTTAATGCCCCCAGACATTTTAAGTTAATTTCCGAAGACAATTCCTGTAATTATAATTATTATTAATGTATATATATATATATATATATATATATATATATATATATATATATATATACAATAATTGCTTTCGCAATTAATTAGAAATACTCCTCTTTCCCTAACTAGCAACCACAGTGATTGCCACATCTCAATACATTGTAGTTTTGAAGTGATGACACTTTCTTTTGCCTTGCCGTTGGTGCCGATTCCCGGAAAAAGGATTAAAAATAAATAAACAAAACTCCAGCCTACCTAAGCGCCAAACCTTCACAAATCATCCTTTAATAACCTGCTCACATGCTCCCTGTTGAGTTCCGCCCTGCGTCCCACTACGCGGTGACGCAGGGCGTCCTAAATAAAAGCCCCGCCCCCGCGTTCGGGAGGCAGTTCCGGGGCCGACCAGCAACCTGTGTGGGTGTATCTTCATTTCGCTCCCGCTGGAGCTGCGCACCAGGCCGCGCGGCCTGCTAACATTCTGCCAGCCCCCGCGCACAGGCCGAGGGCTGACGACATAACAATGGCGACGAGGCGAGAGGAACTCCACGACAGGCTTGGTGCTTTGAAGGCACCCTAACGCCACACAGCCATCGCGGAGAAATTTTTGGACACCCGGTGGGGGTGCAATCACACACGTGACCCCCCACCCCAAAAAAAAAAAAAAAAAAAAAATGTTTTCTCTCCTCCATTCATGCTCTCTGCCACCAAGACCACAGCTTTTCCCTCTGGACACTGGAGAACCAGGCGGCATCTGACATCCAACACCAGAGGGCAGCATCACAGTGTAACGGGAGCACCAGGCCCTGATCTGCAACACGGCGCCTGGGTACGGCTGCACCTCCAAGGTAGGCCCAACATTGCGGCGTTGGTGGCCGTTGGATGAACTCACGACAACACGGATCAGGTCCACGACAACATGGCGGCCGGCACATCCACGCCTGGGCCCTCCACGCCATCCAGAATTGCGGCAAACCTGTCCATGACGCCACCTCCACCTCGCACACAAGGTACTTCGTCGACACTGGTCCAGCCGTTCGACCCATTCATGGATCCATCATCATGCGGACCCAGATGGCAGCTGTGGATTCAGAAGTTCGAGATGGCGATGGAGTGCAAAGAGGTTACGGCGCCCAGGAAACTGAAGGCCCACCTACTACTCAGTGTGGGTGACGAGGTACTGCGCATCTTCAATTCCCTGAACGTTGATGATGGCCAGGATGGATACCGAAGCGCGAAAGATGCCCTCACGGATCATTTTCTCCCTCAACTAAACCCAGACTATGAGACGTTTCTCTTTTGCACCACCTTACAGGCAGCGGAGGAAACCCTTGATGCGTACCACACCTGTCTGAGAAAGTTGGCCATGTCCTGCGAATTCACGAACGTGGAGAGGGAGATCAGGAGGCAAATCATCAACGGGATACATTCGGAAAAATTAAGGCGCCTGATACTTAGCGAAAGGGGTATTCCCCTACAGCGGATCCTCGAACTAGGACGTCAGAGGGAACTGGCACACACCAGAGCGGCCAACATGGAGGCCACGCTACACAGGCTGCAACCTGCTCTCAACACAGCTATGGTGGCACGTATCACCAACAAACAATCCTCGAGAGACGACAACAGTGGCGGGTATGGCCAAAACAGGTGGCAACCGCGCATTCCGGGACCCACAGAGTGTGGCTGGTGCGGTGGCCCACGACATGGCCGTCGCAACTGTCCTGCTCAAGGCACCACATGTGGAGCATGTGGCCGGAAGGACCATTACGCGAAGGTATGCCGATCAGCGGACACCCCCATACAGCCCCTGCAAAACCAGCCGGTGAAGGTCGCGACCAAGAAAAAGAAGCAAGCCAGTGCCAGAAGGATCGCAGTGGCCAGCTCTTCCACGGAGGATGAAGGGGATGATGTCTCGGCGATGCAGCAGGACCCCTCCAAGGACATCGAGAAAAAAGGAAGGAAGGTATACCTGGTGTCTGCACTGTGCCAAGGCCGAGGACCTCGAAGAAAAGCCGTCCGAAGGCGCAAATGCATGGTCACCATCCAAAACCAGTGCATTCTCATGACCATCGACACAGGCGCTTCGGTGAACGTCATGCCCGAAAGCATCTTCCTGACTCTAAGTCCTCCACCAGAGCTGAAAAGCACAGACACTCTGTTGTATGCATACGGCTGTCGAAAGCCCCTGCCGGTGATTGGCAGGTTCCGCACCACGCTGGAACACGGAAAAAACAGACTATGGTCCAAGGTCTATGTCGTGAAGGCAGGTGTTGAGAGCCTCCTGAGTGGGGACGCAGCAGAGGACTTGGGAGTGGTCCAATTCATCTGCCATGTCAACGAAGACAAGGAAGTGGAGCAGATGCTGAGCCAATACCCTGACTTGCAAGAGGGAATAGGCTGTCTAAAAGGCAAAACCATCAAACTTCATATTGATGAAACCGTGCAGCCGAAAGCCGTCAGGCACCGAAGAACGCCATTCCACATGAGAGAACAAGTGGAGCAGGAACTCAAGGCACTGGAAGAAGCGGGCATCATTGAGGAGGTCACAGGGCCCACACCGTGGGTCTCCCCAATGGTGGTGACACGGAAGCCTAAGCAGCCTGGAAAGGTGCGGATCTGCATAGACATGCGTCTCCCCAACACTGCCATTAAAAGAGAATGCCACATAACCCCAACAATCGACGAGATCGTGGCTGACCTCACAGGATCAAGCATATTCTCAAAGATTGATCTCAAGGCGGGGTATCATCAACTCAAACTCCACAGAGACTCTCGCTACATTACAACGTTCTCAACGCATTTGGGGCTGCGGAGATACAAGCGCCTAAGTTTCGGAATATCGTCTGCTGCGGAGGTATTCCAGCAAACCATCCAAGAGGTCATCCGGGGCATCCCTGGTGTCCTCAACGTGAGCGATGATATTCTGATTCACGCCCCCGACAAAGAAACACACATCAAGAGGCATCCCGCTTTACTGGGCCGACTACAAGAAGTTGGGCTCACAATACACCGGGAAAAGTGCGAGTTCCTCAAGTCGGAGATCACCTTCTTCGGGTACAAGTTTGGCAGCACAGGCATCTCCCCTGACCCGCAGAAGGTCGCAGACATTCAGGCGGCAAGCCCACCGATGACCCCCACAGAAGTGCGCAGTTTCTTAGGCATGGCCACCTACTGCGGGAGGTTCATCCGAAACCTGGCCACACTATCTGAGCCGCTGCGGGAACTCACCAAGGCCAACGTCAAGTGGGAAAGGGGGCAGAAATGCCAGGACTCGTTCGAAAGCATCAAGGACTCTCTCTCCGCCGACACCAAGATGGCCTACTATAGCACCAAGCTGCCCACAGAACTGTTCGTGGATGCCAGCCCTGTGGGGCTCGGAGCCATCCTAATGCAAGTCACGAAGGAAGGGGAGAAGAGACCGATAGCATATGCATCGAGAGCCCTCACAGAGACCGAACAAAGGTACTCACACATCGAAAAGGAGGCCATCGCCGTGCTGTGGGGGTGCCGGCATTTTCACCTCTACTTATATGGGCCTCATTTCACGACGATCACGGACCACAAGCCCCTACTACCCATTTTCATGGGAACATCAGCACACCCTCCGGCACGGATCACCAAGTGGTTATTGCACCTCCAGCAATATGACTTTGATCTCATCTACCAACCGGGCAGCGGAAACCTGGCGGACTTTCTCTCCAGGCATCCGCGAGAGGCCACTCAACAAGAGATCCAAGTAGCTGCAGAGACGGAGGAACACATATGCCAAGTGGTGCGCGCAATGAGGCCCAAGGCGGTGAGCATCGAGGAAATCGAGGCGGAAACGCACAAGGACCCGTGTTGTGACTTAGTGAAAGATGCCATCCTTTCCGGTGACTGGAAGACCTTCATGAGACACACGCACAACAGAACAGCGGACGCAAAAGGGTTTTTGTCCGGCATATTCACAGTACGACAAGACTTGTCAATCACGGAAGGTGGACTAATACTACGAGGAAACCGCATCGTAATCCCTCTCAAACTACAAGACAGGATAGTGGCCCTAGCGCATGAAGGACACCAAGGACTGGTAAGGACGAAAGCCCGCATTCGGCACCGGGTATGGTTTCCCCAGATCGAGGAGCGGGTCGAGACACTCGTTAGCACGTGCCTATCCTGTCAGATAACGGGGGCCCCGCCAGACCCGGAACCCATCATATCAGCTGAACGGGGCCGCTCTCGCTGGGAGGCCATCAGCATTGACTTTTGCAAGCTAAGGGAGGGCCTCCACCTGTTGGTGGCCGTCGATGATCACTCCCGATACCCGGAAGTTGAGGTAGTTGAATCTACAGCAGCTGAAGTGGTCATTCCGGCCCTAGAGAAAATGTTCGCAACTCACGGGCTACCCATCTCAATCAAAAGCGACAATGGGCCACCGTTTACGGGAGAGGATTTCAAAAAGTATCTACAGGAACTCAATGTTAAATATCATCACATCACTCCAAGACACCCCCAGGCAAATGGGGACGTAGAACGGTTTATGAGAACTATCAACAAGGTGCTCAGGGTGTCCAAGGCTAACGCCAGCCCCTGTAAGGTTGACCTCTTCCGGTTCCTCCGGAACTACCGGGTCACGCCCCACAGCTCAACCGGCATACCGCCAGCGGACCTCATGTTCGGCACCGTCATTAGAGCTTCGATCCCGCATCACCCTAGCAGAACCCCGGACGCGGTCAACGAGGAACGCACAGAAAGAAGGAGAAGGGATGCTAACGCACACATGAGCGGCAAGCGGAGAGCGAGGCCGTCCCATCATCAAGTGGGTGACCAGGTCATCATGCTACGAAACCCCTCCAAGTCAAAACTTGACACCAGGTACGAAGAACTTCCATGGACCGTCAGCAACCGGCATGGAACCATGGTAACTGTGACACGAGGACGCCGCCAAGTGACTAGAAATGCGTCATGGTTCAAGGCCATACCCCGTACCCTATGGACCGATAAGGAGGGCCATCGGGAAGGCGAGGACACTCCTCCCAGCGAAGAAGAGCCGGAGGCCATCCCTGAGGAGAAAGGAGCGGGGAATGGAACCTGGGAGCCGGTGGATGCACCCGGCCTCGAGGACCTGAACAGCGAAAACGAACCAGAGCATGAAGCAAGGGGGAGTGGCCCCCGCGAAGGGCGATACCGGCTGAGAACAACGACGAGACCGCCAGCCAAGCTAAGTGACTATGTGTGGTAACGGGTGCCATGAACCCCATGGCAGGGTGGCTGAGTGTTGAGGACTGGAAGCTTATGTTGGACTTTGCCGTTGTTTGGCAGTTAGTGTGATGTTTTTGTTTGTTTTATAATAAAGGAGGAATGTTGAGTTCCGCCCTGCGTCCCGCTACGCGGTGACGCAGGGCGTCCTAAATAAAAGCCCCGCCCCCGCGTTCGGGAGGCAGTTCCGGGGCCGACCAGCAACCTGTGTGGGTGTATCTTCATTTCGCTCCCGCTGGAGCTGCGCACCAGGCCGCGCGGCCTGCTAACATTCTGCCAGCCCCCGCGCACAGGCCGAGGGCTGACGACATAACACTCCCTTGCCTCCAAGCTGCCCTACTTACACCCCTTATATTGTTTAGGGCACTTTCCAAAATCGCGTGATTGCTGAAATGAAAAGACTTGGCACAAGCAATGCAGCACGGGAGATATAGCTAAACTTTTGGCAACAAGGGCACCTTGCTCTATGCCAAATTTAAAAATAATGACTGGATGGATTTGGGC
The DNA here is from genome assembly GCF_040938575.1 of Ambystoma mexicanum. Lineage (NCBI taxonomy): Eukaryota > Metazoa > Chordata > Amphibia > Caudata > Ambystomatidae > Ambystoma > Ambystoma mexicanum. Next base: position 897,062,600 of record NC_090925.1, read on the forward strand.
CAAAACAAGAAAGCATTTTCTTTGAGTGCTTTGGCCCGACTTACTTAGTGCAAACACATCCAGTGATTTGGGCTGGGCACGTGAGCAAAAATGGGACAATTAATAGAAAAGTGAAAAGCACCCCTTTATTATGCGTTGTTATTTGAAGCATAAAACATATTTTCACAACATTTTGGGGCCCCAGAATAGGAATGATAAATCAGCTGCACCCCTAGATAGTAGCTATCCCAGGCAACTGGCTTGGCTCAGGAGCTGCAGAGGATGAAAAAGGGCAAGGCAATTAACCCCTTTCCTACAAGGTACACCCCAGATAAGATAACACAAGTGATAAGAAAAAGATGATAGCCTACCAGTACTCCTGTTTGAAATTGAACGAACCGCCTGGACAGCGGTCACACAGAGAGAAAACCAGTAAGGGTATACAACCCAATAATCAAACGATTCCCTTGTTAAAGTCATGGGGGATGTTTTGTAATGACCGGGGATCGTTTAGGAACGAACTGGAACAACCATGGAGTAGTTTGCAAGACGTGTAAGACTGCTCTGTATATGCAGAATGCTGTTTCTTATGTATAGACACGTCCGCCAGACATCTTGGAAGGGACGGCCTGCGGGGAGGAAGGTACACACAGACTGCTCCTTGATACCTACGTGTCCACGTAGGATGCCACACCCGGCCAGAAAGAAGAGGGGCCGTCAAGTACAGGTATCTAACAGAAGACAAAAGTGGTTCAGACATGCTTGGCGGTGGTGAAAGGAAAGAGGTGCCTGATTTTCCTAAAATTTAGGAGGTTGAGGTGAGCCACTGTTACAGTTTTGGAGATGAAAGTAGAGAAGGTGCGAGAAGGGTCAGAGATGATGCAGAGGTTTCTAGCTGAAGAATAGTAGGGGAGAGTGTCAGGTGGGAACTGTATGGGCAGGGGAAGAGATTTGAGAGACTATTTGGCAGGGATAAAGAGCACCTCTGTTTTGGTAGAGTTTACCATCAGAGAGTGCAAAGCCATCTGATATTTAATGGCAGAGAGACCGCTGGAAATGTTAATAGTGAGATCAGAGGAGAGTTAAGGAAAAGAGAAGAAGAAGGGGATTAGTGCCCCAACAGCAGAGGTGTACAGTGTAAAGAGGAGAAACCACAGGGCAGAGTAGACCAAATGAGCTCTTACATTCTACAACCCTAGAATCATCTCAAAGAGTAGCCCAGGCATACACAAAATGGCTGATCCTATCCACACGGATGTCGTTTTGCTGCAAGCTTCTTCTTTGTGTTAACTGTGAGTATGTGTATGTAGGTCTATACACTAGGAAACTAGGCTGGGTAGACTAAGGGCCTCATTACGAGTTTGGCAGTGCAGTAAAAAAGTGGCAGCAATTCCGTTATCACCAGTTGTACTATACTGCCAAAATACAAGATCACCAAAAACCTATGGTAATTCCTCCAGTTCTAGTTCCTCCAGCGGAATTACCACCAAAAAGGCAACTGTGATTTCACTGCATTACAAAGTGAAATACCACCAAAATACCACCCGAAGAGGCATTAAATCCTCCAAGATAGTAGGGCAGTTACCTCCACCTCAGAAGTGGAGGTAAATGCATGCAGGTGATGAAAAAAGCCACAAATGCATCCAATTGCATCCAAAAGATTATTTAAGGCCAACACCTATCACTAAACCCACTTTGAAGCAAAATCCTGCTCCTAGCGGACATGGAATATGGCTTCACAATTTGCTATTTTATATTGAGCTGCAGTGACATGCAGTGCAATAGCCACCAAGAAGACTAGCTCAGCAAAGAAGACGTTCCATGAGGATACCCTCCATACCCCAGGTCAGAATCTCATCCTAAGCAATGATGGATCAGCAGATAACCAATGTCTACCAGCTCATTGGGGACATCATAGCCAACCTGCTCACCCTGAGACAGCTAGATCTCCAGAGTGGGATCAGAATCAGGACTGCCATCCAACGCCTGCTGAAACTGGTGGTTGTCCTGCACTTTCTAGCTACCAGCACATTTCAGCAAACAGGGCATGTCGCTGCCAACGTTTTGGAAAGTGTCAGTACTGGTGTTTGATGCACAAATGCAAGGTGCACACAAACAAATCACAATGCCCCCTAACCCAAACAAGATGCATGCCAACAAAGCAAGTTTCTATGCCGCAGCGCCTTTTCCCCAATGTGACTGATGCACTGGGCTGTACGCATGTGGCTTTGGTACCACCCCCGGCACTGAAACCAATCACAGCAACCAATCTACTACAATCGTAAGCAGTACCATTCCATGAATCTCCAAATGTTGTTCAATGCTGATCTGACAGTGAGCCAGTGCTTTGCCCGTTTTCTGGGTTCCACCCATGGTGACTTGGTCCGGAAGAACACCACCCTGCCAGCGTACATAGACTCCCACAGGGACCATCATACATGGATATTGGGTAAGCAGCAAAAGTGAGAATGTAAGGCACATGTGCACAAGCTCTTTTCTATGTCGTCAATGTCCTTGGATACTCCCACTGCCATCACCTTGTCGCAAACCTCTGCCCAGATGGAAGACTTTGGCTTTAGTGTAGTGTTCTGACTACTGCCCCATACAGCTGGTCTGCATGTGCTCCAACCTCTTCTGCCTTTGGATTTGTCCCCTGACATGGATAGGCTTTGGTTTGGGCTTAGATGGCTGAAAAAGAAGTTGATGTCCAACTGACTCAATTTTCTTCAGCTTATTGTTTTCAGGATAATGCTACTTCCGCCTGGGAGTAATTCGTCCAAACCCACCTGGCAGTAATGGTAATTCCACTGACAAATGGCAGAATTACCATTCAGTAGTGGATTTTTGCAGTAAATTCAACAGGTGGAATTACTGTTTCCCCCAGTGGAACTTTTATAACCAACCAAAATAGTGGTGAGTGGAAGGTTTTGAGTAAATCTGAACCACTTGCACTACTCTGGGCAACCTGTCACTCCACAGTTCTTTAGCCCGCTTCAGCCATTGCAAATGGGGCCCGGCCATATGCAAATCAGTCAGATACTGCCAGCTAAGCTAGCAGCCCAGCCACAACTGCTAGGGCAGGCCCCTCTGCACAGAAACACAAGCAACCCTAGGCATGTTTCGGCCTGATTTGCATACGGTCTTTCCCCTTTTGTAATGGTTTGGCAGGCAAAGAATGATGGTCTGGAGGGATGCCCAGAGCAATGCCAGAGGGTAAGATCCCTTCTAAACCTTGCAGCCATTTACCTTTTGTTTGGCTTTAGTTAACGCGAGTGGGACGTGTATGTTCAGGTGTGGGTCCCGTGCCTGCTGGGCCTAGAGACCCAAGATACTCCTCACTGATGAGGCCCAACAAGGCCAAAGCATGTTTGGGGATGCTTGTGATCTCGTGCAGAAGGGATATGACCAAGCAGTTTGGGCTGGACTGCCCTTTTTCGGGTGTGACAAGTCTGATTTGCGATTGGTCTTTACCCTTTTGTAATGGCTTGGCAGGTGAAGAAAGCTGGTATGGAGGGTTGTCCAGAGCAATGCCCGAGGTTAAGAATAATTCTAAACCTTCCAGCCATCACACCCTTTGTTTTGTCCCTGGCTGCAGCAAGAAAATCCCAGACCGGAACCAGAAAAATTGAATCATGACTAAACTGAGAATGGCCTGGAATGTTTCCTTAACAAAATGGTTCAGACAGTCTGTAGCCACCCCGTCAACCCCAGATAAACTCCAGGAGAATTGTGGGGCAGTAGCAAACAGATTGAAAGTCAACATAGACCCCAGGGAATTTACAGGAGACACAGAAATCCTCCTCAAACGCAGTTGGAAACATAATTCACCAGTAGATGAGGAGAACCACAGAAAAAACTGTCAGCCAGAGTATGTGACTGCCACCACACATACTGAGATTGAAAAAGGGTGGGGCTAGAGGAGTTCACAATGGTTTGCAGGGGAAGTCACAACCGCAAGGATAATAGCTTAGCCAGAGCATGGTTATGGGGAGCATGTGACATGTAGGAGGAAGGATAGGTCAGGAGCAACGCGTTTGCCTTAGAAGTAAGGCAACACGACACACCATAGGTTTGAATCACGATCCCATGCTTAGAAACCACTCGCTGGTATTAAGTGTGTTATAGATTAACAATAAAATTAAAATAAATAAATGGCCAACCGGGAGGAACTAAACAACCAAGTAGGCTGTGCTATAAAAGGCAAGCAAGTGCAGAAGACAGTGAAAGGTGTTCGATTGAGGTCAGGAGCATAATGGGTGGACCAAGAGACAAGAGAGGAGAGAGTACCACGTGGGGAAAGAGGTGCAGGAGAGAGTACAGAGATAGTGAAGATACACTATTGGGTGTGAGATTACTACCAATTTAAATGTTTTGTTTGTGAGTGAGCTACTGCAGTAAGGTCAGGCAGAAAAGGTGGGGTTAGGAGTAGGTTGTGAGACAGTGTGAGTGTTTTTGGTGGTATGTGAGCAGTAGAGAATGAGAGAAGTGAGAGGCAGAATGGTATCAGAGGGTTGAAGTAGCTGTATAGGTGGGAGAGAGAATAATTGGGGAGCAGGAGAGAGTTGTCAAGCAGAGAGAGGAGTAGAGAGAGACTGTGGCAAGAACAGGACACAGAGGGTGGTGAAAGAGAGAACCAGATAGAGAGAGTGAGAGAGAGAGAGAGAGAGAGAGACAGAGGGAGAGAGAGAGAGAGAGAGAAGAGAGAGTAGGGAGCACACTATGGGAATAAGGGTTAAGGTGAGGTGTAGGGGGAGATAATAGCAGTGGGAGACACCAGTAAGATCAGGGAGAATTTGTTGAAAGAGGAACAGAGTGTTAAGGCGGGGGAGTTAGAGACTTGAGTCATTTTTCGCTGCATCCCAAATGCAGAAGAATCCAGCCCAGAACCTGCACTGAAGCATTTAAAAGAAAGTCCTCACTTATACTATTGCCGCCTACATAATAATATGAATAACAGGGGTCATTCATACATTGAATATCACAACATTAAATGTCTCTTGTTAATACATGGCAACCTCTCCAGGATATTTGAACTCTACTGCACTGCTTGTACCCAAGACCCCCAATCCCTTTCCAGGATTTTTCTTTCCCCTTAGGAGAAATTAGGGAATTCAAGTTTAATATAATAAAATAACTCAAACACTGTAAGGTTCCGCATACCTGATTTCCCTGCACAACAGGGTTTTCTTTGCATAAATTAAGTGGGGGAAATCTGGATGCAACAGATTAACAAAATGCCAAGTAATCTATAAAGGGAAATATTTCTGGGTGCGGATGGGAGGGAGATGCTTAGCAGCCCATTGCTATTCCAATCACTTTAGGTGTGTAGAGTAGGGAGTGCATTTATAGTACCCCTTAGCATTTTCATCATGCCACCTCTTACTCTGAAAGCTATTTTCTGCTCCCCTTATAAACCCACCTACACATTTATTTTACAGGCTTATCTATCCACCTAAATCAAACAAAATGGGTAACCATAGCCACATCATGAAACATCAAAGACCAATGTCCAGGGCTGGTAATGTCAGCAAAACTCCAACCATCAAAGAGAAGAAACCAAGCTTAGGCAGACCCCAAACAAATGCCACAGGGAATGAAACAGTACCATCAAGGCTTATCAAGAATTGACACTGTACGATAAGACATTTTATTCCTAGTAAGAAGAATTGTTACTTCTGACAAACTGTTACGACTACTGTGTGCACTTAATGTATTTAATCGCATTACTAGTGTATGTGATATCCTATATTGCAGCTCAATTAGCGCAAAATCACAAAACAAGCACACCTATTTCGCACATCACGTGCTTTACTTTTAACCATACAAAATATTAGAAGTAGCACGTCCCTAACTTGTAAGGATGTCGCTCCATTTTCGAGCCTTCACACCAAGCATGATGCAAGATAGAGGGTAACAACAGAGAGGACACTGGGCATTGCCCGTGCAGTGAGGACGATATATGCATACTGGAAATGCACAAGGGTGCAATACTTTGCATTTGCCATATCCGTCTCTCATTTACATCAAACTAAACCAAACAATTCAACTTTACTGGGGCAGTTACAGACGTCCCAAACAATAAGGAGAAGTGACAAGGCTAAGCCAAATCCCCAACCATCGAGCATGTTGCAAAAGAGTCTGAGCCAGCCAGGCCCTTGACTATCAAACGTCTAAGTGGGACCACACACCCAAAATGAACACCAGCCAGAAGTGGCTGGTGACTGCGAGCAAAATAATGACACTTTGTTTTCTGCTCTACAGCATTCCCATATTCTGAATAATAAATTGACACTCACGCCAGGCATGTTGAAGTAGGCCTAATTGGACAGCTGCTGGAGAATGCTCGATCTGGCAGAAGCACCCCTGGAACACAGGAACCTAAAAATTGTTAAAAAACACAGTGTGTAAATTGGTGAATAATAAGCATTGTATGAACAACAGAAATGGTGTTGGATTCTCAAAGGGGTGTTAAAAGTGATGTCTGTGCTGAAGGTCTTGCTACTATTAACCTTCCTCCGGGAAATGTCACACCATCTAGCAAACAGGAAATACTGTAGTCCTGACCATACAGGGAGCAGGATGTAGGGGTGGGAAGGGTAGAATTGTTTTATTCATCCTCTGATCTTGTTAATTGCACGCTAAACAGTCAACAGCCCCTTGTCCCTTTAAATGGACAATCCCAAAAGTTGGGACACATACCACTAGTAAGAGAGCAAAAATTAAACAATACCTTCAATAAGGTGAGGACGTCAACTGGGCTCCAGAGATAGGCGGTGACCGGCAAGCTGAGAACAAGGCTTTCACCTTTTACCAGAAGGTGGGTTGTGTACTCCAAACGATGAAAGGACTATGTAGAGTGCTATCCACAGAGTGAAAAGATCTCAAAATTCACTCTAAAGACAGATGTGTCCAATAGGCCAGAGCAATCAGAGAAACCTCTCAACACTTGACTCTCTGAACACAAATGTCCACTTAGCAGAGTTCTGATTCCGTGAGGTCACAGATGTTGCTGGGTTCTGAAGATGAGGTCACATGGAATGTTTTTCCGGGCACCTCTGGTGTGATTTATAAAATGCAACTAGTTCCAAATGCATTTGTTTATTAAAGGGACAGTCATTCTCAGGTTTCATTTAAGAAGGTATCACTCTTGCTTCACTCCTATTTTTTTTGACGGTGCCCTTTACCTGTTCTCTACTCCCTGTTTTCAGTAAAGCATTTCAAATTCTATTTGTTTCTTTTACCCATTGTGTCAAATATATTTTGTCCATATTTGGGAGATTGATGCCAGGCTGTATATATTATGCTGTACATCTCAGAAGTGTTGGGTCTAGAAAGGTTGGTCCTTGTTGCTGGCCATATTAATGATGGTCTGTCCTTTAACATTATCATCAGTTACCACTGGCTCCAGTACCATATATATATGTGGATAATAGCTGGGCATATCTTCCAGTGTAAGAACTCCATGATGTAATTCCTCTACCCATGGCTATCATTAGATGGGTACATATGTGTAGACTCTTGCTTACTGTGTTCACCAGCATGATATAATGGAACTTGGTATGAAGATGTGGGAATGGAAAACCTGTGGATAAAATGTAATCCCAGGTGCATCTGGACAAGCAAAGGGGAATAATGGACCAACCTGCAACACGTAGAGTAGATTGGAGATGAGCTTAACTCCTACCAGAGCATCTTGACTTCTTTGATTGTGGTGCTGGGCATTATGTAGGTGCTAACAGAACCTCTTAAAACAAGGAGGGCCTCCTCTAAATGATATGGTATGTTAAGGAATACATCATTCTCTAAATAAAGGCCACATTAAAAAGAAATATATAATAAACACAGCTCATAAGATTCTTTTCACCCCAGGGGATTTCTATTTTTGAAAGAAAACTGTTGTGCACTATTGTTTTCTCTCTGAAATATGTCATCTAAGGTAGTAACACAACACATTTGGTGTGTCCCAATTGACCCAATGTTCATAGGCACATCTATTTGCGTTAACATAGATTGCTGAAGCATGTTTCCCTTAGTGGTATGACCAACTGACGGGAAATCCATTTGTAAACAGTGCAATAACATTTCCCATCTTGAGTACAAGCACTTATTACAGTTGACCAATACCCCCGAGTGCATCCTAGGTCATTACAGACTAAACCAAATCCGAATTGGAAGCAAAAGAGAACCTGCTACAATCAGTTGCAGTCTGCTGAGACTACACAAAGAATAGAAATCCTAACCGGTGTCCCCAAAAAGTTAAATCCAGGTTACTTTCGATTGTTTTAGAAGACACAGTCTGTTCCTTGGTTAAACCCACCGTGGACCTGCTGTAGAAGGGTAGACTTCTATTTCTTTTATACACCTGCAGGGTATGGTGGTTCTGATGCCTTTTTTTCTCACTTTTCCTAATAATTGTGCTGCTGCTGTAGTCTTGTCATCATTTGAAATAGGGTCCATTGGAGAGAATTCAGGGTGTTATTTATTAACCCACCAGTAGAGGGAGACTGATGAGCATGAGCCCAAAGGCAGAAATAAGCTTCTGCTTTTCTTTCTTTTGGGTAGTGCACTGGGTAGATGTTGTGCAGAGCTGGTAGTCAGGTCTGATATCAGTCTATTTCTTCCGACAAAGCGGAGCCCTGCTACCATGCTATTCCAGATGCTAGTACTGTGGAAAGGTGGCGCGCACCAACTTTTCCTCTCTGATATGTTTTTGCCCAATAGAGTAACCGCTACACAGGTTGTATTACTTTGTCATGGGAACATCTTCTTGCATTGTCATTGGAAGGCGTGGCATGTTGCACTTACTAGTAAGACCTTTAGTTGTGAAACCTACAGGTAAATGGAACAATATAATTTCCTATCTGGATTAAGTAAAAGCATGTATGTCAGTCCAAGCTCACCCATGGGCATTAGTGACTAAAGAGGATAAACCACTTAGTTGCATTCTGAAACACATTATCAAACAAAGACCGGCTCGATTGAGCTTCTAACACCTTCTAAAACCATTTTCATCATCATAAATACGTTTATTTGGAGAAAAAAATCCATCAAACGATATACAGAAATTCATAACATACATATACAACAAATCAATATAATAAAAGTCTGTGAGACAAAAGGAAAATTAAAAATCCAACTGGGAAAGAGGAACAATTCTTAATACATCATGGCACAGTGCCATTTTATACTTGACAGCAGCATGTCATGCTCCCTAAATGAAAGTTTTTCTTTTTGGTTGTGGCGGATGTAGTGTAGTTAAAAGACGCATTGGTTTCTTCAGATTTTAGCAACTAAATGATGAGGAGCAATAAGAAGCATTTGCATAATAAGGCAGAAGGATATGCACTTCATAATACATGGGACCCTGCAATATCAGTATACAATCCTGTAAATAATGTTCTTATTACAGGCTAGTTGTGACATCAGTACTGGGCTGTAATAAGAAAATGACATCACTACTAATCTCTAATCAGTTATTACGCTACATTTGTGACATCACAATGACTGCTGCCTCTGCAGCACTAAATCAAAGCTGTGACAAGATTGGCTTATTATGTTCTTCTAAAATCGCTATGTATGATCGAGTTTAACATATCCGAGCAAGAATGTGCATGTTGTTGCTTATGGTAAAACATAAAATGAAAATGTGTTTTAGATGCGTGTTAGTAAAATGATTGAACTATTTTTCAGGAACACACCAGAAGCTGTATATTATTATTAATGTAAACACATTTTACATTGATTATGCCTGTCAGGGATGCCGAATACGTGGTTGCTCCAGGGCCTGGGCACCCCCTGAGAAAGGCCATCTGCGATACATGTCCCTATACTTTCAATGGAACTTCCGAAGATTATGTCAATTCTTAGGTTATTATAATGTGTGTTAGGTCCGTCTTATAATCAAATAAAATTGATAACATCTTTAAAAGGTTTTGGTAAAACAGGTTGAACTGCAGTTATGGAAATAATATGGGAATCAATGGCTGAGGATACTAGTATCTCCTTTTTAAAAGAAAAGCAAAAAAAGGCTTTCCCATAATTGTGAAAAACAATTTAAAAAACAGGAGTGTAATACATGTAATACGTTTTGAAATGAGATTGTTAGAACACATTTGGATCGTAACATGCATGCCTCTCTTGAAGATTTAGTAAGGGAAGATGTGGTATTGGATAAAGAAGAAAAAAGAAAAAGCCATGAAAGGGTCATGGTGTAGTCAGAAATACTGTGGTTTTTCAAGGGGATATATTAAAAACTGTAGCAACATTATTTGTAATGCAAGTAAAAGGAAATAGTTTGAGGATTAGGACACAATCTAAGGTAGGTATCTGAAGAAACTAGAATCTCCAATGAATAAGGCAACACTTGAAAAAAGCAAATTGAGGGGATTTCATCATTATATGTATTTTTAAACAGTAAAGCTTCCCATAACAAGACATATAACTGGATAAGGAAGTGACAATTCTATGGTAAATATACTGCAGGAGGCAGCAAATTATGAAAATACAACAAATGGATGAACAAAGAAGTTAAGAAGGAGGAGGATGAATCGCCAAAAAAGTCTAAAATTGTAAATATGAATTTGGTTGCATCCAAATGTAACCCTTGAAATAAGGGCCTTGCATCTAGGATGTTAACAGAGAACATTATAACAACAGAGCAATGATTTTCTTTGTGTTCCTTTAGTTATTAGATAAGAAACCAAAGTTTGTTTTTATCAATAGATCTAAGTTACTACAATTGCTTCAAAAGATACTGCAATGGAAGGTGATGCCTGCACAGCATTTGGAATTAGTGCCCTTTGTTCAGGAGAGTGTAAGTGGGATTCATAAAACACTTTTGTAAATTTCACATCCAATGGAATATAGCTCAAACCTTGGTAGTAAAGATTAATCTCAGAGAGAGCCAAAAATAATAACATGTAAAGAGGCAGTAGAAATAAAAACCTCTAAACTCAATAATATGAACAACTGGTCCTGGCTAACAGCGGCATTACAACCACTTATCTTCAACACCCTAAACAAAGATCTTATAGGTGACAATACTTAGATCAGAGCCACTTGGAATATTGCTGGAGACAGGAAACGTATGAATGAGGAGATAACAGATCTTTTAAATGTCTGTTTACAGAAACATTATTGGTAGAGAAACGTAATTGAAGAAACAATTGTTGTTATCAGAGTCTGTCCGAAACATCAATTAAGGGTAGACAAGAAGAGGGGGTGGGTGGTTAATGAATTTGGTTTGAGTATTTAATAATATACTCCTGTTCAATTAGACCCAGGCCATAATAATATTCGAATTATATGACTTGGTTCACATACGAATTATGTTCCAGCTATTATTGTAATACATTTGTATATACCACAGGAAACAATCTTGATATCATTTTAGAATCCATTGAAGTTAGGTGTATTTCATTAAGATTGGAATATCCCAAAGTTATAATACTTGTAGCTGGAGATTGGACTGCTGCAGTGAATTTCAATATGATGGATAATAATTTGGAGCAGCACAATTCATGCTGTAACGATGGAATGTGAAGATGGCTTTAGATGATGCAGAATAAGGGGGCTGATTTGTTTTTGGAGTCTTGTAAACACCCTCAAGAGGCATCAAATTGTATAAATATGAATGAAGGGTCTGCTGTGTATACATATTGGTGAGCTATCAGTAAACCAATTCTGGATTATGTTATAATCTCTATTGAACATTTTCATAAAGGTAATTTCAAATTTTGAAACTGACAGTTGTCTTTTGATGTGCCAAAGCAAATGGTAAGCAAGATATAAGGTGACCTCATTGCATGATGATCCCCTAACTACTAATAATGTGGGCAGAAAAATCTGGTCTGCAAAAACTTGAGATTTTTTTCAAAGAATATGTTTGATTTGGTGAATGTATGGTCCATGGATGTGAAAGTGGATAGTCAAAGATAACTAAGTGATTTAATTGCTTGTGACTCTATTGTGAATTATATTACATGGCATGTTAGAAGGCTTGTCAAAACAAATTGGTTTCTTTGAGGTAGAGGTAAACTAATACTGGGCGGTATGATTATGAGGTGATGGCGCATAGAAAAGAAGAACAAGTTACTCTCTTACCTGGTAACGTTCTTTCGATGGGATGGTCCGACAACGTATTCCATATCTATGACAGTAATCACCACAGCTGTGCTGCTTCAGAAAATCTTCGGCGTCTGCGTCCTGCGTCGATGACATCGATACGCCGCCCTCGAGGACCTCCTCCGACGGCCGACGTCACTGGATGTTATAAGTAGGACGCACGATGCCTGCAGCCTCAGTTGTAGTTTTTTTCCCAGAACGTGTGCCACCAGCCTTCTGCCAGTCTGACACACAAAGCCTTGCGGAAACATAAGCTGCAATCGCATAAGAAATTCTGTAGCGGGGAAGGTAGGGAGGGAGCGATATGGAATACGTCGTCGGACCATCCCATCGAAAGAACGTTACCAGGTAAGAGAGTAACTTGTTCTTTGAGGGGATTGGGTCCTCCGACGTATTCCATATCTATGACAGACTCCCAAAGCAGTACCAATGCAAGGAGGTGGGAAAAAGAATTTAGAAAACAGAAATTTAGCATGCCCAATGAAATTGCGGAGTAAAGGACCACCTTGCCAAAGGCCAGATCCTGCCCCGGATGGAATCGAGGGAATAGTGACGTACAAAAGTATGTACCGAAGCCCAGGTGGCTGCATCGCAGATGTTGCCAATAGGAACACCCCTCTGCAGGGCAGTAGAGGCAGCCATACCCCTAGTAGAATGGGCCCGTAAGCCGACTGGTGGGTCCTTACACGCCAAGCGGTAACACTCAGAGATAGCCAAAATAATCCAGTGAGACAAAGTCTGTTTTGTCACAGCCTGTCCCAAACGCTTTCCAGAGTAACCAATAAAGAGCTGATCATCCACTCTGACCCGGGACATGCGTGAAATATAAAAGCTTAACGCTCTCCTAGGATCAAGCCTCTTACTTACCAGGATGTGGAGGAGGATAAAATGCCGGAAGAACAACCTTCTGGCCTAAATGAAATTCCGACACCACCTTCGGAAGAAAAGAAGGACGAACTCTAAGGACAACCCTGTCTTTATGAAACACAGTGAAGGGTGGCTTAACTGAAAGTGCCTGTAACTCACTCACTCTGCGAGCGGAAGAGACCACAACTAAAAATACAGTTTTCAGAGTTAACAGTCTCGAAGGGCATGAATGCAAAGGCTCAAACGGAGCACCCATCAGAAACTTGAGAACAAGGTTCAAATCCCAACCGGGCACCTGGAAAGGTGGCGGAGGGAACACATTAGTGAGCCCTTTCAGAAACTGAGAAATTAAAGGAATTTTAAAATAGGAACTCTTCAGACGAATGCTTAAATATGGACAGCGCCGCCAGGTAACTTTTAATGGTACCCACTTGAAGGCCCCTGTGGGCCAAAGAAAGCAAAAAAGACAGAACCATGGAAATTTCACATGCAAAAGGATCCACATTCTTAACCCTGCACCAGTCGCAGAACTTCCTAAAACGGCAACGCTACAGGGACTTTGTTGCGGGCCTTCTGGCCGAAAGCAACACCTCCATCACGTCTTCAGGGAGGTCCCAATCCTTATACCTCAACCTTTCAGAAACCAAGCGTGAAGGTTGAGGGACCTGACCTCTGGATGGAGAACCTGACCCCCCTCCCGTGAGAGCAGATCGTCTCGATAGGGAAGACGACGTGGGGGGCAGATGGACAAGTCGAGAAGGTCCGGGTACCACGTCCTCCGGGCCCACGCCGGAGCAATGAGGATCATCTGGGAACCGAACCTCCGTAACCTCCGCAGTACTTGCGGGATGACGGGGACTGGAGGAAATGAGTACAGCAGTGGGAATGACCACTCACCACGAACGCGTCTCCTAAGGCTCCGTTTGGAGGACATTCCCGCGAGCAGAACCTCTCGCAATTCCGGTTGACACTGGAGGCGAAGAGATCCACTTGAGGGCTCCCACAAAGGGCGAAGATCTCCAGGAGAATCTCCTGAGCCAACTCCCACTCGTGAGAGATCACGCTCTGCCTGCTCAGAGCATCCGCCGTCTCGTTTTCGTCTCCTGCCAGATGAACTGCCGAGATCGAAACTTCCTGCTGGATTGCCCAGAACCAGAGCTGCATCGCCTTCCTGCACAGAGGAAGTGACCCTGTCCCCCCCTTTTTGTTGAGGTAGTGCATGGCCACAGTGTTGTCCGTCAGGATCAGGACATTCTTTCCTCGCACAGTCGGCAGAAAAGCCTTCAGGGCTAGCCTGACAGCCCTCAGCTCCAATAGATTGATATGGAGTCTGGACTCCGATGGAGACCAACGACCGCTGACTGTCAACTCATTGGCATGAGCTCCCCATCCCGTGAGGGATGCGTCCGTCACAATCGTCACCTCCGGCCAGGGCAGCCAAAATGGAGCCCCCCTCATCAGATTGCCTTTGTCGGCCCACCACAGAAGGTCCTGGGCGACTGAAGACGGCACCTGAACAGGGTCTGACATCCTGCTGGAGGACTGAGACCACTGGAGCTTCAGTGCCCATTGCAAAGATCTCATCCGCAACCTGGCCTCTGGCACCAGAAGAATGCAGGGAGAGTCTGGGCAAGTTGAAACTTGTGCAACATCTGCTGAATGTGATGAGCCCTCACCTGGGGAGGAAAACACTACCCTAGGGACGTATCGAGCACCACTCGGATGTATTGGAGCCTCTGAGTAGGTGTCAAATGGGACTTCTTTAAGTTGAGGGAGAAGCCCAGCTTGTGGAGGGAGTGGCAGGTGACTGACAGATGATCCAGGACTTGCTCGGGAGAGCGCACCCTGATCAACCAACCTTCCAGGTAGGGGTAGACTTGAATCCCCCCTTTCCTGAGGTGCGCTGCCACCACTACCATGAGCTTGGTGAAGACCCTCGGGGCGGAGGTCAATCCGGACGTCATGACCCGAAACTGAAAGTGCGAGTCGCCAACCGCAAACCTCAGGTACTTCTTGTGCTTCGGATGGAACGGCACATGAAAATAAGCGTCCTTGAGGTCGAGAGACACCAACCAGTCCTGAAGTTGAAGGGCCTGCTAAGGCGTGCAAGCGGCGTCTCTCGGCTGATCACGACCGACCCCACTCGGAGGCGCAGATGGACCAGTGCCCTGCGATTTGAGAATCGCCAACATTTTCTTCCCGAAGGAAGCCCATTCCTCCGGTGTCGCATGCTTGGTGGGGTAAGCGACCCGCCGACGGGCGGAGTCCTCGGATGAGGACGGGGAAGGCGACCGATGATGGCGCTTCCGGGAGTGCCTCGAAGAGGCAGAGGAGTGGCGAGACCGACTCCGGGACCGAGACCCACTGGACTTCGACGACGATGTGGAGAGTCGTCTCTCGAGTCGTCCGTTGAAAGCCCCGCAGACCTCGACTTCCGGGGCTTGGACACCTTACCTAACGATAACTTCTTCTTGCGCTCCAGCAAGGCTTTCGACGTGACCGACTGGCAGTCGACACAGTCATCCGTGTCATGGGCCTCCCCGAGGCACCAGAGGCAGGCGTCGTGCGAGTCCGTGACCGACATCTTGGACCCACAGTCCCCGCACTTCTTAAAGCCCGGACGCGGTGTGGAAGACGAGGTAGACATATTCACGAAGAACCGAGAAAGCAACAGAAACTCAAAAGAGTTGAGGCGCGCCGAGATTCCCGAAGCGAACACGTTCGCGGAAAAAACAGAACTGAGGCTACGGGCGTCGTGCGTCCTACTTATAACATCCAGTGACGTCGGCCGTCGGAGGAGGTCCTCGAGGGCGGCGTATCGACGTCATCGATGCAGGACGCAGACGCCGAAGATTTTCAGAAGCAGCACAGCTGTGGCGATTACTGTCATAGATAAGGAATACGTCGGAGGACTCAATCCCCTCGAATTGACTTTTTATTTGATTCACCTTTAGAGATAAGCTAAATGAGAATATTCTGAAAATGTAAATGTTCAGACAAAAATATAATTACGCAAATGGAAAAATTGTATCTTTCAGGGAAATATTTGGGATAAACTAATAAAAACGTGTTTGGCAATTTATAACTAGAGGGTTGGGGTCGTCTGGCAATGATAAGTCTCCTAATGTACAGGAGAGCGCTTTATAAATGTATAGCAACCAATTATATGAACTATCTATTACAGTGTTTTGTGAAGAGGTTATATACATAAAAACCTCTAAATTAAATAATATGAACAACTGGTCAAGGCTAGCAGTATCATTACAACCACTTACTCTTTAATGCCTCCAACAAATATAGGTGAAAATAGTTTAAAACAATTTTAAAGTTCAATTACATATTTATCAGAAATTAACACACCTATTTTGCAGTTTCATTTTCCGGGGCAGAGTATTGTTGGACAGGGTCTTGTCAAGTTAGATCTGGTAAGTTGGTACATGTGAGATATTCTACTGGATTCCACCTAAGGAGTTTGCTTGTGTTTGTACAGTTAAGGTTGTCGGGCCGCTGAGCCCCCAGATGATAGTCTATGCACCTTAGTGAGATTTGAAAAATTAACACCAATGTGTGACAAAACAGTCTTGGAGACTGATCTAATATGTCAGAATTAGTCAATAACAGCCATTTGATTTGGGAATCAGAGTTTGCAACTTTGAAAGCAATTTAGACAATGGCTTTTCCATTTGTGGCGCTTTTGTAGCGATCAAATTTTATCAGTACCTATTCCTTGAGTGCTAATATGGGAATGATTTCGAAATTTTGGTGGGTTAGGTCTAGAGTCAGTTCTTATTGGTTCTTTTTGACTGGTAGAACTGCCCCTTGGAGGCCTCTGGTAAAGTCAGTCAGAGATTAGATGGAGAATCCATTCGCACCTTGATCCACTTGTGTATAGGAGCGTTATAAATGCCATATCATATGATATCATATCAGAAGAGGTGCACATAGAGCAATAAATAACAGAATGTTGGTGCCACTGCTTTCCTTTCCACCTTTTGCTTGAAAAACCCATTTCAAGAGAGCATCTAAGGAGGTTCGAACTTCCCAGTCTGGGCTGGTTTCATGCCGGCTGCTCTCTCTACTTCACAGTCCTTTCTCTCTCTTTAGTTCCTGTAGCTGGATCCTCCCCAGCATAAAGTCAAAGTCCGCCTTTACTGTTGGTGAGAGAATCTGTATGCCTCCTTGAGGCCAACTCTTCTCAGTACTTTGGTAAGGCAAGCTGTTATTAGTTTGCAGGTTTCTTTGGCTCTTCTTTGTCTGGGTTTTATCAATTTGTGAATCAAAGATTGAATAGACATTACCATAACCAACAGTAGTATTATCATGGATTTATGACAGGCACTTTGTCCCAAGGGAAAAGGGGTTAGGGAGTTCCTTCTCGGAACAGGAATCTCTATCCCCAGGAGGAGAGTCTCTCCCTGTGAGGTCCTGCTTTCTACCACACCTAGGGGAGCAGACTAACCTCCCTTGCCTCACAGGGAAGGACTCCCCGCAGGGAGAAGTGAAAAAATCCTGTGAATCATCACATGCCCTTCATCTAATGGTATTGGCTCCCCCATCGTCACCGAGAGGAAATCTGGAAAGAAAATCTACATACCCCTGCTCCTTTCCCGTCCTATGTTCACCAGAAAAGCAAAAGGGTTGGAGATCTACAAAGCAACGCATTATGTGGGGATTAGTATCTTTCCTCAAGCTTAGCCAAATTCAAGAAGAATGGTCAGTAACTAGTCTAAACTTACAACCAGTTAAATAGTATCTTAAATATACTATAGCCCACTTGATGGCAAGGGCCTCTTACTCAATACTGGCATAGTGTTTCTTGTGAGAAAAGAGCTTTCTGCTAACATATAGTACAGGATGTTCATCCCCATCATATTCTTGGGAAAGGACCGCTCCAAGACCCACCTTAGAGTCATCGGTCTGTAGTATGATTTCCTTTCTTGTTGAAATTAGGAACCTTTAATACTGGCTCACTTCAGAGTATGTGCTTCAGTGTGTCAAAGCTGGTCTGATCTTGTTTTCCCCATCGTATGTTTTGCAGTTCTGCATTCTTTAATTTATCCAATAGACATGATGTCATCATGGAATATCGAGAGATAAATCAATGATAACACCCTGTGAGACTCAGGGATGTGCTAAGATCTTTCGTTGTCTTATGGGGATGGGTGTTTTGAACAGCAATTCCTTTTTCTCTATGTGGCTACACTAACCCATTTCCAACATAAAACCAAGATATTTCACAACTCACTGAGCCAGATGGCATTTCTTTGGATTGGCTGTCAACCCTGCCTTTCTCAGGGTCCTCACAACTTCATATAAATGAAAAGGTGTTCTTGCCAGGTTTGGCTGTGGATGTGTTGCTAAAATGGGAAAAGGGTCAAAATACCTTATCCATCAACCTTTGAAATGTTGCTAGGGCCCCAAGTAGTCCAAAAGGGAGACCCTTGAACTGAAACAAACCCCACGCAGTGGAGAAAGACTTATTTTCCTTGTCAGAGGGAATTAATGGGACCTGCCAATATCTCTTTGCAATATCAATCATGGAGATATAAGCCGCTGATCCCAGCTTGTCCATTAAATCATCAATCCTAAACAAGAGAATTGCCAAACTGGGAGATGGAGCTACACTTTATGAAATCGGCACAGAATCTCTACGACTGATCTGGTTTTGTGGCTAAGACTATTGGCAAGGACCAAGCACTTTCAAATGGTTCTATAATGTCTGCCTCCAACATTTTCTCCACTTCCTGATAGATCGCTTTCTTACTGACTTCTGGAATACGATAGGTCTTCAGGTTTACCACCTTTCCTGAGGGGGTCTGAGTGTGGTGCATTAAAGATTTGACCCTTCCTGGTTTTCTGGTACTCCCTCAGTTAGAAGGGTAGCCATGGTCACCGAGCTAGTCTCCACAGGATCCACTTTACATTCTTTCAGGAGACTGATATGGTAAACCTTGGTTCTTCAATCAGTTTGGATTACAAGATAGTTATACAGCCATTTTTTCTCCAAAATCTCATAAGCCCCATACCAATTTCAAAGCAGTTTTTGGTCTGAAGCAGGCAAAAGGAAAAGTACCTTTTGTCCTATAGAAAAAGAGCAGTGGACATCCTTTTGATTATATTGAGCATCGATTTTCCTGGACTTTTGCTAGATGTTTATTGACTATCTACCTTATGATAATCATATGTTCTTTCAAACGTTGAATAGTCTGGGAAATAAGAAGGGCTGCCTCCTCTTTCTCATCCCAGCTTTCCCAGAGCATATCTAATACATGCCCATAGAGAAGTTCAAAAGGAGAACCGCAAGGGAGCCAGTGGGGACTTCCGTATAGCAAAAGTTCCCTGCGGTTCATCGCATTCAAGTTGTGCCCGTGAGCTTCAACCAGTATTTTAAGAATGGTCTTCAAAGTCTGGTCAAAGCACTCCACTAATCCATCCATTTCCGGATGATTAACAGAAGTATGCAATGTTTTTATCTGGAGTATTTCCTTAACTTTGGTCATCAATTTGATATGAATGTGCTGCCCTGGTATGTTGTAATCTCACGAGGGAAACCCACCGTGGACAGGAAGGGAATCAGATGCATTAGAATCAGTTGAGAGGTGTTCTTTTTAAGGAGAAAAGCCTCCGGGTAACGAGTAGCATTGTCTAATATTACTAAGATGTGTTTATTCCCAATTTTGAAGGTTCTAAACGTCCTACTATGTCCTTTCTGATCCTAGAGAAGGGTCCCTCAATAATAGAGAGAGGTTGCAGGGGAGCTGGTGGCACTGTTTGTGCAGCTGTCTTTTGACATAAGGCACAGGTAGCGACAAAGTTCTTCACGTCCATATGGACTTCTTACCAATAAAATTGGAGAATGACCTGTCCTTGGGTTTTCGTAATTCCCAGGTGCCCAGATGTGAAATGTGAATGAGATATTTCTAAGACCAACCGCACATGGCTGCGAGGTACAAAGAGCTTTGTTGTAGATAGACCCTCGGGTATCATATCCTCTCGATACAAAAGGCCGTGCTTAATGAAAAAGAAAGGTCCTGCCTCTGATCTACCCTCAGCCTCTGCAACGACCTTGGAAAAGGCTTCTGCTAAAATTGGATCATTGTGTTGGGCAAAGGCTAAATCAGGAATAACCTCTGCCTCTTCAACTAAGAGTATTCATGTTTCAGGTGGATCTATGTCAGATTCCCCATAACCCCTTGTATATATCTCAGTAAGATCTTTCTCCTGGACTTCAATGGGTATGCAAAACACCGCGTTTTCCAAGATTCCTTGCATGATTTTCTCTTCAATTTCTTACATCATAGGACTGTTCTCCATTATTGTGGAATAGCATTTTAATGCCACCTCCGTAGTCAGGATCATTCACACCAGGCATGACATACAGGTCATAATTCCAATCCAATCTAGATTTAACAGCTAATTTGATATAGGTGTCTTTTGAGGGAGATAGAGTTAAGCCAATGGGAACTAATTGAAATTCACATACAGCAATGTTAACGTCACTGCTACTGTGAAGATCTAAACCAATAGACTCAGCAGTACCAACAGTTGGATTGGAGGCTTTAGGAGTAAAGTTTCCTGAACCTAAGGGAACCCCAATTTTTATCCGTTGGGTAGGATTTCAATCTGGCGCCATATGTGGTGTGGTGGAGTAAGGAGTCAGACAAAGGGGTGGTATGTTTCAACAAGTTTTATTTTTTAGAAATGAAGAACATTTCCTACCTCTCCCTATCTCTAAAGGGTTATCCCTACCTAGTCAAATATAAACTCGAGTGCTCATCTTTAAGATGTTTGTCCAAATGAAAAGTGTCCATCCTCTGTCCAAAAACCTACTCTAACCCTACCACTAGTTTGCATAAGGATCCAGCATCCAAATTAAAATAGTATCAGGAGAATCACTCCTTTCTCTGGGTGAACTGGCCCAGTCTTTATCTCTTTTCCAACAATCCTTTGCGCTAGCTTCCGATTAAAAAAAGAGAGTATGGTCAGGAAAATTACTGACCCACCTCACAAAGCCTTGAGGGCTGTTTTGGATATTCTTTGGCAATAGTCCTCCAAAGTCTCTTCACCTCTTCCCTGTGGCTTCTGTAAGCTTGCTTTACAATTTCAGTAATTCTTCCTTGTTTTATGAAGTTATGAAGATTATGGCCAGATACCGCTTGTTGTCTAGGATTATCTTTAATCTTATTTGGTTTATTACACTGATGAGGGAGATTCCTCTAGATGCACTCTTCTTTCTTAGACCTTTGGATATCACTACTGTGATGAGGGAGATTGCTTCAGAGGCTCTCTTGGTTCTCTGGGAATCACCACTGTGATGAGGGAGATCACTCCCGAGATTCTCTTGACTCTTGATTCTCTGGGTTTCACTATTGTATCACTGCTGTAATGAGAGTGATTACGCCCAAGGCTTTCTTGACTCTTGGTTCTCTGGGTATCACTACTGTGACAGGGAAAATGACTCCTGAAGCTTTCTTGACTCTTGGTTCTCTGGGTATCACTACTGTGATGAGGGAGATTACTCCGAAGCCATTCTTGACTCTTGGTTCTCTGGGTATCACTACTGTGACAAGAGAGATAACTCCAGAGGCTTTCTTGACTCTGGAGCTGCCCCAAACCCCTAGCGGATCTCCCGCTACTCCTGTTGCCTGCCTGTCAGGACTGCATCAGTTGTTCTACATGGGGTGATGGACTGACTCACTTTGCTTCACCGATTCGTGCTTTCTTCACTCCGCTCCCTGCTTCGTCCTTGTTGCTCAGCAGAGATTTGGGCGGCACGGCTCTGGCATAGTTGCAGGACCACACGGTCCACCTCCCCGAGTTCATGCCAATGCTGGCTTCTCTTCCCTTCTTTCATTGGTCAGGAGCTAGGCTTCCAATGCAGTGCTCTGCCGATTGTTCTTGGTTATCCCTGTCACTGGGGATCAGCATTCTTGCAGCTTAGTGTTCCCAGGTTTGAACTTCCCAGGCTGGGCTGGCTTCACGCCATCTGTTCTCTCTACTTTGAAGTCCGTTCACACTCCTTATTTCCTGTAGCCGGATCCTCCCTAACGTAAAGTCAAAGTCCTTCTTTACTGTTGTTGAGGGAATCTTCATGCCTCCTTTGGGACTACTCTTCTCAGTACTTTGATCAAGCAGGCTGTTATTATTTTTCAGGTTTTTTTGTCAGGAAGCGCCTCGTTATGCGACATGGAACACGTTCTCCAGTGATACGGAGACGGTGGCAGATTCCTTGGCGTCTTTGTCAGAGGCATTCCCTGTTGAAAACTACACTTCCCAGTAATCCCCTTTACAAAGGGCGTCATCACGCCGCCTGCGCGATGCAGAAGCAGTAGTTCATAGCTTCCCTGTTGTTGCCGGGCGACGCTCCTTAACCGTCGCGTTTCGCCCGGCCAGGTTGCTGTGTTCGTGACTTTCTGCTTTCTTCGATATTTTGGATTTACTGGTTTCTTGAACTCCTGCCTTGTTATTTTGGACCTGTTTTTTTGGCTCCTGTCTCTTGTTGTGATGCTTGGTTCCCCTTCCCCTTTTGACTGACCTCCCGGAGTACGAACTTTTGGCCATTTCCTATCAGATTGCTTTCTCCTTACCGATCGATATCTGGCACTTGGTCCCTTACTTCCCCCATGCACTTGCACTTCAACTGGTGGAGCTCCTAGCACTTACCTTTTCAGCCAACTCAGCGGCACGTTGTTCTAGCTACGATTTGGACCCTGAATTACAGCATTAGGAGTGTTCTGACACGCCTCTCATTCATCACTCCGTGTTCCACACGTGTGTACCTTTCCTGTGCCTGACTCCCCTATTCCATCCATTCCTGGCCAGGGTCCTTGAGCTGCTTTTCTCCGCATCACCCCCTATCCTCTTCTTGGATATTCACCAGCCTATAATTGCTCTCTGAACTTTTGTCGGACACTTCAAGTACTGGATTGCACCCTGGTTTCTTTCTACGAACTGGTGTGGATTTTGTGACTTTGTTTTCATTTCAACAGATTTCACTGGGAACTTTCTTCACTGGGACTATTCTTGGATTGACATTGACTCTGTTTCCTTTAGTTGCGCCCTCGTTCCGCCCGGGTCAGGTCATCAACAACTTACAGTCGTCACGAAGATTTCTGCACAGAATCAGGTGTTTCTCTCACATCACTCAAGGCTTCGCAGCATACGTAGTTTTCCGGTCTCCCATTACAGATTACAGGTAAGAGTGAGGAAGTGTGTTGTGGATAAGGACGATATCAATTGTTATTCCATAACTTGACCAGTGTACCTATGTGTTTTTCCTTCCTTCAGCTCTGTTGCTGCCCGGCTTTTTCACCTGAGCCCCTGGTCTGACAGGTTAAATTTCACTCTGCAGACGGCGCTCTTGGGGGGAAAAGTCTCTCCCTGAAGGGGCCACCTGACCTTCTTTTGACATCAGGGGATACGTTGTGGGACATATTCCCAACAGTTAGGGAGTTCCTTCACGGAAAGGGAGTCCCTATCCCGAGGAGGGGAGTCTCTCCCTGTGAGGTCCCCCTTCCTACCACCTGCAGACATAGCTCCGGACCTTACTTCATGCAGATCACCACAAATGAATCCCAAATTCAAAATAGGAGGATATGATTTTGAGATGGTATTTGTTGACAGATTTCCTTGTCCAACCCTTGCTTCACCATTGTTTAGAACTATGTTTTTCTGAGTCACATTTGTGTAACCTCACACAATTACCGCAGAATGAAGTGAATTCCATACAATGTTGTGTTGCAACAAAGATTGGAATACTCCAGAAAGGCAATGAGGTTTTTAACAACTTCCATGTATCTCATTAAGACCTTTGATTTACACTGTGTATGCTGTGGTTGAACCCAAAGAGTGATCCCAGGTGTGCAATCAGTAAGCACCGCTAGTACAGCACACTAACAAGATTCAGACTTATAAATGGGTGGCAAGGGGAATGTACTCTATCTATATAAGAACTAGAAATGCCTCGCAGGTTCATCTTTGATCACCAAGGGTGGGATTGGAAAAGGTAAGTGACATGTTTGCATTCAAATGACACACTTTCCTAAAGTGCCTCCTTACTGCCACAAGGCCATCCTGATTTTTCACTGTATGTAGTCCTCTTGCCCCTTGCCATAGGAGTAGTCACACTTTCGCATTTTCCACCAGCAGCCGCTAATTCTTTTAAAGTTTGGCATCTTTTTGACACACACACTTATTAGCCCAGGCAAGATACAACTTACAATGATCATATTTCATCAAAGTAGGAACAAGGGAACTTATGTAATGCTGAAAAACGTACAGAGGCGAAATCTTACAAGTTTACTTCACGTGGCCTCTTTTTTGCTGGTATTTCTGCATTGTGGAACATTGCTTCCCAAGCCCTCATTAAGTTGTTAGTTACAAACTGCAAAGCCTACTACTAATTAATTACTTTTATTTTAAAGGCTGTAGTATTGTAATGCAGCAAACAGAAGGCGTTGCTATTATCCACTTACTTTGAGTCATGTTCTGCAATATGGTCGTCTTCGGAAAAAACAAAAACTGTACCTACTTCTGCTCCTTCCCCTCCCCCCATGGAATTACACCGATGACCTTCAGATTGCAGACAGGTCACACTGATCTATATTGCAGGCTTTCTAAGTAATGCCTGCAGCTCGCACACTTCTAAGTTAATAACCTGCTGTGAAAATGTTTGGTCAAGATTTAAAGACGTAATAACACTGCATGGGGCTCACCCTCAAATACAACAGCTTTCAAAATACCATCAGAAAAGCAAATAAAAAAAGACCCCCCCTTCCTATGTCTCTAGGCCCTCACTGTGTACTCGATGGACCCCTTCAGGAGTGTGGCGGTAATGGAAAAAACAGGCAGTATTTGGAAATAACATCCCTTTTATTTATTTAATTGTTTTTTTTATAACAAGCCTAATACCATACTTGAGTTCGGTTTCAAAGCGCAGGTCTGGGATTCATTCGAACCTCTGTTGCTCTGCGTAGTTTTGCTTCCAAGGTCAGCGCATTGCCCCTGTGCTATCCTCTGTTCACCTCACCACAGAAGATGGACCTGGTGGCATCCAGTATTCCCTGGGAATATCACTTACACCGATTACTGTTGTATTATGAAGTAAAAAATCTCAATTTTTACTACAATGTTTACCTCCAGTCAAAAAGCGTAGGAAAAGTTTTAAAAACGACCCTGATGAGTTTCAAAATATGCTCTCTGCTATTGAAGTTAAACACGAGCGCTTCCCTTCAATGCAGCAAGACAAGGTCTTATGGAGACAATCACAGTGAGTGCAAAGTGGGCCTCTCTAATTACCACCTGCTCTCCTCCCTTTCCATGCACTGCACAGGCGGGGTCGGAATTCCCTCTGCCTTCAAAGATATCAAACGAAAAAACGGGGTCCAATCACAACAACCCTGATTTTTACGGGTATTCTTGAGCAAGCATGGGTTAGGCATGGAACAATTCGATCAACAGCATCTTCTCTACTGTAAATGTTGCAGGCGTTTTAATCCAAAATGTATTACTCTGATTTTGTTTCCATGCTTGTAGATCCCTTGCTGGCAAATTGACCGCCCTCCTCGTTTGTTAGCTCCTAGTTCCCTTGTTTCTCTTCTCCCCTCATCGTGCTCTCCCCCCTATGATTGGACCCCAACACCCCCTCGCTTCCCAAATCTAGGTCCGCAATCAATAAATACTCTAATAGTAATAATAATCAAATGCACTGCTCTTTTGTTCTTTTAGTCAAAAGAAACTCTACTCCACAGACACATGAGATGGAAAATGTATTAGCAATGTATTATCCCAAAGTCTGGTAATAACTGCTGTAGCAGTCTCAATGTGGTGTAAGTCAACAATGCATAATCAAACAGTTCAAATACCCATATAAAATAGTGTATGGGTAGAGCCTAGGATTGTTTCTATTTGACCTACACATTTGGCCTAATCACATTTGATCTAATTTAATTGACCTTTTTTTCAGTCTAAAATGCAGGGAGAAACCCCTGCAACCCTCCCACCCGCCTTGTGCCAGAAGTGTAAACATACATGATGGGCTAAAGGCCCTCTGTTTTTAGCATAAATATGCATGTCAAACACGGACAAAGCATTTCGGCCTGTCTGGAGGTTAAACACCCCCACTCCCAAGGATTTTTAAAAACGGCCTTGGTCAGGGCTACACACATTTCAAAGTCTTTTCATGGGAGGGGTCTGTGGAGGTTTTCCCTGATTATCTCGTTAGTCACGTAAGGGCTACGGCTGAGCTGCGTAATCCTCTTTTGGGGGAAGTGTGACATCCAAACCACCACCGCCAGTGGTCGAAGTGGGCGGGAGCGGGGTTAAGCCAGCAGGGAGCTGTTTTGGCTGGGGACATTTTATCTCTATTACTTGTCACCAGGATGAAAGGCTTGAATGCTTATTTCAAATTCTTGTTATTTTTAAAGTGAGTTCACTTCCTTGCTGCTCAGACCAGAGTCAGCCCAGCTGGATTTCTGCATTTCGGTCTCGTCAAAAGAGAAGCTGTCGTAGATGACACAGAGGCACTTATTTACTAAAGCATTTTTCAATGGGAAAACCCCCCATTGAAAAAGGTGTTTATAAATGAGGCAAAAACAAAGCGGTGATGGCTGGATGGTTTAGAATGAATCTTAACCACTGGCATTGCTTTGGGCAACCCTCCAGACCATCGTTCTTCGCCTGCCAAGCCATTACAGAAGGGGAAACACCATATGCAAATCAGGCTTAGTTCCACCCCAAAAGGGGCAGTCCAGCCCGAACTGCTAGGTCACATCCCTTCTGCACGAGACCACAAGCATCCCCAAACATATTTCAGCCCAGCCTAGCATTTCGGTGCTGGACTGCCTCAGGGCAGGACAAAGACTGATATGTTTGGGATATTTCTCCTCTGTGAAAGATAGTGAGCTAAAGATTCTGGGTAAGGCTCTTATAACCAGGAATCATGTCTGGCAGAGAGTCCCCCAGAACCCCCCTTGTTATTTGCATATTTCAAGTAACTTTGGGTCTCACCCTTGGTTACTAGGGGAATCCAGACGTGGACCCCTTGCTCACTATTCTTAGAGAGGCACAGCTAAACCCTACTGATGAGGTTCAACCGGACCAAACCATGTGTCTGGGGTTGCTGTTGGTACTCTTGTTCAGAGGAGAATTGCCTAGCATTTCGGTGCTGGACTGCCCCAGGGCAGGACAAAGACTGATATGTTTGGGATATTTCTCCTCTGTGAAAGATAGTGAGCAAAAGACTCTGGGTAAGGCTCTTATAACTAGGACTCATGTCTGGCAGAGAGTCCCCAGGACCCCCCTCGTTATTTGCATTTTTCAAGTAACTTAGGGTCTCACCCTTGGTTACTAGGGGAATCCCGACGTGGACCCCTTGCTCACTATTCTTAGAGAGGCAGAGCAACACCCTAATGATGAGGTTCAACCAGACCGAAACATGTGTCTGGGGTTGCTGTTGGTACTCTTGTTCAGAGGAGAATTGCCTAGCATTTCGGTGCTGGACTTCCCCAGGGCAGGACAAAGATTGATATGTTTGGGATATTTCTCCTCTGTGAAAGATAGTGAGCTAAAGACTCTGGGTAAGGCTCTTATAACCAGGACTCATGTCTGGCAGAGTCCCCCAGGAATCCTCTTGTTATTTGTTTATAAATGAGGACCAGAGATTCTAAGAAAGCAAGGGAAACTCAAACGAATTCGGGTATCCTGAATCAAATACCAGTTCTGGCTGGCATCCTGGTGCCAACTAAAAGAGATAGAGTAGGCAGCGTGTAAACCCTGCTAGAACATGAGGATAGGTGGTGCTGTATAGGTGTGCCACTTACCCAAGAGTGGATTAAGCAGCTCAGGTTTACTCCTTACATGACCAACAAGGCACGAAAAAATTTATGGAAATGGTTCCGGGTTCACCAACTCTGGGGTAGCTCGCTCTGTTCACGCTCTATCTCTCCACTATGTCTCAGCCTCTTCCTCTCTCTGTGGGTGCGCCTCCCTTTTTCAGAATGGTGTTTGTAAGAGCCACCCAGGCCGGGGCAGAGCCAGCCTCAACATTTTGGGAGGTTGGATGGCAGTTTTGAAAACTGTTAGTGAGACGGGACATTAACCTATTGCACTACTGATTCCCTCCATCCTACCTCCCCCTCCCCAAGCCCAGGAGGCTGAGTAGATATTACGCTTTCCTTTGGCCCATTATATCCATCTTTCACTCCAACTCACCAGAGGTATAGCCATGATTCTGTCGCAAGTGGGGCCTAGAACTAATGTAGTAGGGCCCACGCTAAGAAGAGCCTGCAGAAGGAAGGACACTTGTTCTGCCCCCAGCCAAATGTACAGGAGTGACAGAGAGTAGTGAGGGAGGGCGAACCAATCAAGGGGCGGGGGCTTGTCCCCATGAAAAAAGTTTTTAAATAATGGGTTAAAATAGTGCATTTTTGCAGTACACTTTCTGTGATAAATTAGGTAAAAAGCCACACAGTTTACAATCGGTTTTAAAATCGGTAAAAAAGCATTTTCATATTGATTGTGCTCACACATGTCCTTTCTGGTGCACCTATATATGCCACTATTTCCACATAGAAAAATACTCATGTTTGTTCTGTCCATAATGCCAGTAAGGATACTATAACGAAGCATGTTTATGCCAGTATCCCCATGTAAGAACATAGTCCTGTTGGCTTTGCCTTAATGCCAATGAACAAAAGCCATGCCACAGTCAGAAAACATATACTTGCTGGCTACACAAATCCCCCACTCCCCATATATAAACACTTAACAGGTTGTATTAGCTCCCTAATGGCAGAAAACAATGTCATGGCACAGTAAAAAAAAAGTTGCCTGGCTAGCCGGTAAGATAGCTCAGCGGACTGAGGGCATGCTGTTGTAATCTAAGTGTGATTTGCAGGTTCAGCCTTTCATACTTCAAAGTGACCTCGCTGATCTCTACGGACCTTGTGCTATTATGTTGCTTTTGCACCTTGTTACCTCTCTCTTACTCTCTACTGTACTGTGTTTTTCCTGTTCACCAAGTTGTAACAGCGCTGTGATACTTACGGGTTTGGGCGCTGTCAATAAATACAATAAATAAATAAAGCTCATTAAATGAGTGCAAACTTCGGTTGGGTGATACATTTTATGTGAATATGTTCTCTGTACAGAGCTTTGGCGAAAGCACTATATAAATAACATATTATCATTACACAAATCCCCGTTATAAGAAGAACATTTATGTTACAATCATCATGTTATATTCCCCCATATAAGAATATTTATCTTGCCTTTGACCTTAACACCAGTAAAATAAAAAGCCAAGTCAAAATAAGGAAACATGCCCTCTCCATGTAAGAACACTCATCATGTTGGCTTTGCCCTTAATGCGTGTACAACATTCCATGCCACAGTAGGACCCAGCCAGGCCAGCCCCACTGTAGTATTCCCTCCACCCCCCACTCCAACCTCACCATCATATAAAAACACACAAGTTGTCTTTCCTTTGCCCAAAAACGGCAGTAAAACATGCCATGCTCTCATCAAGAAATGTTCATGTTCCAATGCCCTTCGCCAGGTCCCAGCGTGCATAGACAGAGATACACAGAGATAGACACATTCAGACACATTGACCCTCCAGTCACACACCCACACAGCTGATCTGTCATTCACAGGAGCACCCATAACATATAGACTGCGCGCTCATTAGCACCCGCAGTCACAGCCATGTACACCACTCACACTGCATTCATTCATAGGTGTGCACTTGCAGACACCTCCTAGCATACAAACACACATCCACTTACACACTCCTTTGCATGCATGCACGCATACATTCATACATGCATGCATACATACTATCCCCGCATGCACACAAATACACTTTTCTTTTAGTTAATGGTAATTATTGAAAGCATGAGCCATGCAAAAGCTGAGCCAGCCATTAAGTCTTTAGCTGCAACGAATTCTTGGCAAATGGAGCAATTTAAAATTGGAAATGTTTAAAATTGTACTAACATTGTGACTTGACCCTATTTAACATTGTACAATGATTATTTCTACTCATTTCCGGTATATATTGTAGTCATACTAAGATTGTTTTACTTGATCAAATCCTAGAATCGTAGCATAACTACATACATTATTTTCTGTCATGTTATCATTCCAAGATGGACATTCTGGTTCCCTTTTATTGTATGCTCTTAAAGTACGCCAGCCCAGTTTCCCCTGCTGTAATTCATGCTACTGCTTGTCACCACGTTGCAAAAATGCCAAAGAGTCATGGCCTGTGGAGGGAAGTCTTGAATTGGTCGATAATCCACTAGAAATCTGTTAAAGGCATCACATGTGCTTCAGGCCCCAAGTCAGGTGGTGTTCAGTGTTAGGCACAAGTGGCGTATGAGGAGGCTGCAGCAATATCATAGAGGTTAGTTTGGCATGTTTCACTCTAATTGAGGTGGTGTGCCTATGGAGTTTGGGAGCAGCGATTGCAAGGAGAGGGAAGACAAGTCCCCTAATGCTGGTGCGATGTGAGGTGCACATACCAGCCACTTCCATATCCACCCTCTCTGGCACACCCTAAAGGGCTTGCTCCCCCTCACGTTCCTTGAATAGTGTTGTGGCATTGTGCATGCAACATTTTCATATATACCACCATTGATGCACTGTGTTGGCATCATTGTACAGTGGAAACAATTATATCATAATTAATTTGAACAATGATAATGGTACTTCCCTTCTGATGATATGTTTAGATTTGTAGATGTAGGCTGGTAGTAAAGGGGACAAATAGCACCAACGAGGGATCCTGGCTGCTGTCCATAAAACCAAAGAGTGTTTTGGGAACATAATAATGACAACAGATCTTTATATTTGACAAATATGTCTATCATGAAAGGATCATATACCTGAATCATTAAGTAGGTAATGCACTCTTGCCTTGTGTTCATTTCATTTTTTACAACAACCAGCCCTTAGGAACCATGAACCATGTATATTAATTCTAGAATCCTCAAAATTTGTATGTGACGATAAAACAGCATCAACATCTGTCACTCAATTACTATCCAGAGATAAGGTTTCCATGTCTATGTGAAAAGGACCCTGCTGGGTTTGGGAGCTAATGAGATTTGTGCAAATTCATGCCTAGTCTCCAGTGCACAGACATCTTTACAGAATTTTATAAATAATATGTTCACGCCTATTAGTGGGCCATGACATATTCCTCATGCTTCTTCTAAGCACAATAATAATAAACGTTCAATTAATAAGAAATGTAACTCCCAGCAGCAACACATTACCAAAGACTGTGGTATGCAAATTGAATGAGAAATAACAGGGAAGACAGCTCAGCCTGTCAAGTGCTAACTGCTGGAATCTATGTATGTTCTGCAAGCCACAGGTTTGGATCCTAATAAGGTCTATTTGATATTTTATCCTTCTGAGATCGACATATGAGTATTCATTTCGGTTGCCTGAAAAAAATATTTTATATAAATGCATTTGCGACAGTGCTATAGAAAGAATGGATTATTATTAATGCCTAACTGTTAGCACCAATCAATCTAAGCATAGGCTCAGACTATTGTCCTAGTCTTAAATTGGTATCGCTTTAAGTGTAACTTCTCTAACTCTTATTCAACCTCACAAAAACCTGTATAAAAATCACAGAGTCTTGGCTGAACGACTCTTATCCCATCCGAGGCCACTCTAGCCACCCCAGCTAATTACCACATGCTGCAGAGTGATCGTCAGGATAAAAAGGGTGCGGGGTTGCCATACTTTGTGATAAATGAATACAAGTACATCTAACTCCCAGTGAGTCTCCTGATGAATGTGAAAGCCTTGTGATGAAACTTAAGATCAATCATAAAGTCTCTCTGACTATTCGTGTTATCTATAGACCACCCAAAGCCATGAACTCTTTTGAAGAGCAATTCATAAGCCTTCCTAATAAGCTTACCAAGGCCAATACACCTGTTATTGTGCCTGGTGATTTTAACCTTTGGGCTGATGACCCTTCTGACAAGCCAGCAAACTCCCTACTGACTGCCCTTGACACCTTGGGGTATGTACAATGGGTGTCTGGACCTGCCCATATTGGTGGTCACACTATTGACTGGATTCTGTCACACCGTCTATCCCTATCTGATGTCTCAGTCTCGACCTCTCCCACTATAAACAAGCAACGTAGAATCTAAAATCAGCCATTATCGCAGCTAAGACTACCACCTTCAACAAAAGGATATTGCAGGCCAAATCCAATTCTAAAGAACTCTTCATTTCTTCTAAGAGTGTTTGAAGGCAAGTCAGTCATAGGCCCAGTGCCCAACAAAGGCTACGCCTGGTGTCAAGGAATTCATGATGAATTCAAGCTCAAAATATCAAAACATCAAGATTCCATCTGTGAGCAATTGAGGGCTATTCCGTCCACCGCGGCCGTTTCTCCCTCTGCATGGGACAATACCAAT
Organism: Ambystoma mexicanum; assembly: GCF_040938575.1. Lineage (NCBI taxonomy): Eukaryota > Metazoa > Chordata > Amphibia > Caudata > Ambystomatidae > Ambystoma > Ambystoma mexicanum. The sequence goes on from NC_090925.1 coordinate 897,095,017, forward strand.
CTCCTTCCTCCTACTACAAGGATTGCGGTCTTCTTTACCCCCTATACTGAGGCAGAAATGGCTAGAATCGTAGGTGCTATGGAGCCTACTGCTTGTCGTGGTGACATCTGCACTTCTGACATCTTTATGAACTGCATGGACATCTTAGTGCCTTGGGTCACGAAGTTGGTTAATCTCTCCTTTGTTGAAGGTCACGTACCCCTATTTTTGAAAGAAGCCTGGATCACCCCACTCTTGAAAAAGAATTATTGATCCTTTCCAGGCAAATAATTATTGCCCTATCACAAACGTGCCCTTTCTGCTTGAAATCTTGCATCGGGCCGCGTACCTTCAGCTACAGGACTTTATTTGGAGCAATGACATTCTTGGCCCACGACAGTCAGGTTTTAGAGCCAGACATGGCACTGAAACCGCATTGCTGGATTTAAAATCTAATCTCTCCAACATCATGTCTAAAGTTCACCCGCTCTCCAGATGCTGCTATATCTCTCGGGAACCTTTGACATTGTGGATCACTCTCTTTTGGTCTCTAGGCTGCAGGATCAGTGGGTCATTTCATTCTTGGGGCCTCGTGATGCAAGGGTTGCCGTGGAGGATGCAGAATATTTCCCTGCTGCCATCTCTTGTGGGGTTCCTCAGGGTTCTTGCATTTCCCACAACCTCTTTAACATTTACATTGTACCTTTTCCGATGCTTTTGGACAGCCTGGGTGTCCAGTATACTAACTATGCGGATGACACCCAGGTGGTCTTGGAGCTTTGTGGCATCTATGCACAGGATCCAGCATCACTTGATAAGATCTATGGTTCCATTCAGGCTTGGATGGTTGCCGACAACCTTGCCCTAAATACAGACAAAACTGAACTTCTGATTATCGCCTCTGGGCCCAGGCTAAAATGAACTACCTGCAGACGATCAAAGCTTCACCATTGCTGAGACCACCAGCCCAGTGGCCAAGAGTGTTAAGACTCTCTGGGCCATGTTTGACGCTGAATTTATCATGAAGTCCCTTGTTGAATATCTTCGGGCCTCCTGTGGCTATATTAAAAAATGACTCGCCCATATTCGCCCTTTTGTCTCAACTAAGAACATCTCTCTTCTTGCCCCGGCACTTGTCAACTCGTGCCTGGACTATTGCAACAGTCTGTTTCTTGGTACCTCCAAGGCTAATCTCACACCATTGCAGGTAATCCAAAATGGTGCAGTGTGTGCTACTCATGGTCTTAAGAGACGTAGTCATGTCTCTGATGCCCGAAGGGTGCTTCATTGGCTCCCAGTGAAACATTGCGTCACTCATAAAGTTCTAATACTGAGTCACAAGTGCCTGAATCATGAGGCTCCCTCATACCTCTCAGATCGCACTAGGGTCCACCAACCCACTAGCCGCCTTAGGTCTTCTGACCAGGTGAGACTTTACCAACCCAAATTCAGACTTGAGGGGTTCAGAGTCACTACGTTCAATGTCCAAGCTCCCCTAGACTGCAATGCTCTACCTCCTGAGGAAGATAAAACACTCAGGTGGATTTCAAAAAGATGATCAAGACCTACCTCATTAATCTTGCCTAATAACTGTCCACTCTGTTACTCTTCCTCTGGTTCTTCCTTTTTGTTATTAATCTTGTTCCTTTTATGTGCGCCCTGAGACCTTTGGGTGTGTGGCACGTTGGAAAAATTAAAATAAAAAAATAAAAGTGTTTCATTGCTTTCTTGACCTACATGTGAATCTTATTTTATACTGCATGTCTGAAGCTGAATGAGAGGGTGTTATAAATGCACTAGCAGTGTGTTGATGGCACTTTCACACATCTTGATTGGACTAACATTTTTTTTAATATATATGTTATAGGGCAGCATTAGCCCGCTTATAGTTAAGGCAAGCCAAACTCCCATAGGAACCCCTCAAAATTCTATTGTTAATAACTTTTGCTTTGAGTAATGGTTTTGGCAGACATTTCAAAAGTGATTAAAAACCTGTGCCCACCACCCAGACTGCAAAGTTTCGTAAATATTTGTTAAAAATGTTAAAAGTTATTAAGCATAAAACAGATTTTTTGACAAAAGTGTAGCCTACTTCCCATTCATTTTCCCATAGACAAACAAGGTCAATTATTTCCAAAGTGCACAGCCTAAACTGCTGCATGGATTTGGACCAGCTCCAAAACGAAGCGTTGACTCGCGATCCAATGTGTGGTTTGGGGGTTTTCCGTGCTCTAGTTTTTTAAATATTTGATGGAGAAGTGGGTGCCCTCTTTCCAAAAATAGATAAAGATATCTCTGGGATTTACCCAAAGCCGGGTTTTTTTAAAAATAAATGACTGCCATCTTGTTTTTCTCTCGATGCAAGAGATATCCGCGGCTATAGCCGAGGATATGGGAAAATGAAATGCAGGAAAAAAGCTATTTGCAGGTCAAAAACATGTAAATGCCCTCTGGCTAGAGGGTACTGACTGAAATGTGTGGGTTGGAGGGGGTCTAGGGACCAAGTTTGCAATACAAAGCTTTCTCTTGCCTAGAATAGCCTACATCTCAAAGCAAACTTCGTCACAGAAACAGTGTGTGTTGTGGGGGGAAATGGAGAGGGAAGGGGAGATGAGGAGGCCATCTTGGGAGTGGTGGTAGCTGGCACAGATGAGGGGAGCAAGAAAGCATTTTCAGTTCAGTACCCACAGTTATTTATTTTTTCTCCAAAAGAAATATTTACAGCTATAGTGATGTCAGGGGTGAATAATTACTGCCCACGGCCAAAGTCCATGTCCAGTGACATGATTGCCATCCAGGTCTCCCACTGATGCAGTAACAAGGACAGACCCTGCTTAGCTTTAAAGTGAGGAAGGGGCCAGACTCCTCAGGCCAGGTTACCCGATAAATAAGCCAAATTTACAAGACCGCTTAGAGAAACGGGACATCCCTTTCCTTGCTTCGAAGCTAAGTAGGGTCAGTCCCGCTTTGAAGCTTAGCAGGGGCAATCCCAGTTACTGCATGGATGGGTGACCGAATGGGTATCTGAATTATTTTATTTTTTAAAACCGTGCTATTGCCAGTTCTTGAAAGTTTTGCACTCAGAGACCATTTTTTGCCTTTTGCCGAATTGCATTCTGGTAGTTGTGGTCTCCCAGTCAATACTAATAAAAACAAATAGATATTTTTACAGCTACTCCCATCCCGGCAGTAACTGTGACAAACCCTGCGTAGCTTCAAAACGAGGAAGGGGTCAGCCCCCTAAGGCGATGTTGCCTAATAAGTGAGCCTACCTTACAATACCACTTAGAGAAACATGGCCCAAGGTGGTTGGATCCTTCCTCGCATCAGCCCCGGTTACTGCATGGATGGGAGACAGTCCACAGTCCCGAATGCCATGTGCTTTCTTAGTTTTAAATATCTTATAACAATAACATACATTTTTTTAATACTATGCTTCTGTCATACCTTGAAAATGTTTCACTCAGAGACAATGTGTTGTCTTTTGCCGAATTGCATTCTGGTAGTTGTAGTCTCACAGTCAAGATGGGGGGAATAATGCCACAATTGTACACTTTTTGCCTTACATTTCTATACGGATTTATATATTTGAGTGACACTATGGTATGTGTACATTTCAAGTTAGCGTTATAAAGCAGAGTATTTTTGAAAGCTAGACATGGGGGTGAGGAGGGGAAACGATGAGAGGGAGAGTAAGTCATGAGTATTTGCGCACAATGTGGTAAGAGAGTTTACAATCCTGGACACTGGTGCAGATATTTTCTCCTGATTGTGGCTGCTTTTCATGGCACCAGTAAAGGAAACATGTGGATAGACAGTCAGGTTGTCATGTTCGCAGTGCAGACGCTTACTCACAAGACCACAAGCACTTGTTTCGTATTGGGATTTAGTTTTCCAGGGAATATTTCCTGACATATTTCTAGGTTTAAAAAGAGAGCACCTTTTATACTTCGCCAGCATATTTATTGGAACATTTCCTCTCTCAGGTTATTTGTCTGGTGTTCATTACTTTTTTTAAAAGTCCAATGCTATTTTGTCTTGCATATTTTCGTCTAAGGAGTAGGTCTACTGAACTACATTTGTATATTTTACTTTAAGATATATGTTCACTTACTGTGCATATATTCATGGGTGTAAGCTTTTCATTTTCGCAATGGGGGCAAAAGTACCTGGGCATGTGTTATTTTTGCAGCTGGTAATTTTTTTCCCCCTTTTACGTACTGCTCATTTGTGGTTAGTTGGGATTGTGCAATGTATCACAACAATCACAAAGAGAAAGAAAAACAAAGGGCTTGCAGCACGAGACAGGACATTTCAGCGTGGCCAGTTAGGCGCACGCTGTTATGGCGCAACCGTTTCGTTGCAGGTCCAGTTTGGGCATGCCCAGTTAGACGTAGCCATTTGGGTGCAGGGACCTCTCAGCGCAAGGATGTTTTGGCGCAAGAGTTCACAATTGGCACTGCATGAACCTGCAGGCACTTTGCATTTTGTATCCTTTGGCGCAAGGATGTTTTGGCACGAGAGGTCGTAATTGGCATGAACCTGCAGGCACTTTGCATTGTGTAATATGGAATAAACGTGAAAAACATTTATTTACTGCAACATTATAAAACAAAATGGGACATGTATTACACCGTTGTTGCAGAATTGAACATGTATTAAACAAGAAACACATTTATTTACTGAAACATCATAAAACAGAATGGAACATGTATTACACCATCTCTGGGCAACATTATAAAACTGAAAAAACACATTTGTGTTGAACATTGCCTTTGAGAACCCTGGCCTGTAGGAGTTTGAGACACAGCACTTAACCATTATTCTACAATGATATTATTTGTTGCTCTCTCACAAGTTTCATACTTAGCCTTTTAAAATTGGACATATTCAATTGTAGGCTAAGTAGGAAATGTATGCACTGCGCAACACTAAGCAATTGTGGCATAGTGGTTGAATGCTGGCCCTTGAACTCAGGCAGACCAGAGCTCAAGACTTAAAAAAAAAATGTAAAACAGTATATTTTGGTAAACATTCTGTATTGTCGACAATGTAGTCTTAACAGCCATGCTTTTGGTCCATGTGGCCTCCTTCATGGAAACGTTCACCCAATCCAAGGATGATTTTAAGAAGGTCTTTTGAGCTGCACTACCAATAGGTCATCATTGTGGTCATAGGCTGCGCAACAGGGGTGTGAAGTTAAGGTGGCTTTAGCTGAATTTCAGGGTTTTGTTGCGTTAAGTTCTCACCTTAACATCCCTGCAACAAAAGTGTTTTCCTTGAAAATATGTATATTACATGGCCTGCGGTAGCGGCCATGTAGTTATGGTTAAATTGCTAATCCCATAGGAAGAGCACTTTTTTGGCAGTTTATAACTTTGCTCCCCCTGGACGAATCCTCACCAAACTTTGCAGAAAAATGATATCGCACACTCTGAATTTTTGTGCAAGGTTTGGTGTGGTTTGGTTCAGGGGGGGGCAAAGTTATAGGGGGTGCCCAAAATTTCTTTTTTTCCTGTTGGCATAATGGGAAAGAAGTTTGCTCACGCCTGCAGCCCAAACCGCTGGACGGATTTTCACTAAATTTGCGGCAGGAGCGGCAGCTTGGTCCCGAAAGCGTGCTTTTGTTAATTTGGAGTAAATCCGTCCAGTATTTTTCTTTTTTAATGACCAAAAAGTAAGGCAAAGAAATTAGTGATATCTATGTCCACTCCGCGGAGAGGACACCAATTGGCTAATAGAGTTGCGTCATGTACGCGGACACACAAAGTGTTCGCTGATTGGTTGGCGTGAAGCGTGAGGTCCGTCAGATTGTTGGAAACGATCGCCATCTTGGATTCATGGACATCGGCCGGTGTCCACGTACATCGCGGTAAAAACAGATTAAAAAATGCAGCATTGCACTTGTCAAATTTATCAAATAATCTCTCGGGAGGTGATGGGTGATGAGGATGGGATGGAATGTGGCTGCAAGAAGCAAAAAAAGGTTTTTTTTGCGACAAAAGTCTGTAAAGGCTTATAAACGAGGTGCCATTTGAAAAATCTACACTTAATTTGGCAAACTGATAATAGATCTAGATATAAATGTTTTTGTGATGTTTGGTGGGATTTTGTCAAGGGGGGGCAAAATTAGAGGGGGGGTCAGAAAATAATGTAAAGGCTTATAAATGAGGTGCCATTTGTCGAATCTACAGTTAATTTGGCAAAATGATAATAGATCTAGATATAAATGTTTTTGCGAAGTTTGGTAGGATTTTGGCAAGAGGGAGCAGAATCGGAGGGGGGTGCCATAATATTGTAAAGGCTTATAAATGTGGTGCCATTTGACAAATCTATACAAAGGTTTGCAAAAAGATTATAGATCTAGATATAAATGTTTTCGTAAAGTCTGAATGGATTTTGTCAAGTGGGGGCTAGGTTATATGATGTTTGTATGTGCATACGTTTGAAACCTTTGAAAAAATAAAACATGGGTGGATTTCTAGCAAACTTGTGTAAGGAGCATTGGCAAGGACCTGAAAGCATGGATTTGCAAATGGGCCTGTGTTTTACAAGTGTCATAATGTAGGTACAAAAAATAGTGATATATCTTTGGTGACTGAGGTGTAGCCTGTGGCCATGGGCAGTGGCCAGATTGTCCAGGTCATGTAATAAGGTCATGATCCGGACAATCTGGCTACTGGCCATGACCACGAGGGACAACATATGGGGTTAAAGTGGCCATGTCCACCTGGGACTGGCTTTGTGGTGAAGTTATTCGAAATTGGGATAGATTTGAAAGGGAAGAAAAATTTGCTTGTGGTAATAAGGTCATAGGGTTCTCTTTTCGCCTCCTACAGGCTTCCATTGAATGCAAAGAGGGGTCCTGTATGGAACCCTTCCTTCCCTTTCGATGGTGGCCATCTTGGAAGAGGATTTTCCTTCCTACACCGGGATGACGCAGGCATCCCGGTGTAGGAAGAAAAATCCTTTTTTTCAACACCCCGGATTCCCGCTTTGGGAATCTAGGGTGCTCATGGCCTTCATCATTACAGCAGCTGGAATGGGGGAATAATGGTCCAGAGACCTCATTATCCACCCTTACTTCGCTTGGGCTGATAACTTGGGCTGCCGGTATCCACGTTCTAGCTCTGGAACGGAGGATGAATGCCACAATATTCCCATTAGCATAACACAAAATGCAAATGGAAATGTTGGAAAATCTTATTGAGTCTATGTACTTTACTGAGAAATATAAAGTTTATGGAGTCTATACATTTTTTTTTTTAGTTTTCTTTTTTAACTGTGAAAGGTGGTCCAAAAGGAACATTTCTTTTGTTGTTTTTGGATGTATTTTTTTGGCAGGAGAGCTAAGAACGAAATGTGGGGAGGAAATGAGGGAAGAGGCACCAAACAGTAGTATGGAGGGGTAGGTGGACAGGGGAAAATGGTGAGCGTGTGTTATTTCTAAGGTAGGGGGCAGTGTTTCTCATGCTCCTTATACACAAACCCTTGTATGAAAAGTAAATGCACATGTGATGCTTATGTTGCTGAACTCATAGGAAGAGCACTTTTTGGACGGCTTATAACTTCACTTACCCTGGACGAATCATCACCAAACTTTGCAAAAAAAAGGTATATGTCCCGCTCTGAATTTTCTTGGTAATTTCTTTTTTTTCCATAGACGCAATGGAAATTTGTTTTGCTCACGTCTGCAGGCGAAACCGCTGGACAGATTTTCACCAAATTTGCGTCAGGAGTGGCGGCATTGTCCCAGAAGCATGCTTTTGTAAATTTGGTGGAAATCCGGCCAGTAGTTTTTTAAAAACAGGCAAAATGTAGGTCCCAAAAAATGTGTGATATCTGGGTCCGCTCCGCAGATGCATTTCCCTGTTCGCTTCGCGGACAGGACTCCGATTGGTCCTGAGGGCGCTGTGATCTCCCCAGACACCCAACGTGCACGCTGATTGGTTTGTGAAAAGCGTGATGTGTGTCATATTCTTCCGAAACGCCCTCCATCTTGTATCCACGGATATCTGCGGATAGCACGGTGGCGAACTGGGAAAAATGTTTTGGGGCATTCAGTGTTGGGAAGAGGGGCTGGGAAGGGTGGTGGTGTGAAAGATGGTTGATATGATTTATTTGTTTAGGTAGAAGAAGACCATGTGGTGTCCGCAGCAGTCCGCAGATAGTGCGGTAGTCCGCGGACAGACCTTGAGCGGGAGGCTAAGCTGGTGAGTGCTGGCAGGCTTCATTAGGGTAGGGGAGCAGAATGTAAATGATATCAGTATGTTTGTATAGGCTGCATTATGCTGTGGTGGTTGTGGCACCCATAGACTATTGGGTGCGTGCAAGAGTCCATGTGCTGGCCACAACCACCACAGCACAATACACCCATGCACCCAAGAATCTGGCCAGTGGCATAAGCATTGCAGAAACATGTGTATAGAAATGCAATGAGCCCATTGGAAAGAAGCATGACAGCAATACGCATATACTAACTGTACATACTGTGCAGGCTCTGCATACTTTTTGGAACACAGTGACAGAATCTCATTGGAGTGGAAATAGCAGTTTGCATATTGTGCCATTGTGGGCACACATTTTGTATGTTGCATGTGGAAATGCAGGAGACATCTTTGTTTCATTGTCTGTGAAAAAACAGCATAACATGTTAGGGAAGGTACTTATAACTGTTGTATTGTACAGAATCTCACATATTCATGTACTTTGTGGACCCTCATAATTAGTACATTACAAGTACTATGCTTCAAACAAGGTTACTGTGCAATGAGCTCAGTTCCTGTGTTCGATTGCATAATCATTGGGTCTGTGGGAAAACAAATCCATGCAGGATAAAAAAAAAAACAAGTACATTTATTTGATGTTACATGTCACACTATGTTTCATTGAAGTGTGCAGCACTTATACAAATGTTTAAGGTGCACATCTACGTGGTATTCCTGTAACACGCACTGTTGCAGTAGGAGGAATTAAAATGGTGCATGTGTTTTGCTTTTTGGAAGTGTTGGTGGCATGGTTGCAGTTACATACCAGTTGGCGTATTCTAACTGTTTATCCATTTTCACTTTTTAATACTATCCGTTTATGCAGTTTTATTCCAGTTGGTGTATTGTAAGTACTGTACTAATGAAAACTAATATTGCAATATTGTGGGGGCAGTTAGATACCTGTTGCCACATTCTAACTGTTGCTAGTTTGACAGTTCTTGAGGGTATGTTTTGTAGCAGTTTAATTGTTGAAGGTGGATTTTACCAGTTTGACCGCTGGTACACCATTGGTGTATTCTGGCTGTTGATACTTAATACGTTTTGAAGGGCTTCTTCAGAAGAACTTTCATTTTTTCTGGTGGATTTTAACTTTTGCAATAATGGGAAGTAATATTGCAGTATTATGGTTGCAGTTAGATACCAATTGGCGTATTCTAACTATTCACTGTTTCACAGTTTTGTAGGGTATGTTTTCAAGCACCTTCATTGAATTTGGTGGATTTCCATTTTTGACTATTGCCAAGTGCCATTGTAGTTTTATGGGTGCAGTTACATGCCAGTTGCTGTATTCATTGCAGTGGTATGGGCATAGTGAGGCAGCTGTTGGCTTATTCTAACAGTTGGTAGTTTTACAGGTTAGTGAGGACAGTTTGTAGTCCCTCATACTCAGTACTTTTCTTTTTAAGTACTAAGGGTGAATAAATATTAGTGTGTGTTTTCCACAGTTGTTGTTTCCATGCCTATAATCTTTGGGTCATTGGGAAAAAAACTGTATAGCAGCGCAACTGATGTTATCACGGGCCAGTTGGTGTATGCTAAGTTGTTATAATTTCACAGGGCAGAAGGTTATTTTTTGTTTGCCGTTACATACCTATTGGTGACTATTGGGAGTAGGCTATGCTACTTTTGTAGGTCAGTGAGTACATTTTGGTTTCAGGAATATTAAGTAGGCATTTGCAAGATTTGCTGGTAATCTCTGCTTGAGAGTAACAGAAGTATCATTGCATTCAAACCAACCACATTTCTTTTTAATGTATGCAGTATAGTGACCTGCACTGGTTGTGGCACCCGTGTGGTAGATTATGCCTACTGTTGGGAAGGTTTTCTTGCCAAGCGATACTTGCCCGTGTGAGAAGCTAGTAAACTTGCAGTTGTTTTTGGTACCATCTGCGTTGTATCGTAAAAGCATTAGCATTAGGTATTGGCTATGTGAGTTTATGTGTAAGGTAGACCGATTGTCTGAATTGTAAGTTGTAAATAATATTCCATGATTTGCATTGTGCACCAGCTGCTGAAATGGAATGTATTCACAGTTAGGTATAAATACATACACAAAGCGCCCATTAGGGACTTGCTCCTGTGCCACAAATCTGCAGAGAATGCATGTATGTTTCCACATGTATGAAATCTCGGAGATTTCATTTATAGGTATGTTTTTGCTTTCCATCACTTGCAGTAAGTACATTAGAAATTCATGTGGATCTTCTTGTGTGTTTATGGTGAATCTCAACATTCCTGCACAGTAGTCCAATTCCTGCCTTATTCTTGAGACACTGTAAGTGTTGTCAGCATTGTTTTTTGCATTTCAATGAAGGAGTAGCATTTGCAAACACAACTGGTCTGCGCCGTTCAAGTAAATGTTTTTAACTATTGGTGGCAATTGGAATAGAACATTGATTGCTACATTTGCATAGCAATTTACACCAGTTGTGTTGGAAAATTTAAATGGACCAGACAGTTCTGTGTCTGAGTCATTTGCTCGAACTGCACTTTCTTTTTTTAAAGATACACCTTGTGCAGTTGGATGCGCCTTTGCCTTTTCACTATATCCTTCTGTGGTTGTGTGTAATTGATGGAGTACCAGCTGCTTTTAATTTCTTTGGTGGTACTGTTGGGAGATCTCTTATAAGTTGTGTTTGCACTAATTTTCTTTTACCAAGTTTTCCTTTTTGAGGAACAGGATAAATATCGAGATGGGGTGTGTAGAGTGAATGTAGTCTGTTGTACTCTATGATGCAAGGAATGTCAGCTTTGATTTTGTTTGTATGAAAATTGACTAGAAATAGTCCTCCAAGTGCACATAGTTGTGACAGTGCTATGTTACTCATACCTTCTTTAAAGACTGTGCTTCCATTGTCAATCAATGCTTGATCTAGGGTTAGACCTTGCGATTTATGATTAGTGACTGCATCTGCAAGAGACAGAGAAAACTGTTCTCTGCGTACATACATTTCTTCGAAAAGAAGGAAAAGGGCTGTTGAGCATCCTATCCTTTTAACTTCTGAAAGTTTGTCGAAGTGGATGTTGACAAACTTAATGTTGTTGTCACGTGGATATGTCTGGAAGCCAACAACTGTACCAAGTGCTCCATTAACTAAACCTTGTTCCACATCAAGGATACGTTTTAACATTACTCTATAGTATAAACACAATGTTAACATGTTCTCCAAACCAGCTGTATTCTAAGCTATTTAGTCATGCTGTGGCTTTTTGACACATAGGCAGTGTCATACCGTGCACTTCCAGTTTGTCTGTGTCCTTAATTTGCACTATTGGTTGCATTTCATTTTTTAACATTGTGTCAATGAATTGTGTACAGCTTGCTAGGGTTGGCATTAAGGACATGCATTTCACAGTTTTGTGTGCTAATTGTTCCATGACAACAGTAGCAGATGTGTTATGCCCGTATAGCTCATGGATGAGTCTACTATGTAAGATAGACTGTGCATCCTTAGAAAGGACACCAATCCAAATGCTACTCAAAATGATTGCATAGGTGAAGTCTGCAGACTGACGCATGTTTTCAGTTAGTTCTCTGTATTGGAAATGTTGCCAGAGATTTACATTTCCTATGCTGCCAAGTGTGTTACAGCATAGTTTGTGTCCTAAGTTTTTTAAAAATGGGTTCACCTTTCACTGGTGTAAATTGAAGAAGATCTCTGAAAAAAATAACGTGTTTTCCTACAAAGAGTTCTAGCTAGTTCGTTTTAAGGACCTCTTGCAATCTAAGGTGAATCAAAGCCAACATTAGGTTGGAGACCATGCTCATCTCACCTATTAGGAGCATTTATCATTTGCTTCAGAATTCTGCGGAGCTCCATTGCAGCTTCTGCTGAACATTTGTAGTACTCTAATTTGTTTTGGTGTTCTACTGGAAGGAGTAGCAATCAGTGTAAGCTACTCCACCTATTTTGTAGGCAGCTAGACCTGTGGGGGCTGTGACAACAGCTGAAAACTTGTTGTTTGTTAATTTTTGGAGGAGCTTGCTGATGATTTGTATTGAGAATATTTTTTCCTGACCCTGCCTCGCCACTTACATACATGAGTACAGGTTTATAATTTTGACAGCTACAACTTTTAATTTCATGCTGCACACCATGTTCAATTTCTTTAGTTACTGCCAGGAAAATGCTATGTTGTTCTTCCTTGATTTGTGATTTCAGTAGAGCAAAGTTTTCTTTAGATTCCTCATATTGACACATGGTGTTTTCTACTTCAGTCATGGCTAATTGTGCTTCATTTACTATGATTTCAGAGACATCATTTAGGGGTCGCCAGATGTCGCATCTGTGACATCTGAGGTCTCCCTTGCGACCTCTGTGGTCTCCATTGCAACCTCTCAATTTTTTTAATGCAAGCTCCTGGGCTGTGGCCAGCACCATGTGGCTCTTTAATTATGTGGTGGATGGCTTTCTTTTTCAAGCCCCTTAAAAAAATGAAGAAAATTAAAAACTGGAGTACCACAAGTCTAACACTTTCAGCTATGACCCTAAATAAGAAAGAATAGAAATACCAAATATTGTGTCTTTCTGGAATTCTATACAATAATTGCTAGACTCATTAAAGGTGTATTTCAGGCACACTTCAGGGGGTGAGTCACTGATTTAGTCTGTTCTTAAATGCCTCAACTCAGCATTTTATCCTTCTGAGGTCAATAAATGAGTACCAACACAGGTTGGGTGATATTGGGTGTATATTTTTTCTATATAAAGCACTTAAGCGTAAGTGCTATATAATAACACATCATTGTCATTTGGTCATGGACGTCTGCTTGCATTCACACTGATCTGTTACGCTCACCTGGTATCCACGGGGACGCCACCCAGCCGTAGGGACTCTGGTATCCTTATCTACGGGTTCCCAGGTGTGACCAGCTGGGAAGTTCTGCCTGGAATAGAGGTGGGCAATGTTCAAGACTGGGCAATAGGGGTAAGCAACCCCCCACCACCCCGTAGGCCCGCAGCCCCTCTGCACCTCTCCTCACCTTGTTGTTAATTCAGCTGTGCTCTCCGTCCTACCTTCTTGGCAGGGGCGCGTTGTCCTTTGTGGGCAAATGCGATCTAGTTACTTCACTTATGCCTGCCCGTTTTGAGTCCTTCAGGTAGGTCTTATTGCTGTTGCATATTGTCGTTATTCTTGCATGCCTTTCTTGGTTTAAATAATGTCTTTTTCTCTTCCTTAGGTGCGTGGAAGTCCAATGTGATGCATTGGCTGAATTGGGTCTCGCCGGTAAATGATGGCGTATTAAGAGCGCCTTGATGCGGTAAGTAGGCGCTATGCGCAGCGCTATGATGCCTTGCCTTTGCTAACCTGATTGCGGTGCTCACCCTGTGTATGAAATCCCGAGACGATGCTGGTCGATGGGCGACTTGCGAGGTAAGCTTTTCGGCACAATTCGTTATGTTGTAAAAGTGTCTAATGTCTTGTTTCTTCCTTTTTTGCAGATCCGCTGGTCCAGAAGACGAGCTGATCCTAGGATGCTGTTTGCAGGAGCTGTGGGCAGCTAACAATGAAATTACAGGTAAGCTGCTGCTGTTAACAATGTCCTTTTGTCTCTTTACAGATGCTGTTCTTCCGAGGTTCGCGGGTACAGCTGTACACAATGAGCGTCACGTTGCAGGATTGCAAAGTAACGCGAAGCGTGTTATCCAAGTCGGGTGTGGTTTAAATAGCATCAATAAAGTAGTCCAGGTAAAGTAGTTCCTAGGCTACCACACCCAAAACACGATACCGCATAGCTTGGTTCCAAGGAGCCAAGCTAGGTGGATGCCTCCATGTTGGCTGGCACTTGAAATAAAGTAGTTCCCTAAACACAAGTCTTTATTAAGTATGGCGCCAAAGGCGCCAGGACTGGCCCCAAGAGGACCTAGGCAAAGGATGCCTAAATTTGTTGGAGACCCGAGCCAAGACCCCTCCTGGCCCAGGGGCTTGCCAGGGGGGTTTCTGGATGGGGGTTGTGACAGATCTTAACGTATGGCGATCCATTCTGTATGAAATGTACATCACATTATAATGCTATCGTAACCATATTATTCATAGTGTACAATGCTATGTGGTGCCACTTGCTCTCTCCTTTTCTCCCTGTCCGTACAAATGCCTGTCATCTCAACATATGCTGCGATCCTTAACGTTAGTGATTTTAAGAAATAAAAGTGTCCACTTGAGTGCCTTGAACTTGCAACTGCAGAATTATAAGTATGTGGGTTTTTTTTCAAAATTGGTTTCGAGCACATGTATTAGAACTCATGCTGAATCAGCAACCTAAAGCAAACAGTTTGCCTAATACAACTCATTTTCGCTTACAGTGGAGCCCTTGAATTGTCACAAATTATTAGTAGAGCTTTACAGCAATTTATTGGTAAGTGAGATACATTTTCTAGCTCAATGACTCACACATAATAAAGCACTACTTGATTGATGTTTTACTATACATCAAATGTTTGTCTCTTCCTAGTGACTTATATGGGTTTTTCAAGAATTTAAGGTACATTACCAATTGGCATTTACTTTGGTGTTTAGCACAAGCCTATTTGCATGACCAACAATGGATCACATGCTAACTCAGCTATTTTCATCTTTTCCCCCCCATTTTCCCCACCTACCCCTTGTCTCATTCTTTCTGGTCAATGTACCCACCTCTTATGGACACATGCCAATCGCAATCGGTCAACCAATCTCCTTTTCTAATTTGCTTTTTCTGTAAATAATGCCCTCCCTTGAATTATTTTGATGACTGTTGTATTTTGATTGGCTGCTAAATTGGCAAACCACCAACTGTGCCCTATATCTGTGTTTGTGTTTTGGACATACTGGATGAACTAATACCAATCGTAATGTTTTGTGAATGTACAACTGTGTTGTAATTATACAATTAACATGCAGCCTCGGAAGAAGCGCCCTCTAGCTTGAAACATGTGTCAGGCTGCCCAGCTTTACAATTAAAACCACAAACAATTGCATTTATTTGTAGTTTGTGTGCACAGTGTGATTGCAAACAACCTTCTTTTGTACATCATACCATATGGGCAACTTTGCAGGTTTCCCACTACATGCTTTCACCTGCAGCCGAATCAAACTAATTTAATTTGACAGTCTGTGCGCTGGTCCTCACCAACATACATCAGCAGCCTCAATATCACAACCATCGCCAGATCATAACCAACGTATAAAGACACAAGCCCACAGAGTGCACTCTGCTACCACAGCGCAAGAGGATAAGACTCAACCCCACCCAAAGCACACAAGGTCCTACAGGTGGCCTACAGCCGCTGTAACCCAAACTTCGAACCTTCCTAGCACCAATGATCCCAAGATGCCCTGACACAGAGCTGGACGCTGCCAAAGAGAAACGGAACAAAGGACAACCGGAACGGATACACACCCTCTACCAGCAGAAACCACCACAAATCCAGAACAGCCCTCTAAAAACACCCCAGCCAACAGAACAAACATCACGAGAAGAGAAAAATCCCTATATCTAACACTATACATTGCAACTGCCTCACCACCTTAACACCTCAACACCACAAACATATCGAGGTATGCCAATAACTCACTAGAAACCCGCAAAAAAAGAAGAGAAGACCTGGGAAGAGAAAGGAACGAAAGCAACTTCCTCACCCCTTATATCACAAAAATACAGGACAGCAGCAGCAACCACATCAAAACATAGAAGATGAAGAACCAGAAGAATCCATCAACCCAACAATCAATCTAACAGATCGTTTCAGCGATGAAGTAGACTACACGGGCCACCAAACAATTTGTGACAACACAGAATAACTCCAACAGAACAACCACAAGACAAAACAAGGGTTAAAAAACAAACCCAACCACATCAAAAAGATCCATTGCAACCTAATCAATGCTAGATCAATGTCTAAACATGCCACAAATATCTTTGACCTCCTGTCTGACGGGGGTATCAACATTTTATTGATAACCGAAACATGGCTAGACAGAACTCCAAAATCTCACTGCATAACTGCATCCCTGACAACTTCAAGTGGTCACAAGCAAACAGGAAAAGCAAAAGAGGGGGAGGACTGGTGGTAGCATACAAGGAACACCTAAAAAGCAAAACAGATGAACCACTAAACATCAAAAACTGTGAAACCCTAATCCTTCACATCAAACCTCAAATTTGTTCTGGTATACAGACCACATCATACAATGCAACCTTCAAAATGTTCACTGAAGCCATCACCAACCTAGCCATAGAGCATGAACACCTGATTATCCTGGGAGACTTTAACATCTGGTTTGATGAAGAAACAACTAGCTCACAAAAATCACTAGCCAAACAACTGAAGACAATGAAACTATATAAACTAGTCAAAGGAGCAACCTGCATGCAGGACATACGCTAGACGCAATCTTTGCCAACATAAACCTCATCACCACGATGCCATCACTACAGATTCTCTGGAGTGACCACCTCATCATCCCCTTGGTAAACATGCTGTCCGCTGCGATAGGCAAATAACCCGGCAAACTGCTGACTACCATGAAAAGAAACTGGAGGACCATCAAAGCCAGCCACTTAGCAGAGCAACTGGAAATAAACAAACCGCCAACAACAACCCTGGACAAAGCTGACCTCGACAGAAAAACACAACTACTTCATAAATTAATCGCTGGAACAATTGATGAGGTCTCCAAGGAAAAACCTTTCACCCAATGCGTAAAAGAGCGACAGCAAAATGGTTTACTCGTCGCCATGAAAAGAAAGACCAGGATGCTTGAACTAGAATGGAAGGAAAAAAACAATCAGGCGAAGAAATTACAAATCCAACGACAATTCCACTCATGCAAAAAGGAAATCCATAAGGCCAAAAAGAAATACCACGATAACAGAATTACCAAAGCTGCCAACACTCATAAAGAACTGTTTAAATTCATAAATCAAATGAGAACCCCCCTGGACGCAGAAACACACCAATTCCTTCACTGAAACTATGCAATGGCCTTGCAGACCACTTCAAAAACAAAATCAGCACGATCCAACAGATCATGCAAAGCAGAAAGCAGACCAAGCGACCACAACATGCAACCCACCCAGCCACCCTAGGATCGCCAGAACAAACTCTGAAGCTTCCAACAAATATCAGCGGAGACATTCGTCAAGCTGGTAAGCAATAGCAACAAAGCAGTCTCCTCCATGGATCCATGCCCCCCAGACATACACAAGTACATTTTCACACAAGGAACACCGATGGAATACTACAGAAACCTTTTCAACCAATCAATTTCAACAGGGAAAGTACTACAATCATTCAAATCAGCATACATCAAACCGCTCCTCAAGGACACTGCAAGAAACGTCGAAGACCTCTCCAACTACAGATACATCTCCAATATCCCCTACCCAGTGAAAATACACAAAATATACGTCTATAGAATAACACAAGAATTCATAGAAGAAAACCAATGGCTGGACCAAGCACAAGTAGGCTTCTGACTGATGAGAGGAACAGAAATGTCGCTGCTTTCAATCTGGGACAATCTGAAGGCTAATGCAGACACAGACAAAAGCACAGCTCTAATACCTTTGGATCTCTCTCCAGCATTTGACACAGTCAACTATGAAATCCTCATTGGGAGATTGGAAGAAATAGGAATCACCGAACTAGCCCTAGTATGGATGAAATCCTTCTTAACAAACCTTTCAAACCCACTACAAGGGAATCCACCTGTGGAGTACCACAATGATCCTCCTTCTCCCTACTGCTCTTCAACAAATACCTGATGCCACTAATCAAGCTCATTAAAAAACACAGCCTGACTTGCTATAACTATGCTGACGACACACAGATCATCTCCAAAATATAAGATATACAGGAAGGAAACACAACACTGGAAGGCTCCCTACAAGAACTCTATGCTGGATGAACACTAACAGTCTCAAATTCAACCCGTACAAAAGAGAAATAATGATCATATCCAAAAGCGGGGAAAACCATCACTACATCCCATGGCCGACTGAACTGGGAACAGCACTGACTCCTTCAACGATAGTAAAGAACTTGGGAGCCTTAATCGACAATGAACATTGGAGCCACAAGTAAACGTTATAATCAAGAAATGTTTCTTCCTCCTACACGCAGTAAAAAGGATCCGACCATTCCTTTCTTTCACCGACAAAACACTCACCATCATCACACGCATCATTTCCAGATAGACTACGCCAACAGCCTATACCTAGGAATGCCAGAACGACCATTAAAAAACATCAGTGAATACAAAACGTTGCAGCCAGACTCCTGCACAAAATACTGCAAAGAAAACACATTACCCCAGTGCTGAAACTGCTACAATGGCTACCGATGAAACTGAAAATAAAGTTCAAAATGATGTGCATAACAAACAGACTAATCCACGGCCAAGATGCAGAGTTCCTAAAGGAGAAAATAACTGCCTACCATCCGACAAGACCTCTCAGATCAAGCAACAACATTTGCTTCGAACAGAAACCATACAATGAAAGAACATTTGGAGGATCATCCTTCTCTCACCTGGCAGCAATAACCTGGAATCACCTACCAAAAAACATATGCAACACAAAAGATCATCTGGAATTCAGAAAGCTATTTAAAATGTGTCTCTTTGCCCCAGAAACCGAAGGAAACGACTCGGAAGCATAGACCCAATGGGAAACAAGAATCCCAGGGTGGAAACCATGACCCCTAAGTTAATCTTCCCTAGCCAGATGGCGGGGGGAAAACGCCCCAACCACCCCTGTCCATTTACTGCTAATCCACAGAGGAAACCTAGGGTGGTAAGCCTAGGTAAACATACCACTAGACTAACACAGAGGAATACTGCCACTCCTCAACAGGCCTGCCAACTAGGTAAATAAACTACAATTACAAACACACAGGATAATCATAGATGTTGACCACAGAAATGTAAAGACAAAGAGGTAAGTAAAAGCCACTAACCCAATTCTCAACTTTCTGCACACACTTCTCATACAGAAACTCACAGAACCACCTCTCGGCACAGCAATCCGCACGCACTTCACCACATTGTAACAACAGACTAACATCACATAACCTGGCACAACAGCACATGGGAATTCCCACAGACCAGAACACCGCTCAGCGAACAGTGCAAACCGAACTGAAGCTGCCAACAGGACATCACACCTCTCACTTTCCTATTCCCACTACACCCTACTAACCCACCCCACTCCTCCCTTTCTTCGCACTCTCCTTTTCAGATCCACCATGGCACCTGGGGGCCACTCCAATGGTGATGGTGCATGGTACAAATTAGACTCATTCACTTTTAGATGCAAAGAAAGACTGCTAGACCCATTTGCAATTATGCACTTTATATCAGCATTCTCATCAGCTAGAATCAAACACTTTGTTTACATAAATGTGTTTTGCACAAACACCAACACATGAAAGCCGTTTATTTAGGTCACATGTGTAAATCCACATTCACTTTGTCATGGCATTCAAAGTTTATACGATTTGTTAAACATCTGCATTCATTTGTTATTGTCGAAACAATGCTACATAGTCTGTTCTGAAAGTCTCGACATTAATACCACATGAACATTTTAATTCCTGTACAGTTCATCAATATTTGTCCATGACGCAATATTATGCGAGCCTAAAAGCAAAGACTTACAGATTATTTCACACTTGCAAAGAAATAACTTGAAAGCCTGCCTAATGATTTGCACCACTGTCAATTACAGAAGAGTCTGCGTGACAAAATTACATGCTAGAATGTCATTGTTTGGCAAACACATGCAGCTGCCACATCAGTCAAGCAAATATCAGATGCATCATCATATGTCAGGACAACCTCTGAACATATCTGAGATGTTCTTAGAATAACAGGTTGGGGTCCTGGAAAAATGTGCGTTGGCCATGCCACTCATGTCATACATTGTCCAGGCCACTGCCCAGGCTAGGGGTACCGCAGCCCACAAAGAGCTGGGGAGCCCCCCAAAGTTCCTCACAGAGAATCCACCACTCTTATCATTCAGATGTATATATTGAAGGGTGCATGGGACAAAAGCACTGAAACAAACCCTGAGAAAGGCAATAGTTTTGGCTGATGTACATGTGTTTTCCAGGAACATTTGGCCAGGTGCCTAACCATTTGGGAAATGCTGACATCCAATGCTCAGAGAATCCCATAATTTGTCAGTAGACGCCATGAAATACTGTGGTACTCATATCAAATTGTAGATATTGCCATGAAAACTCAAGGTACTCCCGCAATTAACACCCAATGCGCAGGTACTCACACCATTGAAAAGAATACTCCCAGTAAACTTAGTAATGACAAGTTCCATTTTGTTCTGTTAACATTTTACAAAGTAGCTATATACTTTGGCAAATAAGTTTACCATTTCAACCTCAGAGACAGTATTCAACTACTCTCTTTGCTTTTTTAATTTATGTGACCCAGAAAACAAGGTTTGAAAGTTGTCCAACTCCAGGCCTGAATCTTCACAGGTGTTCAGGATTTCCATCATTAATTTTAATGAGAAAAAATGTGCATACATTTAGAATCATTGTATGAAAATGTATCTCATCAATATTGATGAGGGGTATCCTGAAAATCCAAAATGTTTCCAGCCCTCGAGGCCTGAAATTGGACAAGACCGGTGCAAGCATCACTGTGAACAAACAAACCGAGTACTCCGAAGCCACTCATAGCTATATGTGGCAGTATACAAAACTCTAATAAATAAATAAAAAACATAAACACACAGATTACATTTGAAATATCTGGCCTTACTTTAATTTTTGTCAGCTGGGATGTGGCTTTGCTGGCAGGCTCATGTACAGGGCTCCCTCTTCTCCCCTGGCAGCCCCGCCCGCTATAGCCCTAGGCTTCTTTCTAAAGCCGAAAGCTTTCGCTCAGGTGCAAGTGTTTCAGACTTCTGAAAACAAATCCTTTTTTTTTTCATTCTTTGGCCACTGAAGGCACTGCCGATATGTGTCTTTAAAAAGCACGGCACTAAGCCATGTGCACAACTGTTCTTATGTGTCGTGATTGAAGATTGAGGTGAAAAGTAGAGACACGGCCTTCCCCCCTCTCAGGACGTCCCATGTCAATCTATAACTGTACACTGACAAAGTAAATTAGAGTATTCAGATCCTTAAGATAACAGTAAATCATGTCTACAGCCTATTTTATAATGTGTTAAACCCATGTTTATTAATAGCAATGATCCCCTCCAATTAAATTAATGCATTTCTGTAGCCATATTCGTCCAGAAAAGTATTCCATTAACTGCAGTTTATTGGTCAAAAAATTCCAATAGTTCTTTCCAGATTCCTTTGGTTCTGCGAACTAATGGAACTACAAACTTGCATTTTCTTTTAGATGTTCAAAGAAAAGATAGTAGAAAGTGTCAGGTAGGTCATTGAATTCAGCCCTTGCACTTCAAATCTATTCCCCATCTGCAAGTTTCACCTTTGATCCCTGCAGGTCTGTCTCAGACTTTGATCTGTTGGCGGTGAATAATAGCACAACATTTACTGCAAATAGGAACAAAGGCAGACAGCTGTAGGAAGCGCTATATAAAAAGAAGGTATTTTAATTTGGACACGTTTTAAAGGCCATTTAAAATTCTCTTTCAATGAGAGTTAGTGGTATGCAAATGAATTCAAAACAGAGATAGGTCTCTAGTCCAAGAAATTATGTGAAGAGTACCTACAAGGGAGCGAATCTTGTTTTTTGGGACATAAGCTAAAACCCGTGCAGGAACAAGACAGAGCCTGGCTCTCCACTAACAATCCAGAGGTTCTGCAGACAGTGATCTAGCAGACAACCCATTCTTCAAAGATTGTTCTGAACACTCTGTACTGTCGTCTGCATTCAACTGCGGAAGCCTCACATGTGGCTTAGTGACTGTTGAAACTGGTATACATGTCTTGAATTTTACAGACATCTCTTTATTAGGGTGAATATTGTGACCTTTCAAAACAAGAGTCCATTATTTGCGTTAAATGTTTTCTTAAAAATCACTATAAGACATGGTTAACATTTAAAATTGTGGATATTATGTTGTTCCCATAGTGCTCTTTCCAATAAATGTTTTCCATTTCCATTGCTGCCTAAAACTGACATGGCAGACTGTTTATATCAAGTCTGAGTAGCATTAGTGTGCCCCTCATAGCTGACCCTTCCCCTGTGATTGGTATATTTCTTAGCAGAGCCGGTATTAGGCATAATTAGTCTGCACACTCACCAGGGGCGCAGTACACTTTTTTTTAGTTATGGCAGACCATTTGAATGGGAAGCTCTTTGTTACTGTGCTGACGGTTCAATGGTGTAAACAGTGTTTCTGAAAAGACTGTAATAAATGTTAACATTTTGGTAACATTAACAGTGATGTATGCCAGTTTCTTACAAACGCCTACAGAAAGCTCAGTTTAGTGGCTGCATTCAAGAAAATTATAATGTGTTACACAAGAAAGCCTTATGAAGCTGTCTCCCTTATTTGTATGTTTGGGAAAGGTCAGCGACAGACAAGTTTGCATGAGAAATGTACGCACCACAAAAGGTTTGTACATTTCCCATATAACTTGTTTCAATACATCATGGGAATTGAATTATGTCCTTGTTTCTCTTTCCTTCCTCTCTTGATGCAGTGCATTTTGCGTTTTGTCAACATGTGTTTTTTTTGTATATAACATAATCATTCTATGCTTCTCAGCAGTTCATTTGGTTGTATTTGTTATTTAGGCCCTGCCTTGAAGAAGACCCAAGAGGGTCGTACACATGACTTTCTTGTGTTGCATTAAATATTTAGCCCAACAGGGGCATAAACTACTTCCTATGGTGTTTTTTGGACCTTCTGTATATTTTTGGCACTGCTCATTATTCAGTGCAAGTACATTGATCTTTTGAGCCCATTGATATTGTTCTCCTTGTCAGCGCACACCCTATACAAACCTTCCCCTTATTTTATAGAAAGTATACTTAGATTTTCCCCTTGAACCTATGACAATCCCTCATAGGTTTTTCTTATTTGCCACATAGTATGATGTCACGTCTGACGTCTTTTCTGCATATAAGGATTGAACCTGTGTTGCTCTGTATCGCCATGCTTTCAAGGCGAGCATGTTGCCCCTGAGCTATCCTCCAGAGACGGTGTTGGTGTTGGAATTATTCCCATCCATTGCATGCACGATACCCAAAGGGCCATATGCTCAATATGTGTAAACAAAATTGAGGTGTAGGCACTCAAGCTCGATTTTTTTATTAACACACCAGCTTTAATTTCCAATTAAGATTATTTCAAACCAATTTTATTCAAGAAATAGTTAAACCATTGAGTCTTTTCTTAAAGTGCAGAAATGCTTGGTATTGCACTAAATCAAAAAAGTGTCAAGAGGGGCAGCGCTGTTGCGCACGACCGAAGATGGCTGCCTACGTTTGGAGCTCCGTAGCCCTGGACCATCGCATGGCTTAATACTAGATTTAAAAGGTGCACAGAATTACAAAATTGGGCTGCCCTTCTCATGATACGCCCCCCTAACATCAGTGAAGTTTGAGGCTCAATTACTGTGCCGCCTCTTGAACTCCATAGCTGTGTGCCTATTGCCGCTGCCGACTCAACCCGCTCCGCCGACCAGTCTCCTGATCTGGTGCCTGGCTGGCGGATGCCACGCAGCGGCTAATTGAGATCTCTGACCTCATATCCAGCTGCCTTCGGGGCAATTTCTGGTGGGGCTGATTTGGCCCTTTGGGCATCCGACTGTGCTGGCTCCCGGTAAACCGGGTCTGCCTCGACTTCAGGAGGCCAGGAATATGCGGCTGCCGCGGCCGTGATGAAGGAGCCGCTGACATAAATGCCAGCGAGCCGATGTGAGGTGCTGAATTCTCCCCGCTCCAGAGGGTAATCTGCCGGATCTGCTGTGTCGGGCGTGAACTGGTCCCGACGCCCATATTCATCCTGATCTTTGCACGACAGACAACACGTTGAGTGAATGCTACCCCCTAGTTGACTCCCACCCAATCCTGGGGCTGCGCTGAGTACTTTACCGCTCTTATGCTGCGGCCTGTGGGCGCGCCCCGGGGCTTGCCGACCCCCTGGAGTGTATATCATCTGCCTGTGGCAATGCATCCCCCTGTTCACCGCCGGGACGGTGACATTCCTGATACTGAGCCTCATATACTAAAGTGCCCTTGCACACTACACAGCACATTGGAGTATAGGATAGCTGTAACTGCAGGGAAACCCTGGCGTTCATACCCTTCCATTCTAGTACTTTAATGTGGTGATCCCGACTATACACAGTCCCAAGTCTAAATTCTCCCCTGCGGTTCTACTACACAAACCTTGCTACTTTGGTCTGACTCTGTGCTGTACCGACATGACTAAGGAAGCAGGGAAGAAACAGAGCTCAATGATGATGTATGCCAAGGCTACACACAAGGGCGCGGAGGGGGTGGATGGTGCCACGGGGGCACTCCTGATTCCGGATGAGCCCAGCAAACTCCAGCACATGATGGAATATATGCGAGAGGGGTTCACAGCTATACACACCAAACTGCACAACTTGAGTGGCACGATTAGCTCCATAAAGTCCTGTATGGAGAAAACTGATGTCCACATTGGAGAAGTGGAGACTAGAGTTGGCACAACCGAGGATGAGGTAATTGCACTTAGGGCAGATGTTACCACGCTCACAAGACAGGTGCTGTCCATCAGCAAGAAGAATGATGACATGGAGTCTCGCTCAAGGTATAATAACCTGCGCATAATAGGCATTCCGGAGGGAAATATTAATGGCTGCATGGAAGATTTTGTGGAATGCACTATGCTATCCCTGCTGCATACCCCTAAATTATCACCACAATTCACAATGGAACATGCCCATCGCACGCTCGTCCCCAAGCCTAAACCCGGGGCCCCTCCCCGACTGATAATCGCCCGGGTACTCAATTACCGGGACAGAGACGCACAGCTGCAGGCTGAAAAGGTCCAAGGTGAATTACTATTGGGCTCCTGCTGTCTCCAAGGTGAATTACTATTGGGCTCCTGCAGTCTCCTGCAGCTCTGATGCCTGACTGGCGGATGCCACGCAGCGGCTAATTGAGATCTCCGACCTCATATCCAGCTGCCTTTGGGGACATTTCTGGTGGGGGTGATCTGGTCCCTTTGGGCATCCGACTGTGCCGGCTCCCTGTAAACCGAGTCTGCCTTGACTTCAGGAGGCCAGGAATACGCGGCTGCTGCGGCCGTGATGAAGGAGCCAATGACGAAAACACCAGCAAGCCGATGTGAGGTACTGAATTCTCCCTGCTCAAGAGGGTAATCTGCCGGATCTGCTGTGTCGGGAGTGAACTGGTCCCGAAACCTATATTCATCCTGATCTTTGCACAACAGATAACACGTTGAGTGACTGCTACCCCCCAGGTGACTCCCACCCAATCCTGGGTCTGCACTGAGGAGAAGTGCCCCCCTACTTTACCACTCTTATGCTGCGGCCTGGGGCGCGCCCCGGGGCTTGCTGACCCCTTGGAGTGTATATCATCTGCTTGTGGCACTGCATCCCCCTGTTCACCGCCGGGACGGTGACATTCTTGATACTGAGCCTCACATACTAAAGTGCCCTTGCACACTACACAGCACATTGGAGTATAGGATAGCTGTAACTGCAGGGAAACCCTGGCGTTCATACCCTTCCATTTTAGTACTTTAATGTGGTGATCCCCACTATACACAGTCCCAAGTCTAAATTCTCCCCTGCGGTTCTACTACACAACCCTTGCTACTTTGGTCTGACTCTGTGCTGTACCGACATGACTAAGGAAGCAGGGAAGAAACAGAGCTCAATGATGATGTATGCCAAGGCTACACACAAGGGCGCGGAGGGGGTGGATGGTGCCACGGGGGCACTCCTGGTTCCGGATGAGCCCAGCAAACTCCAGCACATGATGGAATATATGCGAGAGGGGTTCACAGCTATACACACCAAACTGGACAACTTGAGTGGCATGAAAGTCCTGTATGGAGAAAACTGATGTCCACATTGGAGAAGTGGAGACTAGAGTTGGCACAACCGAGGATGAGGTAATTGCACTTAGGGCAGACGTTACCACTCTCTCAAGACAGGTGCTGTCCATCAGCAAGAAGAATGATGACATGGTGTCTCGCTCAAGGTGTAATAACCTGCACATAATAGGCATTCCGGAGGGAAATATTGATGGCTGCATGGAAGATTTTGTGGAATGCACTCTCCTATCCCTGCTGGATACCCCTAAATTATCACCACAATTCACAAAGGAACATGCCCATCGCACGCTCGCCCCTAATCCTAAACCCAGGCCCCTCCCCGACTGATAATCGCCCGGGTACTAAATTACGGGGACAGAGACGCACTGCTGTGGGCTGCAAAGGACGAAAGTGAATTACTATTGGGCTCCAGCAGGGTCCACCTGAATGCAGACTTCTCAATTACTGTGCAGCAAGAGCACAAATTCTTCATGGCCACAAAAAGGAGGCTTCGAGACTTATGGGTTAAATACGCAATGTTATACCCTGCCAAGTAGAGGATCGAACATGGTCCTGATGCTTTGTTGCCCTAGTGATCTGGTCCCTATTGCGACACTGACTATGGTCAAATTGTATTGCGTATTGATACTACGGAACTAATAATAGGGCCACCAACACTTTCTAGTTCTAATTAAGCTTACTTTCGAAACGTGCACCTGCAAATTGTTTCATATATGGAATGTTAAAGACGCGTGGATACCTGGGCTACTGTCAGCGGATAGCCCCCCATGCAATGCCGCAAATGTTATTGCGGTGTTGGGTGAGGGATATTCATTTCTCTGATAGCGAGAGGGGCGGGGGATGGTAGTTTCGGGGTAGTTATGGAAAATGTGCTTGACATGTGTTATTGCTAGCGGAAGGCAGTGCTCTTTGGTGATAATCCCAAGAAAATGCTTTGTACTTGTTCCATTTGGGCACAGGCCCTATGTTGTGTACCACCCTCATGGCGACTGAGACCCTGCGGTGTGAGTTCGAATGTGTGGGAATTGGGTAACCCAGTGAAAAATGCAAAAGCTCCAACTATATGTTAAGCGACACAAGGCACGTGTTCTATTTTTACGAGAAACACATGGCTTGGCAGAGGATGTGAGAGATTCGCTAGGAACTGGGGCATGCAACAGTAGTACACAACATACTTTACCCAATGCAGAGGGGTTATGACCATCATCCACAAGTCGATACAATACACACACAAAATGGTGCACCTGGACCTGCTTGGACGATGTGTTTTACTGTATGGTGTGCTACAGGGTCAAGAAATAGTGTTGTTGAACATATATAGATCCTAATTTGTATGCACAGGAAATAAATAGATCTATTGGCGTTATATCCTCTAGTGCCTATCCTCTTGGGAGGCGACTTTAATACAATCATGGATACGTTGCTTGACAGATCTGGGAGTAAAGCCTGACAATTGACCAGAGCTGCCCGCATGATACGAGAATGTTTGACCGATCTGGGGGTTGTGGATGCCTGGATACTGCTTAACTCAACATCCAGAATGTACTCATTCTGTGTCACGGTGCATGACTCCGACTAGCACATCGATATGTGGCTGGTATCTGCTGCTCTAGTTGGATGCCTCAATGAGAATACCATTCTTCCCAGGATGTTTTCCAATCAGTCACGATCACTCTGTCACTCACACTGGGAAATGCATGGGGGAGGCGCCCGTGGAGACATTAACACCAGGCATTACTAGACTCCGTGTTCGAGGCTGAAATGGGGAAATACATAGAGGAGTACTTCGAGGTTAACACAGGCTCCGTCAGCATTTGTGCAACTTTATGGGAAGCCTTTAAGCCATACATTCGTGGTATGGCCCTAGATAAGGAACATTGGATAGTCAAAGCGATACAACGAGATATGCAAGTCAGCGAAACTACTCTGCGTCAGCTCAAAGAACAATATGCAACTACCCCCACTGCCACTACATTGGGAGACATCAAGGGTGAACTTGACAAATTCTGGTCTGACGCCGACAGGGAAATGAAGCGCCTTGACCTCCTTTGCGTGGTGCGGACATATGGTGAAGGTGAGAGCTCTGGCAAACTTTTGGCCAAGATCGTGCGGCACAGGAAAAAAAAGCAACCACCATATACCTTGAGTGCAAGACAACCCTGGGGTGCTGATGCACAATGCGCCTGAAGTAAACCGCTCTTTTTGTGAAACTCTCTACGCTAATAATGATAGGGCATCCATCCTTGACATCGAGCCATTCCTTGACACCCTGCCACTATCTGTGCTGTCCTGTAAAGTTAGA
This sequence comes from Ambystoma mexicanum, assembly GCF_040938575.1. Taxonomy (NCBI): domain Eukaryota; kingdom Metazoa; phylum Chordata; class Amphibia; order Caudata; family Ambystomatidae; genus Ambystoma; species Ambystoma mexicanum. Next base: position 897,123,569 of record NC_090925.1, read on the forward strand.
GAAACTCTTGAGAGCCCCATGTTGGCGGAGGAGATTTCCTGTGCCATCGAGGCCCTGCCACATGGGCCCCTGGCCCTGATGGGTTGACCATGGAATTTTATAAACATTTCAAAGCCTTATTAGTACCCCAGATGGTTGCCCTATGGGAGGAATCTTGTGCACAGGGAGAACTCCCCCCACACTGCGGGAAGTGGTAATTACTGTACTGCTGAAACCTGGTAAGCCGCCTGAGCAGTGTGGATCTTACTGCCCACTATCACTCATCAACTCCGACATGAACATATTTGCGAAGGCCTTAGCCCTCTGACTGGCTCCTTACACGGAACACATCATCCACCCTGATCAATCTGGCTTTGTCCCTGGCCGCTCCACGGGCCTTAATTTAAGGGGGCTTTTCAACATTCTCGCTCAGGTAGACCCAGACACGCAGCCTGTTGCCACGGCACTGGATATTCAAAAAGCCTTTGACTAGGTCTTGTGGCAATATATGTGGGTGGTACTGGAGAAATGCAACTTTGGACCTCGATTCATATCATGGGTACAACTACTGTACTCCTTCCCTACAGCAAGGGTCAAAACAAATGAGCTACTCTGTGCTCCTATAGATATTCACAGGGGACTAGGCAGACCTGTCAGCTCTCGCCACTACTATTTGCCATGGCAATAGAACAATTGGCTGATTGTATCCGCCTCAGACATGCGTACAGGGGGATCAGTATGTCATGCTCACCTGAGATTATCTCACTGTATGCTGATGACGCACTCCTGCTTGTGCAGTGCCCCGAACGACACCTTGCCCCGATTATGCAGGATATCCTTTCCTCCAGTGCCTTGTCCACACTTTGTGTCAACTGCACCAAATCAGAGCTATTCCCACTCACTGATGCGACAATGGTACTGCAGGACCTTATGGGGTTTGTCTGGTCCCCCACAGGGATGAAATACCTGGGGGTCAATGTGACACGACACCCAACCTCACTGTAGAAGCACAACTATGGTGTTCATTTACCCCACCTCATAGACAAACTCCACTGTTGGGCAAAGCTCCCACTCACTATGGCGGGTCGAGTGTCGCTTTTCAAAATGGTCATCCTCCTCAAATTGCTGTGTTACTTTTTAAATATAGCACTGTGGCCCGGAGCTTTGTTTTTCAAGACGTTGAAAGTTGCGATCAACAACTTTATGTGGCATGCAGGGGTTGTTTGGCTAAAATGGGACACACTGACCAGACCATATAGTCTGGGGGCGTCGCAGCCCCAGATTTTGAAAAGTACTGGATTGCGGCCCATATGCAATATGCAGCCTATTGGTTCAATGTGGATTCCCCCCACCCGAATGTCAAGTTTGAGTGGCATGCGGCCAGTGCCCGGGACGTACGCTTGTTGGCCCTACCGCTGATATGTTGAGACCCAGGATTCTTGACCTCATCAGCATGACAGCTGTAGCGTGGGGTAAGATATGGAAAATGCTAGATACCCACAGCCTGTTTCAGGGCGACCTTCCGCTATGGAACTTCCTCCGGACATTTCCTAGGCTAAGCAAGGGTGTGGTGCCTAAGTGGGCGGCAGATGGATATACCACTCTGAAAGACGTCTATGATATGGGCTCCTTTATTGCACTACACGATTTACAGGTCTCCCAACCACGCATCCTTCGCAATGGCTGCAATATGCTGGGCTGTGCCGTGCAGTTAGCAGTGCTTGGTTTGGGATTCCCTGTACTGCCCCCAGATGAGCCATTACTCAGCTTTATCATGGAGGGAACTTCATCTTGCGGCTGTGTGGTCAGAATATACAACCTGCTGCAGATATGCAGCAACAAGCCCTTAGTTAAGCTCTGCGACACCTGTACTAGATATTTGGGTACAGACATCACTGACGAGACCTGTGGGGCTATGTGTTTATGGACTGGCACTGTGTCATTTAACTCTGGATTTCATCTAATACAGTTAAAACTTCTACACAGATTTCACTAAACTCCTGCCGGACTGCATCTCTTCTCACCCACTCATTCTCCCCTCTGTCCAAGATGCCACTCGGACAAGGCGGGTACCTTCATATGCTATGGCACTTCCCCAGGCTGAGAGATTTTTGGGTGGCAGTTTGTGATACTATGTCTACGATGTTGGATTTTACTATTGCACCTAACTCTATGGCCTGCATATTCCATCAATTTGAGTCACTCCATCGAGGCTTTCATAGACTGGATAGCCTCTGTATGCTGCTCGCTGTCCGATGTATATTGTTGCTGTGGTTAAAGCCTGCTAGCCCATCTGTAACGCACTGGCTGCGGGCTGTGACATTGGTCTCTGATCAGGAAGAGCGGTGGTCCTCGCTGCAGCCGACATGCTGTAGGCCAGTCAACATTTGGCCTCCTTTCCGCAATTACTTGCTGTTACTGAATGGAAATGAAACAGAGTCCGAGGGCTCACTAGACTGTCCTTGATTTTCTTCTTTGTACCGATTGGAAATATTACAGTTTATGTTTTGTTTGCTGCTCTTTCTGCCTTCCGCCCCTCCAGCCCCCTCCCCTTCCTCCTTCCTCCCGCTCTTTCCCTGCGGTCTTTCTTAAAGGGGCTGCGTCCCTTTTGTACAATGTACAACACCTCCCCCGTACTTAACATGGGAGCCCAGTTACATCTGTTCGATGAGCCTCACTGGTCTCTTTACTGTTCGAGGGGGTCTCCCTGGGGATTCTCCGCTTTCGCCGGTTGACTCCACTGGGGGTTCTGCTTCTTCTTCTTCACTGAAGTTCTCGTCGGGTGCCTCTTGTGTTTCGGGCTCCTCCAGATATAGCTTCTTGAAGAAGGAGGAGTTGCGAGTGATGTCTCCCAGTTCTCCTGTCGCTGTGATCATGGGCCCCTTGATGGCTGTGATGATTCGCGGCTCGGGGCTGTATCGGGTGTCCGTCTTCTTGCGTTGAGTTTGTTGCACCAGGACCATTTGCCCCATCTCTAGTTGTTGTTCTTTCGCTCTCCGTTTGGTGTCGGCCCATTGCTTGGCCCTTCTCTTCTTTTCGGCATCTCGTTCCCTGATGACTAGGTCTTCTTCAGGGGTGTAGTCCTCCCATCGGGGAATGCGTGTCCTGGGTTGGTACCTCACCATGAGCTCAGCTGGTTTGCTTTCCCGTGGCGTTGTGTGGGGTATTTCGGTAGCTCCGAAGCATGCTGCAGATGGCTTTCGGGTGAGGCGTCTGTTCCGCTACTGCTTTTTGTCTGGTTAGCTTGATTATGGCCATAAACCTTTCCACCATCCCGTTGGCTTGGGGCCAGAGAGGTGTAATCTTTTGGTGGTGAAATCCTAGGTGGCTTGCAAAGTTTGTGAATTCTCTTCCTTGAAATGGAGAACCGTTGTCAGTCTTGACGACGTTGGGGATGCCCCACTCGCTGAATAGTTCGTCCACTATGGGTGCGGTTTCCATGAAGGATGTTGACGGCGTTTGCTTGACAAAGGGGAATCTCGAATATTCATCCATTACTACTAATAGATAACCCCCTTCTTCTAAAGGTCCATAGAAGTCCATTGCAACCTTTTGCCAGGGTCTTGTCGGGAGTGTGGTTAGTTGCAGAGGGTTTGGGTTTGGTCCTTTCGCTGCCAGTTGACATGGCCTGCAGTGTCTGAGCATGTCTTCTACTATCACATCCATGTATGGGAACCAGACATAGTTCCTGAGAAATCGTTTTGTGTTGTCTATTCCCCTGTGGCCCTCATGTGCCAGCGTTGCTAGGGTCTTCCTTAGGTCCCTTGGTGCTACTAGCCTTCTCCCCCGTAGCAAGAGTCCTTGGTCAGTGGCTACGAGTTCGTCGTGTATCTTGGCCAGCCGGTCCAGTTCCTTCTGGTCTACATCCTCCCCTCCGGTTCCTTTTGTGTGACGTTCCCTCCATTTGTTGGACCGAGTGAGAAAGACAGCAGCTCTGAGTATTGGGTCGGCTTTGCTCCTTTCTTCGAACGTTGCGGTCGAGATGGTTGGTGGCATGGCATTTGATGACAGGTATGAGATGTATTCTGTGGCTTCCTGGGCTAGGGTGCCGTCTTTGTCCAGTAGGGGGTGTCTGGATAGATAGTCTGCTGGGTTGGCATCTCCTCCTGGTTTGTGGACGATGCAATAATCGTACTCTTGCAGTCTTATCCCCCACTGTTCTATGCAAGGTGGCATTTTCGTTTTGGGGTTCCCGAAGATTGATATTAGAGCTTGGTGGTCCGTTACTAGGGTGAACCTCCGGCCAATGATAAAGTGGTGGTATTTTTCGCATGCCCATACTGCAGCCAGGCCTACCCTTTCTGCCTGGGAGTAGGCCTTTTCCGTGTGTGACAGGGCTCGGCTGGCATATGCAACTATTGCGTGATGAGTGTTGTCTGCGGTGTCGGTCTGGGCAAGGATGGCTCCTAGTCCTACTGGACTTGCATCGACCGTAATGATGGTGTGCCAGTCCGGACGAAAGTACGCCAGTTGTCGGTTGTTGGTGAGACCTTCTTTTATCGTTATGAATGCTTCCTGACAGGGTGCATCCCATACGAATGGTGTATTCTTCTTTAGGAGGTTGCGGAGTGGGTAAGTTGTTGTGGCGTAGTTCGGGAGGTAACGTGCACAGTATCCTGCCATGCCCAGTAGGGAGCGCAGGTCTGCCGTGGTCGTAGGTGCTTAGAGATCGGTAATGGCCTTAATCTTGTCCGGGTCGGCTGTTATCCCTTTGCTCGAGAATATGTGGCCGAAGAATTTAAGGCTTGTCTTGTTGATGTCACACTTGTCTTTGTTGAGAGTCAGTCCCGCGTCTTGTAGGATGGAGCAGATGGTTCTTAGGGCTCTGTCGTGTTGTTCCTGATCTCTTCCAAATATTAAGATGTCGTCACTATAGTTTAGTGCGTTCATCTCCGATGCTATGAGGCGTCTGATGGTCTCTTGAAAGATTTCTGCGGCAGATGATATACCGAAGTTGAGCCTTTTGTATCGAAAAAGGCTGTCGTGTGTTGCAAATGTGGTGATGGGTCGTGATTCTGGGTCCAGGACCAGTTGGTGGTAGCCCTGGTTGAGGTCAAGCTTTGAGAAGAACCTCGCTTGGTTTAACCTAATCAACATGTCCTCCAGGCTCGGACCTGGGTGCCTTTCTCTCTGGATGGCCGTGTTCGGGATGCGCATGTCAACGCATATGCGGAGACGACCATTGTCCTTGGGAACTATTACTATTGGAGATACCCATGGTGTTGGCCTTTCTGCTTTCTCTATAATGTCGTTGAGAAGGAGAAGTTGGATTTCTTTTGATACTTGTTCTGGGAGGTGGAAACCCACTTTGCGCGGGTGTTGCGGTACTGGCCTGATGGTATTGTCGATGTGTAGTTTGATGCGTGATCCTTTTAGCATACCAACTCCTTCGAATAACTTGGGGAATTGGCTCTTGAGGTCTCCCTTCGCCAGGGGCCTGTCAATCATTGCTCTGACGGATTTGTGTGGTACTGGTAGTCCCTCTATTACTTCTGACTGGTTGTAGTGTAGGTCAATCAAGGCAAGGGCGCTGGCCGTGCGGTAGCTGAGGAGGCAGCGGCCGACGGATGGGCTCTTTATGACGTGTATCGTGGCAGTTACCGTGATGTCCCTGTGTCGTAGATCACATTGAAATTTTCCTTTGGAGGTCATCGGCTGCGCCGCTCCCCATTGTAAAATGTGAGTCTTGGATTCTTGTAGTGGGTATGAGAAGGTTATTTCCCTGTAGATGTCTTCATTCATGACGTTTACCGTTGCTCCTGTGTCGACGATAAATCTGTTTCTGGTACTTCCCAACTGTATTGTTACTCTGGGAGCTGAGGTGTCTTCAGTTTCAGTACTGAGGAGGCATACGTACTCTCTGTCGTAGCCATCTTGTAGGTATCGGGCTGGTTCATTCCCTCCCGGCTGATGTTGTGGTGGGGGGTCGAGATATGGGTCTCTTCCTTGTTCGAAAGGGCTTGGGGTTTCTGCCTTGTAGGTCGTCCCGTGTTCCAGGTTTTGCATGAAGTCACTCTGGTGGATGTCATATAGTTCATGATCTTTCCTATCTGGTTCAATCTGAAGCCCCTCAAGGGATCTTACGGTGTTTGGACGTTGATAAGCATTCGTGGGCAATGTCGTACTTCTGTCTGCCTGGCAGAGTTGTTCCGTGTGTGTCTCCGTCATGCGAGTGGCGGGTCGCGGCCGTGTCGAGCTCCCTTCTGGTAGTAGTTCCTTGCACATCACTTGGAAATGGTTTTCCATACCGCATCTCATGCAGCGTTGGCCGATGGCAGGGCACGGACCTCTGTGCGGATACTCGAAACCACAGCGATAGCATTGGCGGTTGCTTGGTGTTCGTTGTGTCGGATATCTTGGGTTTATCCTTGTCTGTGGAGCTGGGTGTCGGGTGTATGGGTGCATTGCTGCTATAACTTCTCCTTTCTTGGGGTTCTCAATGGCTGCTGCCTGGATGTCCACTCTCTCATAAACTCTTGCTAGGTCCAAAACTTCTTTTAGGGATAGGGGTTTCTTTAGGAGGTGTTTCTGGAACATAGAGGATACACACCCTTCTATGATGCATAGCCTTATGGCTTCTTCGTCATTCAAGTTGGCGAAATCGCACTTCGATATTTTCCTTTGAAGGCGAATGACGAATTCTCCTATTGATTCGTGAGGCAATTGACCACATTGGCTGAAAGTGTATCTCTCATAGCCACACGGTTGGGTGAGATAACAATCTTTTCATTTATGGCTTGTCGGAGTTTCGCATATGTGGTGCGGTCCTGTAGGGGAATCGTACGGATGATATTTTTGATTTCTCTCCCTGCGACATTTGCAAAGATGCTTAGTATGTTGGGAGGTTCTTGTGTGCCAATTGCACCCACAAAGTCCTCGAATTCCTCCATCCACTCTTCCCATCGTTGGCCCTGGTCGTGGTGTGGGTTTAATGTGAACGGGGCGGGTCTTCTCATTATGCTTGCATAAGAGGAGGGTACTCCTGGTGGTGTTGGTTGGGCATTGGGATCTGCTGTATCCTGGGCTGACATGATGGTGCAGCTTGGTATGCTCTAGTTAGTTCGGTAGCGCGTGGGCGTTGATCACGATTGTCTCTTGGCGCTGTGTCTTCCTGTGCACGTGTGCCCAGGTTGGTCTTGTTGTCCGGGTGTGGTGTAGGGTTCTGCGGTGGAGTTTTTTTTTTTTTTTGGTGTCACTTGTGGGAGACACAGGGTTTCTTTCCTTAGCGCGGCCTTTGTGGCGTGTGGTTTCGTTGATGTCATGTGGGGAGACACGGGGAATTCTTTGTGTCGTGGCGTGCGCTCCTTGTCTTTGAGTGTCACTTGTGGGAGACCCGGGGTTTCCCTCTCTAATGTGGCTTCCTTGGTATATAATAGATGTCACGTGGGGAGACGCAGGGTTTTCTTTTGCCGTGACTTCTTTCGCCCTTAAATGTTTTTATGGTAATGTCACGTGCGGGAGACACGGGGTTCCCCTCTTTGCAGTTAGATTTCGTTAATGTCACATGGGGAGACGCGGGGATTCTCTTGTGCCGTGGTGTGAGTTCTTTACTCTTTTGCGTGTCACTCGTGGGAGACACAGGGTTTCCCTCTTTAATGTGGCTTCCTTGGCATATGATAGATGTCACGTGGGGAGATGCGGGGTTCTCTTTTGCTGTGACTTTGTTCACCTTTAATGTGTTTATGGTACTGTCACGTGCGGGAGACACGGGGTTCCCCTCTTTGCAGTTATCCCACCTGGCACCTTACTTGTAGTTGGCGACGCGGGCCTGCGGGTCTTCTTCGGTCCTACGCGACGACGTACGGGCCTGTTCCGGCTCTCCAGGCTTCCGCGTCGCTGGCTCTTCAGGCTCCGGTGGGCACACGGGCCGCGGCTCGCTGACGTGTGCTGGCTTTCTAACGTCGCCGCTGGGTCCACTTGCGGGCACACGGGCCCTCCCGATCTCCTCTGGGCACACGGGCCCTCCCGATCTCCTCTGGGCAAACGGGCCCTCCAGCAGGGCACACGGGCCGCTGCTATCTCCTCTGGGCGCACGGGCCCTCACGATCTCTTCTGGGCACACGGGCCCTCCAGCAGGGTGCACGGGCCGCTGCTGTCTCCTCTGGGCACACGGGCCCTCTCGATCACTTCTGGGCACACAGGCCCTCCAGCAGGGCGCACGGGCCGCTGCTCTCTCCTCTCGGCACACGGGCCCTCTCGATCACTTCTGGGCACACGGGTCCTCCAGCAGACCGCACGGGCCGCTGCCGACGCAGGGCACACGGGCCCTCTCGATCACTTCTGGGCACACAGGCCCTCCAGCAGACCGCACGGGCCGCTGCCGACGCAGGGCACACAGGCCACTGCCTTCCAATGGGCACACCGGCCCTCTCACTTTTTCCCCCGGGCGTACGGGCTCTCCAACGGGGCACACGGGCCCTTACCAACTGCTGGGCTTGCCGCCCTCCTACCACTGCTGCCGGCACGCGAAGGATCGTATCAGCTTCGTCGCCAGTGTTGGGCTCTTTTCAATCACGCAATAAAGAGGCGGAGCCAGCGCTGCCGTGAACTTTCTTTATTCACGTCTGTACACTTTCTGCCTTCCGCCCCTCCAGCCCCCTCCGCTTCCTCCTTCCTCCCGCTCTTTCCCTGCGGTCTTTCTTAAAGGGGCTGTGTCCCTTTTGTACAATGTACAACAATTTCCTTTTTGTAATATTCATTGCCACAACTGCAAACACACCTACTGATGGGAATTATCACACTAATTAACGCTGCTATTCTTACGTCTTGTTGTAATGCCAAGCACACAATAAATACGTTTGTTTTTTAAGTAACAAGTGCATGTGCTAATGTAAAAAAAAATCAAAGTGTCAAGTGCATTCAGTGCATGAAGTGTATTGGAACAAAATCTCAGTATTCAAAAATCCTTAAAGTTCACACTGCTCCAATTTTTCATAGTAAAAATGTCTGAACAAGAGGGCAAGGAATACTAATTGAATGGAGCAACATGCTGGTCTTGGAAGCAAGACCACACAGAGCAACAGAAGTTTGAATACTGGATCCACGCTTAGAAACCGAGCTCAGGTATTAAGCATGTTATAAAAAAAACTATTACAATTAAATTGTATCACTGGAGCAACAGAACATTTTATTTTTTGAGTGGCTGCAAATTAGTACATGGACACACCCATACTATCCCTAATTTGTTTTGCTGTTTCAGTATTCATCTTTAATTATATTTTTATCTGTTTTCTTTCCTCCACAGGATATTCTAATTTGAAATCAAATACAAAAACATGGGGAATGAAACCACTGTAGAAACATTCATCCTTTTAAGTTTTTCCCACAACCCAAATCTGCAGATCGTCCTGTTTCTGGTGTTTTTGATGGTCTACGTGCTGACGCTGTTCGGAAATTTACTCATCATCGTGACAGTGAAGACAGACTCGTCTCTTCACTCCCCCATGTACTTTTTCCTCAGCAACCTTTCCTTCACTGACCTGTGCTACCCATCTGTCACCGCACCCAAAATGCTGGTGGACTTCCTATCCAAGCAAAAGAGCATTTCTTACGGCGGATGCATGTCCCAAATATTCTTCTTTCACTTGTTTGGCTGTGTGGAGATTTTTATTCTTACAGTGATGGCTTTTGATCGCTACGTGGCCATCTGCAATCCTTTGCGTTACACGACTATCATGCGCAGGCGGGTCTGTAACCTGCTCGTGTTGGCTTGCTGGGCTGGGGGGGCATTGCACTCCACAGCACAGGTGCTGTTGATTATGACCTTGCCCTTCTGTGGGTCTAACGAGGTAGACCATTTCTTCTGCGACAGCCCGCCCTTGCTCACCTTGGCCTGCACAGACACCTTTCTCAGCGGAGCCTTGATCATCTCCAACAGTGGACTCATCTCACTGGTTAGTTTTCTTATCCTGATAGTTTCCTACACATCCATCTTGCTTGCGGTAAACAAACGCTCAGCTGAAGGGAAGCGCAAGGCCCTCTCTACATGTGGTGCCCACCTGACAGTTGTTACTATCTTTTTTGGGCCCTGTGTATTCATTTACATGAGGCCAGCCACCACATTTCCACTGGATAAGATTGTTTCAGTTTTCTATGCTCTTATTACTCCGTTGCTTAACCCTATCATCTACACTTTGAGGAATGTAGAAGTGAAAATGGCCATGAAGAAATTTGTAAGTAGGAGAATTTATTTCTGAAGGACAAAAAGCATTACAATAATGATGATTCTCATAATGAAACACACCTTTATTCAGCAGTTAGAGCCATAAAAGCATGAAAGACAAAATACACATCATAAAGACACATTACTAATTCATAGAATGCCAACATACAGTTGTAATTAAAACCTAAAATCACATCATAAACTCCTCAATCATCAGTCACAGTTAAGCTTACAAGATATGTGACAATTGTCAGATCCCAAACATGATAATTTAAATTTGTGAAAACTAAAAGTAATACAAATTAAGCTGCACCATTAACAGAAAGGAAAGAATCAATTAATTTTGTTCTTCTCAACCAAGCCTGCAGAAAGAATTTGGACACACAAGAACTGTGACCAAATCTTTACAATTGGTGCAAAGCTCAAGAGCTGCTAACACTGTCCTCACGTTCCTCAATCTAAACAGCTGGAGTAAGTAACAAGATCTAAGGTCATTGTAACTAGTGCAAAAAAGCATAAAGTGCAGCACAGTTGCATCGTTGATACCACAAACTGGACAGACAGGACCACTGGTAGGCCTCCATTTTGGTGTATAAAGAGCTTCTTTCAGCGTATTTGTGTGTAGCTGTAAGTATAGTGAACGTGCATACCCCAGGGCTATTAACTCTGTGGCGCTGAACGTTGGGTGACTGCCAGGAGAGGCTCTAGGACATGGAAGTTACCGAACGCTTTGGTAACACTTTGGGCTGTTAATTCACTCGGCTCCCACATCGGCACCACTGAGAGGGATGTGCACCATGCGATGACAACAACTCTCCATTCTGAGGACACAGTTAATGATTCACTGTTCAAGCACCACGACTGGGATGTAGCATCATCTACCTTTCAACTCCCACATTGCGAGTTCAGGCCTCCCATTGTGGCACTGCTGATGCATCATGGCCATTATACCTGAGGGTTCCGACATCCTTTTGCCCTGCCTTCTTGTTTCTTACTAATTGATCTTCAGTTGCAAGTGTTTATGTTTTTTCCTGTTGAAGATGTTTCTCAAGTTACCGTCACACGTCGAAACCAGTCGAAAAATCAGGGATGTGAGGGTTTTTTACATCTAATTGATCCACTCCACTAGTAGACCACACACGTTAGTACTTTAGTGGTCTCGTACATTGAATGCACTTTATGAAATAAATTTGTTAGCTGTGACCATAAGTATGTCCTACCACATTTTTATTGTATTTGGGTAGAATTTTATAAGTGAATTATTGGATGAATGCCGCTGAATGTGGATGAATGAGAGAATGATTTATTTATATTAATTGGTATGTTCTTAATGGTTAGCTCTCCAGCAATGTAAATAAGAATTTAAGTGCTGATTTAGTCATGATTGATTCATTTGCACAAATGTTGTATCAAGTTTAATACAACTTTTTTTGATACTTTGTTTATAAATCAAGCTACTCCGGACAATTTTTGATGCAGTAATTTGTTACATTAATACCCCAGTCCAGAGTGCAGGGTTTCCTGCGTCTTTCAGTGGTATAAACCATACACCGGCTTAGAGAGCATATGCAAACACCCGGCACTCAGTGTCGTACAGTCCTGCTTCATCCTGCCTTTCAGTGCTTTGTAAATGTTTCTCTTAGCAAACAACTTAAATCTCGGGGTTATGGTGTGTGGGCTCACCTAGAGTGGGAACAAGCCGTCTGGTGAGCTCTATACGAACAGATTTGAACCAGGGGAGTGAATGTGCTCCATTCAAAGACAGAAAGTTTGTTAGCACTGGGTGGTAGGGAGCTAAATGTTCGCTGGACCAAATTCTAATCCAGTAGAGTAAAGGTCTCGTAGGCAGGACACTGGCAATTGGAGGGAGATAACAGTCCCACGGGATGCTATCCATTGGGGCCCCCTTTGGTTGGATCAACAGTGCCCTTAAAAAGTAATTCTCTGCAACACTAAGGGAAGGTGACCTCTGGTGCCCCCATAGTTCAGCGCCATAAGTGGCCGCAGGTGAAGCCTGGGATAATAATAAATAATAATAATTTCGCATTCTATAGCGCTAAGGATGAAAGGCTGAGTTTGGCCCTGCCGGGATTTGAACATGCATTAGCAAGCTCTGCACGGATGTCAAAGCAAGCGCTCTACTCGCTGTGCCACATGACCGGCTATAGAGTTTCAATGCAGAGGGAGACAGCCCTCCTGCCATGGGTGTCATAACATGGCAGATTCCCCCACAGTATTTATTCATTGTCACTGTTGCCTTGTGCTTATGATTCAACCATGATAGGTTCTCTGTGAAACGTATACCTATATATTCGGACATGGCCACCTGTTCCAGTACTTGACCCTCACATACCATTCTCAAGGTATTTTTCTTGGCCAGCTTATGCCTAAATACCACTGTTTTAGTTTTATCAGTATTGATCATCAAATGTAGGCTTTTGCACTTCCTAACAAAGATCTCAAAATTGTGCTTAAGGCCCATGGGTGAACTGGACAAGATGACTGCATCGTCCGCGAAGAACAACGAGGGTAGCTTGTCCTGGCAAAGCCTGGGAGGATCAAGGCAATACTTTCCAAGGTCCCTGACAATGTCATCGATATACAAGCAAAAGAGGAGGGGGGCTAACACACAGCCGTGCCACATCCCCTTCTCCACGGGTAAGGATTCAGTTAATTCCCCCTCCCAGACCCCATCTCACTGACGCAGAGTTACTGGTATAGAGAGCACGAATGTTGTTAATAAGATATGCAGGTGCCCCCTTCTTGCTCAGGGTGTCCCAGAGTAACTCCCTTGGGATGCAATCAAAAGCTGTACGTAGGTCTACAAAGATGGCATAGATCCAAACCTTATTGAGTAGAATATACTTAGACAAGATCAGGCCCAATCTAAACCCCTGGTCAATCATGCTGATGCCTTGGTGAAAGCCTGCCTGAAGATGTCAAGCGAGTAAGAAGTACTTTTGCATACATCTTACCTGCTGCACCAAGCAGTGAGATGGGCCTGTAGTTCCCTGGGGCATGTCTGTCTCCCTTCTTGTATATAAGCACGATTTCCGCATTGTGCCAGGACAGCGGGACTCTGCCAAGTTCAACCTCGGAATTGAAAACATGACATAAGACAGGGGCGCAGACAGACACCTCGTCCTGGAAAAGGTCCATTAGTGGGGATTCCCCATAAAACAGGGCCCTAAAGTGGTCATGCCAGTAGTCCGGGGTGATCTGACACCTTAGTGGTTCTGGTATGTACAAGCCCTTCCCATTAATTAATCTCCAAAATCCGGTATCGCCTGTATTACTGGCTAGGTACAAGTCATCCCAGAGATCCTGGTTGAAGGCACTCTTCTTCCTCTGGGTTACAGCTTTATAATTAGCCCTCTGGGCATGTACATGTTCCTTGTCTATAGGGTTTGCCATATTCAAATACTTCTACAGACTACCCTTTGCAGCTGTACAATCATAATCAAACCAACTATTGATCTTAATAGCCAACTGGCAATTTTTCCTAGCAGATTTACTGACAAAAGGACAAACAGCACAAGTCAGGTTATCATCAGCATCAAGGATGCCCACGAAAGAAGTTTTGTCCCCAAAAATGAGTAAGAGGTGTGGTTCTATTGCAGCATAGACACCGGGCTTCTTGCTGCTGAAATCAGCAGTCGACCATTTGATGCTTTTCCCAGCACGACCAGCAAGAGTGATCAGAGAAGTCCCCAACCCTGAACAGCCATCATCCTCCCCGGAACACAGACCCTTAATTTCACAGCACAATGGCCTGTGATCACTCTCACTGCGTGTTTGAATTTAAGTCTTACAGCAAATAATGAGAATATAATCAATCCTGGAGGTTCCAATCAGACCTTCAAAGGTGAGGTTAGCAGACTGGCTGGACTAAGCCAGCCATTGCAAGCTCGCAGGTTGGCACTATATAACAAGCAAACTTTCTCAATGGCTAATCGGTGCACTCTAATAGGTTTCTCACATTCCAAACCAGGGATACCTAGTGCAACATTAAGCTCATCCTAGCGGCCAGCAAGTTCATCAATTGGCTCTATTTGCATATTTAGGCCCCCCAGAACCAGTACTAGGGGGCTTTTCCTCTCTTGTGAATCAAATTCACTGATCTTGTGGCCCAGTTTTTTTTGGCCTCTCCAAGGGGGCATGGTAATTTGGTCTGTTATAGATATTAAATAACAACATCGGTCTACCATCACCAGTGACTGTTTCCAAGCACAATAGGTTGTCAGAGTCAGTAGGTCTTTCCAAAATGTTGAGGCCTGTCTTAGTACCCACCAAAATGTGCAAGCCCCCCTTAGGTCTCCCTCACACACCACAGTTATCAGGTTTCACAAAGGAGGCAAAACCCTGAAATAACGCAGTAGTCATGACCCACGTTTCTTGTATACAAACCACACCAAACCCCTGCACATAGTTCATCCAATCAGTGTCTTCCAGAAGCCTATGTAGCCCACCCACATTCAGGACAGCATTTGACATCCTTGTTAGACCCCATTGGGTACGGAAATAAGAACAGGAGTTCTGGCGAGGGGTAAATGGTCCAGATGATTCTTATGGTTTGCCACATCATATGCATAATAGATGTTACCCGGACACTTTCAGAATACTTGGTCTGATTACCTGCTTGCATGTTGCCTACTTGCTACTGAAATCTAGTATAAGCTGACTGGAGGAATGGGCCAGAGGAAGGTGGAAGACTGAAAGAAACACACACAAGGCAGACAGAGGGGAAGCAGTTTGGTGGCACAACTGAGGAGGAGGGGTTGGATTGTAGTGTTGAGTAGACTAGGTGTTTGGTGGGAAGAGCTAGGAAGAGAAGATCAAGAGAGGTGTGGATGAGAAGATTACAGATTTTCAGAAAACTGAAAGAGCGCCGTGGATACTGATTAAGAACAGAGGACGCTCCAGGGTCTTGCCAGCCTTTGCCGAGCCCCAGTCTCTGCCCTTTGCAGAGCTTAGCATATGGGTGTACATGGACCTGGAAGTCCCTCAGACAGATCTGCTGACACCAAGATTTAGATCCAGACGACTAAGAGCAGAGGGCTCTAGGGGGGAAGAAAGTCGTGTCAGGGGCATTGAAACCCATGGGACTGTGTGAGTTTCTTTAATCAAATTGCCACACAGGAAAAGGAACCCGAATTTCAAATTGATAAACTAAAGATATTTTTGAATCCCAGGAGAAGACATCCTGTTGTGTTTGATAAACACTGTTGTAAATCTAAGTTGGCTTTCTTTCATTTCTTTTGCTCAACCATGTAAATATTCGCAATAAACTCTATACAAACAATCCATCTCTGTGCCTGCCTACTGTAGGCCCTACTCAGTGTGTGACATGGGGAGGCAGTATATTCTGGCTTGCCTATCAGACACTGACAAGGCCAGGGCACAAAAAGCAGGCTGCACTGAGCAGTGCTCTCACTCAAAGCCGTCTACATTTGCAAACAATTTGAAAATATTTCCAAATATTTCACAGATTTCTGAATGGCAAACACAGTAATATAATATGCAGAGCCAACATCAAATATGTAAATTAGTATCTCTCTATGTGATGCAAAAATCAGGAACCGAGCAAGTTACATTGAATTGCACTCGCTATATTTATTTATTTTCAACATTTGTGATTACACCTTCTAGATTGTTCATTCACACCTGTCTGTATTCGGTTGCCAAGATCTAGGTACCCTCAGCAGACATTCCTTTTCTCAACCTCTTTGTGTGGAGAAGACAAGGTAGTTTCCCCAGTGAACACAAAGCTCCTCCGCCTTTGCCTGATTATGACCCTTCGTGCATACAAAGGCCTGCAATATTCGGTCAAATTAATGGAAAGCAGGTGCTCTGTGAGAGCACACATTGGGTCACTATGTGAATGGTCAATTTCCCTGCAAGCACTCACTAAGCCCACTACTCAGCCTGGCGAGCAGTTATTTGTAGCTGATATTACAATGAATTGATACCTCACTGAGTGCCACGTGTAATGTTTAGATCGGTGCAAAGTGACTTTGCACTGCCAACTAACACCCTGATTCACAGAGCTGTGCAAAGTGTATTAGCTTTCCGGCACCCTCGTGTCCGGACCGCCACACTTGTAACGAGGCCAAATGTTTCTGCGGGTTTCCTCTGAGCCTGGAAATAGAGGCATGGTAAGAAATTCCATATCCACAGATATCAGTGGGTGATTTAAAACATTTTAAATTATGCCTGCGATTTCAGAAATTGCTGTGAATTTTGAGAATATCTGATTATTGGCAAATCATTTTTATTTTTGGCAAAAAATCTGTCACATCCTTGGACTGTCTAAAGATTCCTGTGACCCTATTTTGGAACAGTGCTCAGAGAGGAAGAAAGCAAGAACCAAGCTGTTCCATTTGCTCTGCACAAGGACGTTGTAGGCAGTCATGAGTCAAGCTCTGGGTGCCAAAGAGGGCACAGGGATGGAGAATGTTCCCAAATACTGCAGGTAAAAAGCGAATTGGCATGAGTGGCTTCTCGTGGGTTGGTTTCATCACATTATGGGCAATCGGGCAAATGCTATGAAGAAGCTTGAGTGCCTTCAGGAACGTTTGCTAAGCGTAGCAGTTTATCCTCCATAGTGATGTATTGGATCGGGCTGGCCTACAGGGCAATAGGGCAATGTCGAACCAAAAAACGAAAAATGCTAGGGTGGGCCGTGTTTTTGGGTCAAAGTGGGCCAGTTTGATGAGTTACTTCAATATGTGGCAGGTCGTTTTGACCATTGTTGCTGAATACATATTCTTTAAATTGCACAATTTGCATTACCTTTCATTTAAAAAACTCCCACTTGGGTATTCCAACAGTCTGTCACAAAAGGAATGAATTGCCATTTACAACTGTAGGCCACTTTTTCATTGGTGTCCAAGACAATTTTATGCTCCAGTGTTGTCCAACTTCAGGCCTCGAGGGCCGGATCCATGTCGGGTTTTCAGGATACCCCTCATTAATATTCATGACATACATTTGCATACACTGATTCTAAAGCCAGCGTAGGTCAAGGGCGCAGTGTTGTGTGCCGCAGGTCTGCAGAGCACGCTGCCCGAACTACGTTCTACTCTAGGTTTTATGCCACATTCAATGCTCGCTACGATAAATCCTGCACTTCCGACCCTCTGCTGCAAGGCCTGTGTAGGCCAAGAGCGAGGAGTTGTGCACGGCAGGTCCGCAGAGCATGCTGCCCGATTGACATTTTACTATACGTTCTATGCCACGTTCACCGCTCGCTACGATAAAACCTATACACCCAACCCACTGCGGCAAAACCCATGTAGGCCAAGGGTGCGGTTTTATGCACCACATGTCCGCAGAGCCCGCTGCCCTATCTACTCTACGTTCTACACCACATTCACCACTCGCTACGATAAAACCTATGCACCCGACACTCTGCGGCAAAGCCCACGTAGGCCAATGGCCCTGTGTTGTGTGCCACAGGTGGTAGGCGCTGCAAAATGGTGCAACAGATCTCACCCACTACGCTATCCTATCTGAATCCGCTCACCCTGGATTTCTGTCTTCCGCACAAAGGCCAATGGACATAGTCGACCCCGACAAGATGGCTGCCATCATCCCTACATCGAAGCCTCACGCCACCATGGAAGTCCCCAACAGCATTTGGCATCCTTTTCCACTGCCAAGCAGATGGTAAGCCTGTTGTACTAACATATACTGCCGGCATCTATTCGACTGTGCGACACGGCCTTAGTCCACTATGCTGCCAGAGACACTGTCCGGCGTGACCTTTGGCTTCCCAGTGAGTACCCACGCCCATCTACTTCCCACGTCGGAACCCAGGGTTGCTCCGAACAGACCCAGTGTGCGCCTGCTTAATGCAACTCCAGTTGCGTGCCCGCCCACCATCCAACTTAGTCTGCCCCGCCGAGAGACCCTCCCACCTCCACAGCCTCTCAAGATACAGCCTCTCCTCCCCACAGGCCACATACAGTCTCCCCCCCACCACAACGCTCATGCAGCACTCCCAATCCATTCCTATCCAGGCACGCAAGTTCCTGAGCACCTCCCCGCATTAGCCCCGAACAAGCCCTCCCTCAGTGAGAGCATTCGCCCAACCTTTAACAGGCCTTGCAAAGAGTGCCCTCCCACCAGGCCACCAAAGCATGCAGCACTATGTAAGCCCTATCCTACCACCACTTCCTCACTCAGAGATCTCCCTGCCCCCAGATAAACCCCTCCAGCCCTCATCATTATCCCTAGGGAACATCATAGATCCACGCCTGCTACCATCTCTGATCGGAACGCCTGGCTATGCTCTAAGCAGTATAGAATCACCCCCAGCTACCTGCCGGTCTTCACCTTCAGACGAAATGCTCATCTCAGTTCCAGAACCCACACTAGTCGCTCTACCATAACAACAAAATCAGGCTATGATTTTAACAAACTAGCCAGCAAAATAACTACGTGCTCTAAGCCTCCTAACCGTGCCTATCACAGCCGGACACATCAGAACCCCACCTCCACCACTCACTGCTTCCACATTGAGGACATCAGCGGGCCTCGGGCCGAGCAACCCACTACACATGATGTCTCTACTAGGGCACCTCTCAAGGCACTGCCCTCCACCTACTTGTCGCCCACCGCCATAATCCTTCCCTTTGAGCGCAAACTACCACCCACCTTACTGGGAGCCCTCATTAACGCTAGATCACTATCGGCACATGCTCTCGATATCTTTGACCTGATAACCATGCAAAATCTAGACCTATCGGCCATCACTGAAACGTGGTTTCACCAAGCCTATGGCCCAGCCCTCTCTCTAGCCATCCCGGCGATTCTCCATCCTGAGGTGCGATAGACCACTTACCCGAGGTGGAGGCGTCTCTCTCAACTTCAGAGACTCCCTCCAAATCAGATGTTGCGGTATATGCGCAGGGTCACTGTGAGCGTCTCTCGATTAAATTGACCATCACCCCCACTGGCTCCATCACCATAAATATACTTGATCGCCAGCCAGGCCCAGCAGATACCTTCGAGGAAGACCTTGTCCACACCATAGGCACCAATATTAAGCCAACGTCTAGAGTTATACTACTGGGTGACCTCAATCTAGGCCTCCATGACCCCCTAGATAAGGCAGGCACCATACTAGCCAACACCCTCACTGAGCTTGGCTTCACACACTGTATTGCCTAACCCACCCACAACATTGGCAGAACCCTAGATTGGATTGCCGACCTGAACAGCAATATCCTCATCACCTCTAATACCCCCTACCCCTCGTCAGACCATCACATACTGAGCTTCTCTCTTCCTGCACGGACACCATCATTACCTTCCCAACCCACTCTACCACCCACACTAGCCCACAGTTCCCGCAAAATCACTGAAGAGTCAATAGTACACAGCCACATGGGGCTGCGTGTGAAAGTTTGATTGAGCTCCATTGTCAGAAACTGATCATCAGAGGCCAGCCTGATATAACAGCAATGCCATTGTCCTATGATGGCTCTGCTGGGTGTGTCCCTGCAATATCATGGCTGTAACCATGGTATATAATGTCATTGCTTCTTTTAATCTATTGTTAGTAGTGAACATAGACTTTGCCTGCTTTATGTCAGTGTCATACTTATTGCAGGTGTTCCTACGTTAGTGATTCCACATCCATTGATGCCAACAGGATCAAAGGTTATGTGATGTTACTCCCTGTGATGTCATCCGTTATGTGATGTCACTTCCTCTATGCCTGTTATTTTGATCTATTTTTGTCCATGAGTTTCTTTAAGGTTTGTTAATAATATTAAGAGCATTCTTTGGGTAATTATTACTTACTGTATTCAATTGGAATGACAAAAAACGTCTAATCCCATGATGCATTTGGTGGAGATATGAAATCCCAGCTCCCTGCAATAGATTTACAAACCTGAGTCACTGATAAAAACTCCATCAGGCTTCAGTCACACAAATTGCCAAACTTGCGAGAAAACAAATATATGAACACAAGAGGTACATAAAATAAAAATAAAATGAATATATAATTAGAAGAAAACATAGCTTGAGAGTGTTTAGTCCACTAACGCTCTGGCAATCACCCACACCTGGATGCTTGTGTGCCTGAGTCTCTCTCAAGTTGGGGTCCTTATTGTCTTCACCCTACCTGCAAATGCAAAAAAAACAAATGGCTGTTGCTGAGCCTTTCAAGTCTTCTGGTCAACCTTTCCCCGACTTAAAATTCATATGTTTTTGCCGGGTTTCATTTGTAATCATTCCCATGGCAATGTAATTATAGGAATTTGTTTGATTTATCGTTTCCTCATTCAAGACAATGGAGACAGTAGGTTTCTGTTTCCTTTTCCTTGTGATTATCAATGCCTTTGTTTTAGAAATGTTGACCTGGAAGCCATTTTCCATGCAGAATCGTTCAAATATAGCACTGTTTTTCTCAGCTACCGGGGCTCAAAGAAACAAGGACTGCGTCATCGGCAAACATCAAGGTTGGAAATGCATCTGCACCTAATGACGGGGCATCAGAGGACACAAAGTTATTTAACAATCACCAGATAACGATGAAGCAAAACAGTTTGGGGGCAAAGACGCACCCTTGGCTCACGTCTTTCTGTATCTTACATGCCCAGGAGGTTTCACCATCAGCACCCCATCTTACAGTGGCTTCATTTCAGCTATAAAAGAAATGCGTAACAGAAGAAAGAGTAGGTGGAATTTCTAAATTGTGCAGATAGTCCCGTAACTTACTTTGCAGCACACAATCAAACGGTGTTCTCAGATCAATAAACACCACAAAAGGTTCATTTTTCTGAGAATCATGTATTTATAAGAAAATAATGCCTCAAGCTTTGATCAATTGTGCTAATTTTGTGCTGTAAGCCTGCCTGCAGATGATTGATAAGACTTTCCTCCACAATCCAAGCTTCCAGCTGGGACTACACTACCTTTGCAAGGAGCTTGCCTCCTGAATCCATCAAGGAAATTGAGGGGACATTTTTGGAGACCGTCAATTATGAGGATGCATCCCCTGATAAACGGCTCTTTGTACATGGTGCAACTCTGACTTTTCCACTCCATGCTTGTGGAAAACAAATCTTTCAAGGCCCTGATGAGGTTCGAACTCATGACCTTTGGTTTACAGACCAGTGCTCTACCACTCAGTTAAAAGGCCATCTACTACTGAGGTGGCGCTGTGGAGCAGCCCAAGATGGCTGCCTAGCTCCTGAGCTCCGTGTGGGACTGGGCGATATCCGTGTATATCTGCGGCCACACTGTGCGTTACATGCTCATCTCGGCATCACCTTTGCCCCACACCTCAGCGCCTCTGCCGAGCGAAATTCCGGCTCCTCTACGACCCCGGGCGACCTAATTCGGGGTCCTGGACGGGGCGGCCTGACTCCGGCTCTCTCCTCCGCGGTGTTCGCGGCGCCGGCCCGAGCCCCCCCCCCTTCTCGGGGCCTGGCACCTCTCCTGTGCGCTCGATCGGGCGGCCTGACTGGGGGCCCGTGCCTGGCAGCGACGCGGACGCGTCCCGGCCCTCCGCAGGCCGTGAGAGGACTTCGGCTGTGGTCCCTTGCTGGGGTGCGCCCCCGGAGGGTGAGGGGCGGCTACCGGTTGGCCCTACATCCCCGCCCGCCCCCCCCGGGCGGACTGCGGCCCGCTGGGGGACTCGTCAGCACACCGAGGCCACCAGGTCCCCGCACGAGACTGGCTCTCTCCCACGTAGTGGGCGCGACGTTGGCCCGAGGCCTTCCCCCTTCTCAGGGCCCTGCACCTCTCCTGGGCGCTCGATCGGGCGGACTGCGGCCCGATCGGAGACGCGGCGGCCCCCGGGCGTCCTGGGCCTGGGCCTGACACCCCCATGAGCGGCCGTGGCTGGTGACGACGCGGATGCGTCCCGGCCCTCCGCCGGCCGTGTGAGTGCCTTGGCTGTGGTCCCTTGTTGGGAGATCGGGGGGGTGCGCCCCCGGAAGGTAAGGAGCGGCTGCCAGTGATCCCTACATCCTCGCCCGGCCCCCCCGGGCGGACTGCGGCCCACTGGGGGGCCCGCTAGCACAACCCGCTTGAGACTGGCCTGGTGGCGCCCCCCCCCCCAGATTCGCTTCCCGGGTCGCCTGCCTTTGCGGCCGGTCCTCTCAACACTGTGGGCCCTGGGTACTGCCCAACACCAGCACACCCCAGTCAGCCCCGCTGGGCCCTGTTCTCCTTCACCCAAGAGGCCCCCACAGCTGGGGTTCTCCCCCCTGGTATTTCCCCCGCACTCCTCTCTCTGACATTGGGACCACCGCTTACTCCACCCTCGCGCACCAACCCACGATGCCTAGCAAGACCAAGGGATCCTCCAAGGGGGGTGCCATGGATAGATTCGCAAGGGCTGTCCAGAGGGAGGAGGCTGACCGGGCCTTACCTATTACTGAGGAGCTGGAGAACAACGTTTGCCCCTCTCCTGCGGCCCCTGACCTGACCACGATCATGGAAGCTATGGCCAAAAACTTTGCTTCCTTTCACGAGAAGCTTGATGATATCAATGCCAATGTTGCCTCTTTAAAGACACGGGTGGATCAGGCGGGGACCAGGATCACGGACGCCGAAAACCGTATATCAACTAATGAAGATGCTATACATGCGCTACAAGATACTGTGGCATCACTGTCCCAAGATATGCGGAATGTGAAAGCAAAGTGTGAGGATCTCGAGTCGCGCTCCCGCAGGAACAATCTGCGTATTATCGGAGTGCCAGAAAACGCTTTAAAGGGTCGCATGGAAGACGCGGTCGAATCATTGTTGAGGTCCCTCCTGGGTGACCCCGCCATGTCCCCATGCTTCACCGTCGAGCGCGCTCATCGGGCTCTGTCACCCAGACCCAAGCCAGGGGACATTCCCAGACCCATCATAGCCAGGATTCTCAATTACAGAGACAGAGATCTTATCCTCCGCCTGGCCCGAGAGAAGGGAGACCTGCGATTCGAGTCTCACATAGTGAGAATCTTCCCGGACTTCTCTGTAGCGGTCCAGCAAGAGAGGCGTCACTTTATTGGAGTCAAGAAACTACTCAGAGAACGGAATGTCCCCTATGCTATCCTGTTTCCAGCCCGTCTCAAAATCACACACAATGGGAAATTGTACTTTTTCACTGTACCAGAGGAGGCGGTGAAATTCATCGAGGCGCACCTACCGCTTCCCAGCCCGGCGGGAGCTCAGGCTGAGGATGTCTGAGTCGATGCCACACACTAACTGGCCTGCTCTATCTTGTCCGTGGTACTCGTCAATCGGAACGTGGTCATTGTAACAATTCACAACAGTCCTATGGTCTCAGGCCCTCTGTGTGCCTAGCCGGGCGAAGTGCTCGGCTGGCTATGATGGCCTGTCTTCTGATCCGGATACTGCAGAACCTGTCACTGACGGCGTTGCTGTCATGCATATTTGTCCTTAAAGCCGCCCACACGGCCACAGCACACCTCGCTGCATTTGCAATGTTCTTGTTTTTTTGGTTCCCGCTGCTTTGGTGCCCCTGTTGGGCATGGGTAGGGTGTCATCCCTGTTGGATGTCGCCCCCCGACCTCCATGCTCTGGGGAGTGTCGGGTTAGCTGGAGATACCTGCGGGGAGGGGTGGGGGTTTCACACTGCAAGTTGGGGGTGGGCAGTGAGGGTGGGACGCGGGTGGGATGGGGATTGGGGACATGCTTTCGAAAATGGCAGTGGCGGACTGACAGCAGGTTGCGCACCGGATCGCAATGCTCTAATTGTACATCATTCTGTTTCTGCATTTCAGCATCTGTGGTGGGATGTTCACTAAGCTTAATGAGATATATCTGTCCGCTTCGGTCATGGGCACTCTGTCACTGGGAGATCCGGTGACCATTGCACTGGGGGCCGGTGCTGGGGGGGGTGGGATCTGGCGTCCTCTGACGTTGGATCACTATCTCTGGTTTCTCCGCAATGGGATGTTATTGATTGGGATACTAGTATGGCTGTGACGATAATGACATGGAATGTCCGGGGCCTCAGCAATTACACCAAGGGTCGCAGGATCATGGCTTACGCTAATAGGCACCACTGCAAGGTGCTACTCCTGCAGGAAACACACTCCACTGGCCCGTTGGCCAGAAGCATTGCGCCCACATGGGGTCCCCTCAGGTACTTCACGACCTACTCAACAAGGGCCCGTGGAGTGCTGACACTAATTCATAAGTCTCTTAAATTCTCTCTCCACAGAAGCTATATTGACCCGGGGGGGAGGTCATCCTCCATTGCGCCATCGCTGACAGAGATTACCTACTCGTTAACACTTATGGCCCCAATGTAGACTCCCCTGAGTTTATTGATCAGGTGGTGTCCATACTCCTGAGATACGTGGGTGTACAGATCATCTGGGGTGGGGACATGAATTTTATCTTAGACCCTGCCGTGGACAGGACTGGCTCTGCCCCCAGACCCTTAGCGAGCGCAGCGCGCAGGCTCCTGACACACTGCAAGTCACTGGATATCCTGGACAGTTGGAGAGCTCTCCATCCGTTAACGCGGGAATACACGTATTATTCATCGGTACATGACAGCTCTTCTAGAATTGATCTGATCCTACTGTCGGCCCAACTCATTGGTGGGGTTTCAGATATTCGTATACTTGCACGAACTCTGTCTGATCATTCACCGGTCGTACTGATCATTAACATGGGCTTCCAAGCCCCCACCATGAATACTTGGCGCTTTAAATCGGCCGCCCTGCAAGACATCGTTTTCAAGGCAGACATTCTGTCGGATATTCGGTCCTACTTTGAATTCAACTCGCCACAGGACACCACCCGGGGGGTCCGCTGGGACGCCTTCAAGGTTTTCATTCGGGGGGCAGCCATCTCTAGGGAGTCCGGGGTTCTCAAGTCCATTAGGGCCTCCCTGTCGCGATCTGAAGCCAAATTGCGAGATCTTGAGCGGGCCCACCCCACCTCTGTTGACCCTGTCATCCTTTCCCAGATAAGTGAGGAACTGAAGCTGTTCAACGAGCAGGCCGGCAGGGAGGTGCAGTACTTTAGCCGACCTCACGCGGCGCGGAAATACGGTGAGGGGGACAGATCTGGTAAAACTCTGGCCGCCCTGGCCAGGGGGGAGTGGGGGCCAGCCCAAATCACCTGCGTCAAAGGTAGCAATGGGTCGACCCAGTGGTTGGACCAACATATTTTAGAGACCTTCACAGACTTTTACTCCGAACTGTACTCGCAGCCACCCGAACATAGCGAATCGCTGATGCGCGAGCTCCTTGCCCAGATCCCCACCACTGTCGTCTCCCATGCTACAAGGGAACAGCTAGATTCCCCTTTCACCCTGGACGAAATAGTGGAGGCCATTTCCAGCCTTCCGAAGGGTAAAGCACCGGGCCCCGACGGGCTTACGGCCGAATTCTTTCAGGAGCACGTGGCCATATTGGGCCCCGAATTGCTTGAGGTCTGGAATGAATCCCTGCGCCTGGGATCTCTTCCCCCATCCCTACGTGAAGCTGTTATCACGGTTCTCCTTAAGCCTGGCAAGCCGCCCGATGAATGTGGTTCGTATCGCCCCCTCTCACTCATGAACCTAGATACGAAGATCTTCGCCAAGGTGATTGCCAATCGCTTTCTCCCGGTCATGCCTTATATGGTTCATGAGGACCAGTCCGGTTTTGTCCCTGGCAGATCCACATCACACAATATTAGACGGCTGTTCAACGTAATGGCCCGCATAGACCAGAGCGTGAGTGCGGTTGCGGTGACATTGGATGCCCAGAAGGCTTTTGACATGGTTTCCTGGAGACACATGTGGCTGGTTCTGGAAACCATGGGCGTCGGTCCTGGAATGATCTCCTACATCAGATTATTATACACCTCCCCGGTTGCCAGGGTCCGCGTCAACTCTCAAACTTCTACACTGTTTCCACTCTTCCGGGGTACCCGCCAGGGATGCCCATTCTCCCCAATTCTGTTCGCCCTTGCCATCGAGCCTATGGCGGACTTTATCAGGGAACGACACGTGCGCGGGGGAATACCTCTCCGGGGCACCTCCGAGGTGGTCTCCCTATACGCGGACGATGTCCTTCTGTTCGTCAGGGACCCAGATCTCTACCTCGACCCTCTCCTCCGGGACATCACCCGCATCGGGACTTTTTCAGGCTTCACTATAAATTACACAAAGTCCGAACTTTTCCCCCTCACACACTCCACACTCCACCCGGCCACTGAATACCCGCTCAGGTGGTCTCCCAATGGGATCAAATATCTGGGGGTTCATGTGTCCCTGGCCAGGGAGACCCTTCTGGCTGACAACTATGTGACATTGGCTGCACTGGCCGAAACCAAACTAGAGCGCTGGCGCTCTCTTCCCTTATCATTAGCCGGGCGGCTGTCGCTGGTCAAGATGATACTGCTCCCTAAGTTCCTGTACACGTTTACAAATGTTCCCATCTGGCCTGGAAATAGTTTCTTCACTGATCTGCACAAGCTGTGTGCCCAATTCTTGTGGCATTCCGGCGCGGTGCGGAAAAAGTGGGGTGCTATGTCCCTTCCCTATGATAGGGGCGGGTTCACGGCCCCTGACTTGATGAGCTATTGGACTGCGGCGCAGGCACAATTTGCCACATACTGGTATCCTGGTCCTCCTCCCCGCCCGCATGTCAGGCTTGAAATCATTGCCGCCTCCGGTGCTAACATTATGTCCTTACTTCTACACCCGAAATATGAACCTGACTCTCCCGTAGACCCCGTCCAGACCACCTTGTTTGCCTGGAGGCAGATATTCGCTGCTGCCCCCGAGACTCACCCTTACTACAAATGGCTCCCCGCATGGCGGGTCCCCAGTTTGGAACCCACGAATGACTCAGCCCTGGCACGGCACTGGCGGGACCTGGGCTATCTGGCCCTTACAGACTTTTACCCGGATGGGGTATTCATAACGCCACAGACGTGGAAACCAGCCCACTCGGGCTCGCCACTCGAGCTACTTCAGTATTACCGTCTCCGCGCAGCGTTCCGGGCGGCTTGGCCCACTTTCCCCAGCGAACCCCCAGACCACCCTGCCATCTCCTACATTGCCAACTCCGGGGGGGCGCGGGGAGTGGTCTCATCATTGTACAAACTCCTGCTCACTGCTTCAGCAACACCACCCCCCAGGGCGAGGGAGGACTGGGCCTCTGAACTGGGGGTTGTTATTTCAGAGCAGCTGTGGGGTAAAATGTGCTCCCACACCAGTAGGGTCTCCCTTAATTTTCGACATCGCACCATGCAGTACAAGCTGCTGAATAGGCTATACTATACGCCACGCAGACTCTCCAAATTCGCCCACTCCGACAAGCGACTCTGCCCCCGTTGTGGGGCGGAAGATGCCGGTCATCTCCACATGTTCTGGGATTGCCCCAACCTGGCCCCATTCTGGGATGAGATTCTTAAGACCATGTCCGCACTCTGTGATGCGGTGCTTGAGCCTGACCCGATGGGGGTGTTGTTTGGTCAGTGGGATGCTGAGGGCGCCAGAGGAGAGGCCAGGCTATTAAATGTATGCTGTGCAATTGCTAAAAAATGTATTCTTCAAAACTGGAACCGCTCGGCACCCCCCACTTTCCAGAAATGGCTTAACTTGGTGACCTGGTCCCGAGACTGCGAGGAGGACTACATTATTACCCTCCCAGGCCGGTCCCGGCCCAAAAACATTTGGACTGCCTTCAACAGCTATCTCAACGCTCTCGATGCTACCTCTTTGGCTGATAGCACGCCCTAGACCCCATTTCTGTACATTGTGCTCCCCAATATGGCACTAAGCTGATCTTTATCTGCAAATGTATGCTACTGTGTGTGAACATCCCAGTGTAATGTACTTTGTCATGTTTAAAGACCATACTTTCGATCTGATGTGTGTGTATGTCAACTGCCACTGCCAGCAAAAATAAAAGTTTAAAAAAAAAAATAAAAAAAAAAGGCCATCTACTGCTTTTTGACACCCAACAACAAAAAGTGAAAAGAAAAAGTATGTTTTACCTGGGCATATCTCCAGGGATTTGAATTTCTGGTTGTTTAAAAATGTCTGTATATTTCTGAATGTGTTCAGTACGTCATCATATATCTGTGTTGTGAAAACGTGTGCGCTTACGTTGGTGATAAATTGCTGGTATGCGTTGGAGTATGTACTTTTCCGGGTATGTATGTATTGCGTAGGATGTTGATCAGGTTCATGAGTTTAGATATCAGGTCAGAATAATGGCAAAAGGAACACGTAAAAGACAGACAACTGAAAGAAAAAAGAATTTGGGATGTGAGCAAGGGAATTTACTAACTGCACTGATTTTAGATCCGATTATAGTAAAGAATGGAAACCTACACTGGAAAGTCTCAGACTAATTTAATTCTCCATATTCTCCGAAGGAACATATTTTTACATCTCTACTTCTATATCTGTACTCATTCCTGCCTTTCAAAGTAAGGCTGAAAGACTATAAAGAGAGCACCCGATGAAGGTGGGATTCGAACCCACGCGGCCACCTCGTCTGTTTGAGCAATGTGCCCGAGACCCTTGCTTAAAGAAGAGATAAACAATAGTGGTGCAAAGTCAGTGAAATATAGATAATATTTTCCAGAGTAGAAACAAGATGGTCGACTTGTTCTTCCTTAGACAACTATTGATGGATAAACACATCGAGCTGAAGTTCAGAAAAATAAAACAGGAGGTCCTGGAGGGTTCCCAACACTAATCCACAGGGCAGTGCTTGAGCTTTCATATGGCACATCATTAGTATTGAGACCAGGATAATACAAGCTTCAGTTTCACAGTGTTTTGCATCATGCAACGTTTCCTCTGAAGAAGGCTGCCAAGATCAAAGTTCAGATGCTGCTGCTTCCTGTGATGTCATCGAATTTAAATAGTGAGTGATGTCAATAACCCTTATCCAATAACATTTTGCTACATCAACGTCCCTGAAAATAGATAGGGATGTGCAACGCACAAACACTGTAGTCTTCAATAGCATAAGCGGCTTCACCATAATCACCTGCATCTGTCATCACAAGATTATTATGGTCTTTTTCCAGAAGAAATTAGGTCAGACCTTCCTCACTGGCTATCCAGACACCTTGTGCTTGTGACTTTGTTATAGGCCAGAATTCATCGTTAAAAGTTGTACAGTTACAATGTGCAAAGCGACAATGGGCAATATCAGTACCTACTCAACAAATTTGGCTTTGGAGGCCCTGATGTGGCTTGAACTCACAACCTTTGGTTTATAGGACCAGTGCCCTGCTACTAAGCTACAGAGCTTCCTTGGCGTTGGTGCACACCAGTAGCACAATGAGCACACAACAGGATGTTTACTGGGTAGGTATATTTGAAGGGTATGTGAGAATGTATGTATATGTACGTCAGTTGACGTGTATCTTCCTCAGCGATTTTGTGATGAGCAGCTAATTTGTGCATATTCAATGCAATTTTAAGATAACTAATGAGCAGAAGTGATAAGTGAAAGTTGAAAAAAACATGTACATGGCAGCAAAGAGACAATAAGGATATTACCTTTGCTTTTTAAAACTTCTATCTGGATTCAGGCTCAAAGGGTAGTCAACCACAAAGGACGAGACATCCACTGAATTCTCCGGAGCAGATTGCGTTCCTGCCAGTAACGAGAGAACCTTTTATGTGTCCTATCTAATTCTTTAATCAACTAACATGCATATTGTTACTTTTGTCTGCATGTTCTTTGAAAGACAATGGGAATGGTGCTTAGAGCAATGCAGATGTTTATAATTAGCAGTCCATCTCTTAACCATAGAGCAAATGGGTAGTGGGCCAATGGAGGCGATAGATTGGTCATGGGTAACAGCCTTCTTTGGGTCTGACAAAACAACATCAGGTACTGAGTGGAGCATTGGATTTGAGTATTTATCTGGTGTCATGAATACTGGAGGATACAAGCACTTGTTTGGTGGAGGTCAGGAGGAATCCATAGTAATGAAACCTGCAAGAGGTATGGCTAAAAGAAGCTCACATGCTGAATGAGTACATCATCGTGACGCAGCGGGCTACTCAAGGTAAAATGGGATAGGAGCAGATTGCGGACTATAGGACAGGTCTCATCCTGGTGTACTTGAGATGGCCCTATAAAAAAATGCAGACCTTAAATGTTTACTGGAATCCGGTTGCTCTGTACAAAATTGACATAGTCGGGCATATAGCCACCTTACTAGAAGACTAGTTTAGTAGTAACAATTCTCTTTTAAAATCTTTTTTTTATAAACACTAAAGTTAAAGGCAAACATCACTTGGCAGTTCAGTAAGCACATACATGAGAGGCACTGTAGTAACACAGTACAGACAGTAAGACAGGTATGTTCAAGTGGAAAAGTACAGTTAAATAAACCAAAATAGTTTTGTATGAAAATAGATGGGGGAGAAAGAAGAACCAAAATCGTTTTACCAGTAGAGATTCGATTAAGAAGCCCTCCACCTAGTCCAATCACCCCGCTCCTGACCCAGGTCCACCCAAAGATGCCAAAAAGATCTGCAAGGGTGTCCAAATGTCCTTGGGCCTACACACTGGAGAGACTGAGGCTATGTACATTTCTGTCCGGTCAGAGGCGTATCTAAGATCATGCAACTACTCAGCATGTGTCGGTCAACTTTTCAACTTCCAGTATCGAAGAACACATTTCTTTGCTACCCCACCACATGCTACATTAAAAATGTGTGTGACCACCACTGACACTTTGCCTATGTCCCCCAAGAGGTACCTGACTGGTGCTAATGTAGGGGGAATCTCTAACATCTCGTGCAGAGTTGCGGCCACACTTTCCTAAAAGCTGTGTATAACAGGACAATTCCAAAACATGTGCACTGTGTCCGCCGGGGAATGGCTGCATTTCATGCATGCACCGGATGCACCTGCAGTGAATTTAGCTGGTCTTGCCGGCGTGCAATGTAGCTGGTTCAGCAGTTGAAATTGGATCAGCCTATATTTTTAGTGAGTGCAGAGCATTTCAGCCATTTGACATCTGAGAATTGGACCCCCAGGTCGCATTCCCAGCTTGCTCGTACTGTAATCCTCTTTGGCTGAGCATCTACCGCACATTTATACAGTCTACACACAACTTGCCTAGGTTCAACTGCAATAACAATGGCATCTATGAGCAGATGGGTTTCAGGCACCTGAGGAAGCATTGGCCACAACCGTTTTGCAGTAGCCCTCATTCTATAGTATTGCAGGGTAACCATTGGACCGCTACCAAGTTTCACCATATAGTCCTCATGGGAAATAAAGCGCACACCTGGAAAGAGGTCACCCAGCGTCAAGTCGATGCTCGATGCCCAGGATTTCTTTTCTTTTCTTTATTTTATTGTTTGGTTATTAGGCGCTTATACAATGAGAAAATACTATTTCAAAGCACCCACAGGGCAAGGGAGGGAGCAGGAGAGTGAAATACATTAAAAACACATTAAATCACAATATATAAGAGCAGTGGGGGGAAGAGGAAAACAGGACGAACCTACTGTGCCTTGTGAGTATTCAGAACATGCAAGTGCAGCAAGGAAGAAGGAAGGGGGTCAGTGCAGTGGAGTCTGAGCTCATGGGTGAGCCACAGATGAAGTGCTAGGAATGTTGAGTGCTAAATAGCCAGGAGCCGGGAGGGGTGTTAGTGTGAGCCACCAGGGTGGAGGGTGTACGTAGAAGTGCAGATAGACAGGAGCTGGGCCGACTTGGTGTGGGAGGTCAGGGCCCCAGAGGAGGCCAAAGGGGCCAGGACACCAATCACAGCAACTGTGGGATTAGCAGGGGAGAGACAAAGAGAAGGAGGAGCTAAAGAGGAGAGTCTTAAGGAGCTTCCAGAATTTAAGAAGATCCTGCCCAAGGGGAGGATGTTCTCTAAGAGGGAATCAGCTGAGGAAAGCGAACAACGACCTGCCCTCTGTTTAGCAAAACACTTTACGCACAGTGAGTTAGAGCCAGAGGAGCGTAGTGGTCTAGTATTTAGTAAGATAAAGTTGAAGAGAGTGTGGTCCTTGAGCCCAGATTGCATTGTGGATGATACAGAGGGATTTGAATTTAATCCGTGCAGCTACCAAGAGCCAGTGAAGACTTTTTAGTGCAGGAGAGATTCGGCCAAGGATAAGTCTACCTGCCCTATTCTGCATTAGCTGGAGGGGTCGCAGAGTGGGTGATGGTAGATTCAGGAGGAGGCTATTACAATAGTCAAGCCTAGGGTGAACCAGGGATTGGGTCACATTGAGCCTCTGCGGGAAAGTGAGAAAAGGGAGAATTCCTTCGACAAGGAAGAGCTGAAAGTGGGATTTCTTGGCAATGTCTGGAGTGTGAGGGAGGAAGGAGAGAGAGGAGTCAAAGATGACTCCAAGATACCTGGCTTTAGAAGAGGGTGCAGGGGGACAGCCCAAACAGGAAGGCCAGAGTCAAGGGACGAAGGAAGTAGCAGGGGACCCAATGGGAAGGATCTCAATTTTACAGGCGTTGAGGCAGAGATAATTGGTGGTGCACCAGGGCTGGATGGCAAATAGGCAGGGATGATGGAGGGTGCAAGAGGGCCGGCAGCGAGTTTGAAAAAGAGCTGTGTGTTGTCTATGTTACACTGACGTTTTAAGAGAAACAGGAGATGAGGCGTGCAAGCAGATCAAGGTAGATGTGAAAGAGCCAGGTGGAGAGGCAAGTCAAGATCAAAGGTGGGGCACAAGCCCAGGAAATTCCACAGTGGGACTTTTGAATGATAAGGCCCTGTGAGACACAGTCTTTGAAATAACCTAGTGGAGGCGTTACTGTGGTACGTACCGGATCAAATGTTCAAGAGTCTATGTGTCTACCACTAAGTATGACTGCCTTCAGGTTTGATGGGGAAGCGCTAAGCCTCTCAAATGTCACATGTACCACCTCAGGACCTGAAGAGTATCAGAACCCCCATATTGTGCCTGTGACACCTGTGCTGCCAGAACCCCCGATCATAAGGTTACGTAAGTTTCTCCCAGCTCATACGGGCTACACCCAACCCCCATAGAAACCCCACCATCATGGAACGAACCGAAGAAAAGAAAACCATACCTAGCCATAGGTATGTTACTAAAAAAGTATAGAAACTTGGGAAGAACAATTATCTTGAACAATGATAGCTTACCACATCGAGAGATCGGAAGTCATGCCCAGATCTTAAGTTTGGCCTCCAACTGTTGTATGTATTCAGCATAAATATCTGCATACAGAGTATGCTGCTCCCTGGAGACCCTGATAGTATACTTGCAGATCGAGCATCGGAAGAGTGGTGTCCGTAAGAGGGAACAATTCTGACTTGGTTTTATTGACAATATAGCTCTAGTATTTAGAAAATGCATGCACTTCCTCCAGATCATGAACATACAATAAGGTATTGTCATCATACAAGGATATAAATGTAACTGTAAGAATCCAGAACGTGTCAAACTTTGAGGTTATGTTCGTGTGGTCTTCAAAACTAGGCAGGGTTTCCACTTTAATAGGGTTCATGCACCTAGAGGATTTCCGGTATGGTAAATTCTGATACAGGAGACTTTATGGGAGAAAGGGGGCCAGATTTAGTGTAGCCCACAAATGTCTCTGGGACCTCACCCTCCTTGTCCTCCTTGTCTGCAGCATACCGCACCTCACCTGGGGCATTCCCCAGAGCACAACCCCGGGCTCCCCTGCCCAGGTGATCCTCCCCCACTGATCCATCCCCAGGAACTGTATCCAACAGTGATGGCCATGTCCTGGCCACCCGATTCTCGAGGTTGTACAGGGAGAATACCCTCAGGTTGCTCACAGTGCATGGCGTACTGGCACACCATTAGAGACAAGTGCATAGCTGAAGACATTACATTGCCAAATACTTGATGAATGACAACTCCCACAATGTGAATGACTGCAAGAGTACTATGTAGGCCAAGTCCCATCAACCTCAATGCACACAAGGTGCACCATACACAAGCACTGACTTTTGCACATAGACGTAGACACATCAGGACCATAAACATGTACCCCGACCCACCCTCTGCCATGTCTCACACAGTCCATTCATGTCATGACAATTTGGTTTCCCTAGAGTAGCAGCACTTGCTGAACAGTCATCATGGCTTAGCTGTCCATTTTGTCCTCTGAAGTATGGTGTCCATTTTGATCCTATGGGTTTTTCCATCCTCCACATCTTTTTTATTTTGTATTCTGCTTGGGTTTAACAACAATTACATATACATGTTAAGTGACAATACAAAGTTAAGCCAATCATATGTTTGGCCAACTCCAACATTTTGAAAATCAGTCACCTAAAATTAATAATAACTGGACTCAGCAAGCAGACGGCCTTCATGCTATTTTCCCGATACTATACAATTCATCATGCCAAATTCTAACTGATCTAGTCCATTATTACTTCGAGACACTTTACTGCAGCTATTGAAAGAGGTATCTGCGACCTCCCTAGCACTTTACTCCAAAGTGGCTGGGAGGTATGGACCCTAAAATCCTGTATAAATCTTGCAAGGTGCGCAGATCTAATAAGGAGAGCTTGCTTGCATTCCAAGATTAGATGTTCCAGGGACTCTATTTTGTCCCACACTATGCAGAGTATGCATATACACAGATTTCTTGCTATTTTAGACCTGGTACCCATAACACCTATTGTGGGATCCAGATTAAACCTAAGCTTCATGAACTTCTTGTGCATATTAGGACATGGGAATTTCTTGATATATTCCTCAGGTACATTGTAACATTTCTCATGGAGAGCTTGATCTCTGAACAAAGCGAAGTCATTGATGCAATCCCCAGTTGTGCATCAATCATAATCCCATCATTCTGTTCTTACTTTCTCTGCAATGACTATCAAGGTTTCCCTGCTTGGATTTATCTCATCCCGAAGGCTCTCACAATCAAGCATCCATTTTGAGAGTTGGTCGGATACAGGTATTCCTATTCAAGATGGAGTTCAGATGTACAAATAATGATTGTTTTGGGGAAAGCAATATCTTTTGAAAAAACAGTAGAAACCTCAATTTAATCATTCATAATAGAGAGAGTAGCCCCAATGCATGTCTAATAATCCCCACAGGAACACACTCTGGAAAACCCAACATCCTGGGCCATGTCTGACCCTCTAATTTCTGGCACTCATATTCCCTGATTTTCTAAATCTCTTTGTCATACAGAAATGCTGGGATTATTTTTGCCTTATAGTACTGAACAGGCATAAGTGAGATGAGACCATATTTA
Organism: Ambystoma mexicanum; assembly: GCF_040938575.1. NCBI lineage: Eukaryota > Metazoa > Chordata > Amphibia > Caudata > Ambystomatidae > Ambystoma > Ambystoma mexicanum. Next base: position 897,158,921 of record NC_090925.1, read on the forward strand.
AAGTTGAGTTTCCTCATCTAAACTACATACATCCCACTCTTTTTGGTTAATTTCTCAAAGTGCACACCTTTGTGGGGTTTATTGTAAATTGCCCTTTGTGATTACAGGTGTTACGGCTGATACCACCGCCTTTTTAAAATCAGGGCCATTGTGATTACAACCAATCAATGGTGCAATTGCCAAAGTGGTACACACAGTGTTCAAGTGTTACAATGTGTCAAATGCCCATTTTCTACCCGAAAACACTCAACCACTTAGCTCCACATCCTATGGATTATTCTTTTGCAAACACTCCATCTGCCCCGACAACCCACTACTGGTCCCAGAATGCCCTGTGTTCATTTCACAAACCCCGACAATCCCGTTCCTCTGAATATCAATTTCTAAACTCTTGGTGAAATGCAACCTACCCTTCTGAGATGTGCACAAGCTCGAATACGAAGGCCATTTATTCCATATAATACCTCTTGCCCTTCTGCCTCGGTAAAACATCTGGAAATTCTACCTCTCCCCCTTCCCGACACCAACAACAGACAACAGACTAATCCCAGAACCGTTTACTTGACACATCCCAACCCCAGCGTCAGGCAAGATCAGGCAACTGGCCTGAATCGCACACACCTGACGCCCCTTTCCTTTCCCCATAGGGATAAAAGGTGGAGCCAAAGAGCACAGTACGAGGAAGGCATGAAAGATGAATATGACAGGCAGCACAACGAGACGGCTAATAGCAAGCAGCAGTTCAACAGAAGGAAAAAGGAGACGCGAGTGTGGCAAGGACAGAAGCGACCTTGACCTTTTCATCACAGGGCCGCAGAACCTTTGTGGAGAGGAATCTGAGACCAAGAACAATAGCACAAGTGTCCTGCTGCAGATGTCAATGGTACATGGGGCAAACCTTTGCCTACAAGGCAGAGCAGAGGAGGCTCCCGCGCCCGTGATACCGGCCTTGACTTCAAAGTAACCGAAAGCCAAGCCGTTCATCACAGCCAGTGAGTCAAGGGGAGGATCGATAAGGACCGGGCTGTGTTGAGTGAGAATAGCAAAGTGGCAAGTTGTGAAACCCAAAAACTGATTAACTATAATTGAACTGTAAAAGGTGTGAAGGGGAGACCAGCCTCACAGACCAGCCTCAGAGGGAAACCAACACCACATGGGTGCCAACTCAAGAGACTCGATATTCCCATGTGAAAGAACTACAGAAACCAGAAGGCCATAGGAAGGCTGCCAATGGAACTCAAAGTGGTCATATGTGAGGGTCGAGCAAAAGCCCTGTACAATCGAAAGACTTTGATCCGTAACTTGGCTGGAAACAAGGGAAGTGAATCTTGTATGGTAATAAGAAAAGGTATGTGACTCCCGCAAAACATTTAAAACAGCAGAAAATGCAGAGAAGGTTCCGAGCCCAGGCGAGGGAGATCTGGGCTGAAGCTAAACTTAACACTGACAGTCAAGAAAGGTCTGAGCCTGAACGAGGGAGATCCAGAGGTGAAGCCGTCACCCAAGGGCTGGCAGTCAAGAGAGGTCCTGAGCCCGAACGAGGGAGATCCAGAGGTGAAGCCATCACCAAAGGTCTGGCAATCGAGAGAGGTCCGAGCCAGAACAAGGGAGATCCAAGTAGTTAAGCTATCACCCAAAGTTTAAGGAGAAAAGAAAAATAGACGAAAATAAATACTATTGAGAAAGGGTCAGCTCAGAAGATGGGGACCCACGGGTGAAAACCATCACCCTATTTTTTTTTTAGAAAGAGTAAGCCTAGAAGCGGGGTACCCAAGGGTGAAGCCATCACCCTATCTGAACTTTGTATTAAACCTGACAAGGGTCAGCCTAGAAGAAGGGGAGCCCGGGGTGAACTCATCACCCAGGGAATATTGGGAATGAATTTATCATTTTGTTAAAGGAACTTTTGTTTTGTTGTTTTGAGCACCTCAGGCCCTCGACTGCAAGTTACTTTCGAGAGGAAATGAGACTTGGCCATCGAAGAACCTGAGAACTGAGAAGATCTGTCGTCTCGTGCTAGAGAAGCCCGAGACAGTACTGTGCTCGAATCTCCCATCCTACCCCATGCTAAAACATGGGGAAGGGAGACTCAAACCACTGCATCCTGACTTATTTTCTGAGAACACTTCTTTCTTTCATTGAGAACCACCCACACCCCCTTTGTGTAGTAGTTGTAAGGTTTGCAATAGGTTTTTAGTCTAGGCCCTTTTACTTTGATATGCCACTAGGACTGCCTTATTTTTCATTTGATGGTCGACGCCTGTCCCCATCTTAGATATAGGTTTAGGTTACGTTTTTTTTCCAAACCGCACGTCATTTTCATTGTTCAATAAACACCCTTGAACTGTGATTACTTGTGTCCCATGAGTTTCTCACAGTACGGACCATGACAATTCTTTTGTCGGTTTGACAGGTGCCCTGATTGCGTTGTGCTGCCTTGCATGGCAGGATGCCCTGTGTCATCACATGGTAACAGTCTGTGTAACGGGGTGTGGCAGTCATGGTTCTACTCCTGTTCTGTGCATTTCTGTTGTTGCTTCATGGGACTTGTAATTGTTTCACATTGCCAATACCTACGTACCCCAGGTGTGTGGCGGTTATTTAGCTTATCAGATCTGCCTACTACTTATCCACAAGCCAGGTGAGCTGTGCTCTGTGTCTCTCTGTGTACGCTGGTAAGGTGCTGTTCCTCAGTATCATGGAATCATGCGTGGCCCAGGGTATTGGGCACAACAGTGGCTGATTGTGAGATCTTTATCACATGTCATTTTCACATTCATCGAATGGTACTGTTTCCTGTTCCGGTATGCCTGTTCCGTTGCCTGGGAGAGAAGCAATGCCACATGTGTGCAGTCCAATGCCGCTATGGTATTGGGGAAATGGGTAATGGTGTAGAAACCTGCTTTTGCTGCATGCACCTGCGTCTGGTTACTGGGCAAGAGGCAGAAAATGATGAAAATATAACACATGGATGAATGAAGAAGGTAAGAAGGAGGAGGATTGATCTCCTAAAAAGTCTAAAATTGTAAAATATGAATTTGGTTGCATCCAAATGTAACCCTTGAAATACGGACCTTGCATCTAGGATGTTAACAGAGAACATAGTAACTACAAAGAAATTATCTTCTTTGTGTTCCTTTAGTTATTAGATAAGAAACCAGAGTGTGTTTTTATCACCAGATCTAAGTTACTCCAATTGCTTCAAAAGATACTGCAATGGAAGGTGATAACTGCACAGTATTTGGAATTAGTGCCCTTTGTTCAGGAGAGTGTAAGTGGGATTCATAAAACACTTTTGTAAATTTCACATCCAATGGAATATAGCTCAAACCTTGGTAGTAAAGATTAATCTCAGAGACAGCCAAAAATAACAACATGTAAAGAGGCAGTATGAATAAATACCTCTAAACTCAATAATATGAACAACTGGTCCTGGCAAACAGCGGCATTACAACCACTTATCTTCAACACCCTAAACAAAGATGTTATAGGTGACAATACTTAGATCATGGCCACTTGGAATATTGCTGGGGGCAGGAAATGTATGAATGAGGAGATAACAGATCTTTTAAATGTCTGTTTACAGAAACATTATTGGTAGAGAAATTTAATTGAGCAAACTTTCGTTGTTATGAGAGTCTGTCCGAAACATCCATTAAGGGTAAACAACAAGAGGAGGGGGTTAATGAATTTGGTTGGGGTATTTCATCATATATTTCATGTTCAATTAGACCCAGGCCATAATGATATTTGAATTATAGGACTTGGTTCACATACGAATGATGTTCCAGCAATTATTGTAATACATTTGTATATACCACAGGAACCAATCTTGATCTAATTTTAGAATCCATTTAAGTAAGGTGTATTTCATTAAGATTGGAATATCCAAAAGTTCTAATACTTGTAGCTGGAGATTGGACTGCTGCAGTGAATTTCAAAATGATGGATGATCATTTGGAACAGCACAATCCATGCTATAACTCTGGAATGCCAAAATGGCCTTAGATGATGCAGAATAAGGGGGCTGCTTTGTTTTTTGTGTTTTGTAAACACCCTAGATTTGAGGCATTCAAATTGTAGAAATATGAATGAAGTATCTGCTGTGTATACATATTGGTGAGATATCAGTAAACTAATTCTGGATTATATTATAATCTCCATTGAACATTTTCATAGAGTTGATTTTATTAAGGTAATTTCATATTTTGAAACGGACCTTCGTCCTTTGGTGTGCCAAAGCAAATGGTAAGCAAGATGTAAGGTGACCTAATCGCATGATGATCTCCTAACTACTAACAATGTGGCCAGAAAAACGTGGTCTGCAAAAACTTGAGATTGTTTGAAAAGAATATGTTTGATTTGGTGAAATTATGGGCCATGGATGTGACAGCGGATACTCAAAGTGATGTAATTGCTTGTGACTCTATTGTGAATGATATTCCATGGCATGTTAGAAGGTTCTGTCAAAAGAAATTACCTTTTTTGAAGTAGAGGTAAAATAATAATGGGCGGTATGATTATGAGGTGAAGGCATATAGAAAAGAATTGACTTATTTTTCGCTCGATTCACTTTTAGATATTACCCAAATAAGAATATGCTGAAAATTTAAATGTTCAGAAAATATCATAATTTGATAAAATGGAAAAATAGTGTCTTTCAGGGAAATATTTGGGATAAACTAATAATAAAAATGTGTTTGGCAATATATAATTAGAGGGTTGTGGGCCGTCTGGCAATGTTAAGTCTCATTACGTACAGGAGAAGGCTTTATAAATGTATAGCAACCATTACATAAACTAGCTCACACAGTGTTTTGTGAAGAGGTTATAGAAATAAAAAACTCTAAATTAAATAATATGAACGGGTCAAGGTTAGCAGTATCATTACAACCACTTACTCTTCAACAATTATAGGTGAAAACAGTTTAAAACAATTTGAATGTTCAAATACATATTTATCAGAAATTAACCCACCTATTTTGCCAGTTACATTTTCATGGGAAGAGTATTGTTGGACAGAGTCTTGCCAAGCTATATCTAGTAAGATGGTACATGTGAGATATTCTACTGGATTCCACTTAAGGATTTTTCTTGCGTTTATACAATTAGATTGTCGGGCCACCGAGCCCCTAGATGATAATCTATGCGCCTTAGCGAGATTTGAAAACATAACACCATTGTGCGACAAATAAGTCTTGGAGACTGATCTAATATGCCAGAATTAGTCAATAACACCCATTTGATTTGGGAATCAGAGTTTGCAACTTTGAAATCAATTTAGACAATGGCTTCTCCATTTGTTGCGTGTTTGTATCGATCAAATTTTACCGGTACATTTTCCTTGGGTGCTAATATGGGAATGATTTCAACATTTTGTTGGGTTAGGTCTAGCGTCAGTTCTTATTGGTTCAGTCTGACTGGTAGAACTGCCCCTTGGAGGCCTCTGGTAGAGTTATCCAAAGATTTAGATGGAGAAGAAGTGGGCATAGAGTAATGCATAACAGAATTTTGGTGTCACAGCTTTCCTTTCTACCTTTTGCTTGAAAAACCCATTTCAAGAGAGCATCTGAGGAGGTTCGAACTTCCCTGGCTGGGCTGCTTTCATGCCGGCTGCTCTCTTCGCAGTCCTTTCTCTATCTTTATTTCCTGTAACTGGATCCTCCCCAGCATAAAGTCCTTCTTCTCAACTCAGTACTTTAGTAAGGCAATCTGTTATTATTTCGCCGGTTTCTTTGGCTCTTCTTTGTCTGGGTTGTGTTAATTTCTGAATCAAAGTTGGAAGAGAAATTACCGTATAACATGGATTTCTGACAGGGACTTGGTCCCAAGGGAAAAGAGGTTAGGGGATTGCTTCACGGAACGGGAGTCCCTATCCCCAGGCAGAGAGTCTCTCCCTGTGAGGTCTGACTTCCTACCAAGCCTACGGGGACTATAGGGTAGCAGCCTCACCTCCCATGCCTCACAGGGAAGAGCTCCCATCCTGGGGAAAGTGACAAAATCCTGCCAATCATCACATACCCTTCCCCTAACGGAATTGGCCCCCACCATCTTCACCGAGAGGAAATCTGAAAAGAAAATCTACATTCCCCTGCTCCTTTCCCGTCCTATGTTCACCAGAAAAGCAAAAGGGATGGAGATCTAAAAATCAACGCATTATGTGGGGATTAGTATCTTTCCTCAAGCTTAGCCAAATTCAAGAAGAATCGTCAGTAACTAGTCTAAACTTACAACCAGTTAAATAGTATCTTAAATATATTATAGCCCGCTTGATGGGAAGGGCCTCTTACTCAATAGTGCCATTGTTTTTCTTGAGAGAAAAGAGCTTTCTGCTAACATATAATACAGGATGTTCCACCTCATCATATTCTTGGGAAAGGACCGCTCCAAGTCCTACCTTAGACTCATAGGTTTGTAGTATGATTTCCTTTTTGAAATTACGAACCTTTAATACTGGCTCAATTCAGAGTATGTGCTTCAGTGTGTCAAAGATGGTCTGATCTTGTTTTCCCATCATTACGTTTGCGTTCTGCATTCTTTAATTCATCCATTAGACATGATGTTATCATGGAATATCGAGGGATAAATCTACGATAACACCCTGTGAGACTCAGGGATGCGCTAAGATCTTTCTTCGTCTTAGGTGCAAGGGTTTTTTGAACAGCTCTTCCTTTTTCTATCTGTGGCTACACAAACCCATATCCAACAAAAAACCAAGATGTTTCACGACTGACTGAGCCAGATGGCATTTTTTGGGATTGGATTTCAACACTGCCTTTCTCAGCGCCCTCATAACTTCATATAAATGGAAAGAGATTCTTTCCAGGTTTGGCTGTGGATTAAGATGTTATCTAGGTATGCGTCACTAAAATGGGAAAAGGGTCACAATACCTTATCCATCAACCTTTGAAATGTTGCTGGGGCCCCATCTAGTCCAATAGGGAGACCTTTGAACTGAAACAACCCCCACACAGTAGAGAAAGACGTATTTTCCTTGTCATAGGGAATTAATGGGACCTGCCAATAGCCCTTGGTCATATCAATCATGGAGATATAAGCCGCTGTTCCCAGTTTGAAAATTAAATCATCAATCCTAAGCAAGAGAATTGCCAAACTGGAGATGGAGTTAATCTTTCTGAAATCGATACAGAATCTCCACGACTGATCTGGTTTTGCGGCTAGGACTATTGGCGAGGACCAAGGACTTTCAGACAGTTCTATAATGTATGGCCCCAACATGTTCTCCACATCCTGAAGGATTGCTTCCTTACTGACTTCTGGAATATGATAGGGCTTCAGGTTTACCACCTTTCCTGAGCGGGTCTGAGTGTGGTGCATTAAAGATTTAACCCTTCCTGGTTCACTATTAAAGACATCAGGAAACTGTCATAACAGGTCTTGGATGTCTCCTTGTTGCTGAGACGTTAAGTCAGGGGAGACTATGTTGTTTTCTGGTACTCCCTCAGTTAGAAGGGTAGCCATGGTCATTGAGCTGGTCTCCACAGGATCCACTTTCGATTCTTTCAGGAGACTGATATGGTAAACCATGGTTCTTCAATCAGGCTGGATAACAAGATAGTTATACAGTCCTTTTTTCTCCAAAATCTCATAAGGCCCATACCAATTTGAAAGCAGTTTTTGGCCTGAAGCGGGCAAAAGAGAAAGTTCCTTTTGTCCTATAGAAAAAGGGCAGCTGACAGCCTTTTTATTATATTGAGCATCATTTTTCCTGGGCTTTTGCTAGATGTTTATTGACTAACTTCCTTACGATAATCATATGTTCTTTAAAACGCTGGACAGTTTGGGAAATAGGAAGGGCTGCCTCCGCTCTCTCATCCCAGGTTTCGCAGAGCATATCTAATACATTCCATGGGTCACGCCCATAGAGAGTTCAAAAGAAGAGAAACCCAAGGGAGCCAATTGGGACTTCCGTGTAGCAAAAAGTGTCCATGGGTTCATCGTATTCCAATTGTTTCTGTGAGCCTCAACCAGCATCTTAAGAATGTTTTTCAAAGTCTGGTTAAAGCACTCCACTAATCCATCCATTTCCGGATGATTAACAGAGGTACGGAATGTTTTTATCTGGAATATTTCCTTAACTTTGGCCATCAATTTGACATGAACGTGCTGCCCTGGTCTATTGCAATCTCATGAGGGAAACTCCTTGTGGACAGGAAGGGAATCAGATGCATAAGAATATGTTAAGAGGTGTACTTTTTAAGGGGTAAAGCTTCAGGGTAACGAGTAGCATAGTCTAATATTACTAAGATGTATTTATTCCCCCAATTATGAAGGTTTTGAATTTCCTACTATGTCCATTCGGATCCTAGTGAAGGATACCTCAATAATAGAGAGAAGTTGTAGGGGAGCTAGTGGCACGGTTTGTGCAGCTGTCTTTTGACATAAGGCACAGGTAGCGACAAACAGGGGTGTTGCTAGGTCTGGAAAAGATCCGGGGCTATGCTAATTTTGGGACTGTCGGGACTGGGGGCTAGCTAACCTTTTTGGTTGTAACCACTGAGCTTCATCCGGGGCTACAACCAAAAAACCCGGGGCTATAGCCCCCTAAGCCTCCCTAGCCACGCCTCTGGTGACAAAGTTCTTCACGTCCGCATGGACTTCTTACCAATGAAATTGGAGAATGACCTGTCCTTGAGTTTTCGTAATTCCAAGATGCCCACATGTGAAATGTGAATGAGTCATTTCTAAGACCACCCGCACATGGCTGCGAGGTACTACGAACTCTGTTCTAGATATACCCACAGTTATCATATCCCCTCGATACAAAAGCCCATGCTTAATGAAAAGAAATCCCCCCCCCCCGTGGCCTACCCTCAGCCTCTGCAATGACCTTGGAAAATGCTTCTGCTAAAATTGGATCATTGTGTTGGGCAAAGGCTAAATCAGGAATAACCTCTGCCTCTTCAACTAAGAGTCTTAATGTTTCAGGTGGATCTATGTCAGCTTCCCCAAAACTCTGTGTACCTCTCTCAGTAATATCTTTCTCCTAGGCCTCAACGGGTATGCGAAACACTGCATTCTCCAAGATCCCATGCACGATTTTCTCGTCAATTTTTATATCATGGGACTGATTTCCATTATTGTGGATTAGCACTTTAATGTCACTTCGGTAGTCAGGATCTATCACATTGGGCATTACATTCAGGCCATACTTCCAAGCCGATACAGATTTAGAAGCTAATTCGATATAGGTGCCTTTTGGGGGAGATAGAATTAGGCCAGTGGAAACTAATTGAAATTCACCTACAGCAATGGTAACGTCGCTGTTACTGTGAAGATCAAAACCAATAGAGTCGGCAGTGGCAACAGTTGGATTGGAGGGTTTAGGAGTATAGCTTGCTGAACTTAAGGGAACCACAATTTTTATCCGTTGGGAAGGATCCCACTCTGACACCATATGTGGTGTGGTGGAGTAAGGAGTCAGACACCGGGGTGGCATGTTTCAACAAGTTTTATTTTTAGAAATAGAGAAAAGGTCCACCTCTCCCTATCTCTAAAGGGTTATACCTACCTAATCAAATATAAACTCTGTGCTCATCTTTAAGATGTTTGTCCAAATGAAAAGTGTCCATCCTCTGTCCAAAAACCTACTCTAACCCTACCACTAGTTTGCAAAAGGGTTCAGCATCCAAATTAAAATAGTACCAGGAGAATTAGTCCTTTCTCCAGGTGAGCTGGCTCAGTCTTTATCTCTTTTCCAACATTCCTTTGACTAGCTTCCGATTAAAAGAAGAGAGTATGGTCAGGAACATTACTCCCTTCTACTGACCCACCTCGCACAGCCTTCAGTGCTGTCTTTGCATATTCTTTGGCAAAAGTCCTCCAAAGTCTCTTCACTTCTTCCCTGTGGCTTCTGAAAGCTTGCTTTACAATTCCAGTAATTCTTCCTTGTTTTATGAAGGTATGAAGATTATGGCCAGGTAGCACTTGTTGTCTAGGATTATCTTTAATCTTATTTGGTTTATTACAGTGATGAGGGAGATTCCTCTAAATGCACTCTTCTTTCTTAGACCTTTGGACATCACGACTGTGATGAGGGAGCTTGCTCCAGAGGCTCTCTTGGTTCTCTGGGAATCACTGCTGTGATAAGGGAGATCACTCCCGAGATTCTTTTGACTCTTGATTCTCTGCGTATCACTACTGTGATGAGAGTGATTACTCCCAAGGCTTTCTTGACTCTTGGTTCTCTGGGTATCACTAATATGACAGGGAAGATTACTCCTGCGGTTTTCTTGACTCTTGGTTCTCTGGGTTTCACTACTGTGATGAGAGAGACTACTCCCAAGGCATTCTTGACTCTTGGTTCTCTGGGTAACACTACTGTGATACTGGAGATTACTCCCAAGGCTTTCTTGACTCTGGAGCTGCCCCAAACCCCTAGCGGGTCTCCCACTACTGCTGTTGCCTGCTGCATGTTGGGACTGCAACAGTAGTTCTTCCTGGGGTGATGGACTGACCCACGTTGCTTTACCGCTGTGTGCTTTCCTCACTCCGCTCCCCGCTTTGTCCTTGTGTCTCCGCAGAGATTTGGGCGGCATGACTTTGGCATAGTTGCAGCACCACACGTTCCACCTCCGTGAGTTCATGCCACCGCTGGCTTCTCTTCCCTTCTTTCACTGGTCAGGAGCTTGGCTTCCAATGCAGTGCTCTGCCGACCGTTCCTGGTTATCCCTGTCACTGGGGATCAGCGTTCTTGCAGCTTAGTGTTCCCAGATTTGAACTTCCCGGGCTGGGTTGGCTTCACACCAACGGCTCTCTCTACTTTGCAGTCTTTTCTCGCTCCTTATTTCCTGTAGCCGGATCCTCCCTAGCATAAAGTCAAAGTCCTTCTTTACTGTTGTTGAGAGAATCTTTATGCCTCCTTGGGGATGACTCTTCTCAGTACTTTGGTCAGGCAAGCTGTTATTATTCTCCAGGTTTCTTTGTCTAGGTTGTACTAATTTGTGAATCAAAGATGGAAGAGACATTACCATAACAGACAGTAGTAATATCAGGGATTTATGACAGGGACTTGGTCCCAAGGGAAAAAGGGGTTAGGGAGTTCCATCATGGAAGGGGAATCTCCATCCCGAGGAGGGGAGTCTCTCCCTGTGAGGTCCCCCTTCCTACCAACTGCAGACATAGCTCTGGACCTTACTTCATGCAGATCACCACAATTGAATTACAAATTCAATATAGGAGGATGTGATTTTGAAATGGTATTTGTTGACAGAGTTCCTTGTCCAACCGTTGCTTGACCATTGTTTACCACTATGTGTTTCTGAGTCACATTTGTTTTACATCACACAATTACTGCAGATTTAAGTGAATTCCATACAATTTTGCATTGCAACAAAGATTATAATACTCCAGAAAAGTAATGAGGTTTTTCACAACTTCCATGTATCTCATTAAGACCTTTGGTTTGCACTCTGTATGCTGTGGTTGAATCCATAGAGTGATCCCAGGTGTGTAATCAGTAAGCACAGCTAGCACAGGACACTAACAACATTCAAGCTTATAAATGGGTGGCAAGGGGAATGTCTTCTATCTATATAAGAACTAGAAATGCAGAGCATGTTCCTCTTTGATCACCAAGGGTGGGATTGGAAAAGGTAAGTGACATGTTTGCATTCAAATGTCACACTTCCTTAAAGTGCCTCCTTACTGCCACAAGGTCATCCTGATTTGTCACTGTATGTAGTCATCTTGCCTCGTGCCATAGGAATAGTCCCACTTTCGCATTTTCCTCCAGCAGCCGCTAATTATTTTAAAGTTTGGTATCTAGCAACAAATTGAGCATCTTTTTGACACGCACATTTATTAGCCCAGGCAAGATACAACTTACAATGATGATATGTCATCAAAGTAGGAACAAGGGAATTTATGTTATGCTGAAAAACGTACAGAGGTGAAATCTTACAAGTTTACTTCAAATGGCCTCTTTTTTGCTGGTATTTCTGCATTGTGGAACATTGCTTCCCAAGCCCTCATTAAGCTGTTAGTTACAAACTGCAAAGCCTAAATCTTTTTATTTAGCGCCGCCTGCAAAAGGCTGTAGTATTGTAAGGCAGCAAACAGCAGGTGTTGCTATTATCCATTCACTTGGAGTCATGTTCTGCAATATTGTCGTCTTCGACCCTCAAATACAACAGCTTTCAAAATACCATCAGAAAAGCAAATAAAAAAGACCCCACATCCTATGTCTCTAGACCCTCATTTTGTACTCGATGGCCCCCTTCACGAGTGTGGCGGTAATGGAAAAAACAGGCAGTATTTGGAAATAACATTGCATTTATTCATTTAATTAATAGTTGAGTTTAGTTTCTAAGCGCGGATCTGGGATTCATTCGAACCTCTGTTGCTCTGTGTGGTTTTGCTTTCAAGACCAGCGCTTTGCCCCTGTGCTATCCTCTGCTCACCTCGTCACAGAAGATGCACCTGCAGGCATCCGGTATTCCCTGAGAATATCACTTACACTGATCACTGCTGCATTATGAAGTCACAAATCTGATTTTTTACTGCAATTTTTACCTCCAGCCAAAAAGCGTACAAAAAGTTTTAAAAACGACCCTGATGTTGTTCAAAATATTTTATCTCCTATTGAAGTTAAACACGAGTGCTTACCGTCAATGAAGCTAGACAGGGTTTTATGGGGACAATCACAGTGAGTGCAAAGTAGATCTTTTCTAATGACCACCTGATCTCCACCCTTGAATCTAAGCAGATACAATCTGCAGGAGGGTCGGAATTTACTCTCTGTGCTTTCAAAGATATCAAACGAAAAAACGGGGTCCCATCACAACAACCCTGATTTTTACGGGTATTCTTGAACAAGCATGGGTTGGCATGGAACAATTCGATCAACAGCATCTTGTCTACTGTAAATGTTGCAGGATTTTTAATCCAATATGCATTACTCTGATTTTGTTTTCATGCGTGAAGATCCCTTGCTGGCAAATTGACCACCCTCCCCATTCGTTAGCTCCCAGCTCTCTTGTTTCTCTCCTTCCCTGTGTTCTGCGCCCCTATAATTGCACCTCCCGACCCCCCTTGCTTCCCAAATCTAGGTCCGCGATCAATAAATACTCTAATAGTAATAATAATCAAATGCACTGCTCCTTTGTTCTTTTAGTCAAAAGAAACTCTACTGCACAGACTCATGAGATGGAAAATGTATTAGCAATGTATTATTCCCATAGTCTGATATCTGATAGATGCTGTAGCAGTCTCACTGTGGTGTAAGTCAACACTGCATAATCAAACAGTTCAAATACCCATATAAAATAGTGTATGGGTAGAGCCTAGGGGTTGCAAAATGACATTTTCATTGCTCGGGTATATCTGAGCTTCACTGTAGGAATGCACTTTCTCTCCGTTAACCAGTCACAGCGCTGGCCACCACCTGGTGCCAGAAGTGTAAACATACACGATGGGTCTGATTTGGACATACTGCCCATTTTATCTCTATTATTTGTCACCAGGATGCATGGCTTGAATGCTTATTTCAAACTTTTGTTATTTTTAAAGTGCGTTCACTTCCTTGCTACTCAGACCAGAGTCAGCCAAGCTGGTTTTGTGAGTTTCGGTCTCGTCAAAAGAGAAGTCGTTATAGATGACACATAGGGCCTTATTTACAAATGCGTTTTTCAATGGGAAAAACCCCATTGAAAAGGGTGTTTATAAATGAGGACCAGAAATAGTAAGAAAGCAAAGGAAACACAAACGAATTTGGGGATCCCAAATCAAATACCAGTTCTGGTTGGCAGCCTGGTGCCAACTAAAAGAGAGAGTAGGCAGCGTGGGAACCCTGCTAGAACCCGATGATAGTTGATGCTATATAGGTATGCCACTTGCCCAAGAGTGGATTAAGCAGCTCAGGTTTACTCCTTCTATGACTAACAAGGCACGAAAAGCTGTATGGAGCCAGAGCAGGAAATGGTTCCGAGTTCACCCCGCTCTCTCACTCTATCCAGTCTCGGCCTCTTCCTCGCTCCCTGTGGGTGCGCCTGCGCCTCCCGTTGTCAGAATGGCGTTTGTAAGAACCGCCCACGCCGTGGCTGACGGCACGACTGGAGGAAAAAAAATAAAGATATAGGAAAGAGCGCAGGGGTGCTGTTTTTTATGGTTAAATGTAGAACGAGAGCAGCAGAGAGCAAGGCAACCCCGGAAGTGGTCCCTGGCCTGGTATTTGTGGATAGTAGTTGTCATCCCATGTTTGTTATTTTGTACGTTTTGGTAATTAAAGAAACAGTTAATTGCTGTTAATCTAAGGGTGACTCTTTTCAAGAAGGAAGGGCATTTTGAGAGACCATGTGGTGTGCATTCTTGGCAAAAGGAGCAATTTAAAATGGGACATTTTTTAAATTGTACTAACATTGTGACTTGGCCCTATTTAACAGTCATACTAAGATTGTTCCATCTGTCTTACATTATCAAATCCTAGAATCGTAGCATAACTACATACATTATTTTCTGTTATATTATCATTGCAAGATGGACATTCTGGTTCACTCTTATTGTATGCTCTTAAAGTTTGCCAGCCCAGTTCCCCTGCTGTAATTCATACTACTGCTTGTCACCGCATTGCAAAAATGCCAAAGAGTCATGGCCTGTGGAGGGAAGTCTTGAATTGGTCCATAAGCCACTAGAACTCTGTTAAAGGCACATGTGCTTCAGGCCCCAAGTCAGGTGGTGTTCAGAGTTAGGCACAAGTGGATTATGAGGAGGCTGCAGTGATATCATGGAGGTTAGTATGGCATGTTTCACTCTACGTGACGTGATGAACATATGGAGTTTGGGAGCAGCGGGTTGCAAGGAGAGGGAAGGCAAGCCCCCTCATGCCGGTGCGATGTGTGGTGCACATACCAGCCACTTCCATCTCCACCCGCTCTGGCACACCCTAAACGGCTTGCTCCCCCTCACGTTCCATGAATAGTGTTGTGACATTGTGCATGCAACATTTTCATAAATACCACCTTTGATGCACTGTGTTGGTATCATTGAACAGTGGAAAGAATCATATCATAATTAATTTGAACAATGGTAAGGGTACTTCCCTTCTGATTAAATGTTTAGATTTGTAGATGTAGTCTGGTAGTAAAGGGGACAAATAGCACCAACGAGGGATCCTGGTTGCTGTTCATAAAACCAAAGAGTGTTTTGGGAACTTAATAATGACAAAAGATCTTTATATTTGAAAAATATGTCTATCACAAAAGGATCATATACTTGAATCACTAAGTAGGTAATGCAGTCTCGCCTTGTGCTCATTTCTTTATTTACAACAATCAACCCTTAGGAACCATAAACCATATATATTAATTCCAGAATCCTCAAAATTTGAATGTGAGGATAAAACAGAATCAACATCTGTCACTCAATTGCTATCCAGAGATAAGGTTTCCATATCTATGTGAAAAGGACCTTGCTGGGTTTGGGAGCTACTGAGATTTGTGCAAGTTCATGCCCAGTCCCCAGTGCACAGACATCCCTACAGAATTATATAAATAATATGTTCACTCATACTAGGGGGCCATGACATATTCCACATGTTTCTTCTAAGCACTATAATAATAAACATTCAATTAATAAGAAATGTAACTCCCAGCGGCAATTCATTACCAAAGGCTGTGGTTTGCAAATTGAATGTGAAATAACAGGGAAGACAGCTCAGCCGGTTAAGTGCTAACTGCAAGTCACTGCTTTGAATCCTAGTAAGGACTATTTAATCTTTTATCCTTCTGAAATCGACATATGAGTATTGATTTTGGTTGCCAGAAATAACAATTATATATAAGTGTGCTGGCGAAAGTGCTATGGAAAGAATGGATTATTATTAATGCCCAACTATTAGCACCAATTGAATCTAAGTATAGGCTCAGACTGTTGTCATAGTCCTAAATGGGTATCGATTGAAGTGTAACTTCTCGGACTCTTATTCAACCTCACACACACCAGTATAAAAATCCCAGAGTCTTGGCTGAACGACTCTATTCCATCTGAGGCCACTCTAGCCACTTAGCTAATTACCACATGTTGCGGAGCGATCGTCGGGGTAAAAAGGGTGGGGGTTGCCATCATTTGTGACAAACGCCTACAAGTTCATCTAACTCCCAGTGAGTCTCCTGATGAATGTGAAAGCCTTATGGTGAAACTTCAATCATAAAGTCTCTCTTAATAAGCTTACCAAGGCCAATACACCTGTTATCGTGCTTGGTGATTTTAACCTTTGTGCTTATGATCCTTCTGACAAGCCAGCAAACTCCCTACTGACTGCCCTTGACACCTTGCGGTATGTACAATGGGTGTCTGGACCTGCCCATACTGGTGGTCACACTATTGACTGGATTCTGTCACACCGTCTATCCCTACCCGATGCCTCAGTCTCTGCATGTCCATGGTCTGATCTCCACCTTCTTTCCTCGCTGGTTCACCCTCCGGCCTCCCCCCATGAAGTCAATGCTACCCCAAGACTTATCAGAGAATCTAGAAATCTGAAAAGGATCATCTGGGAGCAATTATCCTCCATTCTCAAACCTAAATTGATTGCTCTTCAAATGTTTGGTAATGTGACAGATTTGGCCTTTTTTCTTACCAATACAGTGAATGAAGCTGTTGATGTTCTTGCCCCTCCTCAGACCGGATTGGTTAAGCTGCAGTCTAATATGAATACTTGGTTTAATGAGCATGTCCTTAATTTAAATTGGGTAAGACTCTTGTAACCAGGACTCACGTCTGGCAGAGAGTCTCCCAGGACCCCCCTTGTTATCTTCATATTTCAAGTAACTTTGGGTCTCACCCTAACTTACTAGGGGAATCCAGACGTGGACCCCTTGCTCACTATTCTTAGGGAGGCACAGCTACACCCTACTGATGAGGTTCAACCAGACCGAAACACGTGTCTGGGGTTGCTGTTGGTACTCTTGTTCAGAGGAGAATTGCCTAGCATTTCGGTGCTGGACTGCCCCAGGGCAGGACAAAGACTGATATGTTTGGGATATTTCTTCTCTGTGAAAGATAGTGAGCTAAAGACTCTGGGTAAGACTCTTGTAACCAGGACTCATGTCTGGCAGAGAGTCTCCCAGGACCCCCCTTGTTATCTTGATTTAAGACATATGAAATGGGCAGCCGAAAGAGATTAGTTAAAATCCCCATCCCCAACAGCCCTCTCCCACTATAAGCAAGCAACGCAGAATCTAAAATCAGCCATTATTGCAGATAAGACTACCACCTTCAACAAAAGGATCTCACGGGCCAAATCCAATTCTAAAGAACTCTTGATGATCCTAAGAGAGTTTGAAGGCAAGTCAGCCATAGGCCCAGTGCCCAACAAGACTCTGCTTGGTGTCAAGGAATTCATGATGAATTCAAGCTCATAATATCAAAACATCAGGATTCCATCTGTTAGCAATTGAGGGCTATTCCTTCCACCTCGGCCATTTCTCCCTCTGCATGGGACAATGCCAATCCCCTTCCTCCTACTACAAGGATTGCGTTCTTCTTTACCCCCTATACAGAGGCAGAAATAGCTCAAATCATAGGTGCTATGAAGCCCACTGTTTGTCGTGGTGACATCTGCCCCTCTGACATTTTTATGAACTGCCTGGACATCTTTGTGCATTGAGTCACGTAGTTGGTTATTCTCTCCTTTGCTGAAGGTCACGTACCCCTATGTTTCAAAGAAGCCTGGATCACTCCACTCTTGAAAAAGAATAAACTTGATCCTTTCCAGGCAAAGGATTATCGCACTATCACAAACATACCCTTTCTGCTTAAAATCTTGGATCGGTCGTGTACCTTCAGCTACAGGACTTTATTGAGAGCAATTACATTCTTGGCCCACGACAGTCAGGTTTTAGAGCCAGACATGGCACTGAACCCGCCTTGCTGGATATAAAATCTAATCTCGCCAACATCGTGGATAAAGGTCATCCTGCTCTCCTGATTCTGCTAGATCTCTCGGCAGCCTTTGATCTTGTGGATCATTCTCTTTTAGTCTCTAGGCTGCGGGATCTGGTGGGTTGCTCGGGTGTTGCCGCTCAGTGGGTCGCTTCATTCTTGGGGCCTCGTAATGCAAGGGTTGCCGTGAAGGATGCAGAATCGCCTCTGCTGCCATCTCTTGTGAGGTTCCTGCATTTCCCGACCCTCTTTAATATTTACATTTTACCTTTTCCGATGCTCTTGGACAGCCTGGGTGTCCAGTATAGTAACTATGCAGATGACACCCAGGTGGTCTTGGAGCTTTCTGGCATCTATGCACAGGATGCGGCATCACTTGATAAGATCTATGGTTCCATTCAGGCTTGGATGGTTGCCAATGCCCTTGCCCTAAAAACAGACAAAACTGAACTTCTGATTGTCGCCTCTGGGCCCAGGCTAACAAAAACTACCTGCAGACTACCAAAGCGTCACCATTGCTGAGACCACCAGCCCAGTGGCCAAGAGTTTTAAGACTCTTTGGGTCATGTTTGACGCCGAATTTACCATGAAGCCCCATGTTGCATATCTTCTGTAGCTATATTAAAAAATTACTTGGCCATATTCACCCTTTTGTCTCACCTAAGAACATCTCTCTTCTTGCGCCGGCACTTGTCAACTCGCGCCTGGACTATTGCAACAGTCTGTTTCTTGGTACCTCCCAGGCTAATCTCAGAGCGCTGCAGGTAATCCAAAATGGCGCAGTCTGTGCTACTTGTGGTCTTACGAGAAGTAGTCATGTCTCTGGTGAAACATTGCATCACTCATAAAGTTCTAACACTGAATCATGAGACTCCCTCATACCTCGCAGATCGCACTAGGGTCCACCAACCCACTCGCCGCCTTAGGTCTTCTCACCAGGTGAGCCTCTACCAACCCAAATTCAGACTTGAGGGGTTCGGTGGTACCGTGTTCAATGTTCAAGCTCCCCTAGCCTGGAATGCTCTACCTGCTGACCTCAGGAAGAAGACGCATTTCAAAAAGATGATCAAGACCTACCTCTTTCATTTTGCCTAATAACTATCGACTCTGTTACTCTTCCCCCAGTTCTTCCTTTTTGTTGTTAGTCTTGTTCCTTTTAGCTGCACCCTGAGACCTTTGGGTATGTGGCGCATTAGACAAATTCAAATAAATAAAAAATAAATAAAAGTGTTTCATTGCTTTCTTGACCTGTGTGTGAATCTTATTTTATACTGCATGTCTGAAGCTGAATGAGAGGGGGTTATAAAATCAGTGGCAGTGAGATGATGGCACCTTCACACAACTTGATTGGACTAACATTTATATGTATATAATAGGGCGGCATTAGCCGCCCTATAGTTAAGGTGAGTCGAACTCCCATAGGAGCCCCTCAAAATTCTATTGTTAATAACTTTTGATTAGAGTAATGGCTTTGGCTGAATTTTCGAAAGTGAATAAAAACCTGCGGGCCACCCAGACTGCAAAGTTTTGTAAAGATTTGTTAAAAAAAAAAAAAGGTAAGCGTAAAAAAATGATTTTCTTCCTAAAGTGCAGCCTACTTCCCATTCAATTTCCCATAGACAAACAACATCCATGTTTTCCAATGCGCACAGCCCAAACTGATGGACGGATTTGGACCAGGTTCAAAACAACTTGGGCATGAAGCGTTGACTCGTGATCCATGCGTGGTTTGGGGTTTTTCCATGCAGTCGTTTTTAAAATATTTGATGGAGAATGGGGTGCCCTCTTCCCAAAAATAGATAGAGATATCTCAGGGATTTACCCAAAACTGTTTTTTTAAAAAAAATTAAACGACTGCCATCTTGTTTTTCCCACGATGCAAGAGATATCCGCGGCTATAGCCGAGGATATGGGAAACAGAAACGCAGGAAATAAGGTATTTGCATTTAAAAAAACATGCAAATGCCCTCAGGCTAGAGGGCACTCAGTGAAATTTGAGGGTTGCAGGGTTTGCAACACAAAGCTTTCTATAGCCTACAATAGCTGACATCTCAAAGCAAACTGCATCACAGAAACAGCATGTGTTGTGGGGTGAAAGGGAGAAGGCAGGGGAGGTGAGGAGGCCATCTGGGGAGTGGTGGAAGCTGGCACAGATGAGGGAGCAGGAAAGCAGTTTCTTTCAGCCATTTTGCTGATATTCGTGGCTATAAAGGACTACAGATCGCCCAGGGTGTGTGTATTTCAGTACCTGCAGTTACTGTTTTTTGTCTTTTTAAAGCTATAGTGACGTTGGGGTGAAAAAAAACTTCCCATGGCCAAAGGCCATGTCCAGTTACACGAATGCCATCTGGGTCTCCCATTCATGCAGTAACAAGGACAGACCCTGCTTAGCTTCAAAGTGAGGAAGGGGCCAGCCTCATCAGGCCTTGTTGCACGATAAATAAACCAAATTTACAATACCACTTAGAGAAACAGGACGGCCCTTTCCTTGCTTTGAAGCTAAGTAGGGTCAGTCCCACTTTGAAGCTAAGCAGCGTCAATCCCGGTTTTGCACTCAGAGACCATTTTTTGCCTTTTGCTGAATTGCATTCTGGTAGTTGTAGTCTCCCAGTCAATAATAATAAAAACAAATAGATATTTTTACAGCACCAGTGGGTTTCCCATCCCGGCAGTAACTTAGACAAACCGTGTGTAGCTTCAAAGCGAGGAAGGGGTCATCCCCCTAAAGCCATGTTGCCTAATACATGAGCCTACCTTGCAAGACCACTTAGAGAAACATAGCCTATAGGGGGCTAGATCCTTCCTCGCTTTGAAACTAAGCAGCTTCGGTCCCGGTTACTGCATGGATTGGACACAATCCACAGTCCCGAATGCCACGGCATCTGCATACATTTGTTTTAAAACCATGAAAGCTAGACATGGGGTAAGGAGAGGAAATGATGAGAGGGAAAGTAAGTCATGAGTATTTGCGCACAATGTGGCAAGAGAGTTTGCAATCCTGGACACTGGTGCAGCTATTTTCCCCTGATTGTGGCTGCGTTTCCTGGCACCAGTAAAGGAAACATGCGGGTGGACAGCATAACTTTTTTTCAGAAGGCGGACGCAACCCCTTGGTTTTTTTTGAGGTTGGCAATCTTGCTCTAGTATTTGGCTTCCAGGATTTTACTCAAGTTGTCATGTTCCCAGTGCAGATGCTTAATCACAAGACCACAAGCGCTTGTTTCGTATTGGGATTTAGTTTTCCAAGGAATATTTCACGACAGATTTCTGGGTTTAAAATTTTTATAAACCTTTATATTTCGCCAGCATATTTATTGGAACATTTCCTCACTCAGGTTTTTTTTTAAAAAGTCCAATGCTATTATGTCTTGCACACTTTCGTCGAAGGAGTAGGTCTATTGAACTACATTTGTATATTTATTTTTAAGATATATGTTCACTTACTGTGCATATATTCATGGGTGCCTGCTTTTGATTTTCGATATGGGGTCAAAAGTACCTGGGCATATCTTATTTTTGCAGCTAGTCATTTTTTTCCCTTTTACGTGCTGCTTAAATGTGGTCAGTTGGGGTTGTGCAATGTATGACAACAATCATCAAGAGACCAGCCAGAAATCAAGGGGCTTGGAGCACGGGACAGGACATTTTCGGCATGGCCAGTTAGGCGCACGCTGTTATGGCGCAACCGTTTTGTCGCAGGTCCCGTTTGGGCCCGAACAGTTAGACGCAGCTAGTTGAGTGCAGGGACCTTTTGACGCAAGGATGTTTTGGCGTGAGAGGTCGCAATTGGCACGGCATGAAGCAGCAGGAACTTTGCATTTTGTATCTCTCGGCGCAAGGATGTTTTGGCGCGAGAGGTTGCAATTGCCATGAACCTGCAGGCTCTTTGCATTTTGTAATATGGATTAAACGTGAAAAACATTTATTTACTGCAACATTATAAATAAAATGGGACATGTATTACACCGTTGTTGCCGATTTGAACACGTATCAAGCATGAAACACATTTATTTACTGCAACATTACAAAACAGAATGGAACATGTATGACACCGTCTTTGGGCAACCTTATAAAACTGAAAAAACAAAATAAAAACACATTTGTGTTGAACATTGCCTTCGACAACCCTGGTCTGCAGGAGTTCAAGACACAGCACTTAACCATTATGCTACGCTGAAATTATTTATTTGGTGTCTCACAAGTTTCATACTTAGCCTTTTACAATTGCACATATTAAATTGTAGGCTAGATATGAAATGTATGCAACATGAAACACTAAGCAATTGTGGCATAGTGGTTGAATGCTGGTCCTTGAACTCTGGCAGACCAGGGTTCAAGACTTTTAAAAAAAAATGTACAACCGTATATGTTGGTAAACACTCTGTACTCTGGACGATGTAGTCTTAACAGCCACGCCTTTGGTCTATGTGGCCTCCTTCATGGAAACATTCACCCAATCCATGGATGATTTTAAGAAGGTCTTTTGAGCCGCACTAGCAATGGGCTAATAATAGTTGTGCGTCTTCTATTGCACGAGAGCCAGCGCAAACAAGACATTCTTTGCAGCCCAAGGGAGGGGCTTGCTACACATTGTTGAAATATTGCACTACTCTTTGAAAACGGCGGGGGCAAGTAGACCCCACTCCTCTCCAGCCCATTATTCTCACTTTCTGTAGCTGATAAAAAAATGTTTTACTTTTTTCCCCCTCCTCTGATTCTACACTACGTACCTCCTCCTTCAACAACTTACAGATCCCCTACTGCCATTTAACCAAAACAAACAGAGGTGCAGGAGAAAGCATGAATATAGCCACGCAATATATGTTGTATATACAGGGTCGGACTGGGACAAGAAATAGGCCCGGTCACCCAAAAAAAAGTGGTCCACCTCTCGCCTCAAAAAAGTGGCCCACCCCTCGCCTCACGGCCTTTGACCTCTGATGACATCACCAGAAGTGATGCCATTTGACCCCACCCCAAAGTGACATCCCGGGAAGCGATGAAACACAACCTTTCACCCCTTGACAAAACAGTGGAAGTGGCATCAAATAGCATTGTTCCTAAGTACATTAAATTACTGGGAATCCAAGCAGACGTCCAAGGCCAAATGATAATATGTTCTTGTATAGCACTTACGCTTAAGCTCTTTTTTTATAGAACAAATATGCATACAATATTATCCAACCTGAGTTGGTACTCATTTATCGACCTAAGAAGGATGAAAGGCTTTTGTTACAAAATTGAAAAAAATAATATTTTCTTTTTCCATTTTATTTTCTTCCAAACTGGCCCAGGCATGGCCAGAAACCGGTCCCCACTCCCCAGGGACGATTCCGGCCCGGCTGCGGCCCGAAAGGCAGAGGGGCCAATCCGACCCTGTGTATATATTGTTATATGCCACACGTCCCTTGTTATTTGGAAGATGATCATTTAGATTTCCTTTTTATTTTGCATTTTGGGACTTGTATCAGAGGACACTTGTGGACAAACAAAACTACAAGTTACAAAATGCAAAACAAAACAAGAACTAGATGGGCATCTTCTGACTTACATGGAGACATGCACACACACAAACACACACACACACACACTGAGACTGGAAACTCACACTCAACGCATCACAATGCTAGCATACACACACAGGTGCACACGAGTGCGCAGATACCAACACTCGCCATCACTGAGCAAATGCACACTGCATGCACAATCCCTCACACACACCTTCACACCATGTACACAACACACACACCCTCACCTCAAACCTCAAAGACATTGCATGCACACCTTCAACACCACACATTCCCCCTTACACTGCACATATATTCAAAAAGAGGACTACAGCGTCTCTGGGCAACATTAGAAAAATGAAAAAATGAAATAAAAAGAAAATCACATTTATGCTGAACACTGCCACTGGAGATCCCTGGCCTGCAGGAGTTTGAGATGCAGCATTTAACCATTATGCTAGAATGATGTGATTGTTTGGATTCTCACACGTTTCATACCTAGCATTTTATCATTGAACATATTAAATTATAGGATAAGTATGAAATGTATGCCCTCTAAAGCAGCAAGCCATTGTGGCCTAGTGGTTAAATGCTGGGCCTGGCTGTATGTTTTTTTGTTATTTTTATTTAACTAATTTAATTTAAATAAAAGCAACACAACTGGGAGGGGGCGCGGTTTGCTGCATTGCAGTCCTGTGATCTTATTTGGCATGATGGTGTTTAGATGTGGCTGCAGTGTCAGCCGCATCCAAACATCCCTTGCACCAAAATAACTGCACCGGAATGGCTTTCGGACTGAAAAGGGTGTGCCAAAATGGGCTCTGCGGCGGAATGGCAGCGCCAAATTGGGGCACAGCAAAATGACGGCGCCGAAAAGGGGTGTACCGCTTGGAGCATGCTGCTTGCCCAAAGTGCGTGGTCCATGGCAAATCATTTAGGCTCACTGCGCATTGCCTAAAAACGTTGTGAGTTCTCAAAGCCTCCAATCTGAAGGCCATGGCTAGTGGTCTGGTAGCATTTTAAAATTTACAGTGGGCACCAATGACCATGACCGAAGACCATGCTAGTGGTCTGCAAGCATTCTAAACATCTATGGAATAACAAAACCCTTGAAATTCAAGGAAAAAACACTAGTTGCAGGGATTTTAAGGTGAGAACTTAACGCAACAAAAACCCTGAAATTCAGCTAAACCCACCTTAACTTTGCGCCCCCTTTTGCACCACCTGTTGCGCACCACAATGATGACATCACAGATCACATCTCTGATGACATCACTCATTACATGTTGTATAAGAACACTGATGCCATTACAAATCACATCATTGATGCCATCACTAGTGACAACACTAATTACATTGAATATAACTGATTACATCAATAATGGAATTAGACATAACATCCTGCATAAGTTAGCTCATGAGTTTGATTGCCTTAATAACAATTTAGTCAATGGACTTGGCCATGACAAAGGCTGGGGTCACTGGCCAGTACCAAAGGCATAACTAGCGGTTGGTTAGTGTTACAAAAATACCAATGTACATGGTTAAAAGCCATGCCTAGTAGACCATCATTGTTTTAAAATATACAATCGGCAACATTGAAAGTTGTAGTCAGTGGCCATGGCTACCTAGTGCCCATTAATATGTAAGAATATACAGTTGGCACAGCCAAAGGCTGTGGCCCCTGGCTAGTATTGTGTTAAAGACCATGGCTGGTGGCTGGTTAGTGTATATAATATACAGTGGGCACGGTCGAAGGCCATAGCTAGTGGCTGGTTAGTGTTGTGTAATACACAGTGGGCACGGCCGAAGACCATCGCTTATTGCATGTTATTATTTTAAAATATACAGTGGACATGTCCAAAAGATGTACAAACTGATGAAGGTCAAAGGCCAGGGCTAGTGACGCATTCATATGTTAGAACACAGCCAAATGTTGTGGTCACTGGCCAGTATTGTGCTAAAGTCCATGGCTAGTGGCTGAGACCAGTGGATTTAATATAGAGTGGACATGGTTGAAAGCTGTATCCACTGGAAAAAGCCCAAATCTTTGATTGGTAGCCTATTAGTGTGTTAAAATATTTAGTGCACGTGGGTGAAGGTTGTGACCACTGTCGATAACTGAAGGCCATGACTAGTACCCATTCATGTGTTAAAATATATTTGGTCATGCACACTGACCATGGCTGAATCCAATGCTTAATGCCAGTTACTGTGCTAATATAATTAGTGATTTAGTGATGCCATTATGATGTGATCTGTGATGTCATCATTGTGGTCATAGGCTGCGCAACAGGGGGTGTGAAGTTAAGGTGACTTTAGCTGCATTTCAGGGGTTTTGTTGCGTTAAGTTCTCACCTTAACGTCCCTGCAACTAAAGTTTTTTTCTTGAATTTCAAAGGTTTTGTTACAATGTATTGTTCACCTTAACGTCCCTGCAACTAAAGTTTTTCCTTGAATATATATATATATATATATATATATATATATATATATAGTTTGATAATGTTATGAGAAATACCTACAAAGTAGCTCTCCTGGGCACACTTCCTCCTGAAAACTGGATAAGGCCTTGGGGGGGGGGGCGGGGGAGCAGGGTGTGGGGGTAGTGCATAGACAGGGATAAGGCCAGAGATCATGCAGGAAGTGGGCCCTCCATGCCGTTCAAGCAAGCTGCAGAGAAGCCAGGGGACAGGATGGTCATCTCTGCATAACACAGCAGAGAAAAGGGGACAATGGGAGTCACAGTTAGGCTCCTTTTGAAGCCAGCCTGCCTCCTGCCATGTCTCTGATAGAGGGTGATGCAAGGCATTAAAGTAGAGGCAGAGGACAGTAGCCAGATGGCACCAGCAAGTTAACACCCACCTTTGAATGTATATCAGTTAAAGTGCTACGTATTCAAAGGTAGGTGCTAATGAATACAGTCTGCTGGCCTGTGAGGCCCGTGTGGAGAGCAGGGCCTGCAGACATTTGTCCCCCTTTGGCCGCTCGTGCTGACCTTGGCTTTGTGCCTTAAGGGCTTCAACTGAGGTTCATTCGCAGGGTCAGGAAGGCTTTTCAAGCATGCTGCTTCAGCCTCCGTTACAGGCCGCTATTTGTGGCCAGCTCCTTCCTGCTTGTGTTCACTCTCATTTGTTACACACCTACAAACATAGGTGCTACTAAAAGGGAGGGAGATGTAGGTACTACACTTTGCCCCCATCTGAATATTTAAGTTTTTTCGGTTTTCAACAGTACAAACTGAATGATGTTTCTGGACTTTCAAGTAGTTTCCAGGAGCTGCCTGTTGGTAATGCAATGATATTGGCCATCACCGGGGACCCACATAAGATGATGCTTTCTTTGAAAATGGAGTGATTAATCCTTATACCGAGTCTCATGTTTTCAGAACTTTCTGAACATTCCAGGGCTTTTTTCAGAATGTTGACTGCAACATATGTTCTAAAATGCACCATTTTGATAGATTACAAATATTTCAAATCATACAGGGAGGGTTTGTGCTCACTCACTTTGCTCCGTCACATGGTTATTTTCAGGTTAGGAGTGAAAGGGACATTTCTGTCCCAAGGTCAGTCGGGGGATGCTTTGTAATCACCGTCTGAGCTACACAAATCTTTCCCCACCCTGAGGCGAAAATTCTCTGAAGATGCACTCCTGGTGACTTTCATGTATAACAATTATTGTCAGAGGAAGAAACTGTGTTGTCCATTGCGGCTTTACATACAAATCAGACCTGTGGCCTTTGACAAAGCATGTTTGATACAATTACCTTCTGCCCCTTCACTCTTTATCAATTACATGCCCTCTCCCTGCACTCTCCAACCCTCCCCTTAGTTTTTAATAAAGGGTTTATTGTTACAATGCAATGTCTTCATTTGCTTTTGTTTACAAACGGATAACCGGGAGTGCTGCATAAGAAAACTGTGACTTACACCAAAGCAGAGCTCAACACAGTGCGCAGGAGACTAATGAAAGAGGCCAGGAATTCTCCTCTAGGCTCAGCAGTGTAGCCAGAATTTCAGTGGAGCCTGGGCTGTTGGAAGCAGTAACGTATGCTTATCCCTTCCGTTTTGCTAATTTTGTTGTTTCACTTCGGACCTGTAGGGAAAATGGAACTCCGAATTTCAGCAAACTACCTATTTTAGGAAACTCAGACTCTGGTGTGAGACTCTGGTGTGACACTCTGGTGTGAGGCAAAAAAGGGGGGTTTGCATTCGGCCTTGCATAATAGCTGAATTTCATAACATAGAATAATGGTGCACCATGGTTCACTATGGACTGAGTTGCAATGAAGAATAATAGTTACTAACCATTAATCCCTAAAACTTGTAATTTACTAATTTCATCCCCACCCTAATGTTAAAGGGAGCTCAGTCCATTGTATTGGTGCAGATTGCTGGTAAAAATGGCCTAATGTTATGGGATTTGCAATCACTGGCCCTGCGATGTTGCTTGGAAAAATAAACATACAAAAGCTGCTTCTGTATTAAGATGTGGGCTGAGGCACATTGGTGGGGTGTCTGAGTGGCATTTGACATAACACTCCGGGTCAGGCATTTCTTACACTTTCTTCAGGCAAAAATACACTTTAAGGGCTGTCTCTTGGAGCATTGAGCTGTCTTGGTTGACTGTAGCTGTTTGCTGAAATTCCTGTCGAAAGGGAGAGAAGCAGTGGAGGAAGGAGGGTACACTGAGGGGGGGACAGCCATACTAAGACCAAGGGCAGACTGAACTGATGATCCCCTTACTTTGCTGCTGTGAATATTTCCAGCATTCTTTAGGTGAGCAAACATGTACAAGTGAGGTGTGTGTAGTTTTACAATTACAAACATAGATAGCTATATTCAGGTGTTTACTTCTCCGTCCAAGAAGCAGACCTCACATATATAAACTGAAATCTCAAGGCTCTGCTAAAGTGAACAATATGTTTTAAGGTCATTAGATAGCAGAAATTTGAACTGCAACACTAAAAGTGTGGTTGATGCTCATTGTGAAAAAGATTTATCAAGAGGACAAATTACTATGAAATGTGCTTGTGGTTATGTTTTAGCCTGAAGAAAATAATCTGTTATCACCGCAAAAGAGAAAATATGAAATAATGATGTGCGCATTCATTTCTGTATAATTTCCTAATTAACTATTGCTTATAAAGTGACTGAAAAGAATTAGATCAGCTTTGGTGTATGTATTGTGTGCTCCTATTACTTGTGATGTCATATAGACTATTTTTTTTTATTATTTGATTTAGTTGAAATTACAACTTTACAAATATTTATCAGTAAAATGAAAATAAGAAAACAATTGTTTCTATCATAAAATTATATAGAAAGCATGTGATATATCAATAGACATTAAATATATTTACATAATTTCTTCTTGTTCATTGTGCAATCATTTCTTAAAACGAGAAATCAGCAGAATCCTTATAACAAAGGAAAAAAACATTATCCATTTTCCCCTCTAAATCTGCTTATAGTGTTTTTCTTTTTACAGCATTGAGTGGCTTCTCCTTATAGGGAAAAGCAGCATCAAGAATGTGTACTGTTGCAATCCTAACAGATATTTTTCTAGAACCAAAAACATTTCAGTCCATATTTCATCATAAGAGCGATCAGCATATTACCGGGTCAAGAATTTATCAAGTTTGCATCGTTGTAAGACAAAGGCTTTACAAGCATTATGATGTGACCAATTGTTTCAATAGAAGATACATCTTTGAAGAAACGACAGAAGCTCAGTTCCTTGGTAACAAGTCCTCGTCTTAGCAAAACTTGATTGACCGGCCATAGATTAATACGAAACCTTAGAATTTTTAGTCTTAAATTTGGTGATGGGCATCTAACAAGATAATCTGCCATTCTGCGGAATTGTTTGTGACCAAAAAGAGTTCTGTTAAAGTCCTTCAGATCAAGGCATCTTTCTTGTGTGAAAGACCAGTCAGCTTGGTAAAGTTTGATCTTAGCACGGTTCGGATTGGTGACAAGAAGATCAATCGAGATGTTTGCCTCTACAAGGGCATTTAAGATGTGTGTTCTCCATTTTAGAGGAAACGTGTGAGACGAGGTCAGCAGATAATTGGCCAAAATGGCTAGACTATCTAGATTAGATGTAACCATAATACATTTCCTTAATAGAGTGCACATTTTCCAAGTGACTTGGGCATGTATTGACAGTAACCCAAGTTCAAATCTTAAAAGCATATTAGGAGTACTTTTTGGAAGCCCAAGTATGCTCTTCCAAAATTTAGCTTCTAGGTGATTCCAGAATTTGGAGGTTCTGGGTAGCAGAGATTCTAATCCGTATGTGATGACAGGTAACACTTTTTGCTGGTAAAAGCTCATAATCAGCGTGCAAGTAAATTTACCAAATTTTGCATGGATGATTTTAGCTTGAGAAATAAGCCTTGTTAGTTTGAGTCGAATTGTTAATTCAAGCGATTTTTCTGAGATAGAGTTGTTAAAGTATAGCCCCAAATATTTATATTCAGATACGACTTGTAATTTGTTATTACATATCAACCATTGGAATTTGTTTTGAGATGATAATTTGGGCTTGTCAAGAATAACAATTTGAGTTTTGTTTTGGTTCACAGTGAGATTATTTACTGAGGCATACCGATCAAGCACTTTAAGCAAAGTTTGGAGCCCAGATGGAGTTTGGGAAATCAAGACTAGATCATCTGCATAGAGGAGCCATGCAATGGCTTGATTCCTGAGCTTTGGGGGATCAGATTGATCAGCCGTGAATTCATCAGCTATGTCTAGTAGAAATAAATTGAACAGGGTTGAAGCAAGTATGCATCCTTGCTTCAGTCTTGTAGCAGTTGGAATTGTTTTGGATAATAGACCCTCCATGTTTAGCTTTACTTGTACGGATGTATTTGAGTGTAGCAAACTCACAATCTTTGTCAGTTCGTTAGGACAGCCATATTTCACCAGTTTTCTCAAGAGCAAAACACGATCGACAGAATCAAAAGCCATGCGAAAGTCCACGAATGCAACATGTAGTGGTTGCTTCCGCGTGGCATAAGTGGATTTGATAGCATTGAGGATTGTCAGGTTAATAGCAGTACCAAGTCCGGCTACAAAGCCAGTTTGAAATGGGTCTCTTCGTTTGTGTAAGAGTGACCAGGTATTTAAGTCTCGCAGGACTAGTCTGCAAAAGATTTTCCCCGAGACATCCAAAAGGGCAATGGGACGATAACTCATTGGGTTTTGCCTAGTTCCTTTTTTGTGAATTGGAACAATGATAGAATGAGTCCAAGATTTCGGTATTTCTTGGTAACGGATAATCAGTCGAAATAATGAGTATAGAATGAGAACCCATAGATCAATGTTCTTCTTTAATACAGCATTTGAAAGTCCATCCGGACCTGGAGCTCTAGACATGCTAGCTTTGTTGATAAAATAGTAAATGTCATCCTCATCAAATTTAAGATCAAAGGGAGTAGGAAGCATGTCTAGGGTCCCAGGTGAAGTTGGAGAAGCGTACAAAGATGTAAAATGGAGGGACCAGTCATTTTTGAGACACCCCATTTATGTGCGAAGAGAGTCGGGTCGCATTGGTGACAGAGTTGAGTAATTGCCAGATTTGAGCTGTGTTTTTGCCTTGGATCTGATAGAGCATAATTTCTCCATCTTTTTGGTATTTTGTGGACTTATATTCCAATAACCAGTTTCTCTAAGGAGTTGTGATAGATCTCAAAGCAGCAATTTTCAAAGCTGATAATAGATTTCGAACTTGTCTTTTCTGTTTTTTAAACTGAGCCTTCCTGATGCGGATTGCATTGTCATATACTTGTGATATGTTCGGCTTAACATTCTGTCATGATCTCTGCTTCCAAAAGGTCAGGGTTTTCCCAACTCCCTTGGAAGCAGATCCATAACCCAGGTTCCGAGTGCCAACCAGTCCCAATTGGGACCTTTTGGACCCAGTACTGGCGCCAGTGGCACCAGGCTCATAAATATGCCCAGTCCCAGCGCTAGAAGCGCCGGGCTCATAATGCTTGGGTGGACTTACCTGCAGCAGACCATGCTGCTTACTTGCCTGCCAGTTGAGCCTCTGATCCTCTTCTGTTTGGAACTACTTTTCCTGTTGGGTGGGGCAGGAGCCACTCCCTAGATTCAGAACACTGGAACTCTTCTGGAAAGCAGGAACTCTTTTCTTACCTAGGCGTGGCTGTGGAAGGAGACACCTAAGCACTACAGGAGGCTATTTAAACCACACCCGATGGATGAATCTTGCTTTGCGTTATTCTGCATCCTCTGCAGCAGAACGCTCATCGTGTCTTCTGCATCTGATCCTGGGCCTAAGGAAAAAGGCTTACCATCCTGAATCCAGTCTTCAGCAACACCTATAAAGACAAGAAAGAACAGGTTAGCATTACGGTCTTCAGTGACAGCTCTTCACTTACCTGGTCCATCGGCTGTCACCAAGGCATCGCGCTGCATTCCGGCATCTGAAAGACAAAGGCTTACCTACTCTTCGTGCGCTCCGGAGGTCTTCACACTGCATTCCGGCATCTGAAAGACAAAAGCTTACCAACTCTTTGCACGCTCCGGAGGCCTTCGGCGCTGCATCCCGCATCTGAAAGACAAAACAAGGTGCGTTTAAAGACATTGGGGAACTTTAATACTCACGTGCCATTACTCCTTTCCACATCTAACCCAGTGGGTATTCCGGCACCCTGCAGCCGCTCCGAACTTGTACCTGCAAAATAAAAAGACAGTTAGAGCGCATCGTGAAGCAGGCAACAAGCGCTTACTTACGTGCTTCCAGGTGCTTCTATTCATCACACGGGCTCCATCTTCAACTCACTTCAGCCCGTCATCCGCCATCGCCGGAACCTTGCAAAACAAGAAACATCATTACTAAAGACTTTAAAGACATTAGAATTACTCGAAACTTACCGTTCATGCAGTAAACGACGGACAGCAGTCCTCTGAAATCAAGAGGCCTGCTCCCCTTATCCAGTGAAGAAACTGGTTACAGCACCCTGCCCCGAGGCAGATGGAGAGCACAGCGTTCACTTACCTAAGGTGAGAGCGTTAACCTTTGGGGTTCTACAGGAGAAGAGAAAGGGAAGAAGAGAGAGACATTCAATAACCCAGTTCCTTAATCCCATATTTTCTATCTGCAGACATCTTACCCTTCAAGTCAGACATACAGTGCACAGAGGTCCAGCCCAAAGAGCCAGCCGTGTGTTACACATCACCTTTGCAGATACGGTATACGCCCAGTCAAGACCGGCGACTCTACGGGAATCAGGTGAGCGCTACACATTCTGCTTAGAAGCATATAATTGCATTAGATCAAAAGGAGCAGGTGCACGACTTATCTCTTCATAAACCTTTAAGTGGTCACGATAGCAAACTGAAGAATGGTTTGACCATTTTAACCGATTTAAAGAATTGTTCATTTCAAACCCGCCCCTGAGTGATTGTCTTTTCGCAACTGGAGTAAGAGACAACACAATATTAAAAGTCAGCGGGCGATGGTCACTATGCTCGGAAGATTTAACAGCAAAATCGGTGGTATGTTCGAAAAGGCCTCTTGTGACAAAAATAAAGTCAATAGTGGATGACTGATTTTGTCTAAACCAAGTTGGAAGCGGGGGAGAATCTGCTGCACTCGTACCATTTAACATAACCAAGTTCCATGATTTCACAGTTTATTCCACATTCAAACCTGTTCTTGCTGTTTAGATGTCTCCTCTTTTAGAAGATGTAAATTCAGGTCATCAGCAACAATGAGATGTATGATACCATGTGAGAGCATAATATCCTCAAATGCAGTTGTTAGGTTTTTAAGAAATAAAGCAGTTGAAGTACCCATAGGATTCCAATACAAATTGAAACAGGCGATTTTGAAATATCTGACAGTGATATAAGAGCATTGAATAAAGGGGTTTGGAGCAGACAGTGGAACCAGTTGTATATTTGCTAAAGAGTTGGTTGCAGTGAGTAGACCCGACATTGGTCTTCCTCTAGTTGCTCGTATGGCTGGTTCTAGATGTGTTTCATAGTTGTTCCATGTTGGAGCAATAGACAACCATGTTTCTTTCAATAACACCAAATCATAGTCACACAAAAAGCTCTCAGGATTGTTAATAAGGTGAGTAAATCCTTGGGTGTTCCAGCTCACGACAGATAAACACACCTGCTCCACATTCTTTTCTAGTTATACTCTTGTCACATGGTTGTGGCCCTTCAGCCCAAATGGAATTGTGTCAATGTTATTTCTAGGGGCATAAAGTTGGAGTTTTTGGGTAGGTTTGAGACATGATTTTAAAGGACCCTTCGACTCATCATTAAGTGACAGGGAGTAACCCAATGTAAACAAGTCCTCTTGTGCAGCCCAGATGATGTTATGAATGATTAAAGACCGGGTCCAGACACGGACTGTACCAAGGTCATCTTTGTTTGGGAATTCGATTTGGTCTATATCATCTGAGTCAATTTCTCGCAGTGAGGTCGTGTTAGAGAAGAGTTTCAAGATGCTCTGTCGATTCGTAATATATGAAAAGGATAGATCGTGTCGGCAAGTGAGTGACAAAGAGTGTCTATTTTCTGCTTTAAAAAAGATCTTCCTGGAGGATGGTGTGCTCTTTCTGCGAGGCGCGTTGCCTAGTGGGGCATCTACGCGAGTGTCTGAATATTGCAAGCTTAATTGTTTTTTGCCAGACTTTTTGTTTGGTGGTGACACAAGATGCGATCTGGTATTCAGCATCCACAAGCGAGCAATGGAATCTTTAATTTCATCCAGATCTGTTTGCGAGAAGGTGTTGTTAGAGATGCAAGCCTGTGCTGGAGTCTCAACAGTATTAGGTACTGACTCAGCAAAGGAGACTCGCTTCAAAGTGAGATTTTGAGTATCTCTGGGAATCAGCTTTGGCAATAATTCAGAGGAGGAAGCAATGGTGGATTTGGCTGGTCCATTAGTTATAATGGGAAACATCGGGGGTTCAAATTTTCGAGTCTCAAGATACAGATCAATTTTATGTCTTAAGGTTTGCCTTGATACCACAGTGTCCTTGGAGAGTTCAGTGTTGTCACCTACTGAATCACGAGAAGGGTTTGGTATAATATTCGAAGATGCACTCACAGATTTGCTTTGTTTCGGTGGGAGATGACCTTCGGCCAATTTAATGAATTCATCTAGCGGAGGGTGATCTATTATTACTCTCGGGGAAAGGCATGACTCCAGATGTTTACTTTTTTTGAGATTGGCTAGAGCAATGTATTTTTTGGTTATGAGGCTCGAAGCCGCTAGCGATCTGCTATTAGCCCGTGCTAAATTGTTAATGAATTGTTTGGTGGAGGGTGAGACCGCCAGCTTCGAAGCTTTCACATTTTTTTATTTTTTTTGTGCTGGCTGTCGACACATTTTTTTTGAGTTTGTCTTCCCCGCAGCCTGATTTGCAGCTCTCAAATCAAAAACAGAGTATGTGGATTTGGACACTTGATCCAAATTTGAATTTATTTCTGTTCGATTTGACTGGGGATCGTTAGGTGGAACTGTATGAGATGGAGTAGATGCAATTTTTTCTAATATAATACCTGCAACAAATGGGACGGCTGTCTTTGTATTGTGTGTGTGAGTAATTGAAGATGGATGCTGATGTGTTTCTGAGTCTGGAATAATTTCTACAATTTGGCAGTCTACATCCTCAAGTGTTTGAGTGAACACACTTACATATTCCGTATTGTTTTTCATTTTTGCAAGTTGTTTCTGGGCCAGAGACTGGGCTATTTCTTTTTGTAAATTGAGTATGTTATTTAATTTTGCGTTGGTGTCACCACATAAATGGTTAACATTGGTGGACAATTTCATTTGATCAGATTTGAGTGAGTTGAAAGTGTCAGATAGACATTTTAATGTACTATCAACCGATTCAAACAGCTTAGCAAGGGCCATAACGGCGATATTCATTACCTCAAGCGTCAAGTGAGAGGATTTAGGTGAATGAGAGGTTTTTATCGGAATCACAGGAGCATCATTTGTTCTCTGAGGGGTCGGAGGGATGTATGACACATCCAGCGCTGATATGTTACAGCCAGAACGGCGAAACATATCAGGTGATTGAGAGAGGTTAGAGCCATCTGCTCTGGCCGAGAAACACAAATTATTGGTGTCGAGTTCAATCACAGCCTCTTTAGAGGTTTCAGGCATTACGGGAGCCACTGAGCGTGGTGCCCCAGATGGTGCATTTTGTAGGAGCATGCTGTCTGTTAGAGAGATGGGCATTTTAGATGTTTTGGAATTTTCTTCCGGTGTGTGTCAATGTCCGAAATGGGCAAAGCAAAATCACCTATGCACACATCAGGGTTCAAAACAGTAGCGCCATTATTTATGGTGACTTCAGACACATCAGTAGAAGACAGGGCCGCTGAAACGGCATTGTTCACAATGCCAAAACCATATTTTCGAATGTCAACATTATCCTTTGGAGCCATTATTGTCTTGCCCTTTGTTTTGGATTTGATTTGAGAGGAACGCTGTATGGGGGTTGAGCACAGGTTGGAAGCTGAACTTTCTGCAGAACGATCCTTTTGTAACGACTGAGATTCGGACATAATTCGTTGCCATATGTTCGGAGGCATGGCGGTCGTGAGGCGGTAAGGACCGCTTGGTTTAAAAACCATGAGTTCAAGTGGGGGCTGCGTGCCACCAAAGTGTGAGTCACTTACGAACTCATTAATTTCCAACCTTAACACAAGAAAAACAAAGCCAACTTTCTGGGTCCCGTTGAGCACCGGACGCCACGGCGAAGCGGCAAAGCGGGACTCAACGGGACTCGCTCGGGTGCGCGCGTGCGGTTCGCGTGGATTTCTCCTTTTAAACTCCCGCCTCCTGAGCGATACCAGAGAGCCTGCTGGTAAACGTAGTCTGAATAGCACACAAGTCCACAGGGTTGAAGCACAGAGTCACGGCAAAGGGGGACTCAACGGGACTTGCTCGGGTGCGCGCGCGGGGTGCGCGCGGATTTCTCCTTTTAAACACCCGCCTCCTGAGCGATACCAGAGAGCCTGCTGGTAAAGGTAATCTGAATAGCACACAAGTCCACAGGGTTGAAGCACAGAGTCACGGCAAAGCGGGACTCAACGGGACTGTCATATAGACTATAGCTAAGGAGGTATTTTTACTACAGCTGATGGTAAAAGATTCACCAAAACACTGTGAACTGGGGCAAATCATAAAGAGCTGATTCCCCATATTACAGTCTTCAGGTGACCTAGTAAGTCTATGCTTAGGTTCATACCACCAATAAAAAACCGCCAGCAAAATACCACCAAAGTAGAAAAATTGTGTACTAGGTCTGTTTTTAGATTGCTGCTCGTGATCCCAATATAAGAATAAAACCAGGTCGTCCTGTGTATCTGGTGTCCATCAAATACCCCGACAGACCTTCAGCTAGGCACCATCACACTAAGTCAGTTCTGAAACATGTTGCCTTCCCTCCCGCTTTCCAACCCTCCCACCCTCCCTGATTGGGCAAGCTCTGTCTGTAAGCACACAAGACTGTTTCCTTAACATCCGTGACACCAACCACACCATTTAGGTCCCTGGTGCAGGCGATTGTCGGGCCATAGCTGCTGCCCCCAATTTTGTGCATTTTTGTGTAGTAAATTTGGCCCCTTGGCCCATGCGCGCTCACCTGTTCCCTCTGGGCCATAGCTTGAGTGTTTCCTCCCGCCTCCCATCCCTCCTACCCTCCCTGATTGGGCAAGCTCTGTGTGTAAGCACACAAGAGTGTTTCCTTAACATCCGCGACACCCACAGCACCATTTAGGTCCCTGGTGCAGGTGAATGTCGTGCCATAGCTGCTGCCCCGCATTTTGTGCATTTTTGTGTAGTACATTTGGCCCCTCAGCCCATGCCCGCTCACCTGTTCCCTCTGGGTCATAGCTCGAGTGAGTTCTCCCGTCTCCCATCCCTCCCACTGTCATGATGCCTACCCCCGGGGACCCAGACCAAGTCCAGCAACCCCGGAAGCAGGCTTCCAGTTATTCCAAGCAAGCCCAACAACCCCTGCTAGGGGCTATTTGGGTGCAGTCCTGGCGTCTATGGCGCCAGGCTCATAGATTAAAACTTACCTGATGCAGACCATGCTGCAAACTTACCTGATGCAGACCATGATGCAAGAGCTCCAAACCAAAAGAGGCTTGGAAGGGACTACTTTACCTAGGGACTATTTTTTACATGGGTGGGGCTAGGGAGGAATACTTACCTGGGACTACTTTGGACGCTATTTAAACCACACCCGAAGAGCAGCACACGCTTCGCATTATTCTGCATCCAGCAGCGTAACGCTCACCGTGCCTGCAAGTCTGCATCCAGTCTTCTGCCACGCCCGCCTCGAGTCTGGAGCTCCTAGAAAAAGGGAAAAAGAAGGAGAAAAGGTTAGAACAAGAGCAATACCTTTGATCCTTACCTGAATTCCTGATCCATCGCGCCTTCGAGCTGGAAGAAAGAAGTTATTTTATGTGCGTCGCCTCGCCTGCTGCAGCGCCGCGCTAAACTCACGGGCCTTCGCAGCATCTTCACATTCCACCGCATCCTTCTGCATGTTACCGCCGCACTCCGGCACCTAAGGGGAAGACAAGAACAGCAAGGTGAGCCAAGGGAATACACAGAGCCAATATTAGTTACCCCCATAGACTTACCTGATTTTACCACTGGGGGTACTATTCCTCTTCAAGGGTCGGCACAGCTTCCACTGCATCCTCGCCGAACCCCGGCCCCTAAGGGGAAACAAAAGGACAGCAAGGTGAAACAAAGGCACAAACAAGAGGAAACCTCCTCACCACAATAGACTTACCTGATTTTACCACCGGAGGCATTATTCCCCGAGACTTCATACTTTCTCTCAGCGCCTGAATAAGGGAGAAAGCAACAGGTTACATATTGACATTATTTTATCAAACTGTATTAGATAATACAAATCCTTACCTGAATATTACCGGTTGCCACAAGGAACTCTTCGCTAGGGTCAAGCTGCAACCTGCAAGGAATCGGACAGAGTGAAAGTCAGACATCTGAACTCTTATGAACTACATACTTACGGCGTCTTGCTGGGAATCTCAGAGTCAATATTGTTCTGGAACTCACCAATTCTTTCGAGCCAGTGAAGCAACTGGTTATCTACGCGCCCCTGCGCTCAATGCAGGATGGAGAGCTCATCTTTCCAAACCATCAGGTGAGACTATAAGAGGGGACATCAAAGGTGATCAGTGGGGAGAACAGCGGGAGTGGGGGGGTTAACGCTCAACTCCACAGGTGGTTAATTCCCTTTCTCCATTTGCAGAAGAATATTCCTACGGGCCAAGCAAACGAAGCTAGGTGGGCCAGTCCAGTCCGTAATCTCGGCAATACGCGTCACATTGGTGGAGACCGCAGCTGTCCAGTTCAGATCGGCGCCCCTGTGGGAGCCAGGTGAGCGTAACAGAACGCGAAGCCTACCCACAAATTCCCACCCGGGCGTTATGGATACCTCGGAAACTGACCAATTGGCCCAATTACTAGGGGAACTGAGTGCTGAAGTGCATTCCGCCCGTCAAGAAACCAATGCTCTTAGGAGAGAACTGATTTTGTCAAAGGAGCGAACTGATGACCTTGCTAGGCAACTACTGCAAAGCCAGGCTGCACAAGCACCCCTACCAGGTCCCGGGGGAAATCCAGCTCCTGTGTCATCGAGTAACCCTGTGCAAATAAACCTACCAGGAAATATTCCATTTGCTCGCCCGAACGCTTTGCCGGAGATCCCAAAAGGTTTGCCGTGTTTATGAACCAATACCGCTTGCACTTGTTATGCAGACCTGGAGCCTTCCCAAACGATCAAGCCAAGGTAGCCTTTGTATTGTCATATCTCAGCGGCAGTGCAGCTGATTGGTCAATTCCACTAGTTACTCAGGAAGACCCAATTCTTTGGGATTTTCAGGGCTTTCTAATGAGCATGGAAATACTATTTGCCCGGCACTCCCAAGGACAGGCCCTAGATAACGAACGTTTGTCCCTACGACAGGGTAACCAGGACCTTCTATACTACATCGCGACCTTAAATAGGTTGATAGTGGAAACTGGATGGCCTGAGGGAAAACGAATCACGTTATTTCATCGAGGGCTTCGAGGAGAACTCAACGATGTCTTGGCTCAAGTCGTGAACCCACCTCAAGACTGCGCTGAATATATAGAATTAGTGGTCCAGTTAGATCACAGACTTCAGAACAGAACGGCTGACCGAGCCAAGTTTGAGAATCGGGTGTTGGTCAAAACGCACGCTAACCCCAAAGGAGCAGATGCTTCAGAATCCATGCAAATCGGATGGGTTAAAGGACTCTTAACCCAGAAGGAAAGAGAAAGGAGACGGCAAAAGCAATTGTGTCTATATTGTCGAACTTCTGGGCATTTTCATCGGGATTGCCCTGTAAAACCACCCAAGAAGGTGGTAGGAGCTGCTGATAAAAGCCATATGGAGTCAGACTCGGGAAACGACCACGCCCGCAAGCATAGAGGTCCGCTTGCCGAGCTTGAAGAAGGATACTCAGACCTCGCATTTCATCATACCAATGGTGTCAAGTCTAATAAGGAGATAGGGTTTCAACCCCCTCTCCCGAACCACAGAAGCCGAATAGATCGACCCTCCCACCGTGGTTGGCACCAGCCTCTGAATGGAAATACACAGATAACCACGTGGCAGCCAATGGGGGGAAGACGGAGTTAGGGAAAGGGGGTGGAATGACAAAGGAAAGGTAGGGAACAGACAACATGCATTTGAAATACTTAATCCTGAACCAAAAATATAGCCTAGTACCTTCTGCTTGATACTACCTGTCTTACTAGCCTCCTAAGCGCTTAGGGTTCTTAATTACCCTAACCATGACCATACTTAGGACTGTGTAGTATAACATGTAGCTAACACATAATGGACAAGAGCGATACGAACTACATGGCACATACAAGGGAAACTTACATGAGGTCAACATACACATGGCCCAAGTGCTGACATTGAACATGAGCAAACAGAAGCAGTAACAGAACCCCAGTTTTCCCTTCAGAATCAAAATGAACAGTCTTGCCCTTTATCTCTCAGGAGAAATGTCCCTGCGGTAAGTATTGCCTCATACTTTTCCTGGAGATAATGTTACATACAACCCGTGGACTTGCCAAACTTAATTGAGTCTTTTAACGTATCAAGTAAACATAATTCTTGCCAATATAAACAAACACGTATCAGGATACTTATCTTTCTTGTCCGGATGTCTCATAAGTATACCCGGACGATCTGATATGACGCCGTGAAAACGCCGCCGCCCTGTGGAGCAGCTGCCGCGTATAGAAGCGAAGGCAGCGGTCTGAGAGGGAGAAATTTTTCACCGCTGCGGCCCGGGAGGTATGGGGAGAGCTGCGCGAAAGCTCGCGTTGCCTCCCAAGTTAACCAGCAAGGTTAACCATGCTCGGGCCGGACGCTCTCCTTTACTGCCGAAAACCTTCGTCCGCCTTCATGGACATAAATCACTCGCTCTTCCTCCTGCGTTCCTCACACACGCCGTTGTGGCCGCCCGTGCTACACAACATTAATTATCAGCACCTGTGCAAGGGCGGTTAACGGTTAAATACACCAGTAATGAACTCCAGCTGTCTCTTAGCGCGAATCCGGGACTACATAAGCATGCTGGGAATTGTAGTTTTTTCCCTATTTCGTACAATATTGTCGTCTAGGCTTGCCCCAGACCCTATTCCTGACAGTACCTCCTCTCCCAGGGCTCTTCCCTGGGCCTGCCTTTTCCGGGTGACATAAGGGTGCATGCACAGAACTGGCTGGTTCCCAAGAACAATCCCCCACTCCATAACCAGCCCATTCAATTAAATACCACAGGTTCCGCTGTCTGCGCCTTGGATCCAATATCTTCTTGACCTCATACTCCATTCGTCCTTCCTTGGTGATGGCTGGCGGTCTCTGTACTCGTGTTCCCGCAACTGCGGGTTTAAGGAGAGACACATGAAATACAGGATGTATTTTCAATGTTTCAGGCAATTTTAATTTAACAGCCATTGATGATATACATGTTATCACTTCATACGGACCAATGAATCTGGGAGCAAATTTACGATATCCTGCCAATGGTAAATTACGTGTGGATAACCATACTTTGTCACCTATTTGATACTTAGGGGCTTCCCGTCTCCCTTTGTCTGCCTTTGTCTTATAATCCTTCTATAATCCTTCTTGGCTTTCTCCAAATTCACTCTAGCCTTTTGTCTTAGGGCCAAAAGATATTCTTTCCTCTCCTGTAATGCTGGAAAGTTTGCCACTGACGGTAACTGTTCTGGTAACATGTTCAGTTCTTGTCCATACAAACATTCATTAGGTGACATCCCTAGTGAAACATGTTCAGTGTTGTTGTACGTAAACTCTGCTAGCCATAAAGCCTGAACCCATGATTCCATCCCATCATGCAAATAACATCGTAAATATTGCTCCAAAGTCTGATTGACACACTCTGTTTGTCCATCACTCTGTGGATGATAACTGGTGGATAATGCGCATTCAATCCCCAGCTTTGTACGAAAAGCACGCCAAAACTTCGAAGTAAACTGTGGGCCCCTATCCGACACAATACTTTGTGGCAAACCATGCAACCGAACAATGTTTTGTAGGAATAATTCTGCCAGTTTCCCTGCACTAGGAATACCTTGACAAGGCACAAAATGAGCTTGTTTGGACAGATAATCCACTACCACCCAAATAGTGTCATAATGCTTATCCTGAGGCAAGTCAGTTATGAAATCCATTGAAATATGAGTCCACACCTTCTCCGGGGTAGGCAAGGGC
The DNA here is from genome assembly GCF_040938575.1 of Ambystoma mexicanum. Lineage (NCBI taxonomy): Eukaryota > Metazoa > Chordata > Amphibia > Caudata > Ambystomatidae > Ambystoma > Ambystoma mexicanum. The sequence goes on from NC_090925.1 coordinate 897,201,164, forward strand.
TGCAACAGTCCTGCTTTCCTTACATGATCTGCCTTACACCGTGTGCATGTTTCACATTTTTTAACATAATCAATTGTATCCTGTCTTAAAGTTGGCTACCAAAAGTACCTAGTCAACATTGCTTGTGTCTTTTTCCTTTGTGCGTGTCCTGCCAAAGGAGAGTTATGACACCAATGCAGTGCTTTATTTTGTAAACCCTGAGTAGGTAAATATAACTTTCCTGCATAGTACGGCAGACCTTCTTTAACCGTCTCCAAAGGGTCCTTAGTGCCCCATGCCACATTCATGTTTTTCTTCATTTCTTTTTTCACCTGTCTTAATAGACTATTCGTTATCGCTCCCACCACCCTTTCCACTGGAAGTATAGTCTTCACCTCTGGCACCACATTTTCCAAGTTTTGCTGCCTGGATAGTGCATCAGCCTTACCATTTTTCTTTCCTGGTCTGAAAGTTACCAAAAAGTCAAATTCATTGAAATATTGTGACCACCGCAACTGTCTGGGGCTTAAAGTATGTGCGGTCTTGAAGTATTGAAGATTCTTATGGTCAGTTACTACCACCACTTGATGTCTCGCTCCCATAAGATAATGGCCCTCATTACGACCCTGGCGGAAAGTGACTGACCGGACCGCCACAGCGTAAATAGCGTTTCCGCCATTGCACGATGGAGCAAAGTCCGGCCCATTCCGACCCATCGGGCACGAGCACCACGCCATGGCGGAAGTGCAAAGTCCGCGATGGCGGAAATGACCCCAAAACAGCCCACACCGCCGCCGTACGGCGCCCTAGGTGCAATACCGCCACCCCTCTTAGCGGACACCGCAGTGAGCGCCAACCGGAAAGTACGGTGACCGTAAATATACGGAAACGGAAGTAAAAACATGGGCCCGGAACGGGAAACATCCCGCCGTACACCTATAAAACCACTAAAACCACACAACCACTAAAAACACTACCCTGAGACACACCCCAACCCGTCATCCACCCTAGCGAAACCAAGAAAAATGGGAAAAGTAGCGAAGAAAGCGTGCGACCGCAAGCGGCAGGTCCACTTCTCCCGTGAGGAACTCACCGTGCTAACAGAGACCCTCCAGGAGAATGCTGCCGTCGTCTTCTCCACGCAAATGACCAGGACGGCACTTGCGAACAAGAAGGCCATATGGGCTCTGGTGGCACAGCGTGTAAGTGCGGTGGGGACCGCACCCCGCAACCCACAGCAATGCAGAAAGCGATGGGACGACCTGCGGATACGCGTCCGCAGCATACTATCTGCCAACCGCAACATTGCCACAGCCACCGGGGGAGGACCTGAATCACCCATCAAGTTGACCCCCTGGGAAGAAATCTGTGCCTCCACCATCGGAATGGAGAGCATCGAGGGAGTCGGAGGGATGGAGAAAGGAGTGCAGACATCCGAAGAATCAGGTAGGTGTCCCAAATAAAACAATGCTAAAACCACAACGTCCAATCATGTGAAGTACCATGTGTCCACATAGTGCAACAGAAACACATGTCCAGGAGAACGTCCACACACATCGGCCTGATAGCGCACTTTAAAACCACAATAAATACATAAATAATTAAAAACCCCTAAAACACCCACTACACGTGCAGCAGGCACACCCTAACTGCAGGCTGCCAAACAACTGCACCCTCACTCCACACACAAATGAAACCACCTCCAAGGCCCCGACCCAAATCACCCTCAGGTACCACCCCAATGCATGTGATACAATGCCATTCCAATACCCACAGACCCATCAATAATCTCGCCCTCCTTTACTCCACCACAGGGTCCGATCCAAACGACGAGCTCCAGGACACCCCTACCAGCACACCTGCAAAGAGGGCCAAGACCAACGGCCAAAGACCCTCCACCTCAGGTGCACGGATCAAGACACGGCAGCAGCACAAATCAGGTGGCAGCACAGAGGAGGGAACATCAACAGGCACCCCAGCAGCCAGCATGCCCACACCACCACCACCACAGGTCCCCCCAACGGATGCCACAGAAGGCACTGCCTCTGGTGGCAGCAGCACCATAGGTGACACCCCATTGATGGCAGCATGCTCCGACACAGAAAACGGGGATGTCGAAGTCAGATCCATCCATGACCTGTCCCAATCCCCCTGTCTGTCCCATCCCGTACAACATGAGGATACCACGCAGGGGCAGCCACAAGACGACGACTGGCCATCCCCCACAAGCCCTGTGGCAAGGCAACATGAGGACAACAGCCCCTCTGTGACACCCCCGCAAATGGCCATGGCCCAGCAGAGGCAACAGTCCCTCGACCAGTTAATCGTGCAACAGCAGCAACTGGCCACGCTCCTCAAGGACCATGCCGATGAGTGTGGGGGCACTAAGGCAGACATAGAAACATCAACCGAGACACTTAGGGCAGAAATGGAGAGAAGCACCGAGACACTAAGGGCACAAATGGAGAGTAGCACCGAGAGCCTGAGAGTCCAAATGGAGAGTAGCACCGAGAGCCTGAGAGTCCAAATGGAGAGTAGCACCGAGAGCCTGAGAGTCCAAATGGAGAGAAGCACCGAGAGCCTGAGGGGGGAACTGCATGCGACGTCCAAAGACGTATGTGCCGAACTTGCCGCTGTGCGCCGTGTGCTCACTGAGCTCTCACAAACACTTAGGGACATGCATGGACGTGAGCAGGCAGAGACATCATCCGTCGCAAGTTCCGTCCAGGGCAGCCCCCAACGTAGATCTGGGAGGAACCTGCGCTCCACAGCCAGGGGTGCCCCTGATACCCGGAGAGGGGGCTTGCAATAGCGACAGCCCACTGACAATGAGCATCTTTGGACACTGGTGTTCGGGGGGGAGGCAGGAGGGTGGAGGGGGTGTGTTGGGCTCACTTGGGTGGCGGGTCGATAGGGTGTTCAATATGATATCACATATGCCATAAACAGTGCACGAACAACCAATGAGATGTGTGGACAATGATCTTTGTGTACTAGGCCATCATAGGCGTACAGTCCATATTGTGCATGTCCCAGACACACACAGTGCCACGAGTACCGTGTCCATGTATCAGCCACCAGGCGTGAGTGCTAGAAGCATGCATCTATGATATGCTGACGAATGTCACGGCCCTCCTGTGCCTCGGGGACTCCTTGAGGTGCTGCCACATCCCCACCCTCATCATGACCATCTTCAGGTGCTTGCAGTTCTGCGTCAGGGGGCATGGGCACATTTCTACGTACGCACATGTTGTGTAGCATGACACATGCCATGACCATCTTTGCAACCTTCTCATGGCGGTACAGGAGGGCCCCGCCAGACCTGCTGAGGCAGCGGAAACGAGTCTTCAGTAGGCCGAATGCCTGTTCAATGACTACACGGGTACGTGAGTGGGCATGGTTGTAGTCCTCCTCATGCTGGTCCCGTGGGTTCCGGACTGGTGTGAGGAGCCATCTCTTCAGTGGATATCCAGCATCACCTGTATTTGGACGATAAACGGATTATGTGGAATGCCATTGCTACGTACGCACTCCCCCCCTTCCTGCCAGGTCATTGCCGAATCACATACCCCACATTATCATGCATGTAATGAGACTCACCGAGTAGCCAGGATCTGTTCCCTGCGTGTCGCTCCATGTAGCGTGGTATTGTAGAGTTCCTCAAGACCATAGAATCATGGGTTGATCCAGGGAATCGGGCACAACAATGTGTAATGATCCTGTTGGAGTCACACACCATTTGTACATTCAGGGAATGAAATTGTTTTCGGTTGCGGTACTGGGCCTCCATGGCATGTGGGACGACCAATTCCACATGGGTGCAGTCGATGGCACCAATGCAACCCGGTATGCCGGCAAGTGCATGGAATCCCACTTTTGTGTTTGTAATTTCCTGCTCCGAGCGTGGTAGGGAGATGTAGTCGTCTGCGTGCTGCAGGAGGGCATCGAGCACTTGCAATAGTGTCCGTGAGAACAGTGGCTGTGAAATGCCATGCAACTGTCCTACTGTGTGCTGGTAGGTGCCTGTGGCCAGGAAGTGTAGTACAGACACCACCTTCAGTAGGGGTGGGATGGCGGTTGGGCTATCTATCATGCTGACAAGGTCAGCCTGTGTCATGTCCACAATGGCGGTTATGGTGTCCCGGTCCAAACGGTAGAGGGTGTGGATCTGCTCAGCAGTGAGGTCGAACGGATGTGCTCGGAGGCGTGGGATTGCGGGCTGCCTGCGTGGTGGTAGTGGCTGTGCTGGCGGCCCTTGCTGGCCCTGCCTTGGCCTCCTCCTGCGTCCCCTCCGTGCGGCCGGTTGTAGTTGGTGTTCGTCTTCTTCTTGGAGTCGGAGTACTTGCAGTGCTATCAGGTCCCCCATGGCCAACATCGCGAGTCCTGCCGGTAGCATTTCGGAGTGGGTGTGGTTGTGGGAGGAGACTGGGTGTGCAATTTATGTGTTTCCAGGCTGTATGGCCTCCACCTGTGGTGATTCATTCCACCTGTGCAAGCTGCTCTCCCCTTTGGCCGAGCACGTCCCGCACACAACGCTGCAATTCGACTAATGGCATGTATTTGTACCCGATGGCCGTGTAACATTTGTTGATATGTACATTCGGCTATGGTCCCATTGCTTCACATACAATCTTTGCAGTCGCGAACAGACTTGTGAAGGGTCAGTGGAACGTAGTACTCGAGTAACGGTGGGCCCTCATGCATCACTGTACCGAGTTGCACCGACGGGCGGGGCGTCCCATTTGTGGGTGAAGGCAGTTGCCATTTTCACACACAGCCGCACTAGATGGATTAATTTGTGATTTCAAACGGCCACAGATGCCTTTCCGACGTGATGTTGCAAATGAGGAATTCGAAGGGCGGCGCTTTCGGTTGTCAGCTAGCGGCGAGGAGATGCCCACAGGTCTGACTGCAAATATAACGTTCTATTGTTCAATGTCCTTGAGACAGGGGCCATGGCGAGGGTGCAATGATTGATATGAATAGTTTGGGATGCGCAATGGCGACGTGGGCGATGAGGCCGGTCGTTCCCAAATACATGTTACTTCACAACACTGGAATTACGGGCTGGGGCACTGTGGATTTAGCAGGCTGCATAACGCACAGACTCAATGGATATTTCTAATGTCATGTGAGTAAATATTCAGGCGTTTTTATACCGGGATGAGGGAATGATGAATGGATGCATGGGCAGATGATTTGATACAGAGTTTGCCATGTACAGGGCTTCTTGGAATCTATCCGCCTCCCCTGCACTATGTGATGCAGGGCTGCCATAGTGGGACCATCGTCTATCTGGCCTTGTTGAGCCCTCCCTTTCTCGACGCGCCTTCAAACACTTGTGTCCATGCACGTTAACATTCCCATCTGATGCATTCTGTTTTGACAGACGCATGCACAGGTACACTCGTTTGTGATGGTGTTTACACCTCGATATAGATGGTTATGAGTCGCAAGTGGTTTTGGGGTGGTGAAGATCCTTTGGAGTGGGCTAGCATGCATATGGCTGTGGATTTAGTGTGATCATTGAAGTGAGTTGTTCGAATGTAGTTCTGATGGCCATTCTGTTCTTTTTCTTTTCTTTTGGTTGACAGGTATCTCCTCCCCTTTTGCCACTGCCATCTGTATGCCACTTCTGCAGATGGCTTTTACTCCCGACACCTGCTGCTTCGTGTTAATCAGTGGAGCAGCATCACGATCTTATGGGACGATCGCCAATGGGCCACATGCCCTTACGCAGTACTAGTGGCTCGGAGCAACATTTCGGCCTTTCAGCTGGACTAGTGCCTCCCCATTGGGACGGCCCTGCGGTTCTGTGCGCTTCCATGTTGCCTTTTCGTACGTGAATGTGGCTCTGTGTACCATGATGGAACAGGGCGTCACACAAGTAGTAGCTGGTCATTTCTTGCGGATGCAGCCCACAATGGTGAAATGTGTTTTGGAGTTCATGGCCTAATGGCTGTATGGGCTTGGTGATTTTGTTGTGCATTAAATTTCTAATCTGATATGGGCCGTGTTGCGTTCTTCTTTGAGAGTGATGTGGCATATTCCTATTTGGGGAGCGATGTATTGTGAGGAGATCTGCATTGGGTTCCAGATTCGGAGTTTAGTTGCGTGGTACTGTGCTGGGCACTTTTGCCTACGAAGACCAGTGAGTTCAGGGATGGGGGGCTGCCAATATGACAGTTTGAATGTTGTCATGCTCAGGGGCGGGGGATTGGGTTTTGTGTAACAGATGCCGGTCAGCCAGGTGGACTGGTGGAATGATGCGATTTTCGGAATATTGCTGGTCACAGGTGCCTGTGTTTGCGTGCGTTTTGGGGGGGGGGGACTGTGGTCATGTCCATTGGAATGGCTTCTGTATTCGTGCCATCTGTGCCCTGCAGCTCCCATTGGCCCCTCTTGTGAATCTTTTGTTCGTTGGCATGCATGGGTGACTTGTACATTTCACTGGTTGCATTGTGACTTCATTGCACCTACGGGGGTTGTACTTTGTGGGCAGGGAGCGGTGTACAGGCACTCAGTGGGGCCGTTTACGGTTGATTCGCGATGCCGTACTTCTCACCATGGCGGATTGGTACTTTCCGCCATGCTTGATGGCGTTAGGTACATGTCCGCTAAGGTCGGAATTCGCGTACCCTTGCGCCATGGTGGTATTTACGGTTTGGCATGGCGCGCGCGCGTACTTGGTGCAGTTAGCGTTAGCGTTCACTACGGTGTCGCTAATGGCATCGTACTTTGCGGTGACGGGTCGTAGTCGCACCGAGCGCTATTCGATGGCGGTATTGCATTTCCGCCATCGTTTTTCGATTTCCGCCAGGGTCGTAATGAGGGCCAATGTCTCCACTCCAGAAATGCTGCCTGTATAGCCAATAATTCCTTGTCCGTAATGGAGTAATTCTGCTCACAACTCGTAAATTTCAGGGAATAGAAAGCCACCGGATGCCACTTCCCTTCTCCATCTTTTTGGGACAACACTGCCCCCACCGCTGTATTTGAGGCATCAGTTTCTACTTGAAAAGGTTTTTCAGGATTTGGGTGTCTCAGCACAGGAGCAGAGGTAAAGGCCAATTTTAGTGTGACAAATGCTTTCTCTGCTTCTTGGTCCCAACTAAACCCAGAAGACTTTCTTAACAACTTAGTTATGGGCGTAACAATTTGTGAAAAATTCTAAATGAATCTCCTGTAAAAGTTAGCAAATCCCAAAAAGGACTGAATGTCTTTGAAACATTGAGGCACTGGCCAGTCAATGACTGCCTGTACCTTCTTCTGATCCATTACAATACCTGTGGGAGTGAGTATGAACCCGAGAAATTCCACCTTAGTAGTGTGGAATTCACATTTTTCCAACTTCACACATAATTCATGCTCCTGTAGTTTTTTTTAACACCAAACGTACATGCTCAATGTGTTGTTCTTCTGAGGCAGAATAAATCAAGATATCATCAATATATACAATGACAAATATGTCCAGAAACTCTCTCAATACCTCTTGCATAAAATATTGAAATGCGGCAGGTGCATTACACAAGCCAAATGGCATAACTAAATATTCAAACAGTCCAAATTTAGTTCTGAAGGCCGTTTTCCACTCATCTCCACTCTTTACTCGAATAAAATGGTATGCCCCTCTCAAGTCCAACTTAGTATAAATCACTGCTGATTTTACCTGATCCAACAGAACTGAAATTAAAGGCAAAGGATACCTATTTTTTATCGTTACCTTGTTCAATGCTCTATAGTCAATACAGGTTCTAAGTGTTCCCTCTTTTTTAGGCACAGAAAACAAAGGAGATGACACTGGTGAGGTAGAATGTCTAATGAACCCTTTTTGTAACATCTCATCCAAATACTCCTTCAAATGTTGATTTTCTTTTTCTGTTAGTGCATAAATACGACTGCATGGTAGCTTCGCCCCAGCCTCTAATTTGATCACACAGTCATAAGAGCGATGTGGAGGTAACCTCTCAGCTCCCTTTTTGTCAAACACTTCTGCGAACTCCACATATTGCCTAGGAATGCCAATCCCCACAGCCCCCACCACTTGTGAGTCACCTGTCTGATCTGCCAGAAATAGAGCCGGCCCTACCCCTTCCTTCAAATGTTCTTCACACTCTGACCCAGTGAAAGATACCTCTCTGGTGACCCAATCAATACGAGGATTGTGTAAGATCAGCCATGGCATACCCAAAATAAGACCAAAATGCGGAGCTGCAATCAAATCAAACACAATCTCCTCCACATGTCCTGATTCACATCTCATCTGAATTGGTTGTGTTTGTTGTCAAATAGGACCAGAAATCAAGGGAGAACCATCCACCGACTGTACACCTTCCACCTGTGCCTTATCTCTCAATGGTAATCCAAACTCCCTTGCCAAACCGACTTGGGAACTTCTTCAAACTGGGGCCTGATCCTTGAGTTCCCACTAAGGTCGGCCCAATGCTTTTCCCGCCTCCACCTTACTCCCATCGCTCCTCCCGACCTTCTTTGGCGTATTAGGGCAGGTTCTTATGTAATGGCTGGATTGTCCACAATACAAACATAAGTTATTCACCTTGCGCTGTTCTTTCTCGGTTGCTGACAAGGGTCCCCTTATGCCCCCAATTTGCATGGGCTCGCCATCGCTACTCTTTCCTCCCCTACCTTTATCCAATCTTACAAAAGGTACCATCTCCAGTTTCTTCTTGTCACCCTTCCTTTCATTCATACGATGGTCTAACCTCAAAGCTAGATCAATCATTGCAGTACAGGAACTCGGTTGTGGTTCCACTGGGCCATCGCATCTTTCAGTTCCTCCCTGAGTCCCTGATAAAACAGAACTGTCTGTTTATTTTCCAGCCAATCTGTCTCTATTACCAACCGATTGAATTGCGTAACATAGGATACTAAATCACGTGACCCTTGTTTTAAGGCTAACAATTCCTTATCCTGAGCTAATAAAACTTCTCTTCGATCAAATAAACGTCCAAATTCTGTCAAAAACTGATCTCAATTGTATAGCAAGGGGTCATCCTTTTGCACCAATGGCATAGCCCATGCTGCTGCATCCCCTGTTAGATAAGATATCACAAACGCTGTCCGCGCTTGTATAGTTTCGAACGCAGCGGGTTTACACAGAAAGTGTAATCTACATTGCGTCAAAAAGGTCATATACTTCCTCGGATCCCCCGTAAATCTTTCTGGTGATGCCAATGGCACACTGCTGGGTGCTTGTACAACAACAGTAGAGGTCCTTCCTGTGACACCCCCTGTGGACGTTCCCGCTCCCTCCAAGGGAGTACCCTGGGCCACTAAGACTTGAACTTGAGCCTTAAGAGCGTTAGATTCCTGTCTGGCATGTGCTAATTCTGCTTGAATTGCTTGTAATGTCGTTAGCACGTCTGCTAACGAAGGAGGATTCAAATCCATTTGGCTTGGGTGGTTTAATTACCCCTAAAATCGGGGGCTGATAATTCTGTCAAGTCTAATAAGGAGATAGGGTTTCAACCCCCTCTCCCGAACCACAGAAGCCGAATAGATCGACCCTCCCACCGTGGTTGGCACGGGCCTCTGAATGGAAATACACAGATAACCACGTGGCAGCCAATGGGGGGGAAGACGGAGTTAGGGAAAGGGGGTGGAATGACAAAGGAAAGGTAGGGAACAGACAACATGCATTTGCAATACTTAATCCTGAACCAAAAATATAGCCTAGTACCTTCTGCTTGATACTACCTGTCTTACTAGCCTCCTAAGCGCTCAGAGTTCTTAATTACCCTAGCCATGACCATACTTATGACCGTGTAGTATAACATGTAGCTAACACATAATGGACAAGAGCGATACGAACTACATGGCACATACAAGGGAAACTCCCTTACATGAAGTCAACATACACATGGCCCCAAGGGCTGACATTGAACATGAGCAAACAGAAGCAGTAACATAACCCCAGTTTTCCCTTCAGAATCGAAATGAACAGTCTTGCCCTTTATCTCTCAGGAGAAATGTCCCTGCGGTAAGTATTGCCTCATACTTTTCCTGGAGATAATGTTACATACAACCCGTGGACTTGCCAAACTTAATTGAGTCTTTTAAGGTATCAAGTAAACATAATTCTTGCCAATATAAACAAACACGTATCAGGATACTTATCTTCGAGTCCGGGTGACTCACAAGTACACCCGGACGATCTGATATGACACCGCCGCCCCGTGGAGCAGCTGCCGCGTATAGAAGCGAAGGCAGCGGTCTGAGAGGGAGAAATTGTTCACCGCTGTGGCCCGGGAGATATGGGGAGAGCTGCGCGAAAGCTCGCGTTCCCTCCCAAATTAACTAGCAAGGTTAACCATGCTCGGGCCGGACGCTCTCCTTTACTGCCGAAAACCTTCGTCCGCCCTCATGGACATAAATCACTCGCTCTTCCTCCTGCGTTCCTCACACACGCCGTCGTGGCCGCCCGTGCTGCACAACATTAATTATCAGCACCTGTGCAAGGGCGGTTAACGGTTAAATACACCAGTAATGAACTCCAGCTGTCTCTTAGAGCGAATCCGGGACTACATTGCGCCTCTAAGCATGCTGGGAATCGTAGTTTTTTCCCTATTTCCTACAATATTGTCGTCTATGCTTGCCCCAGACCCTATTCCTGACAAATGGTCCTCGTAAATCCATGGCAGCCATCGCGTATGCACGCAGTAAGGGCATACATTGATAGCGGGGCCATAGGAAACTATGTGGACTACGAATTGGCTTCCAGTATGAATCTACCTCTCTGCCGAAAAACCACTTCAGATGTCATCACCACAGTCGATGGAACTGAAATTGCCTCTGGGCCTGTAACTCATTCCACCGCAGAGATGAGACTATTGGGTCAGGATGGGCATCGAGAGACTATTGTGTTTGATCTAATCAAAAGCCCCACAGTTCCAAATAATACTGGGGATACCTTGGTTGGAAACACATAATCCTTGTATTGATTGGCGAGAGAAGAGAATAACCTTCCCGGATTGTGCAGGCAAACACCTTACCACCTCACAGATCGTACGATTGTCAAATCGATCTCATACCCGGTGCACAACCCCCTTGTAGCAGGATTTACGTCTTTAAGGAACCTGAGAACCTTCACCTACGACAATACTTAGACCAGTACCTTGCTAATGGCTTCATTCGCCCATCCAAGTCCCCTACATCTTCAGCTTTGTTCTTCGTGCCCAAAAAGGAAGGTGACCTCAGAACGTGCATAGACTACCGCACATTGAACCAGATAACTGTTAAGAACCGATACCCATTGCCTCTGATCCCGGAACTACTAGACCAAGTGAAGGACACTTGCATATACACTAAGTTAAATCTCCGGGGGGGCATACCATCTGGTACGTGTAAAAGAGGGCGACGAATGGAAGACTGCTTTTCGCACTAAGTATGGGTTATTCAAATACCAGGTGATGCTTTTCGGGTTGTGCAATGCACCAGCCGCCTTCCAATACTTCATGAACGATGTCCTTCGTGAACTCATTGACGTTTGTGGTGTCGTATATATCGATGATATTCTAGTATACTCCTCTTCAGAATCTGACCATGTGAAGCACGTCCGAGCAGTCCTTGAGAAATTGCGCCAGCACAAACTATATGCAAACTTGGAAAAATACGTTTTTCATGCCACAGAAGTTGAATTCCTTGGGTTTATCCTGACCCCAAGAGGAGTCCGAATGGACTCACGAAAGGTGGACGCAATCCTTAAGTGGCCATCACCAAGTTCAGTTAAAGGAGTACAAAGCATGCTCGGCTTTGCCAATTTCTACCGCAGATTCATCCCGGATTTTTCACATGTTGTACACCCCATCACAGCACTCTTGCGAAAAAATAAACGCTTTATGTGGACTGAAGAAGCTGAAAATGCCTTCCAAGAGCTGAAAGCGAAATTCACGTCTGCACCTGTATTAAAGCACCCGTGCCCTGAAATTCCATACATAGTGGAAACTGATGCATCCAGTCTAGCCGTGGGAGCTGTCCTGTCTCAAAAGGACCCTGAAACTGGCCAGTTTCACCCTGTAGCATTTTGGTCCAGAAAGTTCTCGGCACCCGAGTTAAACTATGCGGTTGCCGACAAGGAGTTATTAGCCATTAAATCCTCCTTCAAGGCTTGGCGGCACTATCTTCTCGGTGCCAGGCATACCATTACTGTGATCACCGATCACCGGACCTTACAGTATTTAAAGACAGCCAAGGCCCAATCGTCACGCCAACTCCGATGGGCATTGTTCTTTGCCGAGTTTGAGTTCGTGATAACCTATCGACCAGGTTGTAAGAATGGTAAAGCAGACGCCTTATCCCGAATAGGGATGGGAGAGGCAGAAGTCAACCCAGAACCAGTATCTATAATTTCCGAACAAAGGATTCTTGGCATGACTACTCTACAGACACTAGAGGACATTCAGGTAAAGATAAAGCAACTCTTTGATCCTACAGCCCTGTAGGACTGGGTAAAGAAAGGCCCAGACTACTCTGTCACCAATGACCTGCCTTATTACCAAGGGCGGCTATTTCTGCCACACAAGGAACTACAAGAGCTAGTCATTTCCCGTTATCATGATACCCTAATGGAGGGGCACCCAGGTATTGCAAAAACTGAAGCTAAAATTAAGAGACAATTCTGGTGGCCCACCTGGCGAAAGGATATTAAATCATTTGTGATGTCTTGTGGCATTTGCGCCCAAAACAAAAGTCAAAAGAAAAAACCAGCTGGACTCTTACAACCTTTAGACATTCCACCTACACCATGGTACCCCTGCACTTTAGACTTTATTACTGATCTACCCGCATGTAATGAATTTAACACCATTCTAGTTATTGTGGATCTTTTTTCCAAGATGGGCCACTTTATTCCTTTAAAGGGATTACCTTCAGCTTCAATCCTGGCCAAGGAGTTCCTCGAAAACATTGTTCACATACACGGATTTCGATTCGTATTGGTCTCTGACCGGGGCAGTCAATTAATTTCACATTTGTGGAAAAAATGTTGTCAATTGGCGCAAATCGATGTGAGGTTATCGACCAGTCACCACCCCCAAACCGATGGTCAAACGGAGAGGACCAGCCAGACTCTCGAACAATACCTGCGTTGTATGTTACATCAGACTGAGAGTAATTGGAAAGACATTCTTTGGATCGCCGAATATGCATACAATAATTCAGTACATTCTGGAACTGGACAAAGCCCCTTTTATACCTTATATGGGCACCATCCTCGAACCTCAGACCTTGACTCACCCCAACACTTAGAAATGCCCGCAGTGGACCATCTGCACGCTACGATTACACCAGCCTTTAAGGAAGCAACTGCACATTTAAAACAGGCGAAAGAAAAATACAAGAAAGATGCTGATCGGCATAGAAGTGATACTCCACAATACCAGATAGGGGACCAAGTATGGTTAGCCACAAAACATATACCTCTAAAGGGAACACGGACCTTTAACCCCAGATATTTGAGACCTTACTCTATTAAGGCCATTATCAACCCGGTGGCTGTCAAGTTGGACTTACCTGCTAATATGCGAATTCACCCCGTCTTTCATGTGTCACTTTTGAAGCCAGTGCAACCAGGGACAAGACTAACCAAGCCACCAGACCCCATCCTTGTAGACGGGGAACCCAAATTTGAAGTTAAGAACATCCTGGACTCCAAGCTGATAAAGTCAAAACTTTTTTATTTAATCGACTGGAAAGGTTACAGACCACAGGAAAGGTCATGGGAACCTAGTGACCACGTTCATGCACCCCAATTGGTGAAAAAATTCCACAGAAATTTCCCAGACAAACCGAAACCACAGGGAAGAACGACTTTAGGAGGGGCCTTGGGGGGGAGTGCTGTCATGATGCCTACCCCCGGAGACCCAGACCAAGTCCAGCAACCCCAGAAGCAGGCATCATGTTATTCCAAGCAAGCCCAACAACCCCTGCTAGGGGCTATTTGGGTGCAGTCCTGGCGTCTATGGCGCCAGGCTCATATGGAGAGTCAGTCCTGGCCCCACAGGCGCCAGGCTCATAGATTAAAACTTACCTGATGCAGACCATGCTGCAAACTTACCTGATGCAGACCATGCTGCAAGAGCTCAAAGCCAAAAGAGGCTTGGAAGGGACTACTTTACCTAGGGACTATTTTTTACTTGGGTGGGGCTGGGGAGGAATACTTACCTGGGACTACTTTGGAGGCTATTTAAACCACGCCCGAAGAGCAGCACACGCTTCGCATTATTCTGCAAGTCTGCATCCAGTCTTCTGCCACGCCCGCCTCGAGTCTGGAGCTCGTAGAAAAAGGGATAAAGAAGGATAAAAGGTTAGAACAAGAGCAATATCTTTGATCCTTACCTGAATTCCTGATCCATCGCGCCTTCGAGCTGGAAGAAAGAAGTTATTTTATGTGCGTCGCCTCGCCTGCTGCAGCGCCGCGCTAAACTCACGGGCCTTCGCAGCATCTTCACATTCCACCGCATCCTTCTGCATGTTACCGCCGCACTCCGGCACCTAAGGGGAAGACAAGAACAGCAAGGTGAGCCAAGGGAATACACAGAGGCAATATTAGTTACCCCCCATAGACTTACCTGATTTTCCCACCGGGGGTACTATTCCTCTTCACGGGTCGGCGCAGCTTCCACTGCATCCTCGCCGAACCCCCAGCCCCTAAGGGGAAACAAAAGGACAGCAAGATGAAACAAAGGGACAAACAAGGGGAAACCTCCTCACCACAATATACTTACCTGATTTTATCGCCGGAGGCATTATTCCCCGAGACTTCATACTTTCTCTCAGCGCCTGAATAAGGGAGAAAGCAAATGGTTACATATTGACATTATTTTATGGAACTGTATTGGATAATACAAATCCTTACCTGAATATTACCGGTTGCCACAAGGAACTCTTCACTAGGGTCAAGCTGCAACCTGCAAGGAATCGGACAGAGTGAAAGTCAGACATTTGAACTCTTACGAACTACATACTTACGGCGTCTTGCCAGGAATCTCAGAGTCAATATCGTTCTGGAACTCACCAATTCCTTCGAGCCAGTGAAGCAACTGGTTATCTACGCGCCCCTGCGCTCAATGCAGGATGGAGAGCTCATCTTTCCAAACCATCAGGTGAGTCTATAAGAGGGGACATCAAAGGTGATCAGTGGGGAGAACAGCGGGAGTGGGGGGGTTTAACGCTCAACTCCACGAGTGGTTAATTCCCTTTCTCCATTTGCAGAAGAATATTCCTACGGGCCAAGCAAACGAAGCTAGGTGGGCCAGTCCAGTCCGTCATCTCGGCACTACGCGTCACATTGGTGGAGACCGCAGCTGACCAGTTCAGATTGATGCCCCTGTGGGAGCCAGGTGAGCGTAACACCCACCCTCCCTGATTGGGCAAGCTCCATGTGTATGCACACAAGAGTGTTTCCTTAACACCTGTCACACCCACTGCTGCATTTAGGTCCCTGGTGCAGTTGAGTGTCATGCCATAGCTGCTCCCCGCCATGTTGTGCATTTTTTTGTTGTTAATTTGGCCCTTGGCCCCCGTGTGCTCACCCGTTCCCTCTGGGTCATAGCCTGAGTGTTTCCTCCTTCCCTCCCCCTCCCGTCCCTCCCAACCTCCCTGATTGGCCCAAGATTCTCATAAGAATCATACTGCTAGGGCAGACCTCTGCCTGTTTGCAGCCCCTGCGGCTAAGGGCCCCAAGGCAAATAGCAGCCACTCCAACAGGAAGTGTCTGTAGGTGTCAACAGGGGAAGTAGGCAGCCACCCACTAAGCATATAGTTGACAGTTTAGGCTGAGTTTAAAAAGCACAGCCTAAACTGCCACCTATCCGCTTAGTCCCCAGTCACACATATAACCCAAATTAATCCGCCGTCCATCACTGCCTGGCTTCCACCCAACGCTAAACCCAAGGAACAGGAAAACAGTGTACCCACTTAGTACCCGGTCGCAGGGGCTAACTCCACTTATTCCCCAAGCAACAGCCAACGCTCCTATCCCGGGTTATCTAGGTGGTTGCCAAAGCATAATTCCACCTGCTAACCAGCAGAGGCAGTTTGCAACAGTGTCCAGATGTGCCGAACAAGGAACGGACAGCCGGCAACCAGCGTCACCGGACAAGGTAGGCACAATTACTGGTACTAAACATCCGTCACACTCTCTAGGAAATCCACTTTGAATACCAGCTGATTTAAATGCCTATTGTATTGTGAAACCTATGCCTTTCTCCCACTATACAGGAATCACAAATCTAGGTGTGTTCTCCCATATCAGCCTATTGTATTGTGAAGCCTAGGCCTTTCTCCTACTATACAGGAATCTCAAATCTAGGTGTTTTCTCCCTTATCAGCCTATTGTTTTGTGAAAACCAGCCTCCCCCCCCCACTATTCAGGAATCTCGAATCTAGGTGTTTTCTCCCTTATCGCCCTATTGTATTGTGAAATTGTTTGGAAAAATAATCCACATACACCTCCAGACATGGGTGGACCAAAAACGAGCATAGATCGTATAGATAGGGTACTATAGATCAGTGTTTCAAGTTATTTCTTATTATTGAAAAATATACAGTCCTATTAAAAAGGTGTTTATATGTATTATTTGTGGACCTCAGAACAGTATTTCACTCTGTGCTCCGCAAACAGCTAGTGGGGCAGGAAGTACTAGAACATCTGATAGGCATTATATCAGCCTTGCATTCAAGCATGGAGTCCTGTGTAAGTTATAACCTGTGCCGCAAAGGAAACCACATACTTTGAGGTATCATTGGGAGTTAGGCTGGGCTGTTCCCTGTTCCCTCTTCTATATACAAGGAATTGTGGATGAGTTGGTGAGGGGAGGTCAGGACTGCCCAAGACTGGCTGCAAACATGTCTCCGGCACTATCCTAATAGCTACGACACTGCAGGGATTAAAGGATTCACTCGCAATCTTTATAAAGAAAACTGGGGAGCTGGGTCTTCACATCAATACGGCTAAAACAAAGTCAATGGTCATTAAACCAAAAGGCGGGAAGAGGGTTTCCCTCCAAATTGTGTATGATAATAAGTCAATATAACAAGTCAAAAGAGTCGACTACCTGGGTGTGAGAATTCAGGCTTGTCCGGGATGGACTCACTAATTAGACAGGGCAGCAGCGACGCTGAACAAATATAGCGGTGCAGTTCTAACTTTCTATAACCGTCACAGGAGAGGTGCAATCTCACATGCTTTAGAGCTATACCAGAGGCAGGCTGTATCAGCTCTGCTTTACAGCGTAGTGTTACGGGGTTACGAGAACGCAGAGACCCTTTCAAGAAGAGAAAATAACTTTTTAATGAAATTGTTGAAATTACCGCCGAGCGCACCGACTGCACTCGTGCATTTGGAATGTGGTTGACTCCCCCTGCGTTTAACTATTATTTATCTGCCTATCTCCTTGCGGGTTAGACTGTGGACCAGACCAGCCCTTGAACCATGTAGGGAGGCACTGATACATATCATGTCACTGGAAGTTGCAACCGGATTCAAATGGCTCTCCCATATAAAAGATGTACTATGCCACCTGAAAATGGGCGAGTTTTAAAAGAGCCAAGTAGGCTTTGTGATTTGAGCTAGACACAAATATAGTGGGCAAAAGCATCATAGGAATGTGTGGCTTTTTACCAAATTTATCACAAAAAGTGCACTGTAAAATGCACCATTTCAACCCATTATTTAAAAGATGTTCTCTGGTGGAGAACCTCGAATCTCCCATGATTGGTTTGCGTTGTGCATTCGGCTGAGGGCAGAACAAGCCTCCTTCCATCTGCAGTCTTCCCTTAGAGTGGGACCTACTACACTAACTCCTGGCCCCACATTGTACACAATCCTGGCTATGCCTCTGCACAACCGTAACATGCCTGCAAAATAACTTCTGGGGGAGGGTATTCTAAAGCTCATCATGCAGACAGCTCAGGGCCTCCTTTCCCATGCAACTATTTAATGTATGCTCTTAATTTGTATCAATAAGTCAAAACAGTGCTACATAGTCTGTTCTGAAAGTCTCGACATTAATACCACATGAACATTTTAATTCCTGTACAGTTTATAAATATTTGACCAGGACGCAATATTATGTGAGCCTAAAATTAAAGACTGACAGATTATTTCGCGCTTGCAAAGAAATAACATGAAAGCCTGCCAACTGATTTGCACCAGTGTCAATTATAAGTCACACCACAGAAGAGTCTGTGTGGCAAAGCTACATGCTAGAATGTCATTATTTGGCAAATTCATGCAGCTGGCACATCAGTCAAGCAAATATCAGATGGGTCATCATATGTCAGGACAACCTCTGAACACATCTGAGATGTTGCTAGAATAACAGGTTGGGCCCCAGAAAATTAGGGTTAGCCATGGCATTCATGTCATATTGTCTAGGCCACTGCCCAAGCAAGGGGTACCGCAGCCCACAAAGAGCTGGGAGCCTTCCCTTGACTATAAATATTACAGAAAGGAATTCTTCTGCTTGGAAAGTTCCTCGCAGAGAATCCGCCACTCTTATCATTCATCTGTATATATTGAAGGGTGCATGGGCGAAAGGCACTGAAATAAACCTTGAGAAAGGCAATAGTTTGGCTGATGGATATGTGTTTTTCAGGAACATTTGACCAGGTGCCTAACCATTGGGAAATGCTGACATCAAATGCTCAGAGAATCCCGTCATTTGTCAGCAGACGCCATCAAATACTGTATTAATCACATCCTATGGTAGATAGTGCCATGAAAACTCAAGGTACTCCCGACAATTAACACCCAATTTTCAGGTACTCACACCATTGAAAACAATACTCCCTGTCAACGTAGTATCGGCAAGTTCCATTTTGTTCTGTTACCATTTTACAAAGTAGCTATATACGTTGGCAAATAAGTTTACCATTTCGACCTCAGAGAGAGTATTGAACTAATCTCTTTGCTTATTAAACCTACGTAATCCAGAAAACAAGGTTTGAAGGTTGTCCAACTCCAGGCCACGAGAGCCGGAATCCTCAGAGTTTCTCAGGCTATTCCTCATTAATATTCATGAGAAAAAATGTACGTACATTTAGAATCATTGGATGCAAATTTATGTCATCAATATTAATGAGGGGTATCCTGAAAATCCTAAATGTTTCCAACCCTCGAGGCCTGGAGTTCGACAACCGAGCGGGAGGAGCGATTCTGTGAGGGACAAGACGGGCGCAGGCATCACTGTGAACAGACAAACCGAGTACTCTGAAGCCACTCATAGCTATATGTGGCAGTATACAAAACTCTAATAAATAAATTTAAAACATAAACACACAGATTACATTTGAAAGATCTCCCCTTTCATTTTTGTCAGCTGGGGATGTGGCTTTGCTGGCAGGCTTATGTTCAGAGCTCCCTCTTATCCCCTGGCAGCCCCGCCCGCTATAGGCCAAGGCTTTTTTCTGAAGCCTGAAGCTTTCACTCAGGTGTGAGTGCTTCAGGCTTGAGAAAAAAATTCCTTTTTTTTCATTATTGTGACGACGACAACAGAGATGCCCGTGTGCTGGCACCACTGTTATGAAGAAAAGGTGAGGCCGTTGGAAACCAAGGCCTTTTTTTTGTAAAGCCTGAAGCTCCCACTCTTTTGTAGAGTGGAAGCAGTAGGTCAAGCACATGTGGTTTCTGGAGGGTCATCAATCTTAGGGCACGCATCTCCACTTTGATTGCATTGAGGCCTTGTTCCGTGTCGTTCGCCAGCTGTACGACCTCCCATCTGATGATGTGGAGCTTCTTGGCATTAGTGGCTGTTTGGACGCCAGGCAGTAGTTAGGATGTGAAAACATTTTCTTCTTTGCTAAACAGTCTATATTCACTAGGTATTTCTTTGAGCAATTCTGAGGAGTCTTGAGACAGATAATTAGATCTTTGTTTTCTGTGTAACTTGCTGTACTTTTCTCTTTCAGGCAAGACACAGAGGTTGGGGCACAGTAACAAGTTTCTGGTGGGCCCCATTGTGACTGGAACTGGGGTCGGGGCAGGCAAATTCTTCAAACCCACTGCAAGGTGTCCTTCAGGGATCACAAGGATTGCTGAGTGCAGCGTGACAAGTGAGTAATACCCCCTCCATTATGGTGGGAGGAGCTATCCAAACACCCAATAGTAGTCTATTACTACAGCAGTACCTTTTCTGAGGTCTGAGATAAACAGTGTCTTATTGCATTTGATATTAGCCCCCCCCAAAACAGTTCTTTCATAATAAAAGCATAGTTCATGAGTTTCTTGCTGCTGCACCGTTGCTGGCTTTTGCATTGCTTCGACCCACATTAGTTTTGCGACATGTTCATTCCAGAACTGTGCACATACTGTATTCATGTGAGTCAATACTTCATCTCCGAATCCCAGTAACCCTCCTGCTGCGCAACTTATTGATGCTTTTTGCCACCTGCCATCTCCGTATTTCACTCCTTGTAAGATCAGGTATGGCCTTTGCAGCCACTGGATGCTTTTGGGGTTTTGTTGGCTTTGTAGCTGATTACGATCCATAATTTCTAATTGCATACTTTGTGCCTGGAATGTGCCCCACAGCCTACCCAGTGCCAGATGAACCAGGTATCAAGAATCTAAAATTGGTAGTTCTTGTGATATTAATACCTTGGGTGCCCCTGACGCATGTGGTATTACCGAAAAGACATAAATATTTCCATTCATCCTTGTCTTTCCCACCGTACTCATGTCTGCGTACCAACCATTTGAGAATTCTGGATGTGCACATCTTCTATTGTATCTAGTCCTATTCCATTATACTTATAAACATCTATATTTTCTAAGTTGCCTTTTCTTACATGTAAAACTCATGTTATATATGCTTTCAAAGGATGTGGTGAAGTCGAATGTATCGCAAATGGGGCTGTCACCACTCATTTGATTATGAACATTGGTGCATGTGGCCACAGTGTGTGTAAGGTTTTTGGGTCACGTTTACATCTGGAATTCCCCTTTAAGTCACGTTAGAATCCTGAATAGACCCATTAATGGTGGCATTTGTTTGTATATACCCCCTCTTTTAGATGCCCTCCCCAAATAAAAGTATACCCCAAATATATACCTAAACCAAATATAAATATTTCATATAGTCCAGAAATGTAATGCATTGCACATAGATATGAATAGGGAAACCTCAACATATTACTGTGCACATTACTTTTCCTACCATAAATGGAACTGTTGGAGCTCGCTGGGTCCAATGCGATGACCACCTAAAAAAGGAATATTTATTTATAAGAGGCAGATGAGAGGAGGAGGGATATTGCAAAGGGGGTGAGGTTGCAGGTGTGACTGCTGCAGCGTCAGTTGCTTTGTCTGTCCGGGGAGGCACAATCTGTTTGGAGACACATTTTATTGCCTTTGTTAGGGAAGACCAGTAGCTATTAAATTCTTCCCCCAAAATGGACGCTGCTCTATGAGCGTCTGACGCTCGCCTGATAGGAGAGATCGCGTGTGCATGCAGTGCCCTGTGACCGCTTTGTGTGGTGATAGATGGTGGTCTTTGCAGGGCTGTGTGCGCAAACTGAATAAGGCGAGTGGTAAACAGTGTACCCAGTTATTTTTCATTGTGGTGCACAGCTTCAACAGCTTGCTTTTGAGTAGGCCTTACATCCTCTCCACAAATCTGTTGGCCTGGGTTTGGTAAATGGTGCACATCCGATGCCGATTGCCTAGTAATGTTGAAATCACCTTATAAAGAAATGTGTGCCATTATCTGACCTTAATACATCGCAGCTACCCCATCGAGGGAAAACCTCCTGTACTAAAAATGTGGCAGCGCACTTAGCGTCTGGATGTGCACAAGGTCCCGCCTCCACCCCTCTCAATAAAGGGAAAATGACGAAAATTAGTAAACAAGATCCATTGCACCTTTCACCCATATCCGTATAATCAATGTGGAATTTGTGGAATGGCCCAATAGGATGGGGCAGGGTTCCTCTGATAGTCCTGATAGTGTGAGGCCTGTGTTGCAACTTCGGCATGTGGTGCAATGTATGGACATGTTTGTTGACTTTCCTTGTAGGTTGGGGACCAACCAGTCCTCCTGAATGTCTGCTGCAACGTGTTGTTTGGAAATGTGTGATGGATGATGTAACTAGTCGAACGCTACTAGTAATAACTCATGAGGCATTATTGCTTTCGCTGAAATCTCCTGTCTCCACAAGAGATCTGTTGGACACTGTTTACAAAGCTCCTTTTCCTCTTGTGGTGCCTGCCCCTGTAATTCAATCAACTATATAATTGGTAAGGCATTGTATGGAGTAGGCAACTGTCCTGTGTTACATGTCAATATGGGATACTCAGCCACCTGTGGCACCGCAAGTTATGCTGCTGATTCTGCTGCTGCATCTGTGGCAGCGTTACTGAGTGAGACCTTGTCTGTGTTATTAGTGTGGGCAGTGCATTTTACGACCGGGCTGGGAAAGTGCATGAATGAGCTTGTCTAATAATGCAGCATGTTGCACGGGAGATCCATCTTCCCTCCTGGATACCCTTCTCTTCCACAGTGCAAGACCTGCATGTATTGTGGTGGTGATGTATGCTGAGTTAGAGTAGATCTTCACGTGACACCCTTGGGATGCTTGTAGCGCTTCAATAAGCACTATGAGCTCGGCCCCTTG
Source organism: Ambystoma mexicanum (assembly GCF_040938575.1). Classification (NCBI taxonomy): domain Eukaryota; kingdom Metazoa; phylum Chordata; class Amphibia; order Caudata; family Ambystomatidae; genus Ambystoma; species Ambystoma mexicanum. Next base: position 897,223,775 of record NC_090925.1, read on the forward strand.
AACCAAGAAGTGCATTTCATAACCTCTTTTGCACTAGGCTTTCATATTCCCCATCCACTAGCTGGACCACTGCCGCTCCAGTGTGTTGCAAGCTTGTGTCCTGGTCGATTGTCGCTGACCTGTCAATGAAGAGGACCTCCCCCCTCAAGTGGTCTATCATGTGCTTTAGAGATATCACCTTCCTCACCTTCAAAAATGACACAGCCATGATTGGCCAAGTATTTGTCAGAACTCATTTCATTCAGGAAAGTGGCAGGGCTAACAGTTTTGCATCGTACAATGTGGAAGTTTGAACTGGACCGAATGATCTCGCATGCAGATTCTCGCTGTGTGGTCAGTGAAGATGGCAAACACTCCATGCTCAACATACAATGTCATGGAGCTCCACATAACAATAGTCAAGCTTTTTTCAATGGCGAATGCCGCTGCAGCAAGGGCTTGCTCACTGGCAAATTGCCCCTGCATCTTTGAATCTGGGACACCAATGTAATAGGCCAATGGCCTGTGATCCATGGAGCCTATCTGTGTCTGAACTGCAGTCATCAGATGTCCATTAGAATGGGAGAATAGGAAGCACTCTTGCTTGTATTCTGGGGTTGCTAACACTGGTGCAGTTGAAAGGACCTCCTTGATATCATTGAAATGAGTACACATCTCTTCTGTCCATGTTATTTTGCTGTCGCCCCTCTGAGCTTCCTTGAGGCCATGCAACAGTGGTCTCGTGTATGCTGCATAGGCAAGTATCCATGCCCTACAATAACCGCAAAAGTCACAAGAATTTTTACATTTCTTTTAGTCTGTGGGCTGTGAGGTGGCACGCACAAAGGCGCAGTTATCAGGAATGATTCTTTTGTCTTTGGCAGAAATTAACTTACCCAATTAGAGCACCTCCTGTAGGCAATACTGTAATTTTCCCTCGTCAACCTTGTATCCGCGAGAAGTTGCAGGAGTGTTTCGGAGTCTGTCTGCCCTGGTGCTCGCTGCTTGCTCGTCGTCAACATATTGAATGATGGTGCTAGGCACCTGAATATTGCAAAAATCAGCATGTGGTATTCTGTTGAAAATGCTGGGGGACTCACAGTATCCTTTGGGCAATCTTGTGTGTTCAAAGTGCATTCCCCCATGTCTAAACGCAGTGAGATACTGTGAATCCAGGTGCAGGGAAACAGAGAAGGAAGCGTTTTTGAGATCGACCACAGTAAAGTGGGTCACTTCCTTTGGGGACATTGCAAAGTATTTTTGCGTGTTTGGCACCACTGGAAATTCTGCCTGTACAATTCCTTTAGGAAGACACAAATCCTGAATCATTCTCCAACTCCCCCCTTTTGCCTTCTTTATCGGGTAGATCGAGGTGTTGCATGGGGAATTAGATCGTACTATTATCCCCTGATTTAGTAGGGCAACAATAGTGTCCAGTATCCCTTCCTCCGCTTCCCTTGACAAGGGGTACTGTCTTACCTGACGCAACACTTCACCTCGCTTCAGAGTTATTCAAACCGGGGTCAATCCCAGCAAGAGCCCAACATCGTGGGCCTTCGTTGTCCAGATGAGGGACTTGCTCTAAATCTGTTTCAGAAAAGGGGGTGTGGTTACTAGAGCCATCAGGGGACATTGAACTTTTTCGATACTACACCATTATATCACAGGGAATAGAAATTGCTAGAAAATCTCGCCATCATCTGGTCTTTCTTCAAACAAGTTTGCATCTGTCACTTCTTTGAGAGGCATTATAGGGTCAATACACAACACTGTGCCACTCACATCCATCTGAGTCAGTTCAATCACAACAATCCATGTCACTGACACTTCCAGACCCTGTAAATTTAGGGACAATATTGTTCCTGCCATCAGTTCAGGGGACACCATAGGTCGGAAAATGAAATCAGATGGCACTCGTCAACAGGCCTTGCCAATTTTGGGTGCTGCTTCGAGAAGCACTGTTATGCCATACACAAACAAATCAGAGTACACAGGAATACTGCGACCCACAGCCTCTCTTCCCCTCGCATGTATTATTACATACATACAATAGTATTATTACTATTATGCTCTTATAACACACATACCCGCAGTGGCGCACACTATCCCTTGATCTCTGAAAGAAACAGTCATGGTCAATGTACTCAATAAGTCTCACCCCAATAGATTTATCGGGAAACTCTCAGAATACAACAAAGGTGCACACACCACGTTTCCTCCTATTTTGATGTCAAGTTCTTTTGTATGAGGAAACATGGCGACAGCCGCAGAGAAGACCTGCATGTCAAGAGTTTCACCTGATAGTGGGAAGTTTCCCTCACTGATGCATGATTTAGTGGCACCTCTGTCAACCATGAAGATGAATTGTTTATTCCCTAAATCAGCACCCACCAAGGGTTACTCTTCCGGGTGGACGGTCATGGACAGGACTGGGCATGCAAGAGTTCTCTGTGGGCTGTACCAGTCAGGATATGTGTTGGAGCCGGGGAACAAAAAAAGCGTTGTTCCCCATCACACTCACACCTCGGTAGGGCATGATGGTGCCGTTAGGCACTGTGTCATTCGCTGGCATGTTACTTCCGTACATCGTACTCTGTTGGGGCATTAGTGGTAGTGTCATCTGGGGGTTCTGCCCTTGCATACCTGGAGGCCGTGGTGGTAGTTGAGTGTAGGCCTGATATATTTTAATAGGGTATGGAAGTCAGCCTCTGTGTTGGTACCTGTGGTTGGGGAGATGGGTGGTAGTTGTTACTATATGGGTTGTGTCCCGCACCCTGTCTGCTCCTGCACGAACCTGCAGGCCATAATGCTGTGGGACTCTCATGCCTGTACAGTGGAAGAGGTCTGCATGGTCATGGTTACAGCTCGCCCTGCCCCCACTAAAGACTGTGTGTGTCTCGGAACCCCTCTATGGTGCTGATACCCCATAACACCCTGGGGGCTGCTCTATGCCCATAGCAGACTCCTTGTATGCAACAATGGCAACTAGGATGGAACCCCGAGGAGCTCCCGGTACCCCTGGTTCGCAAGTTTTTTTTCCTCTTTTTTTTTGTAAGGAAGGAAGGAGGGAAGGGAAGGAGCTGTCCCCCGATTTGTGTGTGAGAATGTGGTGGGTGCCAGCCATCGCCGTGCCATGTGAAGGGAAGGAGCTGTCTCCCATTGAGGGAGAGGCACCGCGTGTGAAGGAAGGAGTGGCATCCAGTCGCCCAGGGGGTGGGGAGGAAGACCGGGCATTAATAACTATATGCTCCGGTCTGGAGCGAAATGAGAGAGTACCCACCCACCCCCCAATATCCAGAGGCAGTGGTGCCTGTGCGTGCTGGTATGCAGCATCTGCTGCAAGAATGGTGGAGGGGAGTCCCCATCCCCCAGAGTGCCTGCCCCCCCTGCGACATGAGGGGAACATGACGCACCCGCAGCCGCAAGAACAGGGGGTAGCCAGGACCCAGCTGGCGGACCCTCCCTGGCCATGTCCCTCTGTGAAGCTGGTGCTCGTGCATCAATGAAGAAGAAATACATCTCCTGCCGGAGTTGGAGAAGGTTCATGTGTATACTATTTTGTAGTAGGCCAGCCCCGTCGGAAAGGCAGAAGGCATAACAGCGCCGAAAAGGGGAGGGGAGAGAATAATGTCCCAGGCCGGGTGGCGAAGATGGTGGACAGAGGCTGCCTACTTCAACCAGTACAGCGGGCAGCACTCTGTTATGCCGGCAGCCCCCAGCTGCTGTGAAACCAGGCCGCTAGTCTGAAATCAGCAGCTCTGTGTCGGAGCATAGGGGAGGATGCTCCAGGATCATAGCTGGGAAGATCCCGGGCCTCCGACGTGATCAGAGGTAATACGCTCACGTCAGAACCTGTATAAGAAGATATGAATGGCCTCCTGCACACACCCTGGACCATGACAGCAGTGAGAATGATGGCGTGCTCTGGCTTGGAGCAATGGAAGTAAAGTCAACCCAGGGCACACAGCAGGGAATATTGAAGGTACCTCGCGATCAGGCTGAAAAGGTAACAGAAATGAGGGGCTGCGCATCTGCGCATTCAAGAAAAAAGCAAAGCACTCCAGCCCAGAATACTGTGGAATGGCTCTCTACAAATCCTGGGCCACCTGCAGTGACCTCAGAATGGTTCTGGTGTCGTGACCTACACAAAAGTGTTTAGGAGGCTGCCCGCACTCATCGGTGCAACAGTGCTGGCATCCCTGATGCATACCCGCGCCGCCTGCAGTGGGTGAATACAACAGCGGCGTCAATGTCGGAACTGAAGCGTGGCCCCACTAAGGTCATCCCGGGCCCGATCGGCGGTAGAGAAGAGCCCCATGTCAGCGCTGTTCTAAGGGGAGGACAACCCCTGTAGAGGATGCAGTCAGGATACAGTGAATTGCCCTATGAAAACTCGGGCCGCATGTGTGGTGTTAAAGAAGGAAGTGCTCCATGGTCGCCTGAGGTGGTGACACACATGTGGTCCACTCCAAACTCTGGGCCAGCAAAGATACTGTCATTGTAATGTTGACCAGAAAACATGCTCCCTTCAGAGTGTCTCACAGCGGCACAACATGGTGCACAAAGTTGCACAACACAGCAGTTATGACAGCCCCATGCCTGCCTGGGGGAGCTAAGTGAAGGTAGTGTCGAGGCCCTAACACCCTACCACCAGCAACCCCTTGCCCCCAGTGTCACCCTACAACTGGTGGGCACCCACTGCTAATGGCAGCTCCCTGCCCACACTCCTTCCTGGGGTAGAGAACTATGCAAGTGGCCTCATCGTCCTGCTACTGGTGTGTGCCCTGCCGGGCCTGCCATCCATGGACCAGGCCGATGTCGCTGTGGGTGAGATTCTTGCCAGCCCTGAACTGAGACACCATCTGCCCAATTGTCCTGTCGGGAAGAAGGACAAGCCAGGACTGCTGCTCCATGAACAGCGGTGACTCGCCTGGGGGAGAAGTGTCCCATACACTCTGTCATCTGTGTTCAGCCAACCAACGTCTTGCAGACCTCAAGCCCACCGCCCAGAAGAAGGGCTAGGAGCAAGAGAGGGTTGCAGCTCAGTATGAGTGCTTGTGCACCGTCCTGTCCCACGACAGTGAAGAGACACAACTGCCTGGCGGAGCGTTGCCAAAAAAAAAAAAAAGGGGGGCGAGTAACCTGCTGACACCACTGCTCTAAAGACATCCTGTTGGGCAGTTTGGACACACTGCTGCCTGCGTCTCGCTAACTGACCAACATCAAGGGACTAAGCTGATGTGGCCCCTGGTGCCCCCAGGTGCGGCTTTACCGCCCTTTGAACTGTAGCATCAATGGACCTGGAACTGTGGAAGTGACTATCCTGAATGGTAGCTGGATCAAAGTGAACTGGTCTCCTGCAGTCCAGCAAGTGCTCGGAGAAGACTCAGTGGACATGTGTATAAAGGCTGGGGGCCTGCATGGAAAGTATGTGCTTAAAGTGGTCGCAGTTAAATGAATGTGGAGCTGTATTGCCGTAGGTTTGCAGGCATGCTCTAAATGGCGCCAGCAGCAAGCAATGGCGTCATGCAATGGTGGAAGTTCCACTGACCCCAGGTTAATAAAGGGTTTGTTACATGTGCTCGAACTGCCAACATTCCACCGGCGGTTCGCCAACCGTGACTGTCACCTGCGGGTTATGTTTAGAGGGTGTAGATATGTGTTGTATGTCTATAATGTTGTGAGCCCCATGTGTGTAGTAGTGGCATATCCTATTTGTTGTCGATCCTACGATTCTGAAGTAGCCCAAGTAATGTCGTTCTGTATCGGGGGGAGGGAGTCATTTATGTCTTAGTCACATTTGTTTGTTTGTTTGTTATGAAAAAGGAGGAGTGTGGTGTGTGACCCTCCCAAGTGTCTTGCCCCTTTAAAGGGATGTATCCCTCCCATGTGTATTTCCCTTTTAATGTGGGCCATGACTTTATCATGGCCCAAGCTAATAAAAGGAGTTCCTACAGATATGTGCATTAGAACAGCTGCAGACTCCCAAAGAGGAACGACTAGTCCATCTCTCAGTTAGGTCTGCAAGCCCACACTGTGGGAGCACGGGCCTGCAGGCCATGATGCTGTGGGGCCCTAGTTCCAGTACAGTGGTGGAGGTCTGCATGGTCATGCGTACGTCTCACCGTGCCCCCACTAAAGGCTGAGTGTCCCCCAGCACCCTCTATGGTGCTGATGCCCCATAGCACCCTGGGGCCTGCTGGAGGACCATGGCCCCCATTATGCAACAGTTATTATTATTATTATTATTATTATTATTATTATCGTTTTTGTTAGCATTATAGCTTTTCAACAACAAACCCAAAACAAGGCAAAATGTAACTTTTTTATTTATAATATCACTATGTTCTAAGTTACCCATAGTGGCCTGAAGGGTGGATCTACACCACCCACCAAATATATCATATATCATAAACAAGAAAAAATACCAAGAGGAATATAGGTCACAAAAGAAACTCTTGTTTTTCTTTCTGTAACAAAGTGCAAAGCTCCTCTTCCTCGAGTGCGTGGGAGGCACAGATAAATAAGCCCCACATTGGAGCACAGTAAACAACAGTAAACCCAGTCTCCCTTTCCAATTTGAAAAACAAGGTTTAGTACAACTATAATCCACAAATTAAATACAATACTCAAATATAAGGGGTATTTGACATGCATATCAAACACATGAGAGGGTGCGATGTACATTACGTTTATAAAAAAAACACATGTTTACATTGCACAATTGGTGAAGAATTGCAGAATTACGGTGACTATGTTTATTCTCACAACATTGTGAATCATGTTGTCTAATCCAAGCAACATGGATACATGGGGATGCAAATTAGACCATGCCCATTCTGGAGCAAGCATGGTAGGTGCTGGGCAGAGAAAACACAAACAAGGCTGCAGACCAAATAGAGATACTCATCCCTATCTCTGGTGACCTTGCTCTTGACAAAAGAGCACTCAACTACGTAAACTCAATCATCCAGGCCTGGATGGCTCATTATGGGCTCTGCCTCAATGATGAGAAAACGGAGCTACTCATCCTTGGATCGCATGCCAAATTGGCCAAACTTGACCTAGCCTACAAATCATTCACTATAGACGGCAACATCATTAAAGTGTCGAACGCAGCAAAAACTCTAGGCATCTATCTAGACACAACTCTATCTCCAACTAGACAAAGAAATGCTGTAGTGTCTGCTTTGGCATATACTTGTAAACTTATCACAGCCTGCAGACCCATCCTGAACACTGAGAACTGCATCATACTAACTAGAACGCTAATCATGGCAAAAATAGACTATTGCAACGCTCTCTACCTAGGGACCAGTTAAAAAAGCATTGACAAGTTACACAAAACAATGCCATTAGGGCGGCCCTCAACATCCCGAAAAGGTCTCACATCACTGACATCAGACGTAACTTTCATTGGCTCCCTGTCGTGCAGCGAATTTCCCTTAAAACCTTAGCCTTAACCTACAAGGCTCAGAACAACCTGGCACCTGCCTTTGACAAGCCTCTTCTCGCAGCATGTTGCGAACAGACCGCTGAGATCAGCCTATGTCAACACACTCTCCATAAGTCGATTTAAGCTGCAATCTGCTGGGGGATCAAGCTTCCCAGTCCTCGCAGCCAAACTTTGGAACACCACCCCCTTTTACTCTCAGATCACAACCCACGTTCCACTCCTTTAAGACCAAAACCAAACTCTGGCTTCACAAGATTGATGAGCCTACCACATCCTCACCTTAGGCGCTCACCTTTAACCACATTAGCACTTCCTACTCCTTTCTATTCTGTATGTTCCCTGTACCTTCCCTCTCATTAGCATCCCTTACATCTGCTCTAATATCCTTATATGTTTCTGGAGAAGCCATGTGTAACTTGCACCCTTGTTTTCAGTTCTGTGTTTAAGTTTTATTGTATCATCTGTTGTTAGTCTGTTCCCCTGGGGGAACAGGTTATGCCTGCCTGTAACCACCTTCTTGTAACCACCTTCTTGTAACTACGCGCCAAGATGCCTCAGGGCAGGGTTGCGCTCTACAAATAAATCAAATACAAATACAAAGAGATCTACCCAGTCGTGGGTCCTGTGCCTGCCGGGCCTAGAGACCCAAGCTACCTTTCACTGATGAGGCCCAACAAGGCCAAAACATGCTTGGGGATGCATGTGCTCTCCTGCAGAAGGCATGTGACCTAGCGGTACAGGATGGTCTGCCCCTTTTGGGGTGGGACCACGCCTGATTTGCACATGGCCTTTCCCCTTTTGCAAAGGCTTGGCAGGCGCAGAAAGATGGTCTGGAGGGCTGCCAGAGCAATGCCAGTGGTTAAGATTAATTCTTTTTTTTTAAACATTTTTTTATTAATGATCATAGCAGGTACAATAGCTTGCTCCCAACATCACATCCAACATGTCATACAGTGGCACATTATACAGTCTCGCAGATGGTACATACTTTACAAAGAGGTTTCATTGTCCGAAAGCAGTTCACATAAGTATACCCTGAACGGGCCCCAAACGTCCTTCGGCCGACTTGTTTTCGGTTGAGTCAATACATACTGTTCCTCATTTTCATTAACGTATGTCAGTTCTCATAGAAAAGTGTTCATGCTTGGACGTTTGGGGCTTTTCCAGGCATGCAGGATACATTTTTTAGCAACTGCGCATGATACGTTAAAAAGTCTTCTTGTCTTTTCGGAACATTTCCCAATATCCCCCAATAAATATTTTTGTGGGGTCAAGTATGGAGATATTTGTGTTATTTCCGCCAACAATCTGGCCACCATCCCCCAAAACCGTAGCAGCTTACGGCAGTCCCAGTACATATGGAAGGATCCTGCTTGTGGGGTGCCGCATTTAGGGCATTCGCTCGGGGAATCCGGTGTAAATTTGGCTATTTTAGCCGGTGTGTAGTGTAATGTATTTAAAATTTTGAATTGTATCTGGCGTAGTCCCGCGTTAAGTGATATTTTTTGGGTAAGTGCACAGTATTTTACCCATTTTTCATCAGGTATAGTCATCTGTAAATCCGTTTCCCATTTTTCTTTAACATTATTTACCGTAGGGGTGTGGGCCTGCACTGAAACATATAATTTGGAGATTCACGCCCCCCCCCTGAGTTGTAATCAATTGCAAGCATGGGTGTGAAGGTGGCTCATCAGGGAAGAGAGGACATCTCGCTTGGAACGCAGACCTCATTCGATAATACTGGAGTATTCGAAGAGGCCCCCTTCCGAGGGCCCTCGTGATATCTGTTAAGGCTGTGAATTTCCCCTCTATGAACATGTCCTGCACCACCATTTCCCCGTTAGGGTGCCAAGGTTCCTGTATATCTGTATCGAACGTGGGAGGGATGCTGGGAAAATTCCACAAGGGAATCCACAGATTATAGGGTGCTTCCAGTTTAAGTCTCCTGCATATTGCCCTCCACGCTCGGACAGTGCAGCTTGCAGGGTCATATTCACATATGTCTTTATGTCGTGAATCAAAGATAATTGAACTAATGTCAGAGGGTGCAACTGTGTGTGTTTCTACCCACACATGGGGTGTGCTGTCTACATCATCGTACCAATACCTCGCAAATTGTGCCTGTGCGACCAGATAATAGAGCTCAAAGTCCGGGCAGCTATGCCACCGGAATCGTAAGGCTCCACCATTTTCTCCCACCCTATTTTGGCAGTCTTTCCGTTCCAGAGGAATGTGGTTACCATTGACCGAAGTCTGGAAAAAAAGTCTCTGCCACGCCATATAGGGATATTCACAAATAAATATAGTAGCTTAGGAAGGATGATCATTTTAAGTACTGCTATCCTGCTATCCGAGTGAGATGGGGAGGTGTCTCCAAACCTGTAGTTTCGCATTGAGTGATTGTAGTGCCCCATCGTGATTGTCAGCGTACAGGGATTGTCTGCTTCTGGAGACCAGTACTCTCAGGTATCTAATGTGACCCCCCGACCATTTGAGTCAGCACGTTATTGCCGGGCATTTAGTGGAAGGGGTAAGTGGGAAAATTCCTGACTTGGCATTGTTCACTGTGTATCCGGAGTAATCAGCAAACTCATGTATGTCTGCCATTATGGGTGCAATATTATTTTCAGGTTCACGGATATATAAGAGCGTGTCGTCCGCATAGAGTGAAATCAGCTGGTTAGAGCTTTTCATCACGATACCTTTGTCCTTGTGTCGCAATCTGACAGCAGCAGCCATGGGCTCTATCGTTAGGGCGAATAGGATTGGTGAAAACGGGCATCCTTGCCTAGTGCCTCTGCCTATTTCAAACATTTCAGACATGGTTCTGTTGGTACATACTCTTGCCCCGGGTCTTGTATACATTAACCGGACATATCCAATAAAATTAGGTCCCACCCCAAACGCCTCCAAGACTGAGAAGAGGTATTCCCACGAGACCGAGTCAAACGCCTTCTCGGCATCGAGGGACACCACAACCGCTTGCCTGTCTGGGTCAACTTGTGCCATAATCCTAAATAGCCTGCAGAGATTCAAGGCGGTGGACCTCTGGGGGATGAACCCGCTCTGGTCCAGATGGACCAGTGTGGGAACTATGGGTAGCATACGGTTCGCCAAGACCTTCGCAAAAATCTTGGCGTCCGTGTTTATGAGCGAGAGAGGTCTATAAGAAGACATATCCTGGGGGGGGCGCCGGGGTTTGGCCAGCACTGTAGTTATGGCTTCCCTCATTGTCGGGGGCAAGATGTGTTGTTGAAGGGCTTCCTCCCACGTTATCAACATAATAGGGGCTAGTTCCTCATGGAACTCTTTACAGAATTCGGCCCCCAGTCCATCCGAACCCGCGGCCCTACCTGATCAGAGATCCTTGATTGCCTCAGCGATTTCTTCTTCCGTGACAGGCAGTTCCAGAGCTAATCTGTTTTCGTCTGGGAGTGTCGGGAGACCCAGTGAGGCCAGATATTCTTTTATTTCAGAAGGGGTTTTTCAGTCTTTATTCACATATAGCGTTTTATAGAATTGGACAAATTCATTGTTGATACCCTTTTCGCTCGTGATTATTACATTTTGTGTTGTTTGAATGGCAGCGATCGGAGTAATTTGTCTGTCATGTCTGATTAAGTTGGCCAGCGTCTTCCCCGCTTTATTTCCCTCACCATATCGGCGCGCCCGTGTAGGGGCCGCAATGTACCATATCTCCCTTATGGCTAGGTTGTCGAAGCTTCTAAGGTGTTTGTGGATTTCAGCCAGGGTATCCCTGTCATGAGTGCGACTATATGTCTCTTACAGTTCTTTAAGTTCCTGTTCCACCCTCTCCAGTTCCCGCCTCACGCCCCTCAAAAGGGCAGTTGATTTGGACATAAGGATCCCTCTGACCCAGGACTTAAAAGTTTCCCACACCGTGGAGACCCAATCCACCGTCCCCAGATTATCTACGAAAAAGTTGGTTATCTCCTCGTGTAGGGTCTCGACCACACTTGCATCCCCCAGCAAGCCCTCCGGCATTCTCCATCTTCTCGCTGGTTTAGGGACTTCTTTAAGTACGAGGCCCAGTAGAATCAGGGAATGATCAGACAGCATGCGGGGCAGTATTTCGCAGTGCTCTAGTGCACTTGAAATATCTGAGGATATAAACCAATAGTCTATGCGCGACTCGCTGTCATGCACGGACGAGTAGTATGTGTAACGTCTATAATCCGGGTGAAGCACCCGCCATGCATCTATAAGTGATAAGTGTGGAAGGAGTTGACTCAGAGTTACCACCCTTTTCGTCACTCTCATCACATTGGTTGACCTATCCAGTACAGGGTAGAGTGCGACAATGAAGACACCGCCCCATATGATGGTAGTCGTGTCGTGCCTATTAAGGATTTGGAATGTTTTCAGATAGAAATCTGGGTCGTCTATATTGGGACCATAGGTGTTCACCAGGATTATATGTTTGCCAGCCAATTCCCCCCATACCAAAACGTATCTTCCCATTGGGTCTGCTTTGTGTCCTTTGGTCTGAAAGCCCAGTGTGGGATGTATAAGTGTTATGACCCCCCTGCATTGTAAGGAATACTCTGTGTAGTAGCGTAGTTTGCCCCATTTAGACATTATGCTTGTATTAACAGATCCTTGAGCGTGTGTTTACTGGAGCATTAGGAACTGAGGACCGTGTCTGGCGACATAATTCCCCACTTTTCTTGCTTTCATCGGGTTGTTTAGCCCCCGGACATTCCAGGATAGTAAAGTTATCTTCATCTCGTCACCCGTTTTCCCATGCATATAAATTGTGTCGTGCCATTATGTCCAGCATAGCGTGAATTTACCTGATGTGGGCGCAGCCTGCACCCGCCAGACCCAGTTTCTACAAACCTGGAACTTGTATTCAACCATCCCTCCCTCCAGGTTCCCAACTTGTCCTGGTAGTAACAACATTTTACAACTTCCCTATTTCCCTGGCCCCATCCCCCACACACATCATCCGCCCCAACTTGACAATGATCCCTTAGAACTTGTAGGAACTTTCCTGTGGGTGCCACGTTGCTGTCACGAGGCTACCAGAGCAGGCTCACGGCCCCTTTCAAACATTACACAGAGCCCCCGTAGCAGAAGCAGAATTCCGTTACAAAACAATAAAGCAACACCAAAGGATATGTGTGTATCTTGGGTCAATCAGCAGGGTCTAGACCTCCCGCTGCCGGCAGGGATCTTCCGTTTTGGTCTGACCCATGGCCCCTGGTGGTAGGGGTATGTTAGCTTCCACATACGCCAAAGCAGCAGCAGGAGTTTCAAAAAAGTGTGCCCTCCCTCCTTACTGAATTCGCATCTTGGCCGGGAATATCAGTGCGTATGGGACCTGTCGTGCCCTCAACAGCCGCTTGACCGGCTCATATGACCTTCTACTGGCTTGCACTCCTGCAGCAAAATCCAGGTAGATATGTATGCGGTTCTCCTCATAGTGTAGTGTCCCAATTTCTCTTGCCTTTCTAAGGATTGTGTTTCTATCTCTGTAATTTAAAAGTCTTGCAATGATCGTGCGCGGCAGAGCCCCAGGTCTCGGTGCGGGAGCTAGTGTGCGAAGAGCACGTTCCACCAGGAATTGGCTCGAGAAGGAGCCTGTCCCAAAAAGGGTTTTGAGAAGATTTTCCACTTGTTGCTCCATTGCACCTTTCCCGAATTTTTCCGAGACCCCCACAATCCGTATATTGTTTCTTCGGGGTCGGGATTCTAGATCCTCGCACTTATTTTGAAGTTTATTCATGCCTTCCTTAAGCTGAGCTATGTCTTGATCGTGCCGATTGATAGTATCTTCATTTGTGCCGATTCTGTTTACAGCCTCAGTGAGTCTGAGGCTCTCCTTGTCAACTTTAGTTTTCAGTGCTCCAATAGTATTGACAGTGTTATCCAGCTTTACATTGATGGATAGGAAGCCATTTTGTACTATAGTGGTCAGGCGTTCAACCCTGTCACCACTCTCCACATCAGGGTCGGCTGTCGATGTTGTTGGCGGATCTTGTTCATGGCCGACTGTCTGGCTGCTGGTGAATGAGTCCATCAGGCCCTTTTTTCTGGCGCTCGCCCCTTCTACCGCCTTCTCCTGTTTCCATGTGTTTTCCATTTCAGCCGTACCAGTCCACACACCACCACAGCTCGGCAGGGGATATAGATCTCGTGGGTCAGTGATACAGTTATGTAGGGACAAGACACCCGCACCTCACCAAGATGATATCTGTCGAATGGGCTCATCCAGAGTGGGGGGCCACCCAAATGATGCCTATGAGGGGCGCCAGTACTTAATCCTTCATTGCCAGCAGGAGTCGCAGGTGGCCATGGCCCCTGTTATGACTGCAACAATTTTTTATTCCCTCAATTGCAATGGACTGTATTTATTTATTCATTGTATTTATATAGCACTAAAGCCCGCAGGCATCAGAGCGCATTCCAAAAAGACAGGACATTGATTACAAAAACGGGACAAGAATAGACACACAGAAGATCATATCATGGGGAGCAGGACAGAGGTCGCTGATCCAGTTTATTTAAAGAGTAGGGTCTTTAACTTCTTTCTGAAGAGTATGTAGTTGGTTTCTAATTTCAAGGATACGGGCAGTTCATTCCATTTATGGATGCTTCTCTTTGGAAAGGCCTTGCCCAGGCCATTTTGCTTTTTAGCTGGGGTTGTCTGGAGAAGACCTTTGTTGGAGGATCTTAAATTTCTAGATGGTTCATGCCACTTGAAGTGTTTTTTCAAGTACGGTGGGGCTTTGCCATACAAGCATCGGTGGACATTGTGAGCGATTTAAAAGTAATTCTCTCCTCCATGGCCAGCCATTGTAGATCTTTCCTATCGCCTGTGATGTGTTCCCTCCTTGGCCTACCCGTGATTGTCCTAACGGCATTATTCTGAATTACCTGGCATTGCTTCAGGCATTTCATATTAGCTCCCAGAAGAAAGGAGTTGCCTTAGTCCAGTCTTGACAGTATAGTTGCTCTGGATATGGTAATGCTGTTTTTTTGGTTGAGCAAGGGTCTAATTTTTCTCACGAGTTTTTGATGGTATTGACAGTTCCTTTTTAAGTATGCTGTATGGGCCTTTGCTCCTAGTGAGGCTTGTAAGTAGACTCCCAGTGTCTTTACTTTCTCGGATATAGGAATTAGGGCATTTTTTATACTGAATGCAGAGTATGAAGGAGTTAGTTTTTTCATGGCGTGTGTGGATCCAAAGATCATTAGTTCCATTTTGGTCCCATTCAAACACATCCAGTTGTCTTTCATCCAGCCCTCGACGATGTTGTATATAGTCGTACGTTTTTCACTGTCTTGATTATAGTCTCCACTAAGCTCGAAGACCAATTGAGTATCGTCGGCGAAATTAGTGAAGAATATTCCCAGTTGAGTTAGCATGGTACATAGGCATTGCATATACAGGTTAAACAGTAGGGAGGAGAAACTAGCTCCCTGCGGGACTCCACAGTCCACCGGTTTGGTTCCAGAGGCCTTATTTCCCCAGACAATCCTGGATTGTCTGCCTTGTAGAAATGATGATATCCATTCTGTTGCCTCTAGTGAGCAGTTTCCTGAGAGTTCTAGGGCCTCTCGGAGCCTCTTGTGATCGAGCAGATCAAAGGCTGCCGAGAGGTCCAGTAATATCAGGAGACCTGATTTGCCCTTGCATCCAATATACCTAGCATCTCGGTCTGCAGATCTAGTAAGGCTGATTCGGTGCTGTGGCCTGTCCTAAAGCCCGACTGTTGGGGGTGCAGCAGGTTGTTCTCGTCTACATAGTTCTGGAGCTGTTCAGTGGCTACTTTATCTAATATTTTCAACAGGAAATTTCAATTTGTAATAGGTCTTAGATTTGCAGGGTCTTGTTGGTCTAGTTCAGGTTTCTTTGGCAATGGGGTAACCGTGACTGTTTTAATTATAGCAGGTACTGATTGATCCCCGAAAGATGCGTTTACCATTTTTCTAAGGAAGGGAGCGAAAATGTCTGGGTTTTCTAATATTAGTTTAGGTGACAGTACATTTTCTGAGCATGTAGTGCTTCTGAGGTTAGAGAGCGTTTTCTTCATCTCTTCGATTGTTATAGGTCTAAACTGAAATTTAGTAGTTTCAGTTTCGGCCTTGCTTTCGTTAAGTTTGTCTTGGGTCGGTGGGCTATGACTCTGGCAGTTAAGAATATTCTCTCTGGCCTTAATGATTTTGTTTTGGAAGGCCGTTTGAACCTTCTCACAATCTAATTCTGTCGGCTGAAAGGTTGGGATGAGTGCCTTAGGTTTATCAATGGATTTGAGGATTTGGAAAAGTTTGCCAGCGGAGTTGGAGCCTGTGTCAATAAGTTCATTGTAGTGATTTTTCTTGAGGTCTATGAGTTCTGTGTTGTATCTGTGATCAGCATTCTTCCATTTCATTTTATTTGTTTCTGTTGGTTCTTTTAACCATTTCCTTTCTAGATTCCGTTTTTCTTTTTTGAGTTCAATAGCTTCGTTGTTGAACCATTTTTGATGATTTATATTTGACCTGACCTGTTTATTTTTCAATGGGGCTTGGCGGTCGAGTAATTCTTTCATGCCTCGATTATACATCGATATGATATTTTCGCATGAATCATCATCTTTGATTTCAGTCATGATTTTGTCCATTTCTTCTGCTAGCAATGTACTGGTGATTTTTTTCTGATTCCTGTCGAGTACTATTTTGGGTGAGTTGTCTATTTTCACCGTTTTTTGTTTCAGAGTGAGGAGGATTTCGATTTTATAGTGGTCTGTCCATATACATGGGTAGGTTCCTAGCATCGTCACTTCTGCGTTATTTTTGATTATCCAATCAAGCTGGTTCCCAGTGGTAGCGGTGGGACCATTGTTGATTACAGTAAAGGCACAATTAACTAGGTCTTCCTCTAGGGCGATGGCCTGTGGGTCAATGTGATTGCCCCTCCATCTATTAATATCCCCCAGGAGTATAGTCTCTGTATTGGTGGATTTGAGATTATTAAGGATGGTGATTAGTTCATCATTGAATTCCGATAATAGGGATTGTGGTCTGTAGATGACTATTATGTTTGTGCAGTTATTGTGGGTAGGTGTCAATTTGAGGTGAATAACCTCACAGTCTGTGCACTGAATAGGGGCAGCAAAGAATTTGAGGGTTTGTTTAGTGATTATCGCCACTCCTCCTCCTTTACCATTTTCTCTGTTTTTGAAATAAATGTTATAGTCGGATGGTACTGCTGTATCAATGGTGGGGCCCATTGGTTCTTGGAGCCATGTCTCTGTTAGGCATAAGATATCTAGCGTTTCATATATGATGTAGTGATGGATCTCTTGTGCATGTTTTGGCAGTGACCTTGTGTTAAGCAAAGCAATTCTGAGTTTTGGGAGATCTGGTTCAGTTACATTATGGCTCATCGGTGGCTTTTTCGTGTGATGGACAGTTGTTGGTGCTGTGTTTTCATTTCCTATGGTGTTTGTTGTAGGCGGGTCAGGTCTGGCATTAATATAGTCTTGAACTAGTTCTTGGTGTTGTAGTTTGATTGCCTGGGATAGTAAATTACTCAAATTAGGATAACCCATAACTGAGGTTTAAGCGCCTGGGGTGGCTTTATTACACGGAGAATCCGACAGCGTTTCATGCCGTGTGCCGTGTGCCATGTGCTGCCGTGTACCGGCGTAGAGCAGCACCGTCCCAGAAGCGCCGGCGCTGAAGCGCCTGACGTTTCCCTATGTGCATCTCAAGTGCTGCTGGGAGATGTAGTTTGTGGAGCTGCATTGTGAGATCTATTAAAATCAAAACAAAGGACTTTCCTTCACTCGATTTTTTAAATGTTTGCAAAATACTTGTCAACAGCGGCGCTAGCTTCCAAATGCTAACAGTTCAAATAATGCAGGGGGATGTCACTCACACGGCTGCAATAATCAAGTAAATGCGGGTGAACACAGTTTCTTAGTTTCTTTCTGGTAAATTTTGTATGGAGTAGCAGTACCTTTCTATGCAGTGTAAAACAGTAATTTACAAATGGCACACTCAAACACACGTACTCAGAGTCAAATAATTATGAACCTCAATCACTTCACTTCAATCAGCTTCAATCAACTCAATAACAGGTGTGGCCTGTGCTATCAGCCCTGGACTGTGTCCTCCCACGTACATACGTGTTGATTATAGGTACTTCCAATCTATGTTTAGATCGGCACAGTTTCCACAATGAGTGCTTACATACAGTCACTTATACAAGCGTCCAATCCTGGAACCAGGTCAGGAACACAAGGGTAATAATTAGTTTATCAATTTAGTAATTAGAGCCCACGGGCGTCTCTGCTCTGGAGGTGCCTCAAAACATGTCTCATCGGGTGTGTGTTCACTAATTCAATGGAGCCGACCCCCCCTCAGGCCAAGGGTCCTCAGTACACTGCTGCCCTATGTGTGTCTCTCCGCCCCAGCACATGTGTGCTCCAATGCCAGCACAGCGCCGCTCAGGCAGTAATGGCGCCGAGGGAAACTGAAGCAGCGCCCAGGCGGGCCACCGCCTGATCCAGCCTGTGCTCATTAACATATAATGGCCGTGGGCAGAGATCTCTGGAACTTATAATGCTGCCCTCACACTGTTCAATCATGGGTACTTCACTGTTTAGGCGGTCCGGGGCCCCACATAGTCCAGTGTTGTCTCCACGGCCACCCTGCAGGAGGCACCGCTGCGTATGGTGGCGCCCGGCTCCAACGGAAAACAGATTGTTTCCCTTCCTTCCCAACGCCGCCCCTTTAGCCTCGGTCTGGGTCGGGCAAGGGTGTCTCGTCGTCCGACGGTGGACCGCGCCTCAGCACCCACCGCGCACGAGTGGGGAGCACCAGCTCTAGCTACTCGGGAACGCCCGCCTCCTCGATCGTCCAGGCGTAGCTTCGCCGAGTTTCTTCAGCGCCGCCTCAGCAGCCGGTCCGTTTCAGAGCTGTCGTGTTCAGAACACTTGCCCGTCACGGCCCAGGTGCGCAGCACCAAGGGGGGCCACTCCCGCCGGGCCACAGTGCCTCCGAATTCGATCACTGCGTCTTTCTGCATGGCGGCCGCTGCTCTCTATGCCCGGCTGGCCTAGAGCGTCAGCAGCGTAGGGCGCCGAGCGCCCGGATGTCCTCTGCGGCGTATTTCTTGGCCCGGTCCCACTCCATCTTTTTAAGTAAATATCTCAGGATTTCTAACGAGTGTAGACTGGACCTCAGTACACCTCTTGATCGATTCTGCTATCCGTGGGCAGCTCCAATATAGGATTAATTGATATTCGGATATCAGTCGGGCCGGAGCTCTCACTTCAGGCGGCCATCTCAGCCGTGTGGAACAGCGCCTCCCCTGGTTAAGATTAATTCTAAACCTTACACCCATCTCCTCTTTTGTTTTGCTCCTATCTCTCTTCTCAATGTATCCCTGATTTATCCCTGTAATAACAAGTGACCCCTCTCTGCTGGGTTACCAATGCTGCTTAGATTTGAGATATCACCCCCTTTGTGGATTCCGCTCCTTGTAAAATAAAATTCTAAATGTGTCAGTTGCCCTGTGATGTTCTCTTTTACCTCTGAATGGAGTAGCGAGTGCCTTAACTGACAACATCTAACCCTCTCCTGCTCCCTCACCTTAAAATCTCTTTTGCAGTCCTCTAATGAACTGAGGGCTCCCTCATGGAACATGTCCCCAGCTTTGGAGCATCCTCCCTTGCTCCAGATTTCGCAGGCCTTATCTTGTAGCCCCGTGGTGTAAGCTGTGTTTCCTCTGGTTGGTGAACTAGGGGAAGGAAATGTTGTGTAGAGAGCCCTATTCTGTTTATCGCATCCCATGCCTCCATTGTGGATTTTGTTACTGGATTTTTGTAAAGATTTGAAGCTCCATGTTTTTTACTCAACCACGGCTGGGAACATAATATGGCCCTGTTATAGCATTTTCTATAAATACATATTTCCTCTCCAAAGAGGACTGCGTCCGCCGAAGCTGTGAAGCCATATAATATTTAATCACATCTGGACAGCCAAACCCCCCTTTTACCTTTGGGACCACTAGGATCTACTTGCTAGCTCTGGCCTCTTTACTGTCCCATATGAACTGAAGGAGGCCTTCTTGCCGCCTCTTGAGCTCCTTTCTAGGGTTTTCCTTGGGGACCAATTGAAACATATGCAGCATTCTGGGGAGAATGCACATTTTTATCGCTGTTATTCTCCCCAGCCATGAGAGGCATAGCCTCCTCCACTTGTCAAAACCTTGCTTGATTGCTTAAAAAAGCTTTGTATAGCCAGCACAGGCTTGTTGACAGGGTTGCCCCTAAGCACCTGATGCGGTTCTTTGCCCATCTGAACCTAACCTGCTTCTCAAGATTCTGTAACTCTTTTCCGTTTATATTGAGGTTTAGTAATTCAGACTTGGTCTCATTAATCTTAAAACAGTGTACCATGCAGACATTGTTCAGCTCTTTTAGAATTGCTGGAATGGACTTTTTCAGGTTTGCAACTGCCAAGATTACATAGCCTCATATAGGCTAATTATATGTTGGGTTCTCCCTATTTCGATCCCCTTGATGTCCCCATTCTTTCTGACCTTTTCTCCCACTGGCTCTATCATTAAAGCAAACAAAAGTGCTAGAAGCGCACACTCTTGTCTCGTCTCCCTAGATTGCGCAATGGGATTACATCTACCTAAACTCTAGTCCAAAAGTACTTATAATTTGCCAAGATCATCGTACCAGTAAAAGGGCCAACCCCAAACGTTTGAATAGTTCTGTACAGAAACCCCCAGTCTACACTATCTAATTCTTTTTCAGAACCTAAAGTTAGTAATTCTGAGGGAACAGGGGATCTCTGTGCCTGGTCAATCAAATGCTGTATGTGTCTTTCATTGTCGAACATGTTCCATTGCACCACAAGAACTGATTGGTCTGGGTCAACTAGATAGGGTAAAACCCATTCTACCCTATTTGTGATAATTCAAGTGTATGATTTGATGTCCTGATTTAAAAGTGTGATAGGTCTGTAAAACTGATAGGGTTCAGAGTCTTTTCCCTTCTCAGGGATCACAACAACCCCGTTCTCTCTCATTTGCATGGGTATTTCTTCCCCCCTTCTGAAGGCGTTACAGAGATCGCCAAGAGGTTAGTTAAGAGATGAGCAGCATATTTATATAAGCATTGGCAATGCAAACAGTTTTGGATTTTGTGCAGGCATGGGAAAGGCATTAACCAGGCACTGCTGTAGTGGTATTAATTAGCTGTTGATGGTGTCAGGTGCAAAATGGTGTGAGTACCTGGACTTCTAATAGCAGTTCCTGGCAAATGCCTAATACTTATACACAAGCCAAAACTGTTGGCGTTACCAATGCTTGTTTTCAGTGAAGGATATGCATAGGGTTTATACATTGAGTGGCTGAAGGCAGGCCTGGTTAAGACATCTGTATTACACCAGTAGTGCGTTTACAGCTCCAATCAAGTCATTGGGCCTCATTACGACCCGTGCGGAATGGGTTAACGGGTTCCGCTAATGGATGTGGACCCGTTAACACCATTCTGCACGATTACGAGGTCCCCTCGCAGGACCCGGTAAGGACGCCTGGCAAAACCAGGCATCGTTACCGGGTCCCGCAAGGGGACCAGGGAGCTAACAACGGGCCGGTCGTAATATGGAGCGGTTCCCTGAGGGAGGAATTACCTGGTCCTCCGAACTCAGAATGGTCCGGTAATTCCCCATTCAGGGAACCCGGTAAAGGAGCCCGGTATGGTGGCAGCCATGGAGCTAGTAGCTCCATGGCTACCGCCAAACTCGTAATGAGGCCCATTATCTCTCAGAAGACTGCTTTGAAGAACCACTGACAGGCCCTTTAGTGCAATGTTTGAAGGTAAAGCTTGATTACCGTGATTTCAAAGAGTTCCCATGAGGAGGTGTTTTGGGCGTGGAGGGACAGGACTTTGTGGGTATGGCTATAGGGATTAGCATGGCCATGGGCAGTAAATGGGTGGGCAAACAACCAAACAACAACTAAAAGCTGTGTGTCCCTCCTCATATGCCACTTTTGCCTATCTGTACTCTAATGCAATAGTTTCCGCAAGTGCCACCTAATAGCCCAAACTGAAACTGAGCCGGTAAACCCACCTGATCCTGGGCTTTTTTCTTCTTTACATTCTTTATCACGGTTCTGACCTCCTGTTCACTAATTGGGCCTCTAAAATCTCCTTTTGCTTCTCTGATACTAGGGATAACTGTATCTCAATCAAGTATTTTAGCTTCTTCTTCATTTTCCACTTTTCTGCCTCATATAATTGGGTGTAGAACCTTTCAAATACTCCACTTTCATGTTGCTACCTATTACTTTATTTGCTGGTCTCATCTTAGATGGTCTCTATAAATGACCTCCCCCTTTCGTCTCTTAATTTGTTGTCCATTAAGCGTCCAGCCTTGGTCCATAGATCATAAAAGGTTTTCTTAAACCTAAGTTTCTCCATCTTATTTCTATGGAGTATTTGCAATTGATTGGGAGCAGCATGCAGTGCTCTTAGATTTTTACTTGGTGATATGATATGATTGGTTATTTATGACGCGCTTGATGATCAACCCAGGTTGCTTTGTGTTGTCTTTCTTCCAAGGCGGGCACGTTGCCCCTGAGCTAGGGGCTAGGTTTGTGTGTTTTCTCGAAATGTGCCCCTCACTGTGGCTTTAAGCGCTTCCCAATGTATACCTGGAGACATGTCATGAGCTATATTGTTTTGTAGGTATTCCCTTATCATATCTTCACTTCATTTTTTACAGGCTAGGTCTTTTAGGACCTCTTCATATAACTTACAACCCATGCCCTTCTTGGGTTTCCGTATTGTCCCAGGCAGGTTTCTGTGGTCACTGAGTGTAAATGTTGTGATTTAGAAATTGATTAGGCCCTCAATCAGGTCACCTGATAATAAGATGAAGTCGATTTTCAGCCCCTAGTTATCACCTGCTATGAAACATTCCCCTTAGCTTTCAGAAATGCCACCATAAACTTGTTCTGTTGGGAGTGTAAAAGAACGCAATTGCATATCTTCTGGTTCCGACTCGACCCTTAATGAATGAATTAATTAATCATTAATTAATTAATCACTATGCATCTTCCCTCCTGGTCCTTCTTACCCTCCTGCACCTGTAGTGGTAAGATTCTAGGGATTAATGCTGTCACTTCCACTTTTCTGCAAGAGGATGCCAAATAGGACTCAAAAGGGTCACTTCTATTTTCAACGTAAATTGATCTGCTGCCAATATGTCAGTCTCCTGCAGTGCCATTATCTGTTTTCCCACACCATAGTTGCCAAAAACCAACTCCCCCCCTTCTAAACCCCTAACAACCCCCCCTATTGTCTTGAACATTTAACTCAGTCCCGTACCCCTCCCTCCCTTAGTGTTATTGTTACTCTCCCTCGATGGAGTTCATGACTCACATGACCTTACTGGTTACCTGATCTACCTAGGTAGTCTCCCTTCCAGTCACTCTGTCACTTGGTGCCAAAGATCATCCTCCTGTGTGTCCTCCTTTGTGGGAAGATTCACTTCCCCAGGCCTCTCGTGCCTGTGACCCTCCCCTTTTCAGAACATTACCTTTCTTCTTTGCTCGCGTTTATAGGATCCTGGCACTTCAGCTACTTCTGCTCGATTCCCCCTCTTTTCCCTTGGAAGGGTATCCACTGGGGCCCCCTTCTTTCTTTTAGTTTGCACAGTAGGGGTCTAGCTCTTTCATCTTTTCACACGCTATATGTGGCTTTTCCAGTGTCTGCTTCCAGCACAATTCCTTGCAGAATTGCCCCTTCATTAGGGTTCATAATTGTCCTTATTAGTCCCTAAAATTGGAGACCAAAGGGATATGTCCATTTATAACAAATGTCGTTTTTACTTAATTTCAGCGTAATTGGTTTCAAAGCCTGTCTCCTTGTCAGTGTCATTGGCTCCAGCTCTTGGAATATCTGGATCTTACTGTCCAGGAACTTAAACTCTTTTGCTTTGTGAGCTGCCATCTGCCCTCTCTGTTTCATTTGGAGCTCATGGAATTTTACTATTTTATCCATTAGTGGGACGTTCTTTTGCTGCATTATGGGACCTACACTGTGTGTCCTGTCAATAACAAAGTACTCGTTTAAGCCTCTTCCAGGCTTTTTTTGCAGATAAGGCGTTCATCCAGCCCATGACGTTGTCCATCTCCAATCCTTCCTTCAGAAATCTGACTCTTAGATTTCTTTGCATGATCTGTTCTCTAGATCTTGTAGTTTGAGCTGAAGTGTCACTGCTGCTTCTCTGAGGCTTCTCAATTCCTCCAGGCTCTCAGAATGATCTTTCTCCAAAGACACTTCTGCAGTCATTACTTCATCTACTCGTTCCCCCAGGATTGCTATTTCTCTATTGTTCTCTGCCATTGCTGCCAACAGTTCAGTTCATAGTGAGGCTTATTTTAGACCATTGTGCAGGAGAGTTGCTAGGTCTGGAAAAGACCCGGGGCTAAGCTGATGTCGGAACTGTTGGGACTGGGGGCTAGCTAGTCTTTTGGCTGTAGCTCCTGAGATTCTATCCGGGGCTACAACCAAAAGATCAGGGGCTATAGCCCCCTTAACCCCCCCCTAGCAACGCCCCTGCCATTGTGTGTCTTTTATATGCTCCTTGAATGAGATGAGCGTCTGGACCATTATCTGTGTTCTTAGGGAAGCTATCGGTTGTGCTCTGTTGGCTGATTGAAAAGTCTGGATACCCTCCTTTGAGCCTATCGAAACCTTTGTATGTTCCCAAAATGGTTCCATCTGTGCTCTGGACATCTTGTCTTGTGTAGTGCCCCTCCCGTTATGTTGATCAAGAGTTTTAACAAACCTTGCTGTGTCTCCTTGTTTACATCCTTCAGGAGCAGCCCTCTATCTTATCTTGCTGTGGGGAGGGACATCGCCTCCATGTTTTCCAATCTTCACAGGTGTCTTGTCCCGTTGTCCCTCTACCATGGCATGACCTGCTTTACTCATAGGGTTACCACCCCCCAATTTATAGCTTGCATGAGGGTTGCTGTGTTGTTTGCAGATTCTGGTGAACTGCTAATGTTAGGATGATTCCTTTTATTCTCCAGGGCAGCACCCATGTACAACTTCTTTTCTCTATTCCGACCGCCCTGCATTTCCTGGCTCAAGGAGACCTGGCTTCCTACTACATCCTGTACATCCTTCCACCCTCGGGGTGCTGCCCCCAAGTTCTTTGCATTGCTTGTTGGGTGTGTGAGAGGCTGCCCCTCACTCCACTTCTAGCCCACCAGTCTTACAGGAGCCCAGCCACCCTTGTGGGTTGTCATTCATCCAACTACTTCCCCCAGGACCTACTTCTTCATATTTTTTCCGTGGCGCTCCATTTTCTTACTCCCCTTTGAACCCGGTTGCTCGAGGCCACCTTGCACACACTGAGGGCTGTCTTCCGTAAGCCGCTCCTCCCATCTCTCTCTCTCTCTCTCTCTCTCTCTCTCTCTCTCTCTCTCTCTCCGTCAGTAATGGCCCTCATGTGTGCTCTCGCTTCAGGACTTGGCTAATCTTGTCCCGCCTTCAACACTCGGTTTCTCTGGGCATCTCTTTTCCTCACCTTCTGGTGCCGAACTGGGACAGGTGCGCCCGCCACTTCTTATTTTTGGGGCATTTGTCTTTTATCAGGTCCATATCGAGGGAGGACATCTGGAGCGTTCTCAAGGTATGTCTGCCCAGTCTGCCATTTTGGCCACACACCCCACCTAATTTTTAAACAAGTGTTGGGATGTAGTATGTGTAAGGTTTCATTTCTAGTGTGATTGTCTTTGTATTAGGGAAATGATTCATTCGTCCGAAATGTTCCAACCTCAACATTGGCATTCCTAACATTTGTTCACTTGACCTTTTTATATAAAAGTAACCTTAACTCTTTTTAAAATGTGTTTTCTCAACTGATTTCCTCTTTTAATTGTATCTATCATGCTAAATTGCATTCTGCGTATGTTATTTGGAGCATATTAATGCGAGTGTGCTGTTGATGGTCAGGGTGTGGGCTTGTACAGTGTGCAGTGCCCGTTAATTATAGTATTATGCACATTCTATTCCGAGTGTATTATTCCAAGTGTATTTCTGTTGGCCACAGTCTGCTCATGGTTTGTGTGCAGAGGCTGTCGTGTGTGGCTATTGTGGGGACTCGTGTTGCATACGTGTTAATCCAATCATAGTATTATTCTTTTACGGTTGTTGTTCATGGTGTTCTCATAGTGTGGCCTGGTATGCAGTACTTCTGTATGGCTATTGTGCTGATTTGTATTATGCAGGTGTAACTCCGGGGGCATTACTCTGAATATATTATTATAGATCATGGTATGGGCTTTTACACAGGTCCTGTTGTCCATGGCTATTAAGATGAATTGAACAGAGCGTGTTATTTGAAGCATATTATTCTGAGAACATTGTTGTTTGTTATGGTGTTCTCATAGTTTCAGCCTGTGTCCACAGCCTGTTGTGTATGGTTAGTGTGCTGATTTGTAATATGCACATGTCATTCCTAGGCGGTAGGGATTTACCGTTACCGGTAAGGGATTACCGGTATCGGTAAATCCCCTCCCCTATTACGACCCGGACATGCCGCTATTAGCGGCACCGCTAAGTACGGTGGCACTATTAGCTGCAAGTCCATGAGTGCGCGCCCCCTCAGTCCGGAAATAGTGGCAAAGCGCTAATATCACGCCATCACGAGCCATGCGGACATGGCAATACCGGCATGTAGTAGACCCAAAAACCCCTTACCGGCAAGGCGCTAATACCGGCATCGCGAACCACACGTTAAAAGAGCACAGCAGTGTTCCTACCTGCCACAGGTTGACAAAATCAGCACAGGTGGAGGCAATGGAGACTGGCAGCACAAAAGAGCACACCACACCCCTTCCCACACCCATTCCCACACCAAGATGGATGCAATACTAGCAGCATTACATGGGCTAGAGGACATGATTGCAGTGCAGCAGCTACAACAACAGGCAGCACAGAGGAGACGCAGGAGGAGGAGGAGGAGGAGGGCAAGACAGGCGCAGCAAGCACCACCAGTGCACCTAGTGATACCACAGAGGCAGCCACCAATTCCCAGGATCAGAGCCAGTCCAGTCAACCTAACTCCTGAGCAGATACACACCCTGTACCGTCTGGACCGGGATACCATCACCACAATTGTAGACATGATATACAACGACATTGTGAGTCTCATTGACATCCGTACTGCCATCCCCCCTCTACTGAAGGTGGTAACTGGGCTCCACTTCTTGGCCACAGGCACCTACCAGCATACGGTAGGTCAGATGCATGCCATATCACAACCAGTATTCTCACGCACACTGAACCAGGTGCTCGATGCCCTCCTGAAGCACACAAGTCAACACATATACATGCCACGGACTGCCCAGGAGATCTCCAACACCAAAGTTGGCTTCCATTCACTGGCAGGCATCCCAAGTTGCATCGGGGCCATCGACTGTACCCATGTTGAACTGGTGGTTCCACATGCCAATGAGGTAGTGTACCGTAACAGAAAGCAATACCACTCCATCAACGTCCAAATGGTATGTGACTCCAATAAGATCATCACACATTGCTGTGCCCGATATCCCGGTTCAACCCATGATGCAATGGTCCTGCGGAACTCGACAATACCACGATACATGGAGCGACATGCTGGACAACGTTCGTGGCTACTTGGTGAGTAGCAGGCCAACCACATGGCAGTGTGATGTGATTGTGAGTGGGGGGGTAGATGCATACTCCAACTGGGCGTGAACTGGCGTCAGGAGAAGAATGGACATACATATTTGCATCACTGTACAGTGAGGCAGCCCACAATGGACCAGACACAAAACCACATGCTAGAAGTGAGTGCCACGACAAACATATCTATCCATCACGCCAAACAGGCCATTCCAAACAACATGCACACCGCACAACACACCATTCCCCCCATTACACAAATCAGCAACATGCATATATAAATCACATCTGAAATGTACGCTGAACAACATCAGAAATGATCCGCGCACATGAGTGCATACAAATGGATCTCCTGTAGCCATTGTAGTGAGCCACACCCGTACCCCACCACTGAATTGCCATTGAACAGCATGGGGACATCAACTAAGGAATGGCAGTGTACTAGCAGTGTGGCACTAACGTTGCCAGGGCCAGGAAACACAAATTACTTAAACTCAGGCGGGACATGGCAATCCCGGACGTATGCATGCATGGTGCATGTCCAATTGCAAGGACCACCTCACCTTCCCACATTGCAGTTACCCTGATTGCCATGCGTGCTTGGATCAGTGGATGTCGTTGAAAATGCTATGTTTGTAATTGTGATATGTGCAGGCTCCACTTTATGTAGACACTTACACATACCCATTGTTGCACCCATGCAGGTGATGCAGGTTATCCCCTGAAGAGGTGGCTCCTTACCCCTGTGCGGAACCCACAGAACAGGCATGAAAAGGACTACAATCATGCACACACCCGTACCCGCGTGGTGATCGAGCAGACATTCGGCCTATTGAAGGAACGCTTCCGGTGCCTCAGCAGGTCGGGCGGGGCACTCCTGTACGGGCATGAGAAGGTGGCCAAGATCACCATGGCATGTGTCATGCTGCACAATATGTGTATCAGACGGAATGTGCCAATGCCCCCTGACATTGAACTGCAACCACCGTCTGAGGATGATGACGGGGATGAGGATGGAGGAGAGAGGGCTGCAGGTCATGCAGGTGGCGATGGCCATGAGGGACGTGCTGTGCAGCAGCACCTGATAGACCATTGTTTCTGATGCACATGGATTAGGAGGGTGCAATTGATGTGGAGCTCAGGGCACGGGGTGTATGGAGGATATTAACACAGTGCACCCTTCAACAATAAAGCACACATACACAATAATCAATGTCCAGTCATGTGATTATCCATGCCATTATGTGTGTATTGAGCATTATGTCATTCAAACGTGCATGTACCCTCCACCCCAAACACCCTCACCCCCCTGCCCCCACAACTCCACCAAACACCTTCACCCCCTTGCCCCCACAACTCCACCAAACACCCTCACCCCCTTCCCCCCACAACTCCACCAAACACCCTCACCCCCTTCCCCCCACAACTCCACCAATCACCCTCACCCCCCTCCCCCCACAACTCCACCCTCACCCCCCTCCCCCCACAACTCCACCAAACATGGTGTGCACATCAGTGCTGCATTAGTCTCCAAGTGTCAACAGTGACAGGCCCTACTTCCCTTCTCCACTACCACCATTGGGGGGTTGTGAGTCTGACCGCCGCAAGGACCGGCTGGACCTGCGCAGGATGGTTGTTTGGTCGGAGCTAGTAGACGAGGGGGTGGCTGGTTGATCTGCTCCCTGTGTGTGACGCATGCTCTCCATCGCCTCAGCAATGCGCGTTAGGACCTTCCTCACAGCAGCCATCTCGTCACATAGGCGCGTCGTGTTGCTGTCCAAGGCAGCTTTCATGTCCCTTGATAACCCCCGGATCTCCTCCCTGGTCGAGGCAGCCTTGCTCACTTGCCGGGCAACCAGGGCACTGCGCTCCTCCTGGCGCTGTCGTATCAGGCTCATGCTGTCGTCTGCGGCCCTGCCCCTGTTACTCCTCGGCGCAGCTTGCTGCATGTGGTCGACATCCGGTGAGCTTGCCACGGGACTGAATCACCCATCCATTGAATCTCCGGCATGCACCTCATGGATGCTGCCATTGGATGTGTTGCATGGGCTGTGGTGTGGGGACAGCTGGGTGCTGGGTGTACGCTGCCCTTCCGGTGTCAGACATGGGTCGTCCACATCACTAATGGGTGCCGTGGCTGCTGCTTCCCCGACGGAGCTATTGGCTGCGGACGGCGTGCCTTCTGGCACTGGCTCCTGAGTGGTGGGGGCGGGTGGTGTGGGTGCTACCACAGTGTCGGATGGCATTTCGACCCTTGGTGTGGTCGGTGCGTGTGTGGCTTATGAACCCTGGGCCACTCCAGATTTCCCAGTGCCCCTCGATGTACTGGGCCTGTTGCCTGCATCCTTTCCCTTGGCCTGCTTTTTGGGTGGTGCGGCCTAGGTTGCAGAGTCCAGCTCCTCACTGTCAGAATGTGACCCTGTGGGGGAGCAAGACAGGGATAGCATCAGTGATGGGTCAACGTGCATCATGCATATGTTGTTGTTGCTGCAGTTCTTTGGATTTGGACATCTAGTTTGGACATGCAGGTTGTTGGCCAGATGGGTGGGTCATCCGGACATGAGTCAGGGTGACACGTGTGTGAGGTGCTGCATGCATGTGGTTGTGTGGGAATATGCACGGCATATATGCAGGGTTGTGTACATGTGTGTGTGATGACCCCATCCATTAGCTAATTCCCATTTCACATTTGCGGGATGAACTCATGCTTTGCATTGCAGTGTTTTGCGTGGACACTCACCTCCGTCTGACGTTTTTGCCACACCGCACTCCATTCGGCCCACTCCCTCGATGGATTCAATGCCAATGGTGCTGGCACATGTCTCCTCCCACTCCTGCATCTTCATCGGGGATCCTCCTCCGCCTCCTGTGCCCATGGCCAGATTCCTGTTGGCCGATAATATGCTGCGTACACGGAGGCGCAGATCATCCCACCGCTTGCGCACGTCGTTTACGGTGCGGGGGGTGGAGCCCACCGCACTGACTTTCTGCGCCACCTCAGCCCAGATCTCCTTTTTTCTCAGGAGTGCAGGGCGCCGCATGTCGCTAGCAAACACTACGTCTCCATTTGCAGCCAGGGTGTCTGCCAGCATTTTCAATTCCTCGTTTGAAAAGCGTTCTTTGCGCTGGCGCGCATCAGCTTTCTTTAGGGCCTTGGGCATTGTTTGTTATTGTGGGAAGTGGTTTTGCCAGTTGTGGTGTTGCTGCAGGTCCTGAGTGCAGGGGATGGCAATGGATTGTGTT
This sequence comes from Ambystoma mexicanum, assembly GCF_040938575.1. Lineage (NCBI taxonomy): Eukaryota > Metazoa > Chordata > Amphibia > Caudata > Ambystomatidae > Ambystoma > Ambystoma mexicanum. Next base: position 897,254,150 of record NC_090925.1, read on the forward strand.
TTTAAAGATGTCCGCCAGGCTCTTTCCCATTCCTGTGCGATGACGCTATTTCTGGTTCCGGTGTTTTACGGTGACCGCTAATAGCAGTGACCGCTAATAGCGGTGACCGCTAATAGCATGCAGCATGAGGGCGGAGGTGCTATCAGCACTTTGGTCGGAGCCGGAAAGGTGCTTTTGCGCCATGGCGGTAGGGTCATTTACCGGCATGGCCCTATGCGCATGTCCGCTTACTCGTAATGGAATGCTATTAGCGGTCTCCTGCGAGGGCGGACACGCTAATAGCGCCATGCCGGTAAATCGCATTTTTTACCGCCTAACGTGTAATGAGGCCCATTGTGTTGTTTGGCCAAGGGGTCACTTTACTTCAACAGAACTCCAAAATACCTATTAAACACTGCATATACCAATTACAAGTGGACTATTTGCCTGAGGCATGGCCGTTAGCCAAGCCTGATGCACCTCCTACGCACCCAATTTGCTCACTGCACATGGCTTGCGACCCACCCCAGTGGTCACATTGCTCATGGCATGTCCTTTGGCTATACCCCAGGTATGTCCAAGTGAAGTGATGGATCCCCTGGTCTTTGGCTCTGGCCATGTCCATAGGCCACTTTCCCAGGGAATTGAATTTGGCTGTGTGTGGTGCACATCCAAGATCCTCATTGTGGCTCAATCACCGCCAACCACCTCAAAAAGCCCCAGGAATCCCTAGCTAACCGATATAGCCTCTGGGCATGACCTGTATCCATGCCCTGGAGTCCTGCCAGGTCCATGGGGCTCCCAGACCTTCCATGAGCCTGACAACTCAGCTCAAAACTTCAGAACCATGCTGAAATGAAGGGGAATGAGGGCCGGGATCCCACAGAGGGCTATGGTATGCTCCTTATTGTGTTGATTTTTACAATTTTCTTCTTTGTACCGATTGGAAATATTACAGTTTATGTTTTGGTATCTGCCTGCATTTGTTTTTGTAAAATTAATTGCCACAAATGCAAATACACTTACTCATGGGAATTATCACACTAATTAACGCTGCTATTCATACTTCTTGTTGTAATGTCAAGCACACAATAAATAACGTTCTTTTAAAAAAAAGTTACAAGTGCATGTGCTAATGTAAAAAATCAAAGTGTCGAGTGCATTCAGTGCTTGAAGTCTATTGAAACAAAATTTCTGTATTCAAAAATCCTTAATGTTCATACTGCTCCAATTGTTCATATTAAAACTGTCTGAACAAGAGGGCAAGTTACACCAGCATGGTACTAATTGAACGGAGCAACGTGCTGGTCTTGGAAGCAAGACAACACAGAGCAACAGAGGTTTGAATCCTGGATCCGCGCTTAGAAACCGAGCTCAGGTATAAAAAACTATTAAAATTAAATTGTATCACTGGAGCAACAGAACATTTTATTTTTTGAGTGGCTGCAAATTAGTACATGGACACACCCATACTATCCCTATATTGTTTTGCTGTTTCAGTATTCATCTTTACTTATATTTATATCTGTTTTCTTTCCTCCACAGGATATCCTAATTTGAAATAAAATACAAAAACATGGGGAATGAAACCATGGTACAAACATTCATCCTTTTAAGTTTTTCAAACAACCCAAATCTGCAGATCGTCCTGTTTGTGGTGTTTTTGATGGTCTACATTCTAACGCTGCTCGGAAATCTACTCATCATTGTGACAGTGAAGACAAACTCGTCTCTTCACTCCCCCATGTACTTTTTCCTCGGCAACCTTTCCTTCACTGACATGTGCTACCCATCTGTCACCACCCCCAAGATGCTGGTGGACTTCCTATCCAAGCAAAAGAGCATTTCTTACAGCGGATGCATGTCCCAAATATTTTTCTTGCACTTCTTTGGCTGTGTGGAGATGTTTATTCTTACAGTGATGGCTTTTGATCGCTACGTGGCCATCTGCAATCCATTGCATTACATGACTATCATGAGCAGGCGGGTCTGTAACCTGCTCGTGTTGGCTTGCTGGGTTGGGGGGGCGGTGCACTCCACAGCACAGGAGCTGTTGATGATGACCTTACCCTTCTGTGGGCCTAATGAGATAGACCATTTCTCCTGCGACGTCCCGCCCTTGCTCACCTTGGCCTGCACAGACACTTTTCTCAGCGGAGCCTTGATCATCTCCAACAGTGGACTCATCTCACTAGTTTGTTTTCTTATCCTGCTAGTTTCCTACACATTGATCTTGCTTGCGGTAAGAAAACGCTCAGCTGAAGGGAAGCGCAAGGCCCTCTCTACATGTGGTGCCCACCTGACAGTTGTTACTATCTTTTTTGGGCCCTGTGTATTCATTTACATGAGGCCAGCCACCACATTTCCACTGGATAAGTTTGTTTCAGTTTTCTATGCTCTCATTACTCCGATGCTTAACCCTATCATCTACACTTTGAGGAATGTAGAAGTGAAAATGTCTATGAAGAAATTTGTAAGTAGGAGAATTTCGGAAGGACAAAAGCATTACAATAATGCTGATTCTCATGATGAAACACAAATTTATTCAGCAGTTAGAGCCATAAAAGCATGAAAGTCAAAATACACATCATAAAGACACATTACTAATTTATAAAATGCCGACATAAAGTTGTAATGAAAGCCTACAATCACATCATAAGCTCATCAATCATCAGTCACAGTTTACAAGATATGTGACAATTGTCAGATCCCAAGCATAATAATTTAGATTTGTGAAAACTAAAAGCTGCACCATTAACAGAAAGGAAAGGCTCGATTATTTTTGTTCTTTTCCACCAAGCCTGCTGCAAGAAAGTTGACACATACAAAACTGCGACCAAATCTTTAGAATGGGTGTAAAGCTCAAGGGCTGCTAACACTGTCCTCACATTCCTCAATCTAAACAGCGGGAGTAAGTAACAAGATCTAAGGTCATTGTAACTAGTGCAAAAAAGCATAAAGTGCATAACAGTTTCATCATTGGTACCACAAACTGGACAGACAGGACCAATGGTAGGCCTCCATTTTGCTGTATAAAACGCTACTTTCAGAGTATTTGTGCATAGCTGTTAAGTATAGTGAACATGCCTACCCAGGGCTAACAATGTCAAGATATTCCTCAAAGCCATACCGTCTTAGAGATCATATACAAACACCTGGTACTCAGTGCCATACAGTACTGCTTCATCCTGCCTATCAGCGCATTGTAAATGTTTCTCTTAGCAATCAACTTAAACCCAGGGGTTATGGTGTGTGGGCTCGCCCAGAGTGGGAACAAGCTCAGTCTTGTGAGCTCCATATGGACAGATTTGAACCAGGGGAGTGAATGTGCTCCATTCAAAGACAAAAAGTATGTTAGCGCTGATCGGTAGGGAGCTAAATGTTTGCTGGACCAAATTCTAATCCAGTCGAGTAAAGGTCTCAAAGGCAGGACACTGGTAATTGTAGGGAGATAACTAGCCATTGGGCCCCCCTTTGGTTGCATCAACAGTGCCCTTAAAAGTTGCTCTCTGCAACACTAAGGGTAGTGACCTCTGGTGCCCTCATATTTCAGTGCCATAAGTGGCCGTAGGTGAAGCCTGGGCTCCATAGAGTTTCAATGCAGGGGAGACAGCTCTCCTGCCATGGGTTTTAAAAAAATGGCAGATTCCCCCACAGTATTTATTCAATGTCACTGTTGCCTTGTGTTGATGATTCAACCATGATAGGTTCGGGGGCGTGGCTAACCGCCGAACGATGGAGACGTAAACCTCCATTGCTCCTGTGCCGCCAGCCGAATCCTGCATCCATCCTGCGCATCTACCCACCCCAGATGGCTTAAAATTCCTCCTACAGCTGTGTGATTATATGCTGCATCGACCTCCGAGGAAAACCGGAGCAGAGGTGCTGTACGATCCTGTAGAATTGTAGTTTTGTGGCCGCTGTCCCCGCGCCAAGCAGCGCCCCCAAGATGGCAGCCATGAGACTGATGTAAGCAGTGGACTGAGGGATCGAGACGCGGCAACGGAAAGCGAGCTACAGGGAGGTGTAAACAAGCCTGCCCGGTGTCTGGGGACTGCCTGTGGCAGTGAGACACCGATCCTCCTGGTGCTTGTGAACACGAGGGACGGACGAGAGCAAGGAGCGCCTGCCGGCCCTTGCCCCCTGTGCGAACCGGCGCATGTGTTGTGGTACCAGCACTCTTGCCCCTGAAGCGACACTGCACGACCAACTGTGCCCTGGCTGCTCTGTAAGGCTGAGGAGAGCCGAGTGGTTTCGCGCCGCGGGGCGAGGGGCGATACGTGCTGATCCGACTTCTGCGACAGAGGGGACACGTTTGTGCGCCGCTTACCCACCCCCAGCGGCGTCCGTCACACACTGCGACACGTCGAGGCCTGCTCATCGGGTCAGTGCAGCGGCGTGGGAGCGGAGCAGCCACTACCTGATACACCGCCAACAACGGCGCGGGCGCTCTACATTGCGTAGAGCACCTGCGGAGTCATCTACACCCTGCAGTCACTGACACCTGCTGCTCGGTTCCGGAGAACAACTGTGCGGTAAGGAGAGGGGGGCGGCAACGGACGGGGGCTCGAGTTTCAAGTCACTGTCAAACCCCCCGACCCCTCCTTTGCTCGTTGGAGCGGCCCTGCTGAAACCCTGGTTTCCCCCCTGGATCTACGAAGCGGGCCTGGGGGAATCGTGGACTGGGGCAAGCAGGCAACTGTGCTCGGGACTGGAAGAACCCACGGGCCCTGTCCCCAGAGCGCAGACTAACATCTTTGCCCCGACCTGCACCACCCAGTGCAAGGAACCACAACACAACAGATCCGTGTGAGTCCCAGTGGCTGGTGGGCGCATCGATCACAAAGTGTCCTTGGACCAACAACATCACAACTGGCGCAGTTCCCTGGGTGTTCCGCCCACATGATGCCTGGACTCGGCGACAACACTCTTGGCCCAGCAGCACTACCAGCCTCCTGCCCCGCCACTGTCCCCTCTCGTCCCGACCAGATACCCGGCAATGGGGAAAGATAAACCCAGGAAGACCTCTACGCAGAGCAGAATTGAACAATACGCTACCACTCCATTGACTCGCTCCCCGGAGAGGTTGCAAATATCTGAGTCAGACTGCATGGAAGAGGATATCTACCTCAGAGATATAATGAGTGCCATTGCCAGCTCCAGAACTTCAATGGAAAAAAAGATGGACAGTATCGGTGTGGACTTGTCCCTACTAAGACATGACCTGCAAAAGCTGACCTCACGCACTGGGGAGGCAGAGGCACGAATTTCGGAAACCGAAGACAGCCTACGGGGGATAAACCGCAATGTGTCCAGCATGATGGCACGCATCAAGCTCCTGGAGGCTAGAGTGGACGATAGCGAAGGCAAATCTAGGCGAAACAATGTTTGCATACTTGGCCTTCCCGAGAAGGCGGAGGGGGATTGTATGGAACTATTCCTCGAGGAATGGCTTGTGGACACATATGACGTGCAATCCTTCTCGAAATTTTTCTCCATCGAACGGGCCCATTGCATACCAACTGGCAGGGTCACCCCGGGAGCTCCGCCGCGCACAGTTATTGCAAGATTTCTCTAGAGATAGGGATACGGTGCTGCAGCTGGCAAGATCGAAAGGTACAATTACGTATAATGGATCAAAAATCGCCTTCTTCCCTGACTTTACCAAGGAGGTGCAAAAGGCACGCCAGTCATTCGATCCGCTCAAGAGGCGCCTCCACTCACTGGGTGTCAAATACAGACTAATCATTCCGGCCCAACTTAAGATCTACCATAAGGAGACATTGGTGCATTTTACAGATCCCAAGGAAGCATGGAGATGGGCCGAGAGGCACATAGATGGAGACTGGGGCCCTGAAGGGGGGGGGAGAAGAGAACGCAATAGACCACATCCTGAGCACCCACCCGACATGGATTTGCAACAGCAGCAACAAATTGAGAATCAGCACCAAGAAAACATATAAGGAACTACAACAGCCAGTGAAGATGCCTGAAACATCGCACAAGTAACGCAACGGAGCCCACGCTCCATAATGGGAACGGAAACATAAGACATATCTAGGCTGGCGGCCGACCGAACAGGCGCCCCCAACCAAGGCAACAAATTAAAAATTTAAGATTTAATTGGTTGAATGTTTATATTGGGTTGACAGATGCTTCAGTTGGGGGTGGAGTATGGGGTTGGGGGAGTTGAGGATGACGTTTTTTTCTGTTTTCAATGTTTAGCATGCAAAGGCACGATAAGTACGCTGTACAGATCAAACGCGGTACAACTGCCGCGTATACAATCGAGGAAAGACATGCGCGAATCTACACCCCAAACAGCCAATGGAACCTGAGACTAATTCAACCCAGAGAAGGCTCAAACTCCTGTCATGGAACGTTAATGGGCTGGGATCCAGCATCAAAAGAAGACTGGTACTACAGCACCTAAATAGACACTCCCCGGATACAGTCTTTCTGTCCCAAACACACCTTGCAGGAAATTTGTGCAAATTCTTCCAAAGAGCAAACTACCGCACAGAAGTGCACGCTGGTTTCTCCATGGGTGCGAGAGGGGTGCTCATACTGATCCATAAAAGACTTCCGCTTGTGATCACACACATGCTACAAGACAGAGGAGGCCGCTATGTACACATCCAAGCAACGCTATGGAGCCAAACCCTGGCACTCATGGCAGTGTACTCCCCACCACTTCTCCTTAATGACCTGCTAACCGAAATTACCCCCATTCTGGCAGCAAACCCCACAGACACATGGGTGTTAGGAGGGGACTTCAATGAAGTCATGAACAATATCCTCGATCGCACGCACTTGAGAGCAAGGAATCCCGCCACCACCACCAAATTGGCTTCCTTCGTGTCAGCATTGGGCCTGTGTGAGGCGTGGAGAGACCTGCACGCTGAGGTTCGACAGTATTCTTTTCATTCTGGGGCCCACGCCTCGATGTCCAGAATAGACTACTTCTTACCATGCCAAAATATTCATAAAGTATCCAGCGCATTCTTCCTCCCGCGGGGGATCTCTGACCACTCCCCACTGGTACTCGAAGTGGAAACGGCAAAACCACGACCGCACCCCTTGTGGTGGCTGAACACCTACTAATTGGGGTTCCCGGACCTTCAAGAAAAGATGGAGGCAGCTACTTCCAACTATTTTGAGTTGAATGCAGGCTCGGTTGACGATCCCAATACAATATGGGACGCGTACAAATCAGTCCTACGTGGTGAAATCATCTCATGGACATCGGCAAAAAAGAAGGTACAACGCAAGAGAATCACTGAAGCTGAAAGCGACGTCACGTCCAAGGAATTATATCATATTGCCAGAGACACCCCGGAGACGAACAGAGCCCTCATAATGGCACAGAAGAAGCTCCACAATTTAGCCTTAGACTGTGCCAAAACGGCACACATTGCTATGAAAGCACGTCTGTACGAAACGGGGGAAAAAGCAGGCAAAATGCTTGCGTGGCTGGAAAAGCGCGACAAAGGACAACAGAAGGTGAAGTGCATCAGAACCTCGAATGCAGATCTTGTCTACTCCAATGCAGAGATTGCCGAACGTTTTGCAGAATTCTACGAGGACCTTTACAAACCCCCCATCAATGCCGCAGTCAGCACCATACTGAACGACATTGACCTCCCAACACTTATGAACAGAACAAGCTACCACTCTAGACAACACAATTACAGCTGACGAAATATCAACAGCCATTGTCCAACTCCAAACAGGCAAGACCCCAGGTCCCAATGGGTTCCCACTTGACATCTCGAAAAAGCTGAACCATCTAGACATACCAACGCACTTGCTCAACATTTTCAAACACTCCCTAGCCAAGGGCGAACTCCCACCAGACCTCCGTAAAGCCACCATCGTAGTGATCCCCAAAAAGGGCAAACCCCCGGAGGAATGCACCTCCTACCGACCCATATCCCTAATCAACAGTGAAGCCAAAATACTAGCCAAAATACTAGCCAACAGGCTACAATTGGTCATTACGTCACAGATCCACCCGGACCAATGCGGCTTCATGCCTCAAAGGTACACGAGAATGAACATTCGCAGGTTGCACCTGGCGCTGGAGAGATCACCTGCTTTGCAACAATCACTTGCATTGTTGGCCATAGATTTCAAAAAAGCCTTCGACTCAGTTTACTGGGAGGCCTTATGGGCAATAATGCGCAAGATGCAATTTGGGGCGCCGTTCATAAAATGGGTACAACTCCTCTACAACAATCCAACGGCGGAGGTCAGAGTAAACGGGTGGCCCTCACGTAATATCCGATTAGGGAAAGGAACCAGACAAGGTTGCCCGCTCTCGGCAATGGTGTTTGCACTAATAATGGAACCACTGGCAGTCCTTCTGCGGGACACCACCACGTGGACTGGCTTCAGATGGGGGCCGAACTGGGAAGATAGGATATCCCTCTATGCGGATAACCTCTTAGTATACCTGGGCGACCCAGCGACCTCCTGCCCCGTGGTCACACAACTACTGACTAACTATGGAACCTTTAGTGGACTGGTCCAAATCTGTGCTGTTTCTGGTAAAACGGGTAGACTGCATACCAGCATCGGGCTTCCCATATCAAGTAGAAACCACTCAGTTCCGCTACCTGGGCATTCTAATCACCAATGGGCTGGATAGCTATGTAAAACAAAACTTGCATCCACTAGTTGAAAGATACAAGCAAGATGCAGCCCACTGGCAAGCACTACCACTGACATTGCTAGGCAGGGCAGCGCTATTCAAGATGCTGGCCCTACCCCGGTTCTTATACATCCTTCAAAACGCCCCTCTCCATGTCCCCAACGAAGAGTTCTGTAGAATAGATGGAACAACACGTAAACTCCTTTGGGGTGGGAAACACCTGAGAATTGCCCTCAAAACCCTCCAACGCTCAGTCTGGGAGGGGGGAATAGGACTTCCAAACATCAAGATCTACTACTGGGCGACACAGATGGCGACAGTCAATGATATATTGCACGGAGACCCGTCCATTCCCCATATAAAAGCTTAATTAGCTGCACGACACGGCATGTCCCCGATTGAAAGCCTCTACTGTAAACAGTCTCGCCCTCCTGAACGTACGATAGTAGCACATACAGCCCTGGTGTGGAAGGAAGTACACAAACACTTAGGATGGGACAACAAAATTACCCCAGTCCAACCCATCTGGAACAATGCTCACCTCTCGAGCCTCAGCAATCTCCCAAAATGGCCAAACTGGGTAACAGCCGGCATACTGACCATTCAGCAGGTATTCGTGAACGATCAGTTGATACAGTTCCCCGAGCTCGTGGCATCACATGGTCTCCCGGACACAGAACACTTTCACTATGGACAATTACAACATGCTCTCACCTTACATAGGGTCCAAATGGCGGGCATGCCGGAATGTACGCCTATGGAAAGGAATATATTCATAGACCGTGTGAATAACAAGGTCACGTCTACTATGTACAACGCTATCTCCTCATTTGCCACAAAGGAGCTGCTGAATCTGAAGATGAAATGGGAATGCGATGTGGGCCCAATATTACCTGAAGACTGGATCTCGACTCTGATGTATCCTAGAGACTCTGCCATCTCCGCAAGAATCAGACTAGTTCAATTGAAGATTCTTCATAGGATTTATTATCCCCAAGTGGCTTTGTATAATTGGGGCAAAACGACCGACCCCAAATGCCTACGTTGCAAACAGGAAGAAGGGACCTTCTATCATATCCTCTGGCAATATACACGTATACAACACTTCTGGCATAAGTGTAGCGAAAGACTTACTAAAGTTATGTGCCGTCCGATCCCAACAGACCCTAAACTCCTTCTTTTGGGTTTTGAAGATGCAGTAGACATGTCTCGCTTCGAAAAGCTTCTTTTCTCGTCAGCAACAGGAATTGCCAAAAGGAACATTGCGCAACTGTGGGGCTCAGAAGTTACCCCGAAATATGACCAATGGATGTCAGATGTGGACGCCATCATCCTAATGGAACGCCGAGTCTACCAAGCTAGAGGCTGCCCGGGCAAAGCAGATAGAATCTGGGGTAAATGGGAACAGACATTATAACTCAGATCCAGAATGGACAACAAGCTTTGTTGCGCAACTCTGCCAAGGCCACAAACGATAACGTCACTTTTTGAGGCTGCTTGAGAAAGACTAATACGTAAACGGCCATTTGCTGACTTGTTCGCATCTTTTTCTCACAACAACTGTGTCTCAACGTATTCTTATATTCAGATCATATCCGATTGTACTACTCTGCCTTTTGTATGCAAAGTGATATGGTTACGTTTTGTATGTTTTTGTATTACCGCACAAAATGTAATAAAATGTGTTATTAAAAAAAAAAACATGATAGGTTCTCTGAGAACCGTATACCTAGATATTCGTACATGGCCACCTGTTCCAGTACTTGACCCTCACATACAATTCTCAAGGTATTTTTCTTGGCCACCTTATGCTAAATACCATGGTTTTAGTTTTGTCAGTATTGATCACCAAATGTTGCCATTTGCACTTCCTCACAAAGCTCTCAAAATTGTGCTTAAGGCCCATGGGCAAAGTGGACAAGATAACTGCATCGTCCGTGAAGAACAATGTGGGTAGCTTGTCCTGGACAAGCCTGGAAGGATCAAGGCAATACTTTCCTAGGTCCCTGACAATGTCATCGATGCACAAGCAAAAGAGGAGGGGGCTAACACACAGCCCTGCCACACCCCCTTCTCCACAGTTTATGATTCAGTAAATTCGCGCTATGGTATGGAGAGCACAAATGTTGTTATGAAGATATGCAGGGGCTCCCTTCTTCCTCAGGGTGTCCCACAGTAACTCACGTGGGACACAATCAAAAGCTGTGCGTAGGTCTACAAAGATGGCATAGATACAAACCTTATTGAGTAGAATATATTTAGACAAGATCAGGCCCAATCTAAACCCCATTTCAATCGTGCTGGTGCCGTTGCAAAAGCCTGCCTGAAGATGACCTATGGCCTCATTCTCATTTGACCATATCTGCAAGCGAGTAAGAAGTACTTTCGCATATATCTTACCTGCTGCATAAAGCAGTGAGATGGGCCTGTAGTTCCCTGGGGCATGGCTGTCTCCCTTCTTGTATATAGGTACGATTTTCTCTTCGCGCCAGGACAGCCGGACTCTGCCAACTTCAACCACGGAATTAAAAACACAACATAAGACAGGGGCCCAGACAGACACCTCCTGGAAAGGGTCTATTGCCAATTTCTCAGGCCTTTGGGCCTTCCCAGCACTCAATGCCATAATGGCCAGTGCCACTTCCCCAATCGATATTGGCTCGCCATTCCTTACCAAGATGGAACCTCCATGGGAGGGGGCGGCCTGGTCCCCATTATTGGGGATTCCCGGTAAAACAGGGCCCTAAAGTGGTGATGCAAGGAGTCCGGGGTGATCTGACACCTTGGTGGTTCTGGTATGTACAAGCCCTTCCCACAAATTCATCTCCAAAATCCAATGGTATCGCCTGTATTACTGGCTAGGTGCAAGTCATCCCAGAGATCCTGGTTGAAGGCACTCTTCTTCCTCTGAGTTACGGCTTTATAATTAGCCCTCTGGGCATGTACATGTTGCTTGTCTATAGGCTTTGCCATATTCAAATACCTCTGCAGACTAGCCTTGGCAGCTTTGCAATCATAATCAAACCAACTATTGATCTTAATAGCCACCTGGCAATTTTCCTAGCAGATTTACTAACAAAAGGAAAAACTGCACAAGTCAGGTTATCATCAGCATCAAGGATGCCCATTGAAGAAGTTTTGTCCCCACACATTAGTAAGAGGTGTGGTTCTATTGCAGCATAGACACCGGGCTTCTTGCTGCTGAAATCAGCAGGCAATCATTTGATGCTTTGCCCAGCACGACCAGCAAGAGTGATCAGAGAAGTCCCCAACCCTGAACAGCCATTATCCTCCCCTGAACACAGACCCTTATTTCACATCACACTGGTCTGTAATCACTCTCACTGCGTATTTGAATTTCAAGGCGAACAGCCTTTTCACAATCTACAGCACTAATGAGAATATAATCAATCCTGGAGCTTCCCATCGGACCTTCAAAGGTGAGGATAGCAGGCTGGTCTGGACTAAGCCGGACGTTGCAAGCTTGCAGGTTTGCACTATATAACAAACAAACTGACTCAATGTCTAATCGGTGCACTCTAATAGGTTTCTCACATTCCAAAGGAGGGATGCCTATTGAAACATTAAGCTCATCCCAGAGGCCTGCGAGTTCTTCAATTAACTCTATTTGCATATTAAGGTCCCCCAGAACCAGTACTAGAGGGGGGGGTTCCTTTCTCGTGGCACAGTTTTTTTAGGCTCTCCAAGGGGGCCTGGCAATATGGTCTGTTATAGATATTAAATAAAACACTGGTCTACCATCACCAGTAACTGTTTCCAAGCACAATAGGTTGTGCGAGTCAGTAGGTCTTTCCAAAAAGTTGAGGCCCATCTTGGTACCCACCAAAATGTACAAGCCCCCCTTAGGTCTCCGTCGCACACCCCTGGTAGCTGGTTTCACAAAGGAGGCAAAACCCTGAAATAACGCAGTAGTCATGACCCACGTTTCTTGTATACAAACCACATTAAACCCCTGCACATTAGTCATCCAATTGATGTCTTCCAGAAGCCTATGTAGCCCCCCCACATTCAGGACAGAATTTCAAATTCTTGATAGACCCCATTGGGCACTGGAAGAAGAACAGGAGTTCTGGCGAGGGGTAAATGGTCCAGATGATTCTTATGGATCGCCACGTCGCACGCATACTAGATGTTACCCGGACACTTTCAGAATACTGGCTCTGATTACCTGCGTGCATGTTGCCTACTTGCTTCTGAAATCCCGTATTAGCTAACTGGAGGAATGAGCCAGAGGAAGGTGGAAGGCTGAAAGAAACACACACGAGGTAGACAGAGGGGCAGCAGTTTGGTGGCACAATTGAGGAGGAGGGGTTGGATTGTGGTGTTGAGTAGACTAGGTGTTTGGTGGAAAGAGCTAGGAAGAGAAGGTCAAGAGAGGTGTGGATGAGAAGATTACAGATTTTCGGAAAACTGAAAGAGCGCCGTGGATACTGATAAAGAACAGATGAAGCTCCAGGGTCTTGCCAGCCTTTGCCGAGCCCCAGTCTCTGCCCTTTGCAGAGCTTAGCATAGGGGTGTACATGACTCAATGTCTAATCGGTGCACTCTAATAGGTTTCTCACATTCCAAAGGAGGGATGCCTATTGAAACATTAAGCTCATCCCAGAGGCCTGCGAGTTCTTCAATTAACTCTATTTGCATATTAAGGTCCCCCAGAACCAGTACTAGAGGGGGGGGTTCCTTTCTCGTGGCACTGTTATTTTAGGCTCTCCAAGGGGGCCTGGCAATATGGTCTGTTATAGATATTAAATAAAACACTGGTCTACCATCACCAGTAACTGTTTCCAAGCACAATAGGTTGTGCTAGTCAGTAGGTCTTTCCAAAAAGTTGAGGCCCATCTTGGTACCCACCAAAATGTACAAGCCCCCCTTAGGTCTCCGTCGCACACCCCTGGTAGCTGGTTTCACAAAGGAGGCAAAACCCTGAAATAACGCAGTAGTCATGACCCACGTTTCTTGTATACAAACCACATTAAACCCCTGCACATTAGTCATCCAATTGATGTCTTCCAGAAGCCTATGTAGCCCCCCCACATTCAGGACAGAATTTCAAATTCTTGATAGACCCCATTGGGCACTGGAAGAAGAACAGGAGTTCTGGCGAGGGGTAAATGGTCCAGATGATTCTTATGGATCGCCACGTCGCACGCATACTAGATGTTACCCGGACACTTTCAGAATACTGGCTCTGATTACCTGCTTGCATGTTGCCTACTTGCTTCTGAAATCCCGTATTAGCTAACTGGAGGAATGAGCCAGAGGAAGGTGGAAGGCTGAAAGAAACACACACGAGGTAGACAGAGGGGCAGCAGTTTGGTGGCACAATTGAGGAGGAGGGGTTGGATTGTGGTGTTGAGTAGACTAGGTGTTTGGTGGAAAGAGCTAGGAAGAGAAGGTCAAGAGAGGTGTGGATGAGAAGATTACAGATTTTCGGAAAACTGAAAGAGCGCCGTGGATACTGATAAAGAACAGATGAAGCTCCAGGGTCTTGCCAGCCTTTGCCGAGCCCCAGTCTCTGCCCTTTGCAGAGCTTAGCATAGGGGTGCACATGGACCTGGAAGTCCCTCAGACAGATCTGCTGACACCAAGAATTAGATCCAGACGATGAAGAGCAGAGGACTCTAGGGGGCAAGAAAGATGTGTCAGGGGCATTGAAACCCATGGGACTGTGTGAGTGACTTTAACCAAATTGCCACCCAGGAAAGGGAACCCAAATTTCAAATTGATAAACTAGAGCTATTTTTGAATCCCAGGAGAAGACATCCTGTTGTGTTTGATAAACACTGTTGTAAGTCTAAGTTGGCTTTTTTTCATTTCCTTTGCTCAACCATGTAAATATTCGCAATAAACCTTATACGAACAATCCATCTCTGTGCCTGCCTACTGTAGGCCCTACTCAGTGTGTAACATGGGAAGGCAGTATATTCTGGCTTGCCTATCAGACACTGACAAGGCCATGTCACAGAAAGCAGGCAGCACTGAGCAGTGCTCTCACTCAAAGCCGTCTAAATTTGCAAACAATTCCAAATATTTCTCAGATTTCTGCATGGCAAAAACAGTAAAATAATATGCAGAGCCAACAGCAAATGTGTAAATGAGTATCTCTCTATATAATGCAAAAAATCATGAGCCAAGCAAGTTACATTGAATTGCACTCTCTATATTTATTTATTTTCAAAATTTCTGATTGTTACACATTCCAGATTGTTCATTCACACTTCTTCGTTTGTCCCGATCCTTTTGCTGCTGTCCCTCTCATATGTTCATCTCTTGAGAACACATTTCTGTATTCGGTTGTCAAGATCTAGGTCCCCTCAGAAGACATTCCTTTTCCTAACCTCTTTGTGTGGAGAAGACAAGGTACTTTCCCCAGTGAACACAAAGCTCCCCTGCCTTTGCCTGATTGTGACCCTTCGTGCATACACAGGTCTGCAATATTCGATCAAATTAATGGAAAGCAGGTGCTCTGTGAGAGCACACATTGGGTCACTATGTGAATGGTCAATTTCCCTGCAGGCACTCACTAAGCCCACTACTCAGCCTGGTGAGCAGTTATTTGTAGCTGAAATTGCAATGAATTGATTCCTCACTGAGTGCCACGTGTAATCTTTAGAGCGGTGCAAAGTGACTTTGCACTGCCAACAAACACCCTCATTCACAGAGCTGTGCAAAGTGTATTAGCTTTCCGGTACCCTTGTGTCCGGACCGCCACACTTGTAACGCGGCCCTATGTTTCTGTGGGTTTCCTCTGTGCCTGAAAAATAGAGGCATGGTGAGAAATTCCATATCCACAGATATCAGTGGGTGATTTAAAACATTTTAAATTATGCCTGTGATTTCAGAAATTGCTGTGAATTTTGAGAATATCTGATTATTGGCAAATCATTTTTATTTTTGGCAAAAAATCTGTCACATCCTTGCACTGTCTAAAGATTCCTGTGACCCTATTTTGGAACAGTGCTCAGAGAGGAAGAAAGCAAGAACCAAGCTGTTCCATTTGCTCTGCACAAGGACGTTGTAGGCAGTCATGAGTCAAGCTCTGGGTGCCAAAGAGGGCAGGGGTAAACCCAGTTCACGGATGTGGAACTTTTCCATTGCCACCATGAAAATAAAAGCTCTAGCACAGGGATGGAGAATGTTCCCAAATACTGCAGGTAAAAAGCGGATTGGCATGAGTGGCTTCTCGTGGGTTGGTTTCATCACATTATGGGCAATCGGGCAAATGCTATGATGAAGCTTGAGTGCCTTCAGGAACGTTTGCTAAGCCTAGCAGTTTCTCCTCCATAGTGATGTATAGGCTCGGGCTGGCCTATAGGGCAATAGGGCAATGTCGAACCAAAAACGAAAAATGCTAGTGTGGGCCGTTTCTTTTGGTCAAAGTGGGCCAGTTTGATGAGTTAGTTCACTATGTGGCAGGTCGTTTTGACCATTGTTGCTGAATACATATTCATTAAATTGCACAATTTGCTTTACATTTCTTTTAAAAAACTCCCACTTGGGTATTCCAACAGTCTGTCAGAAAAGGAATGAATTGCCATTTACAACTATGGGCCATTTTTTCATTGGTGTCCAAGACAATTTTAAGCTCCAGGGTTGTCCAACTTCAGGCCTCGGGGGCCGGATCCATGTCGGGTTTTCAGGATACCCCTCATTAATATTTCTGAGATATATTTGCATACACTGATTCTAAAGCTCGCGTAGGTCAAGGGCGCAATGTTGTGTGCCGCAGGTCTGCAGAGCACGCTGCCCGATCGACGTTCCACTTTAGGCTCTATGTCACGTTCAACGCTCGCTACGATAAAACCTGCACTCCCGACCCTCTGCGGCAAGGCCTGTGTAGGCCAAGGGCGAGGTGTTGTGCGCCGCAGGTCCGCAGAGCATGCTGCCCGATCGACATTCTACTGTACGTTCTATGCCACGTTCACCGCTCGCTACGATAAAACCTATGCACCCAACCTACTGCGGCAAAACCTGTGTAGGCCAAGGGCGCGTTGTTGTGCACCGCATGTCCTCAGAGCACACTGCCCGATCGACATTCTACTCTGCGTTCTACACCACATTCAACACTCACTACGATAAAACCTACGCACCCGACCCTCTGCAGCAAAGCCCACGTAGGCCAAGGGCCCTGTGTTGTGCGCTGCAGGTGTTAGGCACTGCACAATGGTGCCCCAGATTTCACCCACTACGCTATCCTATCTGAACCCGCTCACCCTGGATTTTTGAATTCTGCACTAAGGCCTATGGCCACAGTCGACCCTGACAAGATAGCTGCCATCATTCCTACATCGAAGCCTCACGCCACCATGGAAGTCCCCAAACAGCATTTGGCATCCTTTTCCACTGCGACAGTGACGTGCCCCCAAGCAGATGGTAAGCCTGTTGTACTAACATGTACTGCCGGCATCTATTCGACTGTGCGCAACGGCCTTACTCCACTACGATGCAAGGGACACTGTCCCACCCCCTGTCCGACAAGCTTCCTAGTGTTCGGCGTCACCTTTGGCTTCCCAGTGAGTACCCACGCCCATCCACTTCCCACGTCGGAACCCAAGGTTGCTCCGAACAGACCCAGTGTGCACCTGCTTAATGTGACTTCAGTTGCGTTCCCGCCCAGCATCAAACTAAGTCTGCCCCACCGACAGACCCACCCACCTCCACAGCCTCTCAAGATAAGCCTCTCCTCCCCACAGGCCACATGCAGTCCCCCCCCCCCAATGCTCATGCAGCACTCCCAATCCATTCCTATCCAGGCACGCAAGTTCCTGCGCACCACCCCGTATTAGCCCCGAACAAGTCCTCCGTCAGTAAGAGCACTCGCCCGACCTTTAACAGGCCTTGCAAAGAGCACCCTCCCACCAGGCCACCAAAGCATACAGCACTATGCAAGCCCTATCCTACCACCGCCTCCTCACTCAGAGCTCCCTCTGTCCCCAGAACAACCCCTCCAGCCCGCATCACTATCCCTAGGGAATATCATAAATCCACGCCTGCTACTACAAACCTGCTACCATCTCTGTTAGGGAGAATTCTCTGTTTAGGCTGAATTTCCTAACCTAGTGAGTCCCCCAGCAGCTTTGCTGGATTTTTGGGGTTTATTTTTTTTCTCCTGCCAAGAGTGAGACTCTTTTACCCTTACTCTTGGGCATGATTTGAGTGTGTTTCTTTGAATCTAGATGTGTTTAATGGGCTATGGGGTCTTTTACTCCATAGGGCTTCATGTGTTTTTGTGATGTGTGTTACACAGCACCCTCAGTGCAATGACACAGGGGTGTCATAGTGACCCCCCAGTATAGACTCCATACCCTGGGACTGACTACTCTCTCCCAGGGCATGTAAAGTCACCATTGACTTTACTAGTCTTAAATTCTGAACAGAACCAGTACAAACCATCATATTGTGGATGTACTGGCTGGGGAAATTCAATTGCCCGGGGTCTGTTAGTCGAGGGGGCACGTCTCCGTCCCCCCTGATCAAGTTTTGGCTGGTGGCAGTGGATACTACTTTTTATATTCAACCGTGAATATTTTTCTATGGGATTTCCCATTGTTTTAGGCTACTACCTTTATTTAATTATTTACGGTAGCCTCGAACATACCGCCAGTTTATTTCATTAATATTAATTCTCCAGTTGGTATTTTTTGCCAAAAAATGATTCTAAAATGGCGTTTGTGTTCTCTTCTGTGACTCCAACCCAAGTCGAGCGCTTTATTCCACTTTTTGGCGGGCTTCTCCACAGTAGCCCTCCAAAGTGGTGCCACTCTGTCTGGGGTACTTAGGGGGGGTGGAGGGAAATTTAGGCACCCTGGACTGAGTTGCCAAGGCAACTCAAGTCGCACTCCATCCTGATTGGCCCAAGTGGTGAGCCGGCCGGCTCACCACTTAGCATGTTTGAGTGACAGCTAGGCTGAGTGAATGGGGGTTTGCTGTATAAAAGCAGGGCTTTGAAGGACTGCAACTTCATCAGTCGCCACAGGACCTAAGAATCCGACGAGGGAGAAGCTGAGCCCACCTGCCACGACACCAACACCGGTGGAGCCCTGCTGGACTGCCTCACCACTTTTCCCTACGACAGAGGAGATCTCCCGCCGGAGAGTCTTCTTCCTTTGACTGGTGGGGATAACCAGTTTCGCCGTCTTTTCGCTTTCCCGACGTACCTCGTGGCCGCCTTGCCCGTGCCAAGCACCCCGGCAACGGGGATACCACGTTTTACCACGACCATAAAACAAAGGTACCACCTTTAACCGGAAAACTCTGCGGCTGGTTTCTGCCCTGGTGGTGCAACGACCTTCATCTTTCCTCCAAGTCGAGATCTTCTCTTCCCCTGGACGACGACGCAACTTGCACCCACTACCAGGAACAACTGCCACCGCTGGAGGATCCTTCCCACTTAAGGTACCGTGTCCCGCCTGGCTTCCCTTGCTACCGACTGTACGGGGTAGATTTAACCCCCGGCTTTGGAACCTGGGTTAGCCTGGGACACCCTGGCTAAACTTTCTTAAGCCTCTCTAAACTCTTTTTGATCCCTCTGCAAGACTTTCTAAGCCTAGTGTAACTGTGTGATCTTGGGCGCATTTGTGCTCTGCTCTCTCTAAGAGGGGGCCCAGCCTTTGGACTTTGGCTCACCAGTGACTTTTGCTCTTCTGCCTTGCTAATAGTGTTCCTGAATCTTAGAGTGGTGTACCTTTCCATATTCTGTCTTTTCCCTCCCTTTCTCACAAACTTATTGGAGTGCAATCTAGTTAAGCGCTCACCTCTGTATGAAAATAACTGGTGTTTTACTGTGACTTATCTGATAAGGAAAAAGGGGTGTATATATTACAATAGTAACTGTGTTTAGAATATTTTACAATAAGAGTGCTGGAGTGTTTCAAACTGTGTGTTTTTAAATAAATAATTATATACTTTGATACCAAAGCTCTGGTTAGTTTTTGCTTGTATTATTGTATCTGAGTGCCAATTGAGTATTCTTTGCATACTGCCTAACTCTTCTTGAGGGACGTCTGACTGCTCAGCCACAGCTAACAGGTAAATCTGGGTGGTGCAGACTGCTACCAAGTGGGTTTACTGCCAACACCTGTAGTTTTAAATCTTTTGCAGTGTTCCCTAAGGGAAATGCACAGGTTTCTGCCTAACACTGATGTACAGTGGTGGGATTTGTATTGAGTATACACTTTAGGGTGCTTTAGGATACCTTAGTACAACTAACCACAGAGCTTAGCACTGAAAAAGTAATCTTTCTAACATGTCAACTATGGAAACTTATAGTCAAGAGTCCCTTGCTACAAAAATCGCTGATTGTTTAAGGGTATTATGTAAGCATAAGAACCTCCTGACTAAAGGCAAGAAAATGGAATTAATAGAAAGGTTGTTAGCTAACCAAAGTCTGGATGATGGTTCTGAGGAACCTACCATGACAGAAAATGTAGATAACAGTGTAGAAATTGATATTGATCAAAATGTTGATAATCTTGAGGAAGAGTCAGAAGAGGAGGGTGAGGCTGCTGTGACTGTCCCCCCTAGGCCTCTGTCTGCTCTACCTGCTGTACCTACTGGGCCTTTGCCAAGCCCCACACTTAGTCCTCAATATCTCGAATTAGAGAAAATGAAACTTGAACTAGAATTCAAGAGACTGAATACTCTGGCTGAACAGAGACATCAGGAACTGAATCAAGAACTAAGGCTAAGGGAAATGGAGCTCAAGCATGAGCTAGAAATGAAGAAATTATCTGTCAAAAATGCTTCTCTCTCTGGCTCCTCTAGAAGTTCCAGTCTTAATAAAAGACCCCGGATGCCTAAAGAATTGGTTGGTATGTATGAGCCTAAGTTGGATGTGTTGGATTGGTTGTCTCTGTTTGAATATAATCATGGGCTCCAGAACATCACAGGAAATGACTTACTCACCTGGTTGTTCTCTAGGCTTCCCCCTGTTGCAACTGATGTGGTAATGGAGTTGGGGGAGGAGGATAGGAAAGAGTATGAATGTGTGAAACTAGCTTTGATAGCTAGGTTTGGGAAGACCCCTTCCCAGTATCTTAAGAGGTTTAGGACCCTCAAAAAGAATGATGGTACCCCTTGGGCTACCTGGGTGAGTGAATGTTTGAAAAACTTAGAGGGATGGATTAAGGGTTACAAGGTGAACACTTATGAAGGTATGAAAAATCATTTTATGTTGGAGTCAATTTATGATGCCTGCTCTCCTGAGCTCAGACAGCACTTGGCTGATTCAAAGGAATTAGATTCCAGAAAGCTAGCTAAGGCTGCTGACTTGTGGGTTGCCAACAGGGCCACTCACAAGGATTCAGGGGTCACTCAGAAAAAGGATGAGGGAAAGCAGCCACCTAAAGTGAATCCAGAGAATTCTAATACCTCCCATACCAAGGAGGGCCGCAAACAACAGAATAACCAGGGTAAACCCCAGGATAAACCAAATCAGGCTAGTGTACCTTCTGGTCAACAACCAGAAGGAGGTCAGAACAAGCCACCCTTTCAGAGAGCATTTGGACAATGCTGTATCTGTAAGGCTACTGACCATATCAAAGGGGATCCCAGATGCAAGGGTAAACCTGCAGGGATCAGGACAGTCTCCTTAGCCTTCACTCCTGAGTATGAAGTACAGATGGCTAGTGCCCACTTTGAACTCTTTGCTGAAGAACCCTTGGGTCTTCAAGCCACTGTAAACTTAGAGCCTATGGGTCTGGTTAGTCCCCAGAATAGGGTTGTTTATAACTCCCTACCGGTTAACTCTAAGGTGTATTATGTGGACAGTGTTCTTGTCAATGGCCAGGATACTCCTGCCAGGAGAGACACTGGGGCCAGCAGAACAGTAGTGGATGAAAGCTTCTTTCAACCTGAGGATGTGGCAAGAGCACCCAATGGTCCCACTAAGATGTCTGGAGGCCATGTCCAGATGGTTCCTATTCTACCAGCCCTCATTCAGTGTAACAACATGACAGTGAGGATCCCTGTCAGTGTTCAGACTGAGCTGCCTGGGAAGGTTCTGTTGGGGAATGACCTGAGAACTCTAGGAGTAGTGTCACATACCCCAGGCCTCCCAGTATGGAGAACCAGAACCTAACCAAATTGGCTAGAGAGGCCACCTTAAGGGACCACTCTATGCCTGTGGGAACCTCTACTGAGACCCCCACTACAAGCCCTGGTGTTAGTAAGTTGACCTCTAACCCAGGCACATTTCAGGCTAGTACAGTAGGGAAATGGGAGCCCCAACCAAGCTCCATCATTGTTCCCCCAGTTTCAGAGTCTGTGACTCCCCCTGCTTCTGAGGAAGAGGTGGATAGACCTACTGGGCCCCTACCTAGGCCTAAGAGAACTGGTAATTCTCAATGCTGGTGGAAAACCAGGAAAGAAAAGTCTAAGGCCAAAAACCTTCAGACTGTTGGACCTTCTACTGAAGACCCCAACTCAAATCCTAGTATTAGGGGGGAAACTCCTAAAGTAGGTAAGGTTAGATCTAAGAGGAAGGGGAAGCAGGTACATTGCCTAACCCCAACCCCTCCAACCAAGAGGCCTAAGACCCAACCTGCTCCCACAAGAGAGGTGGTGAGGAACCTTGGAGGCCCCTCTAGATCTAAGGGAATCCTTTATAAGGACCCCTTGAAAAAGCCTAAGACAGGTTCAGAAGTTGTAACAACTTCTGAGGGACTGGTCAACCAGATCCCCTATAACTTTAAGAAGACTGATGTTCCTCAAAAGGTTTGTAGGTCATATAGCTTACAACGGAAAACCTTTGATTGGGCCATAGAACATAGGTCAGGGTGTCACCATCAAAATGCTGATGGACTCTCTAGGATGTATGTCATCGACTAGAGGTATGAGGTTCATCCAGGAGTGGATTAAATCCTCCTGTCCCTTAGTCTGGGGGTGGCGAGTGTTAGGGAGAATTCTCTGTTTAGGCTGAATTTCCTAACCTAGTGAGTCCCCCAGCAGCATTGCTGGATTTTTGGGGTTTATTTTTTTCTCCTGCCAAGAGTGAGGCTCTTTTAGCTGACCCCCCAGTATAGACTCCATACCCTGGGACTGACTACGGTCTCCCAGGGCATGTAAAGTCACCATTGACTTTACTAGTCTTAAATTCTGAACAGAACCAGTACAAACCATCATATTGTGGACGTACTGGCTGGGGCAATTCAATTGCCCAGGGGTCTATTAGTCGAGGGGGCACGTCTCCGTCCCCCCTGATCAAGTTTTGGCTGATGGCAATGGATACTACTTTTTATATTCAACCGCGAATATTTTCCTATGGGATTTCCCATTGTTTTAGGCTACTACCTTTATTTAATTATTTACGGTAACCTCGAACATACCGCCGGTTTATTTAATTAATATTAATTCTCCGGTTGGTATTTTTTGCCAAAACTTGATTCTAAAATGGCGTTTGTGTTCTCTTCTGTGACTCCAACCCAAGTCGAGCCCTTTGTTCCACTTTTTGGCGGGCTTCTCCACAGAGGCCCTCCAAAGTGGTGCCACTCTGTCTGGGGTACTTAGGAGGGGTGGAGGAAAATGTAGGCACCCTGGACTGAGTTGCCTATGCAACTCAAGTCGCACTCCATCCTGATTGGCCCAAGTGGTGAGCTGGCCAGCTCACCACTTAGCATGTTTGAGTGACAGCTAGGCTGAGTGAATGGGGGTTTGCTGCATAAAAGCAGGGCTTTGGGGACTGGAACTTCAGAAGTCGCCACAGGACCTAAGAATCCGACGAGGGAGAAGCTGAGCCCACCTGCCACGACACCACCACCGGTGGAGCCCTGCTGGACTGCCTCACCACTTTTCCCAACGACAGAGGAGATCTCCCGCCGGAGAGTCTTCTTCCTTTGACTGGTGGGGATAACCAGTTTCACCATCTTTTCGCTTTCCCGACGTACCTCGTGGCCGCCTTGCCCGTGCTAAGCACCCCGGCAACCGGGATACCACGTTTTACCACAACCGAGAAACAAAGGTACCACCTTTAACCGGAAAACTCAGCGGCTGGTTTCTGCCCTGGTAGTGCAACGACCTTCAGATTTAGCCCCCGGCTTTTGAACCTGGGTTAGCCTGGGACACCCTGGATAAACTTTCTTAAGCCTCTCTAAACTCTTTTTGAACCCTCTGCAAGACTTTCTAAGCCTAGTGTAACTGTGTGATCTTGGGCGCATTTGTGCTCTGCTTTCTCTAAGTGGGGGCCCAGCCTTTGGATTTTGGCTCACCAGTGACTTTTGCTCTTCTGCCTTGCTAATAGTGTTCCTGAATCTTAGAGTGGTGTACCTTTCCATATTCTGTCTTTTATCCTCCCTTTCTCACAAACTTATTGGAGTGCAATCTAGTTAAGCGCTCACCTCTGTATGAAAATAAGTGGTGTTTTACTGTGACTTATCTGATAAGGAAAAAGGGGTGTATATATTTCAATAGTAACTGTGTTTAGAATATTTTACAATAAGAGTGCTGGAGTGTTTCAAACCGTGTGTTTTTAAATAAATAATTATATACTTTGATACCAAAGATCTGGTCAGTGTTTGATTGTATTATTGTATCTGAGTGCCTATTGAGTATACTTTGCATACTGCCTAACTCTTCTTGAGGGAAGTCTGACTGCTCAGCCACAGCTACCAGGTACATCTGGGTGGTGCAGACTGCTACCAAGTGGGTTTACTGCCAACACCTGTAGTCTTAAATCTTTTGCAGTGTTCCGTAAGGGAACTGCACAGGTTTCTGCCTAACAATCTCTGATCAGAACGACAGGCTACGCTCTAGGCCATCTAGAATCACCCCCAGTTACCTCGCAGCCTCCACCTTCAGACGAAACGCTGATCTCAGTTCCAGAGCCCACACTAGTCGCTCTACCATAACAACAAAATCAGGCTATGACTTTAACAAACTAGCCAGCAAAATAACTACGTGCCCTATGCCTCCTAACCATACCTATCACAGCCAGACACATCAGAACCCCGCCTCCACCACTCACTGCTTCCACATTGAGGACATCAGCAGGCCTCGGGCCGAGCAACCCACTACCTACAAATTATGTCTCTACTAGGGTACCTCACAAGGCACAGCCCTCCACTTCCTTGTCGCCCACCATCATAATCCTTCCCTCTGAGCGCAAACTACCACCCACCCTGCTGGGAGCACTCATTAACGCTAGATCACTACCGGCACATGCTCTCGATATCCATGACCTGATAACCATGCAAAATCTAGACATATTGGCCATCACTGAAACCTGGTTTCACCAATCCTATGGCCCAGCACTCTCTCTAGCCATCCCGATGATTCTCCATCCTGAGGTGCAATAGACCACTTACTCGAGGTGGAGGCGTCGCTCTCACCTTCAGCGTCTCTTGATTAAATTGACCATCACCCCCACTGACTCCATCATCATAAATATTCTTGATCGCCAGCCAGGCCCATCAGATACCTTCGAGGAAGACCTTGTCTACACCATAGGCACCAATATTAAGCCAACGTCTAGAGTTATACTACTGGGTGACCTCAATCTAGGCCTCCACGACCCCCTAGATAAGCCAGGCACCACAGTAGCCAATGTCCTCACTAAGCTTGGCTTCACACACTGTATTGCCTAACCCACCCACAACAAAGGCAGAACCCTAGATTGGACTGCCGACCTCAACAGCCAGATTCTCATCACCTCTAACACACCCAGGTCAGACCATCACATACTGAGCTTCTCTCTTCCTGCACGGACACCATCATTACCCTCCCTACCCACTCTACCACCCACACTAGCCCATAGTTCCTGCAAAATCACTGAAGAGTCAATTGTACCCTCCCTCTCGCCACTCAGCCTGGAATGCATTAACGATACTGACCTGCAAAGCCTAGCTGACATCTATGTCAACACACTGACCAATGCAGTAAATCTGGTGGCCCCGCTCCTCCCCAGAAAATCCAAACCGACCTGCCACCTAAATCCTTGATTCACCTCTGACCTCCAAGCCCTGTGCTCTCTGAAGAGGCAGACAGAAGCCACCTGGAAAAAAAAACCTATCAAACCTCCATAAAACTATATTTAACAAGATTGCTAAAGAATACAAAAAAGCCATCTCGGCAGCCAAAGCCGAAGTCTACTATACCAGAATTGCAAATGCCACCTCCAACTTCAAAGAAATATTCAAAATACTCAGAGAACTCGAATCTCCTGTCCCAGCCCCAAACAGCATCAACATAGACGAAAGCTGATGCACAAACATTCAGAATGCCACTAGTACCAATATATGCACGCTACAGCAAAAAATAGCAAATAAACAAGCATTAATCACCACTCCCAACTCTCAACCCATCACTAAAACACACCCTGCACCTGCATTCCTCTTTAGAGATATCTCAGAACGAGAAACAGCTCCCATCCTCAGAAAGCTCAAACCGTCCAATTGTAAAGGAGACATCTGTCCAGCATTGATCATCAAAGATTGCTCCGAAGCCCTAGTTTCATTCATCACTAAATTCATCAACGCCTCTTTCTCAGAAAACCTGGTCCCATCCAGCCTCAAAGAATCCTGGGGCCACCCTTACTGAAGAAGCCATCCCTGGAACGACTACCACCCGATTACTACAGTACCCTTCCTCCTTTAGATCCTGGATAGAGCAGCCTACATTCAGATCCAACATTACTAGGGATTCAGCAATCAGGCTTCTGCCCAAGTCACGGCACTGAATCAGCTCCTTTCGATCTAAAGATTCAACTGGATGCCTTCAGAGATGATGGCACACCAGCCATCCACCTCCTACTGGATCTCTCTGCCACTTTCGACCTAGTAGACCATGAGACCCTCTGTCACCATCTCGCCATCTCTGCTAAATTCTCCCACAAGGCCATCGCTTGGCTAGCATCTTTCCTAAAAGGCAGATCCATGAGAGTCTTCTCTGACATTGCGAGTGCCCTGCCTGACCCCATACCTTGTGGCGTCCCTCAAGGCTTCTGCGTCTCCCCCTCGCTATACAACATATTCACCAAACCCTATTTGACCTACTGGACGACATCGGCATATCCTACACCAACTATGTTGATGACACCCAAATACTCATTCGCCTGTCAGGCGCCTATAACGAAGACTCCCTCAGGCTCAACAATGTGTATGTAACTATCCAGACCTGGATGGCCACTAACCACTTATGTCTGAACGATGACAAGATGGAGATCTTACTGGTAGGCTCTCCCGCTATGCGGCAGATTCTCAGCCCCCAATATACCGCCTTCATGATTAATGGAATCGAGCTCCCTATATCAACGGCTGTAAAAACTATGGGCGTCTATCTGGATGCCTCTCTATCACTCAACAAGCAAGTGAGTGCAGTGGCCTCTTCAGTAGCTTACACCACCAAACGTACCAATTCAGTAAGACAGTTCCTGTCACCTGAGAGCTGCCTAACTATTGCAAGAGCAATCACTGGTGCAAAACTGGGTTATTGCAATGTCCTCTCTGCTGGGACCTCAAAATGGAAAATCAATAAATTACAGATAATCCAAAAAAACTCTCTCCGAGCAGCCTTAAACATTCCCAAAAGAGACTACATCTCTGCTGTTAGAAAAAGGCGCATTGGCTCCCTGTTAGAGAAAGTATTACCTTCAAAACTTTGTCTATTACCCACAGACGCCTGAGCAACACTGCCCCGCAATACCTTGCTAAGAAAATTGTAAGATCAAAGTCCTACAGGCCGGTTAGGTCTATCCACGCACGTTGGCTATCCCAGCACAAAGAGAAAAGAGCCAAAGGAGGCGAGGTGTGTGTCCCCTCTGTGGCTGTGAACCAATGGAATGCTCTCCCCCCTGAACTAACAGCAAAGCCCTGAAAACCTGGCTATTTGCGTAGAGGTCCTCTTTAAACCCACCAGAGAACAATGACTCACTGTACTTTCTGTATTTTACCTTGTCTGTGTGTCGTGAGCGGGAGAACACATTTCTGCTGAAGCTTTTGTATCATGTAACTGGTTTGCAACAGCGCCCTCATGCCTCAGGGTTTAGGCGCTTACAAATGTAAAAACATATGAATAAATAAATGTATGCAAATTTTTTCTCATGAATATTAATGAGGGATATGTTGAAAACCTTTCAGGATCCCGGCCCTTGAGGCCTGGAGTTGGACAAACCTGCCCCCTTCCGACCCTGGTGATGTACACTGCTGAGCTTAAGCTTATGTACACTTGCACACACTGCATGACTACCGCATTTGCAGTGTAGATGTTTGAACACTTCAATTGCGCAAGGAAGCACATTTAGGAACCCATTTCAAACCTCTCTGTCAATGTTTGTTTTGAACGTGCAATGTTATGACCTAAAATGGCTCATAACTGCATACAAGGAAAAGAAAACAATTATTTCATCAGTTGTTGGAAGTACATGTTACATCTTAACCAAGTAACACTCAACTATTTTATATTGTTATTCTGTCACTCTGTTATGATTTAAAACTAAAACGCTCTGTTTGCAATGTGCCCTGATGTTTGTAAAACAGGCTCGCCAGGGGCAAAATTAAATAAAAGATACAAATGTAAATTACAGGTGGTCGCTAAAAGGAAGGCATAAAGGCACTACATGTCAAATATAGGGGGGTTAAGCAGCCCCCGGCATTGCGACCAGTGGATAGCCCCTTTCTCTCCAGGTGGCAGATCTGCTTGGCTACTACCGCTGCTAGCTACAAAAGTCACAAGATCACGTTCAGAATGTATTGCTCTTAGTAAGTGGAATGGAATAAGGTTGTATAATTCTAAGGTTCTCATTGGATGAGTTGCATACAATACAGAGTATTTTTAATCAGGAAAAGAGCATTCACTGTAATCACAATAGGGCTCATTATCTCATTAAATGCACCTTCACCTGAAATGCAAAGAGTCCTTAATTTCTGGCCATCATTGATTTGTACAGAGCCCACTGGTGTTCAGCACTTGCCCACACTTGAAATGCAGAGCTGTCACCACAGTGTGGGGTATGCTGATTGCTTACACAAACGTGTGTGACCCTCCAGTGCGAAACATGTACATATGCTGCTCTGACTTAAAATGAATGCATCCTTGAATTAAGAATCTAGAAAAAGCCTCTGGTGACTAAGGAGCGCTGGAGGCGAACTGAAGGTGCTGTTAAGTGGGGATTATGCAAGAACACCACTGACCGGAACATGCTATGAATGGGGATGCCGCCTCAAAAGGTTTGGAGCACTGTAGAGCAGGTGGTGGTTTAAAGACTGAAATAAAATCAGGAAATGGGCAGAATGTCTGGAAACAATCTTGTAGACGGGAAAAATATCTTGCCAAATGCCTGTATTTTTTATTTTCTATCAAGCCAATAATGCATTGATTTATTTTTGTACTCTTTTTTTCTTGCAATGGTATGCGGGATTTAATTTAACTACTGCATCTGGGGCTCCTTTTGGTGCCCTTGGCACTGCCATTGAGATGCCTTGGTGGAGATTACTTTGGCAATGGAATGGGCTGGAGGCAGACATTGCATTCATACACTGAGTAACATGCATCGGAAGAGGCGGCTGTGTATGGAGGCGGTCTCCGTGCCCACATTTTACAGCCACTTGAACCCTTCCCAAGTGCAAGTCGTATATTACACACTTCCTGTTTTTCCATCCACTGGCTGGTTGAACCTACTGACCAAATGTGACATGGGCGGCTGAGTTCTTGCAATCCTATTTTTGTCCCACAGCTGCTGAATTCCATTAAGCAAATGGGGAGGCACTTTAATAATTGAGGCTATACATTGCAGAGAATGGTCTTAAGTGGTTGTGAGAAACACTTAATGGTAGTACACAGCCATATGTGGCTGCGTGTGAAAGTATGATTGAGCTCCATTGTCAGAAACTGATCATCAGAGGCCAGCCTGATATAACAGCAATGCCATTGTCCTATGATGGCTCTGCTGGGTGTGCCTCTGCAATATCATGGCTGTAACCATGGTATATAATGTCATTGCTTCTTTTAATCTATTGTTAGTAGTGAAAATAGACTTTTGCCTGCTTTATGTCAGTGTCATGCTTATTGCAGGTGTTCCTACGTTAGTGATTCCACTTCCATTGATGCCAACAGGGTCAAAGGTTATGTGATGTTACTCCCTGCGATGTCATCGGTTATGTGATGTCACTTCCTCTATGCCTGGTATTTTGATCTATTTTTGTCCATGAGTTTCTTTCAGGTTTGCTAATAATATTAAGAGCATTCTTTGGGTAATTATTACTTACTGTATTCAATTGGAATGACAAAAAACTTCTAATCCCATGATGCATTTGGTGGAGATATGAAATCCCAGCTCCCTGCAATAGATTTACAAACCAGAGTCACTGATAAAAACTCCATCAGGCTTCAGTCACACAAATTGCCAAACTTGCGAGAAAACAAATATATGAACACAAGAGGTACATAAAATAAAAATAAAATGAATGTATAATTAGAAGAAAACATAGCTTGAGAGTGTTTAGATCACTAACGCTCTGGCAATCACCCACACATGGATGCTTGTGCGCCTGAGTCTCCCTCAAGTTGGGGTCCTTATCGGCTTTACCCTACCTGCAAATGCAGAAACACCAAATGGCTGTTGCTGAGCCTTTCAAGTCTTCTGGTCAACCTTTCCCCGACTTAAAATTCATATGTTTTTGCCGGGTTCCATTTGTAATCATTCCCATGGCAATGTAATTATAGGAATTTGTTTGATTTATCGTTTCCTCATTCAAGACAATGGAGACAGTAGGATTCCGTTTCCTTTTGCTTGTGATTATCAATGCTTTTATCTTAGAAATGTTGACCTGGAAGCCATTTTCCATGCAGAATCGTTCAAATATAGCACTGTTTTTCTCAGCTACCGGGGCTCAAAGAAACAAGGACTGCATCATCGGCAAACATCAAGGTTGGAAATGCATCTGCACCTAATGACGGGGCATCAGAGGACACAAAGTTATTTAACAATCACCAGATAACGAAGAAGCAAAACAGTTTGGGGGCAAAGACGCACCCTTGGCTCACGTCTTTCTGTATCTTACATGCCCAGGAGGTTTCACCATCAGCACCCCATCTTACAGTGGCTTCATTTCAGCTATATAAGAAATGCGTAACAGAAGAAAGAGTAGGTGGAATTTCTAAATTGTGCAGATAGTCCCGTAGCTTACTTTGCAGCACACAATCAAACGGTGTTCTCAGATCAATAAACACCACAAAAGGTTCATTTTTCTGAGAATCATGTATTTATAAGAAAATAATGCCTCAAGCTTTGATCAATTGTGCTAATTTTGTGCTGTAAGCCTGCCTGCAGATGATTGATAAGACTTTCCTCCACAATCCAAGCTTCCAGCTGGGACTACACTACCTTTGCAAGGAGCTTGCCTCCTGAATCCATCAAGGAAATTGAGGGGACATTTTTGGAGACCGTCAATTATGAGGATGCATCCCCTGATAAACGGCTCTTTGTACATGGTGCAACTCTGGCTTTTCCACTCCATGCTTGTGGAAAACAAATCTTTCAAGGCCCTGATGAGGTTCGAACTCATGACCTTTGGTTTACAGACCAGTGCTCTACCACTCAGTTAAAAGGCCATCTACTGCTTTTTGACAGCCAACAACAAAAAGTGAAAAGAAAAAGTATGTTTTACCTGGGCATATCTCCAGGGATTTGAATTTCTGGTTGTTTAAAAACGTCTGTATATTTCTGAATGTGTTCAGTACGTCATCATATATCTGTGTTGTGAAAACGTGTGCGCTTACGTTGGTGATAAATTGCTGGTATGCGTTGGAGTATGTACTTTTCCGGGTATGTATGTATTGCGTAGGATGTTGATCAGGTTCATGAGTTTAGATATCAGTTCAGAATGATGGCAAAAGGAACACGTAAAAGACAAGACAACTGAAAGAAAAAAGAATTTGGGATGTGAGCAAGGGAATTTACTAACTGCACTGATTTTAGATCCGATTATAGTAAAGAATGGAAACCTACACTGGAAAGTCTCAGACTAATTTAATTCTCCATATTCTCCGAAGGAACATATTTTTACATCTCTACTTCTATATCTGTACTCATTCCTGCCTTTCAAAGTAAGGCTGAAAGACTATAAAGAGAGCACCCGATGAAGGTGGGATTCGAACCAACGCGGCCACCTCGTCTGTTTGAGCAATGTGCCCGAGACCCTTGCTTAAAGAAGAGATAAAACAATAGTGGTGCAAAGTCAGTGAAATATAGATAATATTTTCCAGAGTAGAAACAAGATGGTCGACTTGTTCTTCCTTAGACAACTATTGATGGATAAACACATCGAGCTGAAGTTCAGAAAAATAAAACAGGAGGTCCTGGAGGGTTCCCAACACTAATCCACAGGACAGTGCTTGAGCTTTCATATGGCACATCATTAGTATTGAGACCAGGATAATACAAGCTTCAGTTTCACAGTGTTTTGCATCATGCAACGTTTCCTCTGAAGAAGGCTGCCAAGATCAAAGTTCAGATGCTGCTGCTTCCTGTGATGTCATCGAATTTAAATAGTGAGTGATGTCAATAACCCTTATCCAATAACATTTTGCTACATCAACGTCCCTGAAAATAGATAGGGATGTGCAACGCACAAACACTGTAGTCTTCAATAGCATAAGCGGCTTCACCATAATCACCTGCATCTGTCATCACAAGATTATTATGGTCTTTTTCCAGAAGAAATTAGGTCAGACCTTCCTCACTGGCTATCCAGACACCTTGTGCTTGTGACTTTGTTATAGGCCAGAATTCATCGTTAAAAGTTGTACAGTTACAATGTGCAAAGCGACAATGGGCAATATCAGTACCTACTCAACAAATTCGGCTTTGGAGGCCCTGATGTGGCTTGAACTCACAACCTTTGGTTTATAGGACCAGTGCCCTGCCACTAAGCTACAGAGCTTCCTTGGCGTTGGTGCACACCAGTAGCACAATGAGCACACAACAGGATGTTTACTGGGTAGGTATATTTGAAGGGTATGTGAGAATGTATGTATATGTACGTAGGTTGACGTGTATCTTCCTCAGCGATTTTGTGATGAGCAGCTAATTTGTGCATATTCAATGCAATTTTAAGATAACTAATGAGCAGAAGTGATGTGAAAGTTGAAAAAAACATGTACATGGCAGCAAAGAGACAATAAGGATATTACCTTTGCTTTTTAAAACTTCTATCTGGATTCAGGCTCAAAGGGTAGTCAACCACAAAGGACGAGACATCCACTGAATTCTCCGGAGCAGATTGCGTTCCTGCCAGTAACGAGAGAACCTTTTATGTGTCCTATCTAATTCTTTAATCAACTAACATGCATATTGTTACTTTTGTCTGCATGTTCTTTGAAAGACAATGGCAATGGTGCTTAGAGCAATGCAGATGTTTATAATTAGCAGTCCATCTCTTAACCATAGAGCGAATGGGTAGTGGGCCAATGGAGGCGATAGATTGGTCGTGGGTAACAGCCTTCTTTGGGTCTGACAAAACAACATCAGGTACTGAGTGGAGCATTGGATTTGAGTATTTATCTGGTGTCATGAATACTGGAGGATGCAAGCACTTGTTTGGTGGAGGTCAGGAGGAATCCATAGTAATGAAACCTGCAAGAGGTATGGCTAAAAGAAGCTCACATGCTGAATGAGTACATCATCGTTACGCAGCGGGCTACTCAAGGTAAAATGGGATAGGAGCAGATTGCGGACTATAGGACAGGTCTCATCCTGGTGTACTTGAGATGGCCCTATAAAAAATGCAGACCTTAAATGTTTACTGGAATCCGGTTGCTCTGTACAAAATTGACATAGTCGGGCATATAGCCACCTTACTAGAAGACTAGTTTAGTAGTAACAATTCTCTTTTAAAATCTTTTTTTTATAAACACTAAAGTTAAAGGCAAACATCACTTGGCAGTTCAGTAAGCACATACATGAGAGGCACTGTAGTAACACAGTACAGACAGTAAGACAGGTATGTTCAAGTGGAGAAGTACAGTTAAGTAAACCAAAATAGTTTTGTATGAAAATAGATGGGGGAGAAAGAAGAACCAAAATCGTTTTACCAGTAGAGATTCGATTAAGAAGCCCTCCACCTAGTCCAATCACCCCGCTCCTGACCCAGGTCCACCCAAAGATGCCAAAAAGATCTGCAAGGGTGTCCAAATGTCCTTGGGCCTACACACTGGAGAGACTGAGGCTACGTACATTTCTGTCCTGTCAGAGGCGTATCTAAGATCATGCAACTACTCAGCATGTGTCGGTCAACTTTTCAACTTCCAGTATCGTAGAACACATTTCTTTGCTACCCCACCACATGCTACATTAAAAATGTGTGTGACCACCACTGACACTTTGCCTATGTCCCCCAAGAGGTACTTGACTGGTGCTAATGTAGGGGGAATCTCTAACATCTCGTGCAGAGTTGCGGCCACACTTTCCTAAAAGCTGTGTATAACAGGACAATTCCAAAACATGTGCACTGTGTCCGCCGGGGAATGGCTGCATTTCATGCATGCACCGGATGCACCTGCAGTAAATTTAGCTGGTCCTGCCGGCGTGCAATGTAGCTGGTTCAGCAGTTGAAATTGGATCAGCCTATATTTTTAGTGAGTGCAGAGCATTTCAGCCATTTGACATCTGAGAATTGGACCCCCAGGTCGCATTCCCAGCTTGCTCGTACTGTAATCCTCTTTGGCTGAGCATCTACCGCTCATTTATACAGTCTACACACAACTTGCCTAGGTTCAACTGCAATAACAATGGCATCTATGAGCAGATGGGTTTCAGGCACCTGAGGAAACATTGTCCACAACCGTTTTGCAGTAACCCTCATTCTATAGTATTGTAGGGTAACCATTGGACCGCTACCAAGTTTCACCATATAGTCCTCACGGGAAATAAAGCGCCCACCTGGAAAGAGGTCACCCAGCGTCAAGTCGATGCTCGATGCCCAGGATTTCTTTTCTTTTCTTTATTTTATTGTTTGGTTATTAGGCGCTTATACAATGAGAAAATACTATTTCAAAGCACCCACAGGGCAAGGGAGGGAGCAGGAGTGGGAAATACATTAAAAACACATTAAATCACAATATATAAGAGCAGTGGGGGGAAGAGGAAAACAGGACGAACCTACTGTGCCTTGTGAGTATTCAGAACATGCAAGTGCAGCAAGGAAGAAGGAAGGGGGTCAGTGCAGTGGAGTCTGAGCTCATGGGTGAGCCTCAGATGAAGTGCTAGGAATGTTGAGTGCTAAATAGCCAGGAGCCGGGAGGGGTGTTAGTGTGAGCCACCAGGGTGGAGGGTGTACGTAGAAGTGCAGATAGACAGGAGCTGGGCCGACTTGGTGTGGGAGGTCAGGGCCCCAGAGGAGGCCAAAGGGGCCAGGACACCAATCACAGCAACTGTGGGATTAGCAGGGGAGAGACAAAGAGAAGGAGGAGCTAAAGAGGAGAGTCTTAAGGAGCTTCCAGAATTTAAGAAGATCCTGCCCAAGGCGCAGGGGCAAGGGGAGGATGTTCTCTAAGAGGGAATCAGCTGAGGAAAGCGAACAACGACCTGCCCTCTGTTTAGCAAAACACTTTACGCACAGTGAGTTAGAGCCAGAGGAGCGTAGTGGTCTAGTATTTAGTAAGATAAAGTTGAAGAGAGTGTGGTCCTTGAGCCCAGATCGCCTTGTGGATGATACAGAGGGATTTGAATTTAATCCGTGCAGCTAACAGGAGCCAGTGAAGACTTTTTAGTGCAGGAGAGATTCGGCCAAGGATAAGTCTACCTGCCCTATTCTGCATTAGCTGGAGGGGTCGCAGAGTGGGTGATGGTAGATTCAGGTGGAGGCTATTACAATAGTCAAGCCTAGGGTGAACCAGGGATTGGGTCACATTGAGCCTCTGCGGGAAAGTGAGAAAAGGGAGAATTCCTTCGACAAGGAAGAGCTGAAAGTGGGATTTCTTGGCAATGTCCGGAGTGTGAGGGAGGAAGGAGAGAGAGGAGTCAAAGATGACTCCAAGATACCTGGCTTTAGAAGAGGGTGCAGGGGGACAGCCCAAACAGGAAGGCCAGAGTCAAGGGACGAAGGAAGTAGCAGGGGACCCAATGGGAAGGATCTCAATTTTACAGGCGTTGAGGCAGAGATAATTGGCGGTGCACCAGGGCTGGATGGCAAATAGGCAGGGATGATGGAGGGTGCAAGAGGGCCGACAGCGAGTTTGAAAAAGAGCTGTGTGTTGTCTATGTTACACTGACGTTTTAAGAGAAACAGGAGATGAGGCGTGCAAGCAGAGCAAGGTAGATGTGAAAGAGCCAGGTGGAGAGGCAAGTCAAGATCAAAGGTGGGGCACAAGCCCAGGAAATTCCACAGTGGGACTTTTGAATGATAAGGCCCTGTGAGACGCAGTCTTTGAAATAACCTAGTGGAGGCGTTACTGTGGTACGTACCGGATCAAATGTTCAAGAGTCTATGTGTCTACCACTAAGTATGACTGCCTTCAGGTTTGATGGGGAAGCGCTAAGCCTCTCAAATGTCACATGTACCACCTCAGGACCTGAAGAGTATCAGTACCCCCATATTGTGCCTGTGACACCTGTGCTGCCAGAACCCCCGATCATAAGGTTACGTAAGTTTCTCCCAGCTCATACGGGCTACACCCAACCCCCATAGAAACCCCACCATCATGGAACGAACCGAAGAAAAGAAAACCATACCTAGCCATAGGTATGTTACTAAAAAAGTATAGAAACTTGGGAAGAACAATTATCTTGAACAATGATAGCTTACCATATCGAGAGATCGGAAGTCATGCCCAGATCTTAAGTTTGGCCTCCAACTGTTGTATGTATTCAGCATAAATATCTGCATACAGAGTATGCTGCTCCCTGGAGACCCTGATAGTATACTTGCAGATCGAGCATCGGAAGAGTGGTGTCCGTAAGAGGGAACAATTCTGACTTGGTTTTATTGACAATATAGCTCTAGTATTTAGAAAATGCATGCACTTCCTCCAGATCATGAACATACAATAAGGTATTGTCATCATACAAGGATATAAATGTAACTGTAAGAATCCAGAACGTGTCAAACTTTGAGGTTATGTTCGTGTGGTCTTCAAAACTAGGCAGGGTTTCCACTTTAATAGGGTTCATGCACCTAGAAGATTTCCGGTATGGTAAATTCTGATACGGGAGACTTTATGGGAGAAAGGGGGCCAGATTTAGTGTAGCCCACAAATGTCTCTGGGACCTCACCCTCCTTGTCCTCCTTGTCTGCAGCATACCGCACCTCACCTGGGGCATTCCCCAGAGCACAACCCCGGGCTCCCCTGCCCAGGTGATCCTCCCCCACTGATCCATCCCCAGGAACTGTATCCAACAGTGATGGTCATGTCCTGGCCACCCGATTCTCGAGGTTGTACAGGGAGAATACCCTCAGGTTGCTCACAGTGCATGGCGTACTGGCACACCATTAGAGACAAGTGCATAGCTGAAGACATTACATTGCCAAATACTTGATGAATGACAACTCCCACAATGTGAATGACTGCAAGAGTACTATGTAGGCCAAGTCCCATCAACCTCAATGCACACAAGGTGCACCATACACAAGCACTGACTTTTGCACATAGGCGTAGACACATCAGGACCATAAACATGTACCCCGACCCACCCTCTGCCATGTCTCACACAGTCCATTCATGTCATGACAATTTGGTTTCCCTAGAGTAGCAGCACTTGCTGAACAGTCATCATGGCTTAGCTGTCCATTTTGTCCTCTGAAGTATGGTGTCCATTTTGATCCTATGGGTTTTTCCATCCTCCACATCTTTTTTATTTTGTATTCTGCTTTGGTTTAACAAAACCGTTCACAACAATTACATATACATGTTAAGTGACAATACAAAGTTAAGCCAATCATATTTTTGGCCAACTCCAACATTTTGAAAATCAGTCACCTAAAATTAATAATAACTGGACTCAGCAAGCAGACGGCCTTCATGCTATTCTCCCCATACTATACAATTCATCATTCCAAATTCTAATCGATCTAGTCCATTATTACTTCGAGACACTTTACTGCAGCTATTGAAAGAGGTATCTGCGACCTCCGTAGCACTTTACTCCAAAGTGGCTGGGAGGTATGGACCCTAAAATCCTGTATAAATCTTGCAAGGTGCGCAGATCTAATAAGGAGAGCTTGCTTGCATTCCAAGATTAGATGTTCCAGGGACTCTATTTTGTCCCACACTATGCAGAGTATCCATATACACAGATTTCTTGTTATTTTAGACCTGGTACTCATAACCCCTATTGTGGGATCCAGATTAAACCTAATCTTCATGAACTTCTTGCGCCAGGTAGGACATGGAAACGTCTTCATATATTCCTCAGGTACATTGTAACATTTCTCATGGAGAGCTTGATCTCTGAACAAAGCGAAGTCATTGATGCAATCCCCAGTTGTGCATCAATCATAATCCCATCATTCTGTTCTTACTTTCTCTGCAATGGCTATCCAGGTTTCCCTGCTTGGATTTATCTCATCCCGAAGGCTCTCACAATCAAGCATCCATTTTGAGAGTTGGTCGGATACAGGTATTCCTATTCAAGATGGAGTTCAGATGTACAAATAATGATTGTTTTGGGGAAAGCAATATCTTTTGAAAAAACAGTAGAAACCTCAATTTAATCATTCATAATAGAGAGAGTAGCCCCAATGCATGTCTAATAATCCCCACAGGAACACACTCTGGAAAACCCAACATCCTGGGCCATGTCTGACCCTCTAATTTCTGGCACTCATATTCCCTGATTTTCAAAATCTCTTTGTCATACAGAAATGCTGGGATTATTTTTGCCTTATAGTACTGAACAGGCATAAGTGAGATGAGACCATATTTAAAGTTGAGTTTCCTCATCTAAACTACATACATCCCACTCTTTTTGGTTAATTTCTCAAAGTGCACACCTTTGTGGGGTTTATTGTAAATTGTGTGCCCTAGATACATATATCGATTACCACATTCCAATCTGAAATTATTAGTGTTACTACTTGATGAATGAATGCGCCATAAATAAATTGAGCTTCACACAATTCTTTGTGTTAATAAATGGTGTTTTAATATTTATGTACAGTTGCCCTTTGTGATTACAGGTGTTACGGCTGATACCACCGCCTTTTTAAAATCAGGGCCATTGTGATTACAACCAATCAATGGTGCAATTGCCAAAGTGGTACACACAGTGTTCAAGTGTTACAATGTGTCAAATGCCCATTTTCTACCCGAAAACACTCAACCACTTAGCTCCACATCCTATGGATTATTCTTTTACAAACACTCCATCTGCCCCGACAACCCACTACTGGTCCCAGAATGCCCTGTGTTCATTTCACAAACCCCGACAATCCCGTTCCTCTGAATATCAATTTCTAAACTCTTGGTGAAATGCAACCTACCCTTCTGAGATGTGCACAAGCTCGAATACGAAGGCCATTTATTCCATATAATACCTCTTGCCCTTCTGCCTCGGTAAAACATCTGGAAATTCTACCTCTCCCCCTTCCCGACACCAACAACAGACAACAGACCGTTTACTTGACACATCCCAACCCCAGCGTCAGGCAAGATCAGGCAACTGGCCTGAATCGCACACACCTGACGCCCCTTTCCTTTACCCATAGGGATAAAAGGTGGAGCCAAAGAGCACAGTACGAGGAAGGCGTGAAAGATGAATATGACAGGCAGCACAACGAGACGGCTAATAGAAAGCAGCAGTTCAAGAGAAGGAAAAAGGAGACGAGAGTGTGGCAAGGACAGAAGCGACCTTGACCTTTTCATCACAGGGCCGCAGAACCTTTGTGGAGAGGAATCTGAGACCAAGAACAATAGCACAAGTGTCCTGCTGCAGATGTCAATGGTACATGGGGCAAACCTTTGCCTACAAGGCAGAGCAGAGGAGGCTCCCGCGCCCGTGATACCGGCCTTGACTTCAAAGTAATCGAAAGCCAAGCCGTTCATCACAGCCAGTGAGTCAAGGGGAGGATCGATAAGGACCGGGCTGTGTTGAGTGAGAATAGCAAAGTGGCAAGTTGTGAAACCCAAAAACTGATTAACTATAATTGAACTGTAAAAGGTGTGAAGGGGAGACCAGCCTCACAGACCAGCCTCAGAGGGAAACCAACACCACGTGGGTGCCAACTCAAGAGACTCGATATTCCCATGTGAAAGAACTACAGAAACCAGAAGGCCATAGGAAGGCTGCCAATGGAACTCAAAGTGGTCATACGTGAGGGTCGAGCAAAAGCCCTGTACAATCGAAAGACTTTGATCCGTAACTTGGCTGGAAACAAGGGAAGTGAATCTTGTATGGTAAATAAGAAAAGGTATGTGACTCCCGCAAAACATTTAAAACAGCAGAAAACGCAGAGAAGGTTCCGAGCCCAGGCGAGGGAGATCTGGGCTGAAGCTAAACTTAACACTGACAGTCAAGAAAGGTCTGAGCCTGAACGAGGGAGATCCAGAGGTGAAGCCGTCACCCAAGGGCTGGCAGTCAAGAGAGGTCCTGAGCCCGAACGAGGGAGATCCAGAGGTGAAGCCATCACCAAAGGTCTGGCAATCAAGAGAGGTCCGAGCCAGAACACGGGAGATCCAAGTAGTTAAGCTATCACCCAAAGTTTAAGGAGAAAAGAAAAATAGACGAAAATAAATACTATTGAGAAAGGGTCAGCTCAGAAGATGGGGACCCACGGGTGAAAACCATCACCCTATTTTTTTTTAGAAAGAGTAAGCCTAGAAGCGGGGTACCCAAGGGTGAAGCCATCACCCTATCTGAACTTTGTATTAAACCTGACAAGGGTCAGCCTAGAAGAAGGGGAGCCCGGGGTGAACCCATCACCCAGGGAATATTGGGAATGAATTTATCATTTTGTTAAAGGAACTTTTGTTTTGTTGTTTTGAGCACCTCAGGCCCTCGACTGCAAGTTACTTTCGAGAGGAAATGAGACTTGGCCATCGAAGAACCTGAGAACTGAGAAGATCTGTCGTCTCGTGCTAGAGAAGCCCGAGACAGTACTGTGCTCGAATCTCCCATCCTACCCCATGCTAAAACATGGGGAAGGGAGACTCAAACCACTGCATCCTGACTTATTTTCTGAGAACACTTCTTTCTTTCATTGAGAACCACCCACACCCCCTTTGTGTAGTAGTTGTAAGGTTTGCAATAGGTTTTTAGTCTAGGCCCTTTTACTTTGATACGCCACTAGGACTGCCTTATTTTTCATTTGATGGTCGACGCATGTCCCCATCTTAGATATAGGTTTAGGTTACGTTTTTTTCCAAACCGCACGTCATTTTCATTGTTCAATAAACACCCTTGAACTGTGATTACTTGTGTCCCATGAGTTTCTCACAGTACGGACCATGACAATTCTTTTATCGGTTTGACAGGTGCCCTGATTGCGTTGTGCTGCCTTGCATGGCAGGATGCACTGTGTCATCACATGGTAACAGTCTGTGTAACGGGGTGTGGCAGTCATGGTTCTACTCCTGTTCTGTGCATTTCTGTTGTTGCTTCATGGGACTTGTAATTGTTTCACATTGCTACTACTTACGTACCCCAGGTGTGTGGCGGTTATTTAGCTTATCAGATCTGCCTACTACTTATCCACAAGCCAGGTGAGCTGTGCTCTGTGTCTCTCTGTGTACGCTGGTAAGGTGCTGTTCCTCAGTATCATGGAATCATGCGTGGCCCAGGGTATTGGGCACAACAGTGGCTGATTGTGAGATCTTTATCACATGTAATTTTCACATTCATCGAATGGTACTGTTTCCTGTTCCGGTATGCCTGTTCCGTTGCCTGGGAGAGAAGCAATGCCACATGTGTGCAGTCCAATGCCGCTATGGTATTGGGAAAATGGGTAATGGTGTAGAAACCTGCTTTTGCTGCATGCACCTGCGTCTGGGTACTGGGCAAGAGGCAGAAAATGATGAAAATATAACACATGGATGAATGAAGAAGGTAAGAAGGAGGAGGATTGATCTCCTAAAAAGTCTAAAATTGTAAAATATGAATTTGGTTGCATCCAAATGTAACCCTTGAAATACGGACCTTGCATCTAGGATGTTAACAGAGAACATAGTAACTACAAAGAAATTATCTTCTTTGTGTTCCTTTAGTTATTAGATAAGAAACCAGAGTGTGTTTCTATCACCAGATCTAAGTTACTCCAATTGCTTCAAAAGATACTGCAATGGAAGGTGATAACTGCACAGTATTTGGAATTAGTGCCCTTTGTTCAGGAGAGTGTAAGTGGGATTCATAAAACACTTTTGTAAATTTCACATCCAATGGAATATAGCTCAAACCTTGGTAGTAAAGATTAATCTCAGAGACAGCCAAAAATAACAACATGTAAAGAGGCAGTATGAATAAATACCTCTAAACTCAATAATATGAACAACTGGTCCTGGCTAACAGCGGCATTACAACCACTTATCTTCAACACCCTAAACAAAGATGTTATAGGTGACAATACTTAGATCATGGCCACTTGGAATATTGCTGGGGGCAGGAAATGTATGAATGAGGAGATAACAGATCTTTTAAATGTCTGTTTACAGAAACATTATTGGTAGAGAAATTTAATTGAGCAAACTTTCATTGTTATGAGAGTCTGTCCGAAACATCCATTAAGGGTAGACAACAAGAGGCGGGGGTGGAGGGGGTTAATGAATTTGGTTGGGGTATTTCATCATATATTTCATGTTCAATTAGACCCAGGCCATAATGATATTTGAATTATAGGACTTGGTTCACATACGAATGATGTTCCAGCAATTATTGTAATACATTTGTATATACCACAGGAAACAATCTTGATCTAATTTTAGAATCCATTTAAGTAAGGTGTATTTCATTAAGATTGGAATATCCAAAAGTTCTAATACTTGTAGCTGGAGATTGGACTGCTGCAGTGAATTTCAAAATGATGGATGATCATTTGGAACAGCACAATCCATGCTATAACTCTGGAATGCCAAAATGGCCTTAGATGATGCAGAATAAGGGGGCTGCTTTGTTTTTTGTGTTTTGTAAACACCCTAGATTTGAGGCATTCAAATTGTAGAAATATGAATGAAGTATCTGCTGTGTATACATATTGGTGAGATATCAGTAAACTAATTCTGGATTATATTATAATCTCCATTGAACATTTTCATAGAGTTGATTTTATTAAGGTAATTTCATATTTTGAAATGGACCTTCGTCCTTTGGTGTGCCAAAGCAAATGGTAAGCAAGATGTAAGGTGACCTAATCGCATGATGATCTCCTAACTACTAATAATGTGGCCAGAAAAACGTGGTCTGCAAAAACTTGAGATTGTTTGAAAAGAATATGTTTGATTTGGTGAAATTATGGGCCATGGATGTGACAGCGGATACTCAAAGTGATGTAATTGCTTGTGACTCTATTGTGAATGATATTCCATGGCATGTTAGAAGGTTCTGTCAAAAGAAATTACCTTTTTTGAAGTAGAGGTAAAATAATAATGGGCGGTATGATTATGAGATGAAGGCATATAGAAAAGAATTGACTTATTTTTCGCTCGATTCACTTTTAGATATTACCCAAATGAGAATATGCTGAAAATTTAAATGTTCAGAAAATATCATAATTTGATAAAATGGAAAAATAGTGTCTTTCAGGGAAATATTTGGGATAAACTAATAATAAAAATGTGTTTGGCAATATATAATTAGAGGGTTGTGGGCCGTCTGGCAATGTTAAGTCTCATTACGTACAGGAGAAGGCTTTATAAATGTATAGCAACCATTACATAAACTAGCTCACACAGTGTTTTGTGAAGAGGTTATAGAAATAAAAAACTCTAAATTAAATAATATGAACAACGGGTCAAGGTTAGCAGTATCATTACGACCACTTACTCTTCAACAATTATAGGTGAAAACAGTTTAAAACAATTTGAATGTTCAAATACATATTTATCAGAA
This sequence comes from Ambystoma mexicanum, assembly GCF_040938575.1. Lineage (NCBI taxonomy): Eukaryota > Metazoa > Chordata > Amphibia > Caudata > Ambystomatidae > Ambystoma > Ambystoma mexicanum. The sequence goes on from NC_090925.1 coordinate 897,297,763, forward strand.
ATTAACCCACCTATTTTGCCAGTTACATTTTCATGGGAAGAGTATTGTTGGACAGAGTCTTGCCAAGCTATATCTAGTAAGATGGTACATGTGAGATATTCTACTGGATTCCACTTAAGGATTTTTCTTGCGTTTATACAATTAGATTGTCGGGCCACCGAGCCCCTAGATGATAATCTATGCGCCTTAGCGAGATTTGAAAACATAACACCATTGTGCGGCAAAGAAGTCTTGGAGACTGATCAGAAACAGCTCCCAGACAGCACAGAGGAGAGCAGATGCCCCCTTCAACAGGTATTTTTTACCTGCAACTCGGTGTTTTGAGCAACCAAGATTCACCGTTTAGATTCCAGCTTATATGCTGGTTTAGAGGAGAGACCAAGATCTTCATTCCGGTTCAGTAACTTACTGAACACTTGGCAAACCCGCTTGCATTCTAAATCACGGTCCTGAAGAAGATGGCCTAAATCTCTTACGTCATTGAAACCGGTCGACCCCTTTCGGTCATGAGGGCTCTCATGACCCACGCTTGATCTCTTACACACCTACCAAAGAGACACAAACCTTTAACCACTACTTACTGTAGCACACTCATCACCACTGAGTGAGCCACATACTTTTATAAGAGCCTTTCTAGCCCCCCAGCCCCCGGCTGGCCATTTTTTAGTGACCCACCAGTGGCTACTCCACCAGTACTCCTATATTCCTCAACCACAGTGACCTACGGGTATTATTAAATTTGCACACTCTGGATGGAATACAAGCAGTTGACCTGATTTACAGGTTGGATCCACGTTTAAGATCAAGCAGCCTCAAGACCCAATTCATTGTCTTGTTGTACGCTACTTAACCCTCTGGAGTCTACCACTGTTTTAAATGCCCCCTTTTGCTTTGCTTTGGACGACCCATGTCTGTTTCCAGACATTGCCATTAGTATAGAAGGTTGAGGGACAGTACTCTCCTCTATATCTTTTTAGTAGGCGATACACCACACGCCACCCAGGGACAGGCACCCCCGCTAGGATCAGGGTGTTCTTCCTTAGGGTCAGGTACGCGGAGTCGGGTGGTCCTCCCCCTTTTTTCATGGATGTTGAGTGTGAGCACTCTAATTGATTCAGTTATTTTGCAATCTTTTGATGCACTTCGAATACCTACCTTCCTAAAAAACCGCTTGTGTTGTGTTACCGACTGATCTAATATGCCAGAATTAGTCAATAACACCCATTTGATTTGGGAATCAGAGTTTGCAACTTTGAAATCAATTTAGACAATGGCTTCTCCATTTGTTGCGTGTTTGTATCGATCAAATTTTACCGGTACATTTTCCTTGGGTGCTAATATGGGAATGATTTCAACATTTTGTTGGGTTAGGTCTAGCGTCAGTTCTTATTGGTTCAGTCTGACTGGTAGAACTGCCCCTTGGAGGCCTCTGGTAGAGTTATCCAAAGATTTAGATGGAGAAGAAGTGGGCATAGAGTAATGCATAACAGAATTTTGGTGTCACAGCTTTCCTTTCTACCTTTTGCTTGAAAAACCCATTTCAAGAGAGCATCTGAGGAGGTTCGAACTTCCCTGGCTGGGCTGCTTTCATGCCGGCTGCTCTCTTCGCAGTCCTTTCTCTATCTTTATTTCCTGTAACTGGATCCTCCCCAGCATAAAGTCCTTCTTCTCAACTCAGTACTTTAGTAAGGCAATCTGTTATTATTTCGCCGGTTTCTTTGGCTCTTCTTTGTCTGGGTTGTGTTAATTTCTGAATCAAAGTTGGAAGAGAAATTACCGTATAACATGGATTTCTGACAGGGACTTGGTCCCAAGGGAAAAGAGGTTAGGGGGTTGCTTCACGGAACGGGAGTCCCTATCCCCAGGCAGAGAGTCTCTCCCTGTGAGGTCTGACTTCCTACCAAGCCTACGGGGACTATAGGGTAGCAGCCTCACCTCCCATGCCTCACAGGGAAGAGCTCCCATCCTGGGGAAAGTGACAAAATCCTGCCAATCATCACATACCCTTCCCCTAACGGAATTGGCCCCCACCATCTTCACCGAGAGGAAATCTGAAAGGAAAATCTACATTCCCCTGCTCCTTTCCCGTCCTATGTTCACCAGAAAAGCAAAATGGATGGAGATCTAAAAATCAACGCATTATGTGGGGATTAGTATCTTTCCTCAAGCTTAGCCAAATTCAAGAAGAATCGTCAGTAACTAGTCTAAACTTACAACCAGTTAAATAGTATCTTAAATATATTATAGCCCACTTGATGGGAAGGGCCTCTTACTCAATAGTGCCATTGTTTTTCTTGAGAGAAAAGAGCTTTCTGCTAACATATAATACAGGATGTTCCACCTCATCATATTCTTGGGAAAGGACCGCTCCAAGTCCTACCTTAGACTCATAGGTTTGTAGTATGATTTCCTTTTTGAAATTAGGAACCTTTAATACTGGCTCAATTCAGAGTATGTGCTTCAGTGTGTCAAAGATGGTCTGATCTTGTTTTCCCATCATTACGTTTGCGTTCTGCATTCTTTAATTCATCCATTAGACATGATGTTATCATGGAATATCGAGGGATAAATCTACGATAACACCCTGTGAGACTCAGGGATGCGCTAAGATCTTTCTTCGTCTTAGGTGCAAGGGTTTTTTGAACAGCTCTTCCTTTTTCTATCTGTGGCTACACAAACCCATATCCAACAAAAAACCAAGATGTTTCACGACTGACTGAGCCAGATGGCATTTTTTGGGATTGGATTTCAACACTGCCTTTCTCAGCGCCCTCACAACTTCATATAAATGGAAAGAGATTCTTTCCAGGTTTGGCTGTGGATTAAGATGTTATCTAGGTATGCGTCACTAAAATGGGAAAAAGGTCACAATACCTTATCCATCAACCTTTGAAATGTTGCTGGGGCCCCATCTAGTCCAATAGGGAGACCTTTGAACTGAAACAACCCCCACACAGTGGAGAAAGACGTATTTTCCTTGTCATAGGGAATTAATGGGACCTGCCAATAGCCCTTGGTCATATCAATCATGGAGATATAAGCCGCTGTTCCCAGTTTGAAAATTAAATCATCAATCCTAAGCAAGAGAATTGCCAAACTGGAGATGGAGTTAATCTTTCTGAAATCGATACAGAATCTCCACGACTGATCTGGTTTTGCGGCTAGGACTATTGGCGAGGACCAAGGACTTTCAGACGGTTCTATAATGTATGGCCCCAACATGTTCTCCACATCCTGAAGGATTGCTTCCTTACTGACTTCTGGAATATGATAGGGCTTCAGGTTTACCACCTTTCCTGAGCGGGTCTGAGTGTGGTGCATTAAAGATTTAACCCTTCCTGGTTCACTATTAAAGACATCAGGAAACTGTCATAACAGGTCTTGGATGTCTCCTTGTTGCTGAGACGTTAAGTCAGGGGAGACTATGTTGTTTTCTGGTACTCCCTCAGTTAGAAGGGTAGCCATGGTCATTGAGCTGGTCTCCACAGGATCCACTTTCGATTCTTTCAGGAGACTGATATGGTAAACCATGGTTCTTCAATCAGGCTGGATAACAAGATAGTTATACAGTCCTTTTTTCTCCAAAATCTCATAAGGCCCATACCAATTTGAAAGCAGTTTTTGGCCTGAAGCGGGCAAAAGAGAAAGTTCCTTTTGTCCTATAGAAAAAGGGCAGCTGACAGCCTTTTTATTATATTGAGCATCATTTTTCCTGGGCTTTTGCTAGATGTTTATTGACTAACTTCCTTACGATAATCATATGTTCTTTAAAACGCTGGACAGTTTGGGAAATAGGAAGGGCTGCCTCCGCTCTCTCATCCCAGGTTTCGCAGAGCATATCTAATACATTCCATGGGTCACGCCCATAGAGAGTTCAAAAGAAGAGAAACCCAAGGGAGCCAATTGGGACTTCCGTGTAGCAAAAAGTGTCCATGGGTTCATCGTATTCCAATTGTTTCTGTGAGCCTCAACCAGCATCTTAAGAATGTTTTTCAAAGTCTGGTTAAAGCACTCCACTAATCCATCCATTTCCGGATGATTAACAGAGGTACGGAATGTTTTTATCTGGAATATTTCCTTAACTGTGGCCATCAATTTGACATGAACGTGCTGCCCTGGTCTATTGCAATCTCATGAGGGAAACTCCTTGTGGACAGGAAGGGAATCAGATGCATAAGAATATGTTAAGAGGTGTACTTTTTAAGGGGTAAAGCTTCAGGGTAACGAGTAGCATAGTCTAATATTACTAAGATGTATTTATTCCCCAATTATGAAGGTTTTGAATTTCCTACTATGTCCATTCGGATCCTAGTGAAGGATACCTCAATAATAGAGAGAAGTTGTAGGGGAGCTAGTGGCACGGTTTGTGCAGCTGTCTTTTGACATAAGGCACAGGTAGCGACAAACAGGGGTGTTGCTAGGTCTGGAAAAGATCCGGGGCTATGCTAATTTTGGGACTGTCGGGACTGGGGGCTAGCTAACCTTTTTGGTTGTAACCACTGAGCTTCATCCGGGGCTACAACCAAAAAACCCGGGGCTATAGCCCCCTAAGCCCCCCTAGCCACGCCTCTGGTGACAAAGTTCTTCACGTCCGCATGGACTTCTTACCAATGAAATTGGAGAATGACCTGTCCTTGAGTTTTCGTAATTCCAAGATGCCCACATGTGAAATGTGAATGAGTCATTTCTAAGACCACCCGCACATGGCTGCGAGGTACTACGAACTCTGTTCTAGATATACCCAAAGTTATCATATCCCCTCGATACAAAAGCCCATGCTTAATGAAAAGAAATCCCCCCCCCGTGGCCTACCCTCAGCCTCTGCAATGACCTTGGAAAATGCTTCTGCTAAAATTGGATCATTGTGTTGGGCAAAGGCTAAATCAGGAATAACCTCTGCCTCTTCAACTAAGAGTCTTAATGTTTCAGGTGGATCTATGTCAGCTTCCCCAAAACTCTGTGTACCTCTCTCAGTAATATCTTTCTCCTAGGCCTCAACGGGTATGCGAAACACTGCATTCTCCAAGATCCCATGCACGATTTTCTCGTCAATTTTTATATCATGGGACTGATTTCCATTATTGTGGATTAGCACTTTAATGTCACTTCGGTAGTCAGGATCTATCACATTGGGCATTACATTCAGGCCATACTTCCAAGCCGATACAGATTTAGAAGCTAATTCGATATAGGTGCCTTTTGGGGGAGATAGAATTAGGCCAGTGGAAACTAATTGAAATTCACCTACAGCAATGGTAACGTCGCTGTTACTGTGAAGATCAAAACCAATAGAGTCGGCAGTGGCAACAGTTGGATTGGAGGGTTTAGGAGTATAGCTTGCTGAACTTAAGGGAACCACAATTTTTATCCATTGGGAAGGATCCCACTCTGACACCATATGTGGTGTGGTGGAGTAAGGAGTCAGACACCGGGGTGGCATGTTTCAACAAGTTTTATTTTTAGAAATAGAGAAAAGGTCCACCTCTCCCTATCTCTAAATGGTTATACCTACCTAATCAAATATAAACTCTGTGCTCATCTTTAAGATGTTTGTCCAAATGAAAAGTGTCCATCCTCTGTCCAAAAACCTACTCTAACCCTACCACTAGTTTGCAAAAGGGTTCAGCATCCAAATTAAAATAATACCAGGAGAATTAGTCCTTTCTCCAGGTGAGCTGGCTCAGTCTTTATCTCTTTTCCAACATTCCTTTGCACTAGCTTCCGATTAAAAGAAGAGCGTATGGTCAGGAACATTACTCCCTTCTACTCACCCACCTCGCACAGCCTTCAGTGCTGTCTTTGCATATTCTTTGGCAAAAGTCCTCCAAAGTCTCTTCACTTCTTCCCTGTGGCTTCTGAAAGCTTGCTTTACAATTCCAGTAATTCTTCCTTGTTTTATGAAGGTATGAAGATTATGGCCAGGTAGCACTTGTTGTCTAGGATTATCTTTAATCTTATTTGGTTTATTACAGTGATGAGGGAGATTCCTCTAGATGCACTCTTCTTTCTTAGACCTTTGGACATCACGACTGTGATGAGGGAGCTTGCTCCAGAGGCTCTCTTGGTTCTCTGGGAATCACTGCTGTGATAAGGGAGATCACTCCCGAGATTCTTTTGACTCTTGATTCTCTGCGTATCACTACTGTGATGAGAGTGATTACTCCCAAGGCTTTCTTGACTCTTGGTTCTCTGGGTATCACTAATATGACAGGGAAGATTACTCCTGCGGTTTTCTTGACTCTTGGTTCTCTGGGTTTCACTACTGTGACAAGAGAGACTACTCCCAAGGCATTCTTGACTCTTGGTTCTCTGGGTAACACTACTGTGATACTGGAGATTACTCCCAAGGCTTTCTTGACTCTGGAGCTGCCCCAAACCCCTAGCGGGTCTCCCACTACTGCTGTTGCCTGCTGCATGTTGGGACTGCAACAGTAGTTCTTCCTGGGGTGATGGACTGACCCACGTTGCTTTACCGCTGTGTGCTTTCCTCACTCCGCTCCCCGCTTTGTCCTTGTGTCTCCGCAGAGATTTGGGCGGCATGACTTTGGCATAGTTGCAGCACCACACGTTCCACCTCCGTGAGTTCATGCCACCGCTGGCTTCTCTTCCCTTCTTTCACTGGTCAGGAGCTTGGCTTCCAATGCAGTGCTCTGCCGACCGTTCCTGGTTATCCCTGTCACTGGGGATCAGCGTTCTTGCAGCTTAGTGTTCCCAGATTTGAACTTCCCGGGCTGGGTTGGCTTCACACCAACTGCTCTCTCTACTTTGCAGTCTTTTCTCGCTCCTTATTTCCTGTAGCCGGATCCTCCCTAGCATAAAGTCAAAGTCCTTCTTTACTGTTGTTGAGAGAATCTTTATGCCTCCTTGGGGATGACTCTTCTCAGTACTTTGGTCAGGCAAGCTGTTATTATTCTCCAGGTTTCTTTGTCTAGGTTGTACTAATTTGTGAATCAAAGATGGAAGAGACATTACCATAACAGACAGTAGTAATATCAGGGATTTATGACAGGGACTTGGTCCCAAGGGAAAAAGGGGTTAGGGAGTTCCATCATGGAAGGGGAATCTCCATCCCGAAGAGGGGAGTCTCTCCCTGTGAGGTCCCCCTTCCTACCAACTGCAGACATAGCTCTGGACCTTACTTCATGCAGATCACCACAATTGAATTACAAATTCAATATAGGAGGATGTGATTTTGAAATGGTATTTGTTGACAGAGTTCCTTGTCCAACCGTTCCTTGACCATTGTTTACCACTATGTGTTTCTGAGTCACATTTGTTTTACATCACACAATTACTGCAGATTTAAGTGAATTCCATACAATTTTTTAAATTGCAACAAAGATTATAATACTCCAGAAAAGTAATGAGGTTTTTCACAACTTCCATGTATCTCATTAAGACCTTTGGTTTGCACTCTGTATGCTGTGGTTGAACCCATAGAGTGATCCCAGGTGTGCAATCAGTAAGCACAGCTAGCACAGGACACTAACAACATTCAAACTTATAAATGGGTGGCAAGGGGAATGTCTTCTATCTATATAAGAACTAGAAATGCAGAGCATGTTCCTCTTTGATCACCAAGGGTGGGATTGGAAAAGGTAAGTGACATGTTTGCATTCAAATGTCACACTTCCTTAAAGTGCCTGCTTATTGCCACAAGGTCATCCTGTATCATTGTATGTAGTCCTCTTGCCCCCGCCATAGGAATAGTCCCACTTTCGCATTTTCCTCCAGCAGCCGCTAATTATTTTAAAGTTTGGTATCTAGCAACAAATTGAGCATCTTTTTGACACGCAAATTTATTAGCCCAGGCAAGATACAACTTACAATGATGATATGTCATCAAAGTAGGAACAAGGGAATTTATGTTATGCTGAAAAACGTACAGAGGTGAAATCTTACAAGTTTACTTCAAATGGCCTCTTTTTTGCTGGTATTTCTGCATTGTGGAACATTGCTTCCCAAGCCCTCATTAAGCTGTTAGTTACAAACTGCAAAGCCTAAATCTTTTTATTTAGCGCCGCCTGCAAAAGGCTGTAGTATTGTAAGGCAGCAAACAGCAGGCGTTGCTATTATCCATTCACTTGGAGTCATGTTCTGCAATATTGTCGTCTTCGACCCTCAAATACAACAGCTTTCAAAATACCATCAGAAAAGCAAATAAAAAAGACCCCACATCCTATGTCTCTAGACCCTCATTTTGTACTCGATGGCCCCCTTCACGAGTGTGGCGGTAATGGAAAAAACAGGCAGTATTTGGAAATAACATTGCATTTATTCATTTAATTAATAGTTGAGTTTAGTTTCTAAGCGCGGATCTGGGATTCATTCGAACCTCTGTTGCTCTGTGTGGTTTTGCTTTCAAGACCAGCGCTTTGCCCCTGTGCTATCCTCTGCTCACCTCGTCACAGAAGATGCACCTGCAGGCATCCGGTATTCCCTGAGAATATCACTTACACTGATCACTGCTGCATTATGAAGTCACAAATCTGATTTTTTACTGCAATTTTTACCTCCAGCCAAAAAGCGTACAAAAAGTTTTAAAAACGACCCTGATGTTGTTCAAAATATTTTATCTCCTATTGAAGTTAAACACGAGTGCTTACCGTCAATGAAGCTAGACAGGGTTTTATGGGGACAATCACAGTGAGTGCAAAGTAGATCTTTTCTAATGACCACCTGATCTCCACCCTTGAATCTAAGCAGATACAATCTGCAGGAGGGTCGGAATTTACTCTCTGTGCTTTCAAAGATATCAAACGAAAAAACGGGGTCCCATCACAACAACCCTGATTTTTACGGGTATTCTTGAACAAGCATGGGTTGGCATGGAACAATTCGATCAACAGCATCTTGTCTACTGTAAATGTTGCAGGATTTTTAATCCAATATGCATTACTCTGATTTTGTTTTCATGCGTGAAGATCCCTTGCTGGCAAATTGACCGCCCTCCCCATTCGTTAGCTCCCAGCTCTCTTGTTTCTCTCCTTCCCTGTGTTCTGCGCCCCTATAATTGCACCTCCCGACCCCCCTTGCTTCCCAAATCTAGGTCCGCGATCAATAAATACTCTAATAGTAATAATAATCAAATGCACTGCTCCTTTGTTCTTTTAGTCAAAAGAAACTCTACTGCACAGACTCATGAGATGGAAAATGTATTAGCAATGTATTATTCCCATAGTCTGATATCTGATAGATGCTGTAGCAGTCTCACTGTGGTGTAAGTCAACACTGCATAATCAAACAGTTCAAATACCCATATAAAATAGTGTATGGGTAGAGCCTAGGGGTTGCAAAATGACATTTTCATTGCTCGGGTATATCTGAGCTTCACTGTAGGAATGCACTTTCTCTCCGTTAACCAGTCACAGCGCTGGCCTCCACCTGGTGCCAGAAGTGTAAACATACACGATGGGTCTGATTTGGACATACTGCCCATTTCTCTCTATTATTTGTCACCAGGATGCATGGCTTGAATGCTTATTTCAAACTTTTGTTATTTTTAAAGTGCGTTCACTTCCTTGCTACTCAGACCAGAGTCAGCCAAGCTGGTTTTGTGAGTTTCGGTCTCGTCAAAAGAGAAGTCGTTATAGATGACACATAGGGCCTTATTTACAAATGCGTTTTTCAATGGGAAAAACCCCATTGAAAAGGGTGTTTATAAATGAGGACCAGAAATAGTAAGAAAGCAAAGGAAACACAAACGAATTTGGGTATCCCAAATCAAATACCAGTTCTGGTTGGCAGCCTGGTGCCAACTAAAAGAGAGAGTAGGCAGCGTGGGAACCCTGCTAGAACCCGATGATAGTTGATGCTATATAGGTATGCCACTTGCCCAAGAGTGGATTAAGCAGCTCAGGTTTACTCCTTCTATGACTAACAAGGAACGAAAAGCTGTATGGAGCCAGAGCAGGAAATGGTTCCGAGTTCACCCCGCTCTCTCACTCTATACAGTCTCGGCCTCTTCCTCGCTCCCTGTGGGTGCGCATGCGCCTCCCGTTGTCAGAATGCCGTTTGTAAGAACCGCCCACGCCGTGGCTGACGGCACGACTGGAGGAAAAAAAATAAAGATATAGGAAGGAGCGCAGGGGTGCTGTTTTTTATGGTTAAATGTAGAACGAGAGCAGCAGAGAGCAAGGCAACCCCGGAAGTGGTCCCTGGCCTGGTATTTGTGGATAGTAGTTGCATAGCTCTCAACTCACACGCTTTTGGCGGGTGTCACCCGCCTTGTAAAGGGCGGACTCACCCGCCAAGCCTCCTGCACGCCCATTCATTCCAATGGGCGTCTCACCCGCCAAAAACAAAATCGGGTGATTTCACCCGCCTTTGTGACACAAATGGTTGAGAGCTATGTAGTTGTCATCCCATGTTTGTTATTTTGTACGTTTTGGTAATTAAAGAAACAGTTAATTGCTGTTAATCTAAGGGTGACTCTTTTCAAGAAGGAAGGGCATTTTGAGAGACCATGTGGTGTGCATTCTTGGCAAAAGGAGCAATTTAAAATGGGACATTTTTTAAATTGTACTAACATTGTGACTTGGCCCTATTTAACAGTCATACTAAGATTGTTCCATCTGTCTTACATTATCAAATCCTAGAATCGTAGCATAACTACATACATTATTTTCTGTTATATTATCATTGCAAGATGTACATTCTGGTTCACTCTTATTGTATGCTCTTAAAGTTTGCCAGCCCAGTTCCCCTGCTGTAATTCATACTACTGCTTGTCACCGCATTGCAAAAATGCCAGAGTCATGGCCTGTGGAGGGAAGTCTTGAATTGGTCCATAAGCCACTAGAACTCTGTTAAAGGCACATGTGCTTCAGGCCCCAAGTCAGGTGGTGTTCAGAGTTAGGCACAAGTGGAGTATGAGGAGGCTGCAGTGATATCATGGAGGTTAGTATGGCATGTTTCACTCTACGTGACGTGATGAACATATGGAGTTTGGGAGCAGCGGGTTGCAAGGAGAGGGAAGGCAAGCCCCCTCATGCCGGTGCGATGTGTGGTGCACATACCAGCCACTTCCATCTCCACCCGCTCTGGCACACCCTAAACGGCTTGCTCCCCCTCACGTTCCATGAATAGTGTTGTGGCATTGTGCATGCAACATTTTCATAAATACCACCTTTGATGCACTGTGTTGGTATCATTGCACAGTGGAAAGAATCATATCATAATTAATTTGAACAATGGTAAGGGTACTTCCCTTCTGATTAAATGTTTAGATTTGTAGATGTAGTCTGGTAGTAAAGGGGACAAATAGCACCAACGAGGGATCCTGGTTGCTGTTCATAAAACCAAAGAGTGTTTTGGGAACTTAATAATGACAAAAGATCTTTATATTTGAAAAATATGTCTATCACAAAAGGATCATATACTTGAATCACTAAGTAGGTAATGCAGTCTCGCCTTGTGCTCATTTCTTTATTTACAACAATCAACCCTTAGGAACCATAAACCATATATATTAATTCCAGAATCCTCAAAATGTGAATGTGAGGATAAAACAGAATCAACATCTGTCACTCAATTGCTATCCAGAGATAAGGTTTCCACATCTATGTGAAAAGGACCTTGCTGGGTTTGGGAGCTACTGAGATTTGTGCAAGTTCATGCCCAGTCCCCAGTGCACAGACATCCCTACAGAATTATATAAATAATATGTTCACTCATACTAGGGGGCCATGACATATTCCACATGTTTCTTCTAAGCACTATAATAATAAACATTCAATTAATAAGAAATGTAACTCCCAGCGGCAATTCATTACCAAAGGCTGTGGTTTGCAAATTGAATGTGAAATAACAGGGAAGACAGCTCAGCCGGTTAAGTGCTAACTGCAAGTCACTGCTTTGAATCCTAGTAAGGTCTATTTAATCTTTTATCCTTCTGAAATCGACATATGAGTATTGATTTTGGTTGCCAGAAATAACAATTATATATAAGTGTGCTGGCGAAAGTGCTATGGAAAGAATGGATTATTATTAATGCCCAACTATTAGCACCAATTGAATCTAAGTATAGGCTCAGACTGTTGTCATAGTCCTAAATGGGTATCGATTGAAGTGTAACTTCTCGGACTCTTATTCAACCTCACACACACCAGTATAAAAATCCCAGAGTCTTGGCTGAACGACTCTATTCCATCTGAGGCCACTCTAGCCACTTAGCTAATTACCACATGTTGCGGAGCGATCGTCGGGGTAAAAAGGGTGGGGGTTGCCATCATTTGTGACAAACGCCTACAAGTTCATCTAACTCCCAGTGAGTCTCCTGATGAATGTGAAAGCCTTATGGTGAAACTTCAATCATAAAGTCTCTCTTAATAAGCTTACCAAGGCCAATACACCTGTTATCGTGCTTGGTGATTTTAACCTTTGTGCTTATGACCCTTCTGACAAGCCAGCAAACTCCCTACTGACTGCCCTTGACACCTTGCGGTATGTACAATGGGTGTCTGGACCTGCCCATACTGGTGGTCACACTATTGACTGGATTCTGTCACACCGTCTATCCCTACCCGATGCCTCAGTCTCTGCATGTCCATGGTCTGATCTCCACCTTCTTTCCTCCCTGGTTCACCCTCCGGCCTCCCCCCATAAAGTCAATGCTACCCCAAGACTTATCAGAGAATCTAGAAATCTGAAAAGGATCACCCGGGAGCAATTATCCTCCATTCTCAAACCTAAATTGATTGCTCTTCAAATGTTTGGTAATGTGACAGATTTGGCCTTTTTTCTTACCAATACAGTGAATGAAGCTGTTGATGTTCTTGCCCCTCCTCAGACCGGATTGGTTAAGCTGCAGTCTAATATGAATACTTGGTTTAATGAGCATGTCCTTAATTTAATTTGGGTAAGACTCTTGTAACCAGGACTCATGTCTGGCAGAGAGTCTCCCAGGACCCCCCTTGTTATCTTCATATTTCAAGTAACTTTGGGTCTCACCCTAAGTTACTAGGGGAATCCAGACGTGGACCCCTTGCTCACTATTCTTAGGGAGGCACAGCTACACCCTACTGATGAGGTTCAACCAGACCGAAACACGTGTCTGGGGTTGCTGTTGGTACTCTTGTTCAGAGGAGAATTGCCTAGCATTTCGGTGCTGGACTGCCCCAGGGCAGGACAAAGACTGATATGTTTGGGATATTTCTTCTCTGTGAAAGATAGTGAGCTAAAGACTCTGGGTAAGACTCTTGTAACCAGGACTCATGTCTGGCAGAGAGTCTCCCAGGACCCCCCTTGTTATCTTGATTTAAGACATATGAAATGGGCAGCCGAAAGAGATTAGTTAAAATCCCCATCCCCAACAGCCCTCTCCCACTATAAGCAAGCAACGCAGAATCTAAAATCAGCCATTATTGCAGATAAGACTACCACCTTCAACAAAAGGATCTCACGGGCCAAATCCAATTCTAAAGAACTCTTGATGATCCTAAGAGAGTTTGAAGGCAAGTCAGCCATAGGCCCAGTGCCCAACAAGACTCTGCTTGGTGTCAAGGAATTCATGATGAATTCAAGCTCATAATATCAAAACATCAGGATTCCATCTGTTAGCATTTGAGGGCTATTCCTTCCACCTCGGCCATTTCTCCCTCTGCATGGGACAATGCCAATCCCCTTCCTCCTACTACAAGGATTGCGTTCTTCTTTACCCCCTATACTGAGGCAGAAATAGCTCAAATCATAGGTGCTATGAAGCCCACTGTTTGTCGTGGTGACATCTGCCCCTCTGACATTTTTATGAACTGCCTGGACATCTTTGTGCATTGAGTCACGTAGTTGGTTATTCTCTCCTTTGCTGAAGGTCACGTACCCCTATGTTTCAAAGAAGCCTGGATCACTCCACTCTTGAAAAAGAATAAACTTGATCCTTTCCAGGCAAAGGATTATCACACAAACATACCCTTTCTGCTTAAAATCTTGGATCGGTCGCGTACCTTCAGCTACAGGACTTTATTGAGAGCAATTACATTCTTGGCCCACGACAGTCAGGTTTTAGAGCCAGACATGGCACTGAACCCGCCTTGCTGGATATAAAATCTAATCTCGCCAAAATCGTGGATAAAGGTCATCCTGCTCTCCTGATTCTGCTAGATCTCTCGGCAGCCTTTGATCTTGTGGATCATTCTCTTTTAGTCTCTAGGCTGTGGGATCTGGTGGGTTGCTCGGGTGTTGCCGCTCAGTGGGTCGCTTCATTCTTGGGGCCTCGTAATGCAAGGGTTGCCGTGAAGGATGCAGAATCGCCTCTGCTGCCATCTCTTGTGAGGTTCCTGCATTTCCCGACCCTCTTTAATATTTACATTTTACCTTTTCCGATGCTCTTGGACAGCCTGGGTGTCCAGTATAGTAACTATGCAGATGACACCCAGGTGGTCTTGGAGCTTTCTGGCATCTATGCACAGGATGCGGCATCACTTGATAAGATCTATGGTTCCATTCAGGCTTGGATGGTTGCCAATGCCCTTGCCCTAAAAACAGACAAAACTGAACTTCTGATTGTCGCCTCTGGGCCCAGGCTAACAAAAACTACCTGCAGACTACCAAAGCGTCACCATTGCTGAGACCACCAGCCCAGTGGCCAAGAGTTTTAAGACTCTTTGGGTCATGTTTGACGCCGAATTTACCATGAAGCCCCATGTTGCATATCTTCTGTAGCTATATTAAAAAATTACTTGGCCATATTCACCCTTTTGTCTCACCTAAGAACATCTCTCTTCTTGCGCCGGCACTTGTCAACTCGCGCCTGGACTATTGCAACAGTCTGTTTCTTGGTACCTCCCAGGCTAATCTCAGAGCGCTGCAGGTAATCCAAAATGGTGCAGTCTGTGCTACTTGTGGTCTTACGAGAAGTAGTCATGTCTCTGGTGAAACATTGCATCACTCATAAAGTTCTAACACTGAATCATGAGACTCCCTCATACCTCGCAGATCGCACTAAGGTACACCAACCCACTCGCCGCCTTAGGTCTTCTCACCAGGTGAGCCTCTACCAACCCAAATTCAGACTTGAGGGGTTCGGTGGTACCGTGTTCAATGTTCAAGCTCCCCTAGCCTGGAATGCTCTACCTGCTGACCTCAGGAAGAAGACGCATTTCAAAAAGATGATCAAGACCTACCTCTTTCATTTTGCCTAATAACTGTCGACTCTCTTACTCTTCCCCCAGTTCTTCCTTTTTGTTGTTAGTCTTGTTCCTTTTAGCTGCACCCTGAGACCTTTGGGTATGTGGCGCATTAGACAAATTCAAATAAATAAAAAATAAATAAAAGTGTTTCATTGCTTTCTTGACCTGTGTGTGAATCTTATTTTATACTGCATGTCTGAAGCTGAATGAGAGGGGGTTATAAAATCAGTGGCAGTGAGATGATGGCACCTTCACACAACTTGATTGGACTAACATTTATATGTATATAATAGGGCGGCATTAGCCGCCCTATAGTTAAGGTGAGTCGAACTCCCATAGGAGCCCCTCAAAATTCTATTGTTAATAACTTTTGATTAGAGTAATGGCTTTGGCTGAATTTTCGAAAGTGAATAAAAACCTGCGGGCCACCCAGACTGCAAAGTTTTGTAAAGATTTGTTAAAAAAAAAAAGTTAAGCGTAAAAAAATGATTTTCTTCCTAAAGTGCAGCCTACTTCCCATTCAATTTCCCATAGACAAACAACATCCATGTTTTCCAATGCGCACAGCCCAAACTGATGGACGGATTTGGACCAGGTTCAAAACAACTTGGGCATGAAGCGTTGACTCGTGATCCATGCGTGGTTTGGGGTTTTTCCATGCAGTCGTTTTTAAAATATTTGATGGAGAAGGGGGTGCCCTCTTCCCAAAAATAGATAGAGATATCTCAGGGATTTACCCAAAACTGTTTTTTTTAAAAAATTAAACGACCGCCATCTTGTTTTTCCCACGATGCAAGAGATATCCGCGGCTATAGCCGAGGATATGGGAAACAGAAACGCAGGAAATAAGGTATTTGCATTTAAAAAAACATGCAAATGCCCTCAGGCTAGAGGGCACTCAGTGAAATTTGAGGGTTGCAGGGTTTGCAACACAAAGCTTTCTATAGCCTACAATAGCTGACATCTCAAAGCAAACTGCATCACAGAAACAGCATGTGTTGTGGGGTGAAAGGGAGAAGGCAGGGGAGGTGAGGAGGCCATCTGGGGAGTGGTGGAAGCTGGCACAGATGAGGGAGCAGGAAAGCATTTTCTTTCAGCCGTTTTGCTGATATTCGTGGCTATAAAGGACTACAGATCGCCCAGGGTGTGTGTATTTCAGTACCTGCAGTTACTGTTTTTTGTCTTTTTAAAGCTATAGTGACGTTGGGGTGAAAAAAAACTTCCCATGGCCAAAGGCCATGTCCAGTTACACGAATGCCATCCGGGTCTCCCATTCATGCAGTAACAAGGACAGACCCTGCTTAGCTTCAAAGTGAGGAAGGGGCCAGCCTCCTCAGGCCTTGTTGCACGATAAATAAACCAAATTTACAATACCACTTAGAGAAACAGGACGGCCCTTTCCTTGCTTTGAAGCTAAGTAGGGTCAGTCCCGCTTTGAAGCTAAGCAGCGTCAATCCCGGTTACTTCATTGATGGGTGACCGAATGGGGATCTGAATTATTTATTTATTTTGTTTAAACTGTGCTACTGTCAGCCCTTGAAAGTTTTGCACTCAGAGACCATTTTATGCCTTTTGCTGAATTGCATTCTAGTAGTTGTAGTCTCCCAGTCAATAATAATAAAAACAAATAGATATTTTTACAGCACCAGTGGGTTTCCCATCCCGGCAGTAACTTAGACAAACCGTGTGTAGCTTCAAAGCGAGGAAGGGGTCATCCCCCTAAAGCCATGTTGCCTAATACATGAGCCTACCTTGCAAGACCACTTAGAGAAACATAGCCTATAGGGGGTTAGATCCTTCCTCGCTTTGAAACTAAGCAGCTTCGGTCCCGGTTACTGCATGGATTGGACACAATCCACAGTCCCGAATGCCACGGCATCTGCATACATTTGTTTTAAAACCATGAAAGCTAGACATGGGGTAAGGAGAGGAAATGATGAGAGGGAAAGTAAGTCATGAGTATTTGCGCACAATGTGGCAAGAGAGTTTGCAATCCTGGACACTGGTGCAGCTATTTTCCCCTGATTGTGGCTGCGTTTCCTGGCACCAGTAAAGGAAACATGTGGGTGGACAGCATAACTTTTTTTCAGAAGGCGGACGCAACCCCTTGGTTTTTTTTGAGGTTGGCAATCTTGCTCTAGTATTTGGCTTCCAGGATTTTACTCAAGTTGTCATGTTCCCAGTGCAGATGCTTAATCACAAGACCACAAGCGCTTGTTTCGTATTGGGATTTAGTTTTCCAAGGAATATTTCACGACAGATTTCTGGGTTTAAAATTTTTATAAACCTTTATATTTCGCCAGCATATTTATTGGAACATTTCCTCACTCAGATTTTTTTTTTAAAAGTCCAATGCTATTATGTCTTGCACACTTTCGTCGAAGGAGTAGGTCTATTGAACTACATTTGTATATTTATTTTTAAGATATATGTTCACTTACTGTGCATATATTCATGGGTGCCTGCTTTTGATTTTCGATATGGGGTCAAAAGTACCTGGGCATATCTTATTTTTGCAGCTAGTCATTTTTTTCCCTTTTACGTGCTGCTTAAATGTGGTCAGTTGGGGTTGTGCAATGTATGACAACAATCATCAAGAGACCAGCCAGAAATCAAGGGGCTTGGAGCACGGGACAGGACATTTTCGGCATGGCCAGTTAGGCGCACACTGTTATGGCGCAACCGTTTTGTCGCAGGTCCCGTTTGGGCGCGAACAGTTAGACGCAGCTAGTTGGGTGCAGGGACCTTTTGACGCAAGGATGTTTTGGCGTGAGAGGTCGCAATTGGCACGGCATGAAGCAGCAGGAACTTTGCATTTTGTATCTCTCGGCGCAAGGATGTTCTGGCGCGAGAGGTTGCAATTGGCATGAACCTGCAGGCTCTTTGCATTTTGTAATATGGATTAAACGTGAAAAACATTTATTTACTGCAACATTATAAATAAAATGGGACATGTATTACACCGTTGTTGCCGATTTGAACACGTATCAAGCATGAAACACATTTATTTACTGCAACATTACAAAACAGAATGGAACATGTATGACACCGTCTTTGGGCAACCTTATAAAACTGAAAAAACAAAATAAAAACACATTTGTGTTGAACATTGCCTTCGACAACCCTGGTCTGCAGGAGTTCAAGACACAGCACTTAACCATTATGCTACGCTGAAATTATTTATTGGTGTCTCACAAGTTTCATACTTAGCCTTTTACAATTGGACATATTAAATTGTAGGCTAGTTATGAAATGTATGCAACATGAAACACTAAGCAATTGTGGCATAGTGGTTGAATGCTGGTCCTTGAACTCTGGCAGACCAGGGTTCAAGACTTTAAAAAAAAAAATGTACAACAGTATATGTTGGTAAACACTCTGTACTCTGGACGATGCAGTCTTAACAGCCATGCCTTTGGTCTATGTGGCCTCCTTCATGGAAACATTCACCCAATCCAGAAGGTCTTTTGAGCCGCACTAGCAATGGGCTAATAATAGTTGTGCGTCTTCTATTGCACGAGAGCCAGCGCAAACAAGACATTCTTTGCAGCCCAAGGGAGGGGCTTGCTACACATTGTTGAAATATTGCACTACTCTTTGAAAACGGCGGGGGCAAGTAGACCCCACTCCTCTCCAGCCCATTATTCTCACTTTCTGTAGCTGATAAAAACATGTTTTACTTTTTTCCCCCTCCTCTGATTCTACACTACGTACCTCCTCCTTCAACAACTTACAGATCCCCTACTGCCATTTAACCAAAACAAACAGAGGTGCAGGAGAAAGCATGAATATAGCCACGCAATATATGTTGTATATACAGGGTCGGACTGGGACAAGAAATAGGCCCGGTCACCCAAAAAAAAGTGGTCCACCTCTCGCCTCAAAAAAGTGGCCCATCCCTCGCCTCACGGCCTTTGACCTCTGATGACATCACCAGAAGTGATGCCATTTGGCCCCACCCTAAAGTGACATCCCGGGAAGCGATGAAACACAACCTTTCACCCCTTGACAAAACAGTGGAAGTGGCATCAAATATCATTGTTCCTAAGTACATTAAATTACTGGGAATCCAAGCAGACGTCCAAGGCCAAATGATAATATGTTCTTGTATAGCACTTACGCTTAAGCTCTTTTTTTATAGAACAAATATGCATACAATATTATCCAACCTGAGTTGGTACTCATTTATCGACCTAAGAAGGATGAAAGGCTTTTGTTACAAAATTGAAAAAAATAATATTTTCTTTTTCCATTTTATTTTCTTCCAAACTGGCCCAGGCATGGCCAGAAACCGGTCCCCACTCCCCAGGGACGATTCCGGCCCGGCTGCGGCCCGAAAGGCAGAGGGGCCAATCCGACCCTGTGTATATATTGTTATATGCCACACGTCCCTTGTTATTTGGAAGATGATCATTTAGATTTCCTTTTTATTTTGCATTTTGGGACTTGTATCAGAGGACACTTGTGGACAAACAAAACTACAAGTTACAAAATGCAAAACAAAACAAGAACTAGATGGGCATCTTCCGACTTACATGGAGACATGCACACACACAAACACACACACACACACTGAGACTGGAAACTCACACTCAACGCATCACAATGCTAGCATACACACACAGGTGCACACGAGTGCGCAGATACCAACACTCGCCATCACTGAGCAAATGCACACTGCATGCACAATCCCTCACACACACCTTCACACCATGTACACAACACACACGCCCTCACCTCAAACCTCAAAGACATTGCATGCACACCTTCAACACCACACATTCCCCCTTACACTGCACATATATTCAAAAAGAGGACTACAGCGTCTCTGGGCAACATTAGAAAAATGAACAAATGAAATGAAAAGAAAATCACATTTATGCTGAACACTGCCACTGGAGATCCCTGGCCTGCAGGAGTTTGAGATGCAGCATTTAACCATTATGCTAGAATGATGGTATTGTTTGGATTTTCACACGTTTCATACCTAGCATTTTATCTTTGAACATATTAAATTATAGGATAAGTATGAAATGTATGCCCTCTAAAGCAGCAAGCCATTGTGGCTTAGTGGTTAAATGCTGGGCCTTGAGGCTGTATGTTTTTTTGTTATTTTTATTTAACTAATTTAATTTAAATAAAAGTAACACAACTGGGAGGGGGCGCGGTTTGCTGCATTGCAGTCCTGTGATCTTATTTGGCATGATGGTGTTTAGATGTGGCTGCAGTGTCAGCCGCATCCAAACATCCCTTGCACCAAAATAACTGCACCGGAATGCCTTTCGAACTGAAAAGGGTGTGCCAAAATGGGCTCTGCGGCGGAATGGCAGCGCCAAATTGGGGCGCAGCAAAATGACGGCGCCGAAAAGGGGTGTACTGCTTGGAGCATGCTGCTTGCCCAAAGTGCGTGGTCCATGGCAAATCATTTAGGCTCACTGCGCATTGCCTAAAAACGTTGTGAGTTCTCAAAGCCTCCAATCTGAAGGCCATGGGTAGTGGTCTGGTAGCATTTTAAAATTTACAGTGGGCACCAATGACCATGACCGAAGACCATGCTAGTGGTCTGCAAGCATTCTAAACATCTATGGAATAACAAAACCCTTGAAATTCAAGGAAAAAACACTAGTTGCAGGGATGTTAAGGTGAGAACTTAACGCAACAAAAACCCTGAAATTCAGCTAAAGCCACCTTAACTTTGTGCCCCCTTTTGCACCACCTGTTGCGCACCACAATGATGACATCACAGATCACATCTCTGATGACATCACTCATTACATGTTGTATAAGAACACTGATGCCATTACAAATCACATCAGTGATGCCATCACTAGTGACAACACTAATTACATTGAATGTAACTGATTACATCAATAATGGAATTAGACATAACATCCTGCATAAGTTAGCTCATGAGTTTGATTGCCTTAATAACAATTTAGTCCATGGACTTGCCCATGACAAAGGCTGGGGTCACTGGCCAGTACCAAAGGCCATAACTAGTGGTCGGTTAGTGTTACCAATGTGCATGGTTAAAAGCCATGCCTAGTAGACCATCACTGTTTTAAAATATACAATAGGCAATGTTGAAAGTTGTAGTCAGTGGCCATGGCTAAAGGCCATAGCTAGTGCCCATTAATATGTTAGAATATACAGTTGGCACAGCCAAAGGCTGTGGCCACTGGCTAGTATTGTGTTAAAGACCATGGCTGGTGGCTGGTTAGTGTATATAATATACAGTGGGCACGGTCGAAGGCCATAGCTAGTGGCTGGTTAGTGTTGTGTAATACACAGTGGGCACGGCCGATGGCCATCGCTTATTGCATGTTATTATTTTAAAATAAAGGTCAAAGGCCATGGCTAGTGACGCATTCATATGTTAGAACACAGCTAAATGTTGTGGTCACTGGCCAGTATTGTGCTAAAGTCCATGGCTAGTGGCTGAGACCAGTGGATTTAATAAACAGTGGACACGGTTGAAAGCTGTATCCACTGGAAAAAGCCCAAATCTTTGATTGGTAGCCTATTAGTGTGTTAAAATATTCAGTGCACGTGGGTGAAGGCTGTGACCACTGTCGATAACTGAAGGCCATGACAAGTACCCATTCATGTGTTAAAATATATTTGGTCATGCACACTGACCATGGCTGAATCCAATGCTTAATGCCAGTTACTGTGCTAATATAATTAGTGATTTAGTGATGCCATTATGATGTGATCTGTGATGTCATCATTGTGGTCATAGGCTGCGCAACAGGGGGTGTGAAGTTAAGGTGACTTTAGCTGCATTTCAGGGGTTTTGTTGCGTTAAGTTCTCACCTTAACGTCCCTGCAACTAAAGTTTATTTCTTGAATTTCAAAGGTTTTGTTACAATGTATTGTTCACCTTAACGTCCCTGCAACTAAAGTTTTTCCTTGAATATATATATATATATATATATATATATATATATATATATATATATATATATATATATATAGTTTGATAATGTTATGAGAAATACCTACAAAGTAGCTCTCCTGGGCACACTTCCTCCTGAAAACTGGATAAGGCCTTGGGGGGGGTGGGGGAGCAGGGTGTGGGGGTAGTGCATAGACAGGGATAAGGCCAGAGATCATGCAGGAAGTGGGCCCTCCATGCCGTTCAAGCAAGCTGCAGAGAAGCCAGGGGGCAGGATGGTCATCTCTGCATAACACAGCAGAGAAAAGGGGACAATGGGAGTCACAGTTAGGCTCCTTTTGAAGCCAGCCTGTCTCCTGCCATGTCTCTGATAGAGGGTGATGCAAGGCATTAAAGTAGAGGCAGAGGACAGTAGCCAGATGGCACCAGCAAGTTAACACCCACCTTTGAATCTATATAAGTTAAAGTGCTACGCATTCAAAGGTAGGTGCTAATGAATACAGTCTGCTGGCAAGGGAGTGGCAATAGGGCACCCTGTGAGGCCCGTGTGGAGAGCAGGGCCTGCAGACATTTGTCCCCCTTTGGCCGCTCGTGCTGTCCCTGGCTTTGTGCCTTAAGGGCTTCAACTGAGGTTCATTCGCAGGGTCAGGAAGGCTTTTCAAGCATGCTGCTTCAGCCTCCTTTACAGGCCGCTATTTGTGGCCAGCTCCTTCCTGCTTGTGTTCACTCTCATTTGTTACACACCTACAAACATAGGTGCTACTAAAAGGGAGGGAGATGTAGGTACTACACTTTGCCCCCATCTGAATATTTAAGTTTTTTCGGTTTTCAACAGTACAAACTGAATGATGTTTCTGGACTTTCAAGTAGTTTCCAGGAGCTGTCTGTTGGTAATGCAATGATATTGGCCATCACCGGGGACCCACATAAGATGATGCTTTCTTTGAAAATGGAGTGATTAATCCTTATACCGAGTCTCATGTTTTCAGAACTTTCTGAACATTCCAGGGCTTTTTTCAGAATGTTGACTGCAACATATGTTCTAAAATGCACCATTTTGATAGATTACAAATATTTCAAATCATACAGGGAGGGTTTGTGCTCACTCACTTTACTCCGTCACATGGTTATTTTCAGGGTAGGAGTGAAAGGGACATTTCTGTCCCAAGGTCAGTCGGGGGATGCTTTGTAATCACCGTCTGAGCTACACAAATCTTTCCCCACCCTGAGGCGAAAATTCTCTGAAGATGCACTCCTGGTGACTTTCATGTATAACAATTATTGTCAGAGGAAGAAACTGTGTTGTCCATTGCGGCTTTACATACAAATCAGACCTGTGGCCTTTGACAAAGCATGTTTGATACAATTACCTTCTGCCCCTTCACTCTTTATCAATTACATGCCCTCTCCCTGCACTCTCCAACCCTCCCCTTAGTTTTTAATAAAGGGTTTATTGTTACAATGCAATGTCTTCATTTGCTTTTGTTTACAAACGGATAACCGGGAGTGCTGCATAAGAAAACTGTGACTTACACCAAAGCAGAGCTCAACACAGTGCGCAGGAGACTAATGCAAGAGGCCAGGAATTCTCCTCTAGGCTCAGCGGTGTAGCCAGAATTTCAGTGGAGCCTGGGCTGTTGGAAGCAGTAATGTATGCTTATCCCTTCCGTTTTGCTAATTTTGTAGTTTCACTTCGGACCTGTAGGGAAAATGGAACTCCGAATTTCAGCAAACTCCCTATTTTAGGAAACTCAGACTCTGGTGTGAGACTCTGGTGTGACACTCTGGTGTGAGGCAAAAAAGGGGGGTTTGCATTCGGCCTTGCATAATAGCTGAATTTCATAACATAGAATAATGGTGCACCATGGTTCACTATGGACTGAGTTGCAATGAAGAATAATAGTTACTAACCATTAATCCCTAAAACTTGTAATTTACTAATTTCATCCCCACCCTAATGTTAAAGGGAGCTCAGTCCATTGTATTGGTGCAGATTGCTGGTAAAAATGGCCTAATGTTATGGGATTTGCAATCACTGGCCCTGCGATGTTGCTTGGAAAAATAAACATACAAAAGCTGCTTCTGTATTAAGATGTGGGCTGAGGCACATTGGTGGGGTGTCTGAGTGGCATTTGACATAACACTCCGGGTCAGGCATTTCTTACACTTTCTTCAGGCAAAAATACACTTTAAGGGCTGTCTCTTAGAGCATTGAGCTGTCTTGGTTGACTGTAGATGTTTGCTGAAATTCCTGTCGAAAGGGAGAGAAGCAGTGGAGGAAGGAGGGTACACTGAGTGGGGGACAGCCATACTAAGACCAAGGGCAGACTGAACTGATGATCCCCTTACTTTGCTGCTGTGAATATTTCCAGCATTCTTTAGGTGAGCAAACATGTACAAGTGAGGTGTGTGTAGTTTTACAATTACAAACATAGATAGCTATATTCAGGTGTTTACTTCTCCGTCCAAGAAGCAGACCTCACATATATAAACTGAAATCTCAAGGCTCTGCTAAAGTGAACAATATGTTTTAAGGTCATTAGATAGCAGAAATTTGAACTGCAACACTAAAAGTGTGGTTGATGCTCATTGTGAAAAAGATTTATCAAGAGGACAAATTACTATGAAATGTGCTTGTGGTTATGTTTTAGCCTGAAGAAAATAATCTGTTATCACCGCAAAAGAGAAAATATGAAATAATGATGTGCGCATTCATTTCTGTATAATTTCCTAATTAACTATTGCTTATAAAGTGACTGAAAAGAATTAGATCAGCTTTGGTGTATGTATTGTGTGCTCCTATTACTTGTGATGTCATATAGACTATTTTTTTTTATTATTTGATTTAGTTGAAATTACAACTTTACAAATATTTATCAGTAAAATGAAAATAAGAAAACAATTGTTTCTATCATAAAATTATATAGAAAGCATGTGATATATCAATAGACATTAAATATATTTACATAATTTCTTCTTGTTCATTGTGCAATCATTTCTTAAAATGAGAAATCAGCAGAATCCTTATAACAAAGGAAAAAAACATTATCCATTTTCCCCTCTAAATCTGCTTATAGTGTTTTTCTTTTTACAGCATTGAGAGGCTTCTCCTTATAGGGAAAAGCAGCATCAAGAATGTGTACTGTTGCAATCCTAACAGATATTTTTCTAGAACCAAAAAAATTTCAGTCCATATTTCATCATAAGAGCGATCAGCATATTACCGGGTCAAGAATTTATCAAGTTTGCATCATTGTAAGACAAAGGCTTTACAAGCATTATGATGTGACCTTTTGTTTCAATAGAAGATACATCTTTGAAGAAACGACAGAAGCTCAGTTCCTTGGTAACAAGTCCTCGTCTTAGCAAAACTTGATTGACCGGCCATAGATTAATACGAAACCTTAGAATTTTTAGTCTTAAATTTGGTGATGGGCATCTAACAAGATAATCTGCCATTCTGCGGAATTGTTTGTGACCAAAAAGAGTTTGATCTTAGCACGGTTCGGATTGGTGACAAGAAGATCAATCGAGATGTTTGCCTCTACAAGGGCATTTAAGATGTGTGTTCTCCATTTTAGAGGAAACGTGTGAGACGAGGTCAGCAGATAATTGGCCAAAATGGCTAGACTATCTAGATTAGATGTAGTCATAATACATTTCCTTAATAGAGTGCACATTTTCCAAGTGACTTGGACATGTATTGACAGTAACCCAAGTTCAAATCTTAAAAGCATATTAGGAGTACTTTTTGGAAGCCCAAGTATGCTCTTCCAAAATTTAGCTTCTAGGTGATTCCAGAATTTGGAGGTTCTGGGTAGCAGAGATTCTAATCCGTATGTGATGACAGGTAACACTTTTTGCTGGTAAAAGCTCATAATCAGCGTGCAAGTAAATTTACCAAATTTTGCATGGATGATTTTAGCTTGAGAAATAAGCCTTGTTAGTTTGAGTCGATTTGTTAATTCAAGCGATTTTTCTGAGATAGAGTTGTTAAAGTATAGCCCCAAATATTTATATTCAGATACGACTTGTAATTTGTTATTACATATCAACCATTGGAATTTGTTTTGAGATGATAATTTGGGCTTGTCAAGAATAACAATTTGAGTTTTGTTTTGGTTCACAGTGAGATTATTTACTGAGGCATACCGATCAAGCACTTTAAGCAAAGTTTGGAGCCCAGATGGAGTTTGTGAAATCAAGACTAGATCATCTGCATAGAGGAGCCATGCAATGGCTTGATTCCTGAGCTTTGGGGGATCAGATTGATCAGCCGTGAATTCATCAGCTATGTCTAGTAGAAATAAATTGAACAGGGTTGAAGCAAGTATGCATCCTTGCTTCAGTCCTGTAGCAGTTGGAATTGTTTTGGATAATAGATCCTCCATGTTTAGCTTTACTTGTACGGATGTATTTGAGTGTAGCAAACTCACAATCTTTGTCAGTTCGTTAGGACAGCCATATTTCACCAGTTTTCTCAAGAGCAAAACACGATCGACAGAATCAAAAGCCATGCGAAAGTCCACGAATGCAACATGTAGTGGTTGCTTCCGCGTGGCATAAGTGGATTTGATAGCATTGAGGATTGTCAGGTTAATAGCAGTACCAAGTACTGCTACAAAGCCAGTTTGAAATGGGTCTCTTCGTTTGTGTAAGAGTGACCAGGTATTTAAGTCTCGCAGGACTAGTCTGCAAAAGATTTTCCCCGAGACATCCAAAAGGGCAATGGGACGATAACTCATTGGGTTTTGCCTAGTTCCTTTTTTGTGAATTGGAACAATGATAGAATGAGTCCAAGATTTCGGTATTTCTTGGTAACGGATAATCAGTCAAAATAATGAGTATAGAATGAGAACCCATAGATCAATGTTCTTCTTTAATACAGCATTTGAAAGACCATCCGGACCTGGAGCTCTAGACATGCTAGCTTTGTTGATAAAATAGTAAATGTCATCCTCATCAAATTTAAGATCAAAGGGAGTAGGAAGAATGTCTAGGGTCCCAGGTGAAGTTTGAGAAGCGTACAAAGATGTAAAATGGAGTGACCAGTCATTTTTGAGACACCCCATTTATGTGCGAAGAGAGTTGGGTCGCATTGGTGACAGAGTTGAGTAATTGCCATATTTGAGCTGTGTTTTTGCCTTGGATCTGATAGAGCATAATTTCTCCATCTTTTTGGTATTTTGTGGACTTAAATTCCAATAACCAGTTTCTCTAAGGAGTTGTGATAGATCTCAAAGCAGCAATTTTCAAAGCTGATAATAGATTTCGAACTTGTCTTTTCTGTTTTTTAAACTGAGCCTTCCTGATGCGGATTGCATTGTCATATACTTGTGATATGTTCGGCTTAACATTCTGCTTAGAAGCATATAATTGCATTAGATCAAAAGGAGCCACATTGTTTGCTTTAGCAGGTGCACGACTTATCTCTTCATAAACCTTTAAGTGGTCACGATAGCAAACTGAAGAATGGTTTGACCATTTTAACCGATTTAAAGAATTGTTCATTTCAAACCCGCCCCTGAGTGATTGTCTTTTCGCAACTGGAGTAAGAGACAACACAATATTAAAAGTCAGCGGGCGATGGTCACTATGCTCGGAAGATTTAACAGCAAAATCGGTGGTATGTTCGAAAAGGCCTCTTGTGACAAAAATAAAGTCAATAGTGGATGACTGATTTTGTCTAAACCAAGTTGGAAGCGGGGGAGAATCTGCTGCACTCGTACCATTTAGCATAACCAAGTTCCATGATTTCACAAGTTTATTCCACATTCAAACCCGTTCTTGCTGTTTAGATGTCTCCTCTTTTAGAAGATGTAAATTCAGGTCACCAGCAACAATGAGATGTATGATACCATGTGAGAGCATAATATCCTCAAATGCAGTTGTTAGGTTTTTAAGAAATAAAGCAGTTGAAGTACCCATAGGATTCCAATACAAATTGAAACAGGCGATTTTGAAATATCTGACAGTGATATAAGAGCATTGAATAAAGGGGTTTGGAGCAGACAGTGGAAACAGTTGTATATTTGCTAAAGAGTTGGTTGCAGTGAGTAGACCCGACATTGGTCTTCCTCTAGTTGCTCGTATGGCTGGTTCTAGATGTGTATCATAGTTGTTCCATGTTGGAGCAATAGACAACCATGTTTCTTTCAATAACACCAAATCATAGTCACACAAAAAGCTCTCAGGATTGTTAATAAGGTGAGTAAATCCTTGGGTTTTCCAGCTCACGACAGATAAACACACCTGCTCCACATTCTGTTCTAGTTATACTCTTGTCATATGGGTGTGGCCCTTCAGCCCAAATGGAATTGTGTCAATGTTATTTCTAGGGGCATAAAGTTGGAGTTTTTGGGTAGGTTTGAGACATGATTTTAAAGGACCCTTCGACTCATCATTAAGTGACAGTGAGTAACCCAATGTAAACAAGTCCTCTTGTGCAGCCCAGATGATGTTATGAATGATTAAAGACCGGGTCCAGACACGGACTGTACCAAGGTCATCTTTGTTTGGGAATTCGATTTGGTCTATATCATCTGAGTCAATTTCTCGCAGTGAGGTCGTGTTAGAGAAGAGTTTCAAGATGCTCTGTCGATTCATAATATATGAAAAGGATAGATCGTGTCGGCAAGTGAGTGACAAAAAGTGTCTATTTTCTGCTTTAAAAAAGATCTTCCTGGAGGATGGTGTGCTCTTTCTGCGAGGCGCGTTGCCTAGTGGGGCATCTACGCGAGTGTCTGAATATTGCAAGCTTAATTGTTTTTTGCCAGACTTTTTGTTTGGTGGTGACACAAGATGCGATCTAGTATTCAGCATCCACAAGCAAGCAATGGAATCTTTAATTTCATCCAGATCTGTTTGCGAGAAGGTGTTGTTAGAGATGCAAGCCTGTGCTGGAGTCTCAACAGTATTAGGTACCGACTCAGCAAAGGAGACTCGCTTCAAAGTGAGATTTTGAGTATCTCTGGGAATCAGCTTTGGCAATAATTCAGAGGAGGAAGCAATGGTGGATTTGGCTGGTCCATTAGTTATAATGGGAAACATCGGGGGTTCAAATTTTCGAGTCTCAAGATACAGATCAATTTTATGTCTTAAGGTTTGCCTTGATACCACAGCGTCCTTGGAGAGTTCAGTGTTGTCACCTACTGAATCACGAGAAGGGTTTGGTATAATATTCGAAGATGCACTCACAGATTTGCTTTGTTTCGGTGGGAGATGACCTTCGGCCAATTTAATGAATTCATCTAGCGGAGGGTGATCTATTATTACTCTCGGGGAAAGGCATGACTCCAGATGTTTACTTTTTTTGAGATTGGCTAGAGCAATGTATTTTTTGGTTATGAGGCTCGAAGCCGCTAGCGATCTGCTATTAGCCCGTGCTAAATTGTTAATGAATTGTTTGGTGGAGGGTGAGACCGCCAGCTTCGAAGCTTTCACATTTTTTTATTTTTTTTGTGCTGGCTGTCGACACATTTTTTTTGAGTTTGTCTTCCCCGCAGCCTGATTTGCAGCTCTCAAATCAAAAACAGAGTATGTGGATTTGGACACTTGATCCAAATTTGAATTTTTTTCTGTTCGATTTGACTGGGGATCGTTAGGTGGAACCGTATGAGATGGAGTAGATGCAATTTTTTCTAATATAATACCTGCAACAAATGGGACGGCTGTCTTTGTATTGTGTGTGTGAGTAATTGAAGATGGATGCTGATGTGTTTCTGAGTCTGGAATAATTTCTACAATTTGGCAGTCTACATCCTCAAGTGTTTGAGTGAACACACTTACATATTCCGTATTGTTTTTCATTTTTGCAAGTTGTTTCTGGGCCAGAGACTGGGCTATTTCTTTTTGTAAATTGAGTACGATATTTAATTTTGCGTTGGTGTCACCACATAAATGGTTAACATTGGTGGACAATTTCATTTGATCAGATTTGAGTGAGTTGAAAGTGTCAGATAGACATTTTAATGTACTATCAACCGATTCAAACAGCTTAGCAAGGGCCATAATGGCGATATTCATTACCTCAAGCGTCAAGTGAGAGGATTTAGGTGAATGAGAGGTTTTTATCGGAATCACAGGAGCATCATTTGTTCTCCGAGAGGTCGGAGGGATGTATGACACATCCAGCGCTGATATGTTACAGCCAGAACGGCGAAACATATCAGGTGATTGAGAGAGGTTAGAGCCATCTGCTCTGGCCGAGAAACACGAATTATTGGTGTCGAGTTCAATTACAGCCTCTTTAGAGGTTTCAGGCATTACGGGACCCACTGAGCGTGGTGCCCCAGATGGTGCATTTTGTAGGCGCATGCTGTCTGTTAGAGAGATGGGCATTTTAGATGTTTTGGAATTTTCTTCCGGTGTGTGTCAATGTCCGAAATGGGCAAAGCAAAATCACCTATGCACACATCAGGGTTCAAAACAGTAGCGCCATTATTTATGGTGACTTCAGACACATCGGTAGAAGACAGGGCCGCTGAAACGGCATTGTTCACAATGCCAAAACCATATTTTCGAATGTCAACATTATCCTTTGGAGCCATTGTCGTCTTGCCCTTTGTTTTGGATTTGATTTGAGAGGAATGCTGTATGGGGGTTGAGCACAGGTTGGAAGCTGAACTTTCTGCAGAACGATCCTCTTGTAACGACTGAGATTCGGACATAATTCGTTGCCATATGTTCGGAGGCATGGCGGTCGTGAGGCGGTAAGGACCGCTTGGTTTAAAAACCATGAGTTCAAGTGGGGGCTGCGTGCCACCAAAGTGTGAGTCACTTACGAACTCATTAATTTCCAACCTTAACACAAGAAAAACAAAGCCAACTTTCTGGGTCCCGTTGAGCACCGGACGCCACGGCGAAGCGGCAAAGCGGGACTCAACGGGACTCGCTCGGGTGCGCGCGTGCGGTTCGCGTGGATTTCTCCTTTTAAACTCCCGCCTCCTGAGCGATACCAGAGAGCCTGCTGGTAAACGTAGTCTGAATAGCACACAAGTCCACAGAGTTGAAGCACAGAGTCACGGCAAAGGGGGACTCAACGGGACTTGCTCGGGTGCGCGCGCGGCGTGCGTGCGGATTTCTCCTTTTAAACACCCGCCTCCTGAGCGATACCAGAGAGCCTGCTGGTAAACGTAGTCTGAATAGCACACAAGTCCACAGGGTTGAAGCACAGAGTCACGGCAAAGCGGGACTCAACGGGACTGTCATATAGACTATAGCTAAGGAGGTATTTTTACTACAGCTGATGGTAAAAGATTCACCAAAACACTGTGAACTGGGGCAAATCATAAAGAGCTGATTCCCCATATTACAGTCTTCAGGTGACCTAGTAAGTCTATGCTTAGGTTCATACCACCAATAAAAAACCGCCAACAAAATACCACCAAAGTAGAAAAATTGTGTACTAGGCCTGTTTTGAGATTGCTGCTCGTGATCCCAATATAAGAATAAAACCAGGTCGTCCTGTGTATCTGGTGTCCATCAAATACCCCTACAGACCTTCAGCTAGGCACCATCACACTAAGTCAGTTCTGAAACATGTTGCCTTCCCTCCCGCTTTCCAACCCTCCCACCCTCCCTGATTGGGCAAGCTCTGTCTGTAAGCACACAAGACTGTTTCCTTAACATCCGTGACACCAACCACACCATTTAGGTCCCTGGTGCAGGCGATTGTCGGGCCATAGCTGCTGCCCCCAATTTTGTGCATTTTTGTGTAGTAAATTTGGCCCCTTGGCCCATGCGCGCTCACCTGTTCCCTCTGGGTCATAGCTCGAGTGTTTCCTCCCGCCTCCCATCCCTCCTACCCTCCCTGATTGGGCAAGCTCTGTGTGTAAGCACACAAGAGTGTTTCCTTAACATCCGCGACACCCACAGCACCATTTAGGTCCCTGGTGCAGGTGAATGTCGTGCCATAGCTGCTGCCCCGCATTTTGTGCATTTTTGTGTAGTACATTTGGCCCCTCAGCCCATGCCTGCTCACCTGTTCCCTCTGGGTCATAGCTCGAGTGAGTTCTCCCGTCTCCCATCCCTCCCACTGTCATGATGCCTACCCCCGGGGACCCAGACCAAGTCCAGCAACCCTGGAAGCAGGCTTCCAGTTATTCCAAGCAAGCCCAACAACCCCTGCTAGGGGCTATTTGGATGCAGTCCTGGCGTCTATGGCGCCAGGCTCATAGATTAAAACTTACCTGATGCAGACCATGCTGCAAACTTACCTGATGCAGACCATGCTGCAAGAGCTCCAAACCAAAAGAGGCTTGGAAGGGACTACTTTACCTAGGGACTATTTTTTACATGGGTGGGGCTGGAGAGGAATACTTACCTGGGACTACTTTGGACGCTATTTAAACCACACCCGAAGAGCAGCACACGCTTCGCATTATTCTGCATCCAGCAGCGTAACGCTCACCGTGCCTGCAAGTCTGCATCCAGTCTTCTGCCACGCCCGCCTCGAGTCTGGAGCTCCTAGAAAAAGGGAGAAAGAAGGAGAAAAGGTTAGAACAAGAGCAATACCTTTGATCCTTACCTGAATTCCCGATCCACCGCGCCTTCGAGCTGGAAGAAAGAAGTTATTTTATGCGCGTCGCCTCGCCTGCTGCAGCGCCGCGCTGAATTCACCGGCCTTCGCAGCATCTTCACATTCCACCGCACCCTTCTGCATGTTCCCGCCGCACTCCGGCACCTAAGGGGAAGACAAGAACAGCAAGGTGAGCCAAGGGAATACACAGAGCCAATATTAGTTACCCCCATAGACTTACCTGATTTTACCACTGGGGGTACTATTCCTCTTCAAGGGTCGGCACAGCTTCCACTGCATCCTCGCCGAACCCCGGCCCCTAAGGGGATACAAAAGGACAGCAAGGTGAAACAAAGGCACAAACAAGGGGAAACCTCCTCACCACAATAGACTTACCTGATTTTACCACCGGAGGCATTATTCCCGAGACTTCATACTTTCTCTCAGCGCCTGAATAAGGGAGAAAGCAACAGGTTACATATTGACATTATTTTATCAAACTGTATTAGATAATACAAATCCTTACCTGAATATTACCGGTTGCCACAAGGAACTCTTCGCTAGGGTCAAGCTGCAACCTGCAAGGAATCGGACAGAGTGAAAGTCAGACATTTGAACTCTTATGAACTACATACTTACGGCGTCTTGCTGGGAATCTCAGAGTCAATATTGTTCTGGAACTCACCAATTCTTTCGAGCCAGTGAAGCAACTGGTTATCTACGCGCCCCTGCGCTCAATGCAGGATGGAGAGCTCATCTTTCCAAACCATCAGGTGAGACTATAAGAGGGGACATCAAAGTGATCAGTGGGGAGAACAGCGGGAGTGGGGGGGTTAACGCTCAACTCCACAGGTGGTTAATTCCCTTTCTCCGTTTGCAGAAGAATATTCCTACGGGCCAAGCAAACGAAGCTAGGTGGGCCAGTCCAGTCCGTAATCTCGGCAATACGCGTCACATTGGTGGAGACCGCAGCTGTCCAGTTCAGATCGGCGCCCCTGTGGGAGCCAGGTGAGCGTAACAGAACGCGAGGCCTACCCACAAATTCCCACCCGGGCGTTATGGATACCTCAGAAACTGACCAATTGGCCCAATTACTAGGGGAACTGAGTGCTGAAGTGCATTCCGCCCGTCAAGAAACCAATGCTCTTAGGAGAGAACTGATTTTGTCAAAGGAGCGAACTGATGACCTTGCTAGGCAACTACTGCAAAGCCAGGCTGCACAAGCACCCCTACCAGGTCCCGGGGGAAATCCAGCTCCTGTGTCATCGAGTAACCCTGTGCAAATAAACCTACCAGGAAATATTCCATTTGCTCGCCCGAACGCTTTGCCGGAGATCCCAAAAGGTTTGCCGTGTTTATGAACCAATACCGCTTGCACTTGTTATGCAGACCTGGAGCCTTCCCAAACGATCAAGCCAAGGTAGCCTTTGTATTGTCATATCTCAGCGGCAGTGCAGCTGATTGGTCAATTCCACTAGTTACTCAGGAAGACCCAATTCTTCGGGATTTTCAGGGCTTTCAAATGAGCATGGAAATACTATTTGCCCGGCACTCCCAAGGACAGGCCCTAGATAACGAACGTTTGTCCCTACAACAGGGTAACCAGGACCTTCTATACTACATCGCGACCTTAAATAGGTTGATAGTGGAAACTGGATGGCCTGAGGGAAAACGAATCACGTTATTTCATCGAGGGCTTCGAGGAGAACTCAACGATGTCTTGGCTCAAGTCGTGAACCCACCTCAAGACTGCACTGAATATATAGAATTAGTGGTCCAGTTAGATCACAGACTTCAGAACAGAACGGCTGATCGAGCCAAGTTTGAGAATCGGGTGTTGGTCAAAACGCACGCTAACCCCAAAGGAGCAGATGCTTCAGAATCCATGCAAATCGGATGGGTTAAAGGACTCTTAACCCAGAAGGAAAGAGAAAGGAGACGGCAAATGCAATTGTGTCTATATTGTGGAACGTCTGGGCATTTTCATCGGGATTGCCCTGTAAAACCACCCAAGAAGGTGGTAGGAGCTGCTGATAAAAGCCATATGGAGTCAGACTCGGGAAACGACCAAGCCCGCAAGCATAGAGGTCCGCTTGCCGAGCTTGAAGAAGGATACTCAGACCTCGCATTTCATCATACCAATGGTGTCAAGTCTAATAAGGAGATAGGGTTTCAACCCCCTCTCCCGAACCACAGAAGCCGAATAGATCGACCCTCCCACCGTGGTTGGCACCAGCCTCTGAATGGAAATACACAGATAACCACGTGGCAGCCAATGGGGGGAAGACGGAGTTAGGGAAAGGGGGTGGAATGACAAAGGAAAGGTAGGGAACAGACAACATGCATTTGCAATACTTAATCCTGAACCAAAAATATAGCCTAGTACCTTCTGCTTGATACTACCTGTCTTACTAGCCTCCTAAGCGCTTAGGGTTCTTAATTACCCTAACCATGACCATACTTAGGACCGTGTAGTATAACATGTAGCTAACACATAATGGACAAGAGCGATACGAACTACATGGCACATACAAGGGAAACTCCCTTACATGAAGTCAACATACACATGGCCCCAAGTGCTGACATTGAACATGAGCAAACAGAAGCAGTAACAGAACCCCAGTTTTCCCTTCAGAATCGAAATGAACAGTCTTGCCCTTTATCTCTCAGGAGAAATGTCCCTGCGGTAAGTATTGCCTCGTACTTTTCCTGGAGATAATGTTACATACAACCCGTGGACTTGCCAAACTTAATTGAGTCTTTTAACGTATCAAGTAAACATAATTCTTGCCAATATAAACAAACACGTATCAGGATACTTATCTTCGAGTCCGGGTGTCTCACAAGTACACCCGGACGATCTGATATGACGCCGTGAAAACGCCGCTGCCCTGTGGAGCAGCTGCCGCGTATAGAAGCGAAGGCAGCGGTCTGAGAGGGAGAAATTTTTC
The DNA here is from genome assembly GCF_040938575.1 of Ambystoma mexicanum. Lineage (NCBI taxonomy): Eukaryota > Metazoa > Chordata > Amphibia > Caudata > Ambystomatidae > Ambystoma > Ambystoma mexicanum. Next base: position 897,333,259 of record NC_090925.1, read on the forward strand.
ACCGCTGCGGCCCGGGAGGTATGGGGAGAGCTGCGCGAAAGCTTGCGTTGCCTCCCAAGTTAACCAGCAAGGTTAACCATGCTCGGGCCGGACGCTCTCCTTTACTGCCGAAAACCTTCGTCCGCCTTCATGGACATAAATCACTCGCTCTTCCTCCTGCGTTCCTCACACACACCGTTGTGGCCGACCGTGCTACACAACATTAATTATCAGCACCTTTGCAAGGACGGTTAACGGTTAAATACACCAGTAATGAACTCCAGCTGTCTCTTAGCGCGAATCCGGGACTACATTGCGCCTCTAAGCATGCTGGGAATCGTAGTTTTTTCCCTATTTCCTACAATATTGTCGTCTAGGCTTGCCCCAGACCCTATTCCTGACAGTACCTCCTCTCCCAGGGCTCTTCCCTGGGCCTGCCTTTTCCGGGTGACGTAAGGGTGCATGCACAGAACTGGCTGGTTCCCAAGAACAATCCCCCACTCCATAACCAGCCCATTCAATTAAATACCACAGGTTCCGCTGTCTGCGCCTTGAATCCAATATCTTCTTGACCTCATACTCCATTCGTCCTTCCTTCGTGATGGCTGGCAGTCTCTGTACTCGTGTTCCCGCAACTGCGGGTTTAAGGAGAGACACATGAAATACAGGATGTATTTTCAATGTTTCAGGCAATTTTAATTTAACAGCCATTGATGATATACATGTTATCACTTCATAGGGACCAATGAATCTGGGAGCAAATTTACGATATCCTGCCAATGGTAAATTACGTTTGGATAACCATACTTTGTCACCTATTTGATACTTAGGGGCTTCCCGTCTCCCTTTGTCTGCCTGTGTCTTATAATCCTTCTTGGCTTTCTCCAAATTCACTCTAGCCTTTTGTCTTAGGGCCAAAAGATATTCTTTCCTCTCCTGTAATGCTGGAAAGTTTGCCACTGACGGTAACTGTTCTGGTAACATGTTCAGTTCTTGTCCATACAAACATTCATTGGGTGACACCCCTAGTGAAACATGTTCAGTGTTGTTGTACGTAAACTCTGCTAGCCATAAAGCCTGAACCCATGATTCCATCCCATCATGCAAATAACATCGTAAATATTGCTCCAAAGTCTGATTGACACACTCTGTTTGTCCATCAGTCTGTGGATGATAACTGGTGAATAATGCGCATTCAATACCCAGCTTTGTACAAAAAGCACGCCAAAACTTCGAAGTAAACTGTGGGCCCCTATCCGACACAATACTTTGTGGCAAACCATGCAACCGAACAATGTTTTGTAGGAATAATTCTGCCAGTTTCCCTGCACTAGGAATACCTTGACAAGGCACAAAATGAGCTTGTTTGGACAGATAATCCACTATCACCCAAATAGTGTCATAATGCTTATCCTGAGGCAAGTCAGTTATGAAATCCATTGAAATATGAGTCCACACCTTCTCCGGGGTAGGCAAGGGCTGCAACAGTCCTGCTTTCCTTACATGATCTGCCTTACACCGTGTGCATGTTTCACATTTTTTAACATAATCAATTGTATCCTGTCTTAAAGTTGGCTACCAAAAGTACCTAGTCAACATTGCTTGTGTCTTTTTCCTTCGTGCGTGTCCTGCCAAAGGAGAGTTATGACACCGATGCAGTGCTTTATTTTGTAAACCCTGAGTAGGTAAATATAACTTTCCTGCATAGTACGGCAGACCTTCTTTAACCGTCTCCAAAGGGTCCTTAGTGCCCCATGCCACATTCATGTTTTTCTTCATTTCCTTTTTCACCTGTCTTAATAGACTATTCGTTATCGCTCCCACCACCCTTTCCACTGGAAGTATAGACTTCACCTCTGGCACCACATTTTCCAAGTTTTGCTGCCTGGATAGTGCATCAGCCTTACCATTTTTCTTTCCTGGTCTGAAAGTTACCAAAAAGTCAAATTCATTGAAATATTGTGACCACCGCAACTGTCTGGGGCTTAAAGTGTGTGCGGTCTTGAAGTATTGAAGATTATTATGGTCAGTTACTACCACCACTTGATGTCTCGCTCCCATAAGATAATGTCTCCACTCCAGAAATGCTGCCCGTATAGCCAATAATTCCTTGTCCGTAATGGAGTAATTCTGCTCACAACTCGTAAATTTCCGGGAATAGAAAGCCGCCGGATGCCACTTCCCTTCTCCATCTTTTTGGGACAACACTGCCCCCACCGCTGTATTTGAGGCATCAGTTTCTACTTGAAAAGGTTTTTCAGGATTTGGGTGTCTCAGCACAGGAGCAGAGGTAAAGGCCAATTTTAGTGTGACAAATGCTTTCTCTGCTTCTTGGTCCCAACTAAACCCAGAAGACTTTCTTAACAACTTAGTTATGGGCGTAACAATTTGTGAAAAATTCTAAATGAATCTCCTGTAAAAGTTAGCAAATCCCAAAAAGGACTGAATGTCTTTGAAACATTGAGGCACTGGCCAGTCAATGACTGCCTGCACCTTCTTCTGATCCATTACAATACCTGTGGGAGTGAGTATGAACCCGAGAAATTCCACCTTAGTAGTGTGGAATTCACATTTTTCCAACTTCACACATAATTCATGCTCCTGTAGTTTTTTTAACACCAAACGTACATGCTCAATGTGTTGTTCTTCTGAGGCAGAATAAATCAAGATATCATCAATATATACAATGACAAATATGTCCAGAAACTCTCTCAATACCTCTTGCATAAAATATTGAATTGCGGCAGGTGCATTACACAAGCCAAATGGCATAACTAAATATTCAAACAGTCCAAATTTAGTTCTGAAGGCCGTTTTCCACTCATCTCCGCTCTTTACTCGAATCAAATGGTATGCCCCTCTCAAGTCCAACTTAGTATAAATCACTGCTGATTTTACCTGATCCAACAGAACTGAAATTAAAGGCAAAGGATACCTGTTTTTTATCGTTACCTTGTTCAATGCTATATAGTCAATACAGGTTCTAAGTGTTCCCTGTTTTTTCGGCACAGAAAAGAAAGGAGATGACACTGGTGAGGTAGAATGTCTAATGAACCCTTTTTGTAACATCTCATCCAAATACTCCTTCAAATGTTGATTTTCTTTTTCTGTTAGTGCATAAATACGACTGCATGGTAGCTTCGCCCCAGCCTCTAATTCGATCACACAGTCATAAGAGCGATGTGGAGGTAACCTCTCAGCTCCCTTTTTGTCAAACACTTCTGCGAACTCCACATACTGCCTAGGAATGCCAATCCCCACAGCCCCCACCACTTGTGAGTCACCTGTCTGATCCGCCAGAAATAGAGCCGGCCCTATCCCTTCCTTCAAATGTTCTTCACACTCTGACCCAGTGAAAGATACCTATCTGGTGACCCAATCAATACGAGGATTGTGTAAGATCAGCCATGGCATACCCAAAATAAGACCAAAATGCGGAGCTGCAATCAAATCAAACACAATCTCCTCCACATGTCCTGATTCACATCTCATCTGAATTGGTTGTGTTTGGCAAATAGGACCAGAAATCAAGGGAGAACCATCCACCAACTGTACACCTTCCACCTGTGCCTTATCTCTCAATGGTAATCCAAACTTCCTTGCCAAACCGATATCAATAAAATTGCCTGTCTCACCTGAATCCACCATAGCTGACACCATTTGTTTTGTGCATGCAAAAAATAATGTTACCAACAGATACACATAAGAGTTCTTGCGATCCATCGTATTAGCTGCCCAACTTGGGAACTTCTTCAAACTGGGGCCTGATCCTTGAGTTCCCACTAAGGTCGGCCCAATGCTTTTCCCGCCTCCACCTTACTCCCATCGCTCCTCCCGACCTTCTTTGGCGTATTAGGGCAGGTTCTTATGTAATGGCTAGTTTGTCCACAATACAAACATAAGTTATTCACCTTGCGCTGTTCTTTCTCGGTTGCTGACAAGGGTCCCCTTATGCCCCCAATTTGCATGGGCTCTCCATCGCTACTCTTTCCTCCCCTACCTTTATCCAATCTTACAAAAGGTACCATCTCCGGTTTCTTCTTGTCACCCTTCCTTTCATTCATACGATGGTCTAACCTCAAAGCTAGATCAATCATCGCAGTACAGGAACTCGGTTGTGGTTCCACCTGGGCCATTGCATCTTTCAATTCCTCCCTGAGTCCCTGATAAAACAGAACTGTCTGTTTATTTTCCAGCCAATCTGTCTCTATTACCAACCGATTGAATTGCGTAATATAGGATACTAAATCACGTGACCCTTGTTTTAAGGCTAACAATTCCTTATCCTGAGCTAATAAAACTTCTCTTCGATCAAATAAACGTCCAAATTCTGTCAACAAGTGATCCCAATTGTATAGCAAGGGGTCATCCTTTTGCACCAATGGCATAGCCGATGCTGCTGCATCCCCTGTTAGATAAGATATCACAAACGCTGTCCGCGCTTGTATAGTTTCGAACGCAGCGGGTTTACACAGAAAGTGTAATCTACATTGCGTCAAAAAGGTCATATACTTCCTCGGATCCCCCGTAAATCTTTCTGGTGATGCCAATGGCACACTGCTGGGTGCTTGTACAACAACAGTAGAGGTCCTTCCTGTGACACCCCCTGTGGACGTTCCCGCTCCCTCCAAGGGAGTACGCTGGGCCACTAAGCCTTGAACTTGAGCCTTAAGAGCGTTAGATTCCTGTCTGGCATGTGCTAAATCTGCTTGAATTGCTTGTAATGTCGTTAGCACTTCTGCTAACGAAGGAGGATTCGAATCCATTTGGCTTGGGTGGTTTAATTACCCCTAAAATCGGGGGCTGATAATTCTGTCAAGTCTAATAAGGAGATAGGGTTTCAACCCCCTCTCCCGAACCACAGAAGCCGAATAGATCGACCCTCCCACCGTGGTTGGCACCAGCCTCTGAATGGAAATACACAGATAACCACGTGGCAGCCAATGTGGGGAAGACGGAGTTAGGGAAAGGGGGTGGAATGACAAAGGAAAGGGAGGGAACAGACAACATGCATTTGCAATACTTAATCCTGAACCAAAAATATAGCCTAGTACCTTCTGCTTGATACTACCTGTCTTACTAGCCTCCTAAGCGCTTAGGGTTCTTAATTAACCTAACCATGACCATACTTATGACCGTGTAGTATAACATGTAGCTAACACATAATGGACAAGAGCGATACGAACTACATGGCACATACAAGGGAAACGCCCTTACATGAAGTCAACATACACATGGCCCCAAGGGCTGACAATGAACATGAGCAAACAGAAGCAGTAACAGAACACCAGTTTTCCCTTCAGAATCGAAATGAACAGTCTTGCCCTTTATCTCTCAGGAGAAATGTCCCTGCGGTAAGTATTGCCTCATACTTTTCCTGGAGATAATGTTACATACAACCCGTGGACTTGCCAAACTTAATTGAGTCTTTTAACGTATCAAGTAAACATAATTCTTGCCAATATAAACAAACACGTATCAGGATACTTATCTTCGAGTCCGGGTGTCTCACAAGTACACCCGGACGATCTGATATGACGCCGTGAAAACGCCGCCGCCCCGTGGAGCAGCTGCCGCGTATAGAAGCGAAGGCAGCGGTCTGAGAGGGAGAAATGTTTCACCGCTGCGGCCCGGGAGGTATGGGGAGAGCTGCGCGAAAGCTCGCGTTGCCTCCCAAGTTAACCAGCAAGGTTAACCATGCTCGGGCCGGACGCTCTCCTTTACTGCCGAAAACCTTCGTCCGCCTTCATGGACATAAATCACTCGCTCTTCCTCCTGCGTTCCTCACACACGCCGTTGTGGCCGCCCGTGCTACACAACATTAATTATCAGCACCTGTGCAAGGGCGGTTAACGGTTAAATACACCAGTAATGAACTCCAGCTGTCTCTTAGCGCGAATCCGGGACTACATTGCGCCTCTAAGCATGCTGGGAATTGTAGTTTTTTCCCTATTTCCTACAATATTGTCGTCTAGGCTTGCCCCAGACCCTATTCCCGACAGTACCTCCTCTCCCAGGGCTCTTCCCTGGGCCTGCCTTTTCCGGGTGACGTAAGGGTGCATGCACAGAACTGGCTGGTTCCCAAGAACAATCCCCCACTCCATAACCAGCCCATTCAATTAAATACCACAGGTTCCGCTGTCTGCGCCTTGAATCCAATATCTTCTTGACCTCATACTCCATTTGTCCTTCCTTGGTGATGGCTGGCGGTCTCTGTACTCGTGTTCCCGCAACTGCGGGTTTAAGGAGAGACACATGAAATACAGGATGTATTTTCAATGTTTCAGGCAATTTTAATTTAACAGCCATTGATGATATACATGTTATCACTTCATACGGACCAATGAATCTGGGAGCAAATTTACGATATCCTGCCAATGGTAAATTACGTGTGGATAACCATACTTTGTCACCTATTTGATACTTAGGGGCTTCCCGTCTCCCTTTGTCTGCCTGTGTCTTATAATCCTTCTTGGCTTTCTCCAAATTCACTCTATCCTTTTGTCTTAGGGCCAAAAGATATTCTTTCCTCTCCTGTAATGCTGGAAAGTTTGCCAGTGACGGTAACTGTTCTGGTAACATGTTCAGTTCTTGTCCATACAAACTTTCATTAGGTGACATCCCTAGTGAAACATGTTCAGTGTTGTTGTACGTAAACTCTGCTAGCCATAAAGCCTGAACCCATGATTCCATCCCATCATGCAAATAACATCGTAAATATTGCTCCAAAGTCTGATTGACACACTCTGTTTGTCCATCACTCTGTGGATGATAACTGGTGGATAATGCGCATTCAATACCCAGCTTTGTACAAAAAGCACGCCAAAACTTCGAAGTAAACTGTGGGCCCCTATCCGACACAATACTTTGTGGCAAACCATGCAACCGAACAATGTTTTGTAGGAATAATTCTGCCAGTTTCCCTGCACTAGGAATACCTTGACAAGGCACAAAATGAGCTTGTTTGGACAGATAATCCACTACCACCCAAATAGTGTCATAATGCTTATCCTGAGGCAAGTCAGTTATGAAATCCATTGAAATATGAGTCCACACCTTCTCCGGGGTAGGCAAGGGCTGCAACAGTCCTGCTTTCCTTACATGATCTGCCTTACACCGTGTGCATGTTTCACATTTTTTAACATAATCAATTGTATCCTGTCTTAAAGTTGGCTACCAAAAGTACCTAGTCAACATTGCTTGTGTCTTTTTCCTTTGTGCGTGTCCTGCCAAAGGAGAGTTATGACACCAATTCAGTGCTTTATTTTGTAAACCCTGAGTAGGTAAATATAACTTTCCTGCATAGTACGGCAGACCTTCTTTAACCGTCTCCAAAGGGTCCTTAGTGCCCCATGCCACATTCATGTTTTTCTTCATTTCTTTTTTCACCTGTCTTAATAGACTATTCGTTATCGCTCCCACCACCCTTTCCACTGGAAGTATAGTCTTCACCTCTGGCACCACATTTTCCAAGTTTTGCTGCCTGGATAGTGCATCAGCCTTACCATTTTTCTTTCCTGGTCTGAAAGTTACCAAAAAGTCAAATTCATTGAAATATTGTGACCACCGCAACTACTGGGGCTTAAAGTATGTGCGGTCTTGAAGTATTGAAGATTCTTATGGTCAGTTACTACCACCACTTGATGTCTCGCTCCCATAAGATAATGTCTCCACTCCAGAAATGCTGCCCTTATAGCCAATAATTCCTTGTCCGTAATGGAGTAATTCTGCTCACAACTCGTAAATTTCAGGGAATAGAAAGCCACTGGATGCCACTTCCCTTCTCCATCTTTTTGGGACAACACTGCCCCCACCGCTGTATTTGAGGCATCAGTTTCTACTTGAAAAGGTTTTTCAGGATTTGGGTGTCTCAGCAAAGGAGCAGAGGTAAAGGCCAATTTTAGTGTGACAAATGCTTTCTCTGCTTCTTGGTCCCAACTAAACCCAGAAGACTTTCTTAACAACTTAGCTATGGGCGTAACAATTTGTGAAAAATTCTAAATGAATCTCCTGTAAAAGTTAGCAAATCCCAAAAAGGACTGAATGTCTTTGAAACATTGAGGCACTGGCCAGTCAATGACTGCCTGTACCTTCTTCTGATCCATTACAATACCTGTGGGAGTGAGTATGAACCCGAAAAATTCCACCTTAGTAGTGTGGAATTCACATTTTTCCAACTTCACACATAATTCATGCTCCTGTAGTTTTTTTTAACACCAAACATACATGCTCAATGTGTTGTTCTTCTGAGGCAGAATAAATCAAGATATCATCAATATATACAATGACAAATATGTCCAGAAACTCTCTCAATACCTCTTGCATAAAATATTGAAATGCGGCAGGTGCATTACACAAGCCAAATGGCATAACTAAATATTCAAACAGTCCAAATTTAGTTCTGAAGGCCGTTTTCCACTCATCTCCACTCTTTACTCAAATAAAATGGTATGCCCCTCTCAAGTCCAACTTAGTATAAATCACTGCTGATTTTACCTGATCCAACAGAACTGAAATTAAAGGCAAAGGATACCTGTTTTTTATCGTTACCTTGTTCAATGCTCTATAGTCAATACAGGTTCTAAGTGTTCCCTCTTTTTTAGGCACAGAAAACAAAGGAGATGACACTGGTGAGGTAGAATGTCTAATGAACCCTTTTGTAACATCTCATCCAAATACTCCTTCAAATGTTGATTTTCTTTTTCTGTTAGTGCATAAATACGACTGCATGGTAGCTTCGCCCCAGCCTCTAATTCGATCACACAGTCATAAGAGCGATGTGGAGGTAACCTCTCAGCTCCCTTTTTGTCAAACACTTCTGCGAACTCCACATATTGCCTAGGAATGCCAATCCCCACAGCCCCCACCACTTGTGAGTCACCTGTCTGATCTGCCAGAAATAGAGCCGGCCCTACCCCTTCCTTCAAATGTTCTTCACACTCTGACCCAGTGAAAGATACCTCTCTGGTGACCCAATCAATACGAGGATTGTGTAAGATCTGCCATAGCATACCCAAAATAAGACCAAAATGCGGAGCTGCAATCAAATCAAACACAATCTCCTCCACATGTCCTGATTCACATCTCATCTGAATTGGTTGTGTTTGTTGGCAAATAGGACCAGAAATCAAGGGAGAACCATCCACCGACTGTACACCTTCCACCTGTGCCTTATCTCTCAATGGTAATCCAAACTTCCTTGCCAAACCGATATCAATAAAATTGCCTGTCGCACCTGAATCCACCATAGCTGACACCATTTGTTTTGTGCATGAAAAAAATAATGTTACCAACAGATACACATAAGAGTTCTTGCGATCCATCGTATTAGCTGCCCAACTTGGCAACTTCTTCAAACTGGGGCCTGATCCTTGAGTTCCCACTAAGGTCGGCCCAATGCTTTTCCCGCCTCCACCTTACTCCCATCGCTCCTCCCGACCTTCTTTGGCGTATTAGGGCAGGTTCTTATGTAATGGCTGGATTGTCCACAATACAAACATAAGTTATTCACCTTGCGCTGTTCTTTCTTGGTTGCTGACAAGGGTCCCCTTATGCCCCCAATTTGCATGGGCTCTCCATCGCTACTCTTTCCTCCCCTACCTTTATCCAATCTTACAAAAGGTACCATCTCCAGTTTCTTCTTGTCACCCTTCCTTTCATTCATACGATGGTCTAACCTCAAAGCTAGATCAATCATCGCAGTACAGGAACTCGGTTGTGGTTCCACCTGGGCCATCGCATCTTTCAATTCCTCCCTGAGTCCCTGATAAAACATAACTGTCTGTTTATTTTCCAGCCAATCTGTCTCTATTACCAACCGATTGAATTGCGTAACATAGGATACTAAATCACGTGACCCTTGTTTTAAGGCTAACAATTCCTTATCCTGAGCTAATAAAACTTCTCTTCGATCAAATAAACGTCCAAATTCTGTCAAAAACTGATCCCAATTGTATAGCAAGGGGTCATCCTTTTGCACCAATGGCATAGCCCATGCTGCTGCATCCCCTGTTAGATAAGATATCACAAACGCTGTCCGCGCTTGTATAGTTTCGAACGCAGCGGGTTTACACAGAAAGTGTAATCTACATTGCGTCAAAAAGGTCATATACTTCCTCGGATCCCCCGTAAATCTTTCTGGTGATGCCAATGGCACACTGCTGGGTGCTTGTACAACAACAGTAGAGGTCCTTCCTGTGACACCCCCTGTGGACGTTCCCGCTCCCTCCAAGGGAGTACCCTGGGCCACTTGAACTTGAGCCTTAAGAGCGTTAGATTCCTGTCTGGCATGTGCTAATTCTGCTTGAATTGCTTGTAATGTCGTTAGCACGTCTGCTAACGAAGGAGGATTCAAATCCATTTGGCTTGGGTGGTTTAATTACCCCTAAAATCGGGGGCTGATAATTCTGTCAAGTCTAATAAGGAGATAGGGTTTCAACCCCCTCTCCCGAACCACAGAAGCCGAATAGATCGACCCTCCCACCGTGGTTGGCACGGGCCTCTGAATGGAAATACACAGATAACCACGTGGCAGCCAATGGGGGGGAAGACGGAGTTAGGGAAAGGGGGTGGAATAACAAAGGAAAGGTAGGGAACAGACAACATGCATTTGCAATACTTAATCCCGAACCAAAAATATAGCCTAGTACCTTCTGCTTGATACTACCTGTCTTACTAGCCTCCTAAGCGCTCAGGGTTCTTAATTACCCTAACCATGACCATACTTATGACCGTGTAGTATAACATGTAGCTAACACATAATGGACAAGAGCGATACGAACTACATGGCACATACAAGGGAAACTCCCTTACATGAAGTCAACATACACATGGCCCCAAGGGCTGACATTGAACATGAGCAAACAGAAGCAGTAACATAACCCCAGTTTTCCCTTCAGAATCGAAATGAACAGTCTTGCCCTTTATCTCTCAGGAGAAATGACCCTGCGTTAAGTATTGCCTCATACTTTTCCTGGAGATAATGTTACATACAACCCGTGGACTTGCCAAACTTAATTGAGTCTTTTAACGTATCAAGTAAACATAATTCTTGCCAATATAAACAAACATGTATCAGGATACTTATCTTCGAGTCCGGGTGACTCACAAGTACACCCGGACGATCTGATATGACGCCGTGAAAACGCCGCCGCCCCGTGGAGCAGCTGCCGCGTATAGAAGCGAAGGCAGCGGTCTGAGAGGGAGAAATTGTTCACCGCTGCGGCCCGGGAGATATGGGGAGAGCTGCGCGAAAGCTCGCGTTGCCTCCCAAGTTAACCAGCAAGGTTAACCATGCTCGGGCCGGACGCTTTCCTTTACTACCGAAAACCTTCGTCCGCCCTCATGGACATAAATCACTCGCTCTTCCTCCTGCGTTCCTCACACACGCCGTCGTGGCCGCCCGTGCTGCACAACATTAATTATCAGCACGTGTGCAAGGGCGGTTAACGGTTAAATACACCAGTAATGAACTCCAGCTGTCTCTTAGAGCGAATCCGGGACTACATTGCGCCTCTAAGCATGCTGGGAATCGTAGTTTTTCCCTATTTCCTACAATATTGTCGTCTAGGCTTGCCCCAGACCCTATTCCTGACAAATGGTCCTCGTAAATCCATGGCAGCCATCGCGTATGCATGCAGTAAGGGCATACATTGATAGCGGGGCCATAGGAAACTATGTGGACTACGAATTGGCTTCCAGGATGAATCTACCTCTCTGCCGAAAAGCCACTTCAGATGTCATCACCACAGTCGATGGAACTGAAATTGCCTCTGGGCCTGTAACTCATTCGACCGCAGAGATGAGACTATTGGGTCAGGATGGGCATCGAGAGACTATTGTGTTTGATCTAATCAAAAGCCCCACAGTTCCAAATAATACTGGGGATACCTTGGTTGGAAACACATAATCCTTGTATTGATTGGCGAGAGAAGAGAATAACCTTCCCGGATTGTGCACAAACCTGTTACCCACAGAAAAATCTGAATGCAAGCCTGGCCACAGTAACCACAGCAGTCATGCAACTACCTCCAGAATACCAAGAATTCCAGGATGTATTCCAAAAAGAACAGGCAAACACCTTACCACCTCACAGATCGTACGATTGTCAAATCGATCTCATACCCGGTGCACAACCCCCTTGTAGCAGGATTTACGTCTTTAAGGAACCTGAGAACCTTCACCTACGACAATACTTAGACCAGTACCTTGCTAATGGCTTCATTCGCCCATCCAAGTCCCCTACATCTTCAGCTTTGTTCTTCGTGCCCAAAAAGGAAGGTGACCTCAGAACGTGCATAGACTACCGCACATTGAACCAGATAACTGTTAAGAACCGATACCCATTGCCTCTGATCCCGGAACTACTAGACCAAGTGAAGGACACTTGCATATACACTAAGTTAAATCTCCGGGGGGGCATACCATCTGGTACGTGTAAAAGAGGGCGACGAATGGAAGACTGCTTTTCGCACTAAGTATGGGTTATTCAAATACCAGGTGATGCTTTTCGGGTTGTGCAATGCACCAGCCGCCTTCCAATACTTCATGAACGATGTCCTTCTTGAACTCATTGACGTTTGTGATGTCGTATATATCGATGATATTCTAGTATACTCCTCTTCAGAATCTGACCATGTGAAGCACGTCCGAGCAGTCCTTGAGAAATTGCGCCAGCACAAACTATATGCAAACTTGGAAAAATACGTTTTTCATGCCACAGAAGTTGAATTCCTTGGGTTTATCCTGACCCCAAGAGGAGTCCGAATGGACTCACGAAAGGTGGACGCAATCCTTAAGTGGCCATCACCAGGTTCAGTTAAAGGAGTACAAAGCATGCTCGGCTTTGCCAATTTCTACCGCAGATTCATCCCGGATTTTTCACGTGTTGTACACCCCATCACAGCACTCTTGCGAAAAAATAAACGCTTTATGTGGACTGAAGAAGCTGAAAATGCCTTCCAAGAGCTGAAAGCGAAATTCACGTCTGCACCTGTATTAAAGCACCCGTGCCCTGAACTTCCATACATAGTGGAAACTGATGCATCCAGTCTAGCCGTGGGAGCTGTCCTGTCTCAAAAGGACCCTGAAACTGGCCAGTTTCACCCAGTAGCATTTTGGTCCAGAAAGTTCTCGGCACCCGAGTTAAACTATGCGGTTGCCGACAAGGAGTTATTAGCCATTAAATCCTCCTTCAAGGCTTGGCGGCACTATCTTCTCGGTGCCAGGCATACCATTACTGTGATCACCGATCACCGGAACTTACAGTATTTAAAGACAGCCAAGGCCCAATCGTCACGCCAACTCCGATGGGCATTGTTCTTTGCCGAGTTTGAGTTCGTGATAACCTATCGACCAGGTTGTAAGAATGGTAAAGCAGACGCCTTATCCCGAATAGGGATGGGAGAGGCAGAAGTGAACCCAGAACCAGTATCTATAATTTCCGAACAAAGGATTCTTGGCATGACTACTCTACAGACACTAGAGGACATTCAGGTAAAGATCCAGCAACTCTTTGATCCTACAGCCCTGTAGGACTGGGTAAAGAAAGGCCCGGACTACTCTGTCACCAATGACCTGCCTTATTACCAAGGGCGGCTATTTCTGCCACACAAGGAACTACAAGAGCTAGTCATTTCCCGTTATCATGATACCCTAATGGAGGGGCACCCAGGTATTGCAAAAACTGAAGCTAAAATTAAGAGACAATTCTGGTGGCCCACCTGGCGAAAGGATATTAAATCATTTGTGATGTCTTGTGGCATTTGCGCCCAAAACAAAATTCAAAAGAAAAAACCAGCTGGACTCTTACAACCTTTAGACATTCCACCTACACCATGGTACCCCTGCACTTTAGACTTTATTACTGATCTACCCGCATGTAATGAATTTAACACCATTCTAGTTATTGTGGATCTTTTTTCCAAGATGGGCCACTTTATTCCTTTAAAGGGATTACCTTCAGCTTCAATCCTGGCCAAGGAGTTCCTCGAAAACATTGTTCACATACACGGATTTCGATCCGTATTGGTCTCTGACCGGGGCAGTCAATTAATTTCACATTTTTGGAAAAAATGTTGTCAATTGGCGCAAATTGATGTGAGGTTATCGACCAGTCACCGCCCCCAAAACGATGGTCAAACGGAGAGGACCAGCCAGACTCTCGAACAATACCTGCGTTGTATGTTACATCAGACTGAGAGTAATTGGAAAGACATTCTTTGGATCGCCGAATATGCATACAATAATTCAGTACATTCTGGAACTGGACAAAGCCCCTTTTATACCTTATATGGGCACCATCCTCGAACCTCAGACCTTGACTCACCCCAACACTTAGAAATGCCCGCAGTGGACCATCTGCACGCTACGATTACACAAGCCTTTAAGGAAGCAACTGCACATTTAAAACAGGCGAAAGAAAAATACAAGAAAGATGCTGATCGGCATAGAAGTGATACTCCACAATACCAGATAGGGGACCAAGTATGGTTAGCCACAAAACATATACCTCTAAAGGGAACACGGACCTTTAACCCCAGATATTTGAGACCTTACTCTATTAAGGCCATTATCAACCCGGTGGCTGTCAAGTTGGACTTACCTGCTAATATGCGAATTCACCCCGTCTTTCATGTGTCACTTTTGAAGCCCCTGCAACCAGGGACAAGACTAACCAAGCCACTAGACCCCATCCTTGTAGACGGGGAACCCAAATTTGAAGTTAAGAACATCCTGGACTCCAAGCTGATAAAGTCAAAACTTTTTTATTTAATCGACTGGAAAGGTTACAGACCACAGGAAAGGTCATGGGAACCTAGTGACCACGTTCATGCACCCCGATTGGTGAAAAAATTCGACAGAAATTTCCCAGACAAACCGAAACCACAGGGAAGAACGACTTTAGGAGGGGCCTTGGGGGGGAGTGCTGTCGTGATGCCTACCCCCAGGGACCCAGACCAAGTCCAGCAACCCCAGAAGCAGGCATCATGTTATTCCAAGCAAGCCCAACAACCCCTGCTAGGGGCTATTTGGGTGCAGTCCTGGCGTCTATGGCGCCAGGCTCATATGGAGAGTCAGTCCTGGCCCCATAGGCGCCAGGATCATAGATTAAAACGTACCTGATGCAGACCATGCTGCAAACTTACCTGATGCAGACCATGCTGCAAGAGCTCAAAGCCAAAAGAGGCTTGGAAGGGACTACTTTACCTAGGGACTATTTTTTACTTGGGTGGGGCTGGGGAGGAATACTTACCTGGGACTACTTTGGAGGCTATTTAAACCACGCCCGAAGAGCAGCACACGCTTCGCATTATTCTGCAAGTCTGCATCCAGTCTTCTGCCACGCCCGCCTCGAGTCTGGAGCTCGTAGAAAAGGGGATAAAGAAGGATAAAAGGTTAGAACAAGAGCAATACCTTTGATCCTTACCTGAATTCCTGATCCATCGCGCCTTCGAGCTGGAAGAAAGAAGTTATTTTATGTGCGTCGCCTCGCCTGCTGCAGCGCCGCGCTAAACTCACGGGCCTTCGCAGCATCTTCACATTCCACCGCATCCTTCTGCATGTTACCGCCGCACTCCGGCACCTAAGGGGAAGACAAGAACAGCAAGGTGAGCCAAGGGAATACACAGAGGCAATATTAGTTACCCCCCATAGACTTACCTGATTTTCCCACCGGGGGTACTATTCCTCTTCACGGGTCGGCGCAGCTTCCACTGCATCCTCGCCGAACCCCCAGCCCCTAAGGGGAAACAAAAGGACAGCAAGATGAAACAAAGGGACAAACAAGGGGAAACCTCCTCACCACAATATACTTACCTGATTTTATCGCCGGAGGCATTATTCCCCGAGACTTCATACTTTCTCTCAGCGCCTGAATAAGGGAGAAAGCAACAGGTTACATATTGACATTATTTTATCGAACTGTATTGGATAATACAAATCCTTACCTGAATATTACCGGTTGCCACAAGGAACTCTTCACTAGGGTCAAGCTGCAACCTGCAAGAAATCGGACAGAGTGAAAGTCAAACATTTGAACTCTTACGAGCTACATACTTACTGCGTCTTGCCAGGAATCTCAGAGTCAATATCGTTCTGGAACTCACCAATTCCTTCGAACCAGTGAAGCAACTGGTTATCTACGCGCCCCTGCGCTCAATGCAGGATGGAGAGCTCATCTTTCCAAACCATCAGGTGAGTCTATAAGAGGGAACATCAAAGGGGATCAGTGGGGAGAACAGCGGGAGTGGGGGGGTTTAACGCTCAACTCCACGGGTGGTTAATTCCCTTTCTCCATTTGCAGAAGAATATTCCTACGGGCCAAGCAAACGAAGCTAGGTGGGCCAGTCCAGTCCGTCATCTCAGCACTACGCGTCACATTGGTGGAGACCGCAGCTGTCCAGTTCAGATTGATGCCCCTGTGGGAGCCAGGTGAGCGTAACACCCACCCTCCCTGATTGGGCAAGCTCCATGTGTATGCACACAAGAGTGTTTCCTTAACACCTGTCACACCCACTGCTGCATTTAGGTCCCTGGTGCAGTTGAGTGTCATGCCATAGCTGCTCCCCGCCATGTTGTGCATTTTTTTGTTGTTAATTTGGCCCTTGGCCCCCGTGTGCTCACCCGTTCCCTCTGGGTCATAGCCTGAGTGTTTCCTCCTTCCCTCCCCCTCCCGTCCCTCCCAACCTCCCTGATTGGCCCAAGACTCTCATAAGAATCATACTGCTAGGGCAGACCTCTGCCTGTTTGCAGCCCCTGCGGCTAAGGGCCCCAAGGCAAATAGCAGCCACTCCAACAGGAAGTGTCTGTAGGTGTCAACAGGGGAAGTAGGCAGCCACCCACTAAGCATATAGTTGACAGTTTAGGCTGAGTTTAAAAAGCACAGCCTAAAATGCCACCTATCCGCTTAGTCCCCAGTCACACATATAACCCAAATTAATCCGCCGTCCATCACTGCCTGGCTTCCACCCAACGCTAAACCCAAGGAACAGGAAAACAGTGTACCCACTTAGTACCCGGTCGCAGGGGCTAACTCCACTTATTCCCCAAGCAACAGCCAACGCTCCTATCCCGGGTTATCTAGGTGGTTGCCAAAGCATAATTCCACCTGCTAACCAGCAGAGGCAGTTTGCAACAGTGTCCAGATGTGCCGAACAAGGAACGGACAGCCGGCAACCAGCGTCACCGGACAAGGTAGGCACAATTACTGGTACTAAACATCCGTCACACTCTCTAGGAAATCCACTTTGAATACCAGCTGATTTAAATGCCTATTGTATTGTGAAACCTACGCCTTTCTCCCACTATACAGGAATCACAAATCTAGGTGTGTTCTCCCATATCAGCCTATTGTATTGTGAAGCCTAGGCCTTTCTCCTACTATACAGGAATCTCAAATCTAGGTGTTTTCTCCCTTATCGCCCTATTGTATTGTGAAATTGTTTGGAAAAATAATCCACATACACCTCCAGACATGGGTGGACCAAAAACGAGCATAGATCGTATAGATAGGGTACTATAGATCAGTGTTTCAAGTTATTTCTTATTATTGAAAAATATACAGTTCTATTAAAAAGGTGTTTATATGTATTATTTGTGGACCTCAGAACAGTATTTCACTCTGTGCTCCGCAAACAGCTAGTGGGGCAGGAAGTACTAGAACATCTGATAGGCATTATATCAGCCTTGCATTCAAGCATGGAGTCCTGTGTAAGTTATAACCTGTGCCGCAAAGGAAACCACATACTTTGAGGTATCATTGGGAGTTAGGCTGGGCTGTTCCCTGTTCCCTCTTCTATATACAAGGAATTGTGGATGAGTTGGTGAGGGGAGGTCAGGACTGCCCAAGACTGGCTGCAAACATGTCTCCGGCACTATCCTAATAGCTACGACACTGCAGGGATTAAAGGATTCACTCGCAATCTTTATAAAGAAAACTGGGGAGCTGGGTCTTCGCATCAATACAGCTAAAACAAAGTCAATGGTCATTAAACCAAAAGGCGGGAAGAGGGTTTCCCTCCAAATTGTGTATGATAATAAGCCAATATAACAAGTCAAAAGAGTCGACTACCTGGGTGTGAGAATTCAGGCTTGTCCGGGATGGACTCACTAATTAGACAGGGCAGCAGCGACGCTGAACAAATATAGCGGTGCAGTTCTAACTTTCTATAACCGTCACAGGAGAGGTGCAATCTCACATGGTTTAGAGCTATACCAGAGGCAGGCTGTATCAGCTCTGCTTTACAGCGTAGTGTTACGGGGTTACGAGAACGCGGAGACCCTTTCAAGAAAAGAAAATAACTTTTTAATGAAATTGTTGAAATTACCGCCGAGCGCACCGACTGCACTCGTGCATTTGGAATGTGGTTGACTCCCCCTGCGTTTAACTATTATTTATCTGCCTATCTCCTTGCGGGCTAGACTGTGGACCAGACCAGCCCTTGAACCATGTAGGGAGGCACTGATACATATCATGTCACTGGAAGTTGCAACCGGATTCAAATGGCTCTCCCATATAAAAGATGTACTATTCCACCTGAAAATGGGCGAGTTTTAAAAGAGCCAAGTAGGCTTTGTGATTTGAGCTAGACACAAATATAGTGGGCAAAAGCATCATAGGAATGTGTGGCTTTTTACCAAATTTATCACAAAAAGTGCACTGTAAAATGCACCATTTCAACCCACTATTTAAAAGATGTTCTCTGGTGGAGAAACTCGAATCTCCCATGATTGGTTTGCGTTGTGCATTCGGCTGAGGGCAGAACAAGCCTCCTTCCATCTGCAGTCTTCCCTTAGAGTGGGACCTACTACACTAACTCCTGGCCCCACATTGTACACAATCCTGGCTATGCCTCTGCACAACCGTAACATGCCTGCAAAATAACTTCTGGGGGAGAGTATTCTAAAGCTCATCATGCAGACAGCTCAGGGCCTCCTTTCCCATGCAACTATTTAATGTATACTCTTAATTTGTATCAATAAGTCAAAACAGTGCTACATAGTCTGTTCTGAAAGTCTCGACATTAATACCACATGAACATTTTAATTCCTGTACAGTTTATAAATATTTGACCAGGACGCAATATTATGTGAGCATAAAATTAAAGACTGACAGATTATTTCGCGCTTGCAAAGAAATAACATGAAAGCCTGCCAACTGATTTGCACCAGTGTCAATTATAAGTCACACCACAGAAGAGTCTGTGTGGCAAAGCTACATGCTAGAATGTCATTATTTGGCAAATTCATGCAGCTGGCACATCAGTCAAGCAAATATCAGATGGGTCATCATATGTCAGGACAACCTCTGAACACATCTGAGATGTTGCTAGAATAACAGGTTGGGCCCCAGAAAATTAGGGTTAGCCATGCCATTCATGTCATATTGTCTAGGCCACTGCCCAAGCAAGGGGTACCGCAGCCCACAAAGAGCTGGGAGCCTTCCCTTGACTATAAATATTACAGAAAGGAATTCTTCTGCTTGGAAAGTTCCTCGCAGAGAATCCGCCACTCTTATCATTCAGCTGTATATATTGAAGGGTGCATGGGCGAAAGGCACTGAAATAAACCTTGAGAAAGGCAATAGTTTTGGCTGATGGATATGTGTTTTTCAGGAACATTTGACCAGGTGCCTAACCATTGGGAAATGCTGACATCAAATGCTCAGAGAATCCCGTCATTTGTCAGCAGACGCCATCAAATACTGTATTAATCACATCATATGGTAGATAGTGCCATGAAAACTCAAGGTACTCCCGACAATTAACACCCAATTTTCAGGTACTCACACCATTGAAAACAATACTCCCTGTCAACGTAGTATCGGCAAGTTCCATTTTGTTCTGTTACCATTTTACAAAGTAGCTATATACGTTGGCAAATAAGTTTACCATTTCGACCTCAGAGAGAGTATTGAACTAATCTCTTTGCTTATTAAACCTACGTAATCCAGAAAACAAGGTTTGAAGGTTGTCCAACTCCAGGCCACGAGAGCCGGAATCCTCAGAGTTTCTCAGGCTATTCCTCATTAATATTCATGAGAAAAAATGTACATACATTTAGAATCATTGGATGCAAATTTATGTCATCAATATTAATGAGGGGTATCCTGAAAATCCTAAATGTTTCCAACCCTCGAGGCCTGGAGTTCGACAACCGAGCGGGAGGAGTGATTCTGTGAGGGACAAGACGGGCGCAAGCATCACTGTGAACAGACAAACCGAGTACTCTGAAGCCACTCATAGCTATATGTGGCAGTATACAAAACTCTAATAAATAAATTTAAAACATAAACACACAGATTACATTTGAAAGATCTCCCCTTTCATTTTTGTCAGCTGGGGATGTGGCTTTGCTGGCAGGCTTATGTTCAGAGCTCCCTCTTATCCCCTGGCAGCCCCGCCCGCTATAGGCCAAGGCTTTTTTCTGAAGCCTGAAGCTTTCACTCAGGTGTGAGTGCTTCAGGCTTGAGAAAAAAATTCCTTTTTTTTCATTATTGTGACGACGACAACAGAGATGCCCGTGTGCTGGCACCACTGTTATGAAGAAAAGGTGAGGCCGTTGGAAACCAAGGCCTTTTTTTTGTAAAGCCTGAAGCTCCCACTCTTTTGTAGAGTGGAAGCAGTAGGTCAAGCACATGTGGTTTCTGGAGGGTCATCAATCTTAGGGCACGCATCTCCACTTTGATTGCATTGAGGCCTTGTTCCGTGTCGTTCGCCAGCTGTACGACCTCCCATCTGATGATGTGGAGCCTCTTGGCATTAGTGGCTGTTTGGACGCCAGGCAGTAGTTAGGATGTGAAAACATTTTCTTCTTTGCTAAACAGTCTATATTCACTAGGTATTTCTTTGAGCAATTCTGAGGAGTCTTGAGACAGATAATTAGATCTTTGTTTTCTGTGTAACTTGCTGTACTTTTCTCTTTCAGGCAAGACACAGAGGTTGGGGCACAGTAACAAGTTTCTGGTGGGCCCCATTGTGACTGGAACTGGGGTCGGGGCAGGCAAATTCTTCAAACCCACTGCAAGGTGTCCTTCAGGGATCACAAGGATTGCTGAGTGCAGCGTGACAAGTGAGTAATACCCCCTCCATTATGGTGGGAGGAGCTATCCAAACACCCAATAGTAGTCTATTACTACAGCAGTACCTTTTCTGAGGTCTGAGATAAACAGTGTCTTATTGCATTGGATATTAGCCCCCCCCAAACCAGTTCTTTCATAATAAAAGCATAGTTCATGAGTTTCTTGCTGCTGCACCGTTGCTGGCTTTTGCATTGCTTTGACCCACATTAGTTTTGCGACATGTTCATTCCAGAACTGTGCACATACTGTATTCATGTGAGTCAATACTTCATCTCCGAATCCCAGTAACCCTCCTGCTGTGCAACTTATTGATGCTTTTTGCCACCTGCCATCTCCGTATTTCACTCCTTGTAAGATCAGGTATGGCCTTTGCAGCCACTGGATGCTTTTGGGGTTTTGTTGGCTTTGTAGCTGATCACGATCCATAATTTCTAATTGCATACTTTGTGCCTGGAATGTGCCCCACAGCCTACCCAGTGCCAGATGAACCAGGTATCAAGAATCTAAAATTGGTAGTTCTTGTGATATTAATACCTTGGGTGCCCCTGACGCATGTGGTATTACCGAACAGACATAAATACTTCCATTCATCCTTGTCTTTCCCACCGTACTCATGTCTGCGTACCAACCATTTGAGAATTCTGGATGTGCACATCTTCTATTGTATCTAGTCCTATTCCATTATACTTATAAACATCTATATTTTCTAAGTTGCCTTTTCTTACATGTTAAACTCATGTTATATATGCTTTCAAAGGATGTGGTGAAGTCGAAAGTATCGCAAATGGGGCTGTCACCACTCATTTGATTATGAACATTGGTGCATGTGGCCACAGTGTGTGTAAGGTTTTTGGGTCACGTTTACATCTGGAATTCCCCTTTAAGTCACGTTAGAATCCTGAATAGACCCATTAATGGTGGCATTTGTTTGTATATACCCCCTCTTTTAGATGCCCTCTCCACATAAAAGTATACCCCAAATATATACCTAAACCAAATATAAATATTTCATATAGTCCAGAAATGTAATGCATTGCACATAGATATGAATAGGGAAACCTCAACATATTACTGTGCACATTACTTTTCCTACCATAAATGGAACTGTTGGAGCTCGCTGGGTCCAATGCGATGACCACCTAAAAAAGGAATATTTATTTATAAGAGGCAGATGAGAGGAGGAGGGATATTGCAAAGGGGGTGAGGTTGCAGGTGTGACTGCTGCAGCGTCAGTTGCTTTGTCTGTCCGGGGAGGCACAATCTGTTTGGAGACACATTTTATTGCCTTTGTTAGGGAAGACCAGTAGCTACTAAATTCTTCCCCCAAAATGGACGCTGCTCTATGAGCGTCTGACGCTCGCCTGATAGGAGAGATCGCGTGTGCATGCAGTGCCCTGTGACCGCTTTGTGTGGTGATAGATGGTGGTCTTTGCAGGGCTGTGTGCCCAAACTGAATAAGGCGAGTGGTAAACAGTGTACCCAGTTATTTTTCATTGTGGTGCACAGCTTCAACAGCTTGCTTTTGAGTAGGCCTTACATCCTCTCCACAAATCTGTTGGCCTGGGTTTGGTAAATGGTGCACATCCGATGCCGATTGCCTAGTAATGTTGAAATCACCTTATAAAGAAATGTGTGCCATTATCTGACCTTAATACATCGCAGCTACCCCATCGAGGGAAAACCTCCTGTACTAAAAATGTGGCAGCGCACTTAGCGTCTGGATGTGCACAAGGTCCCGCCTCCACCCCTCTCGATAAAGGGCAAATGACGAAAATGAGTTAACAAGATCCATTGCACCTTTCACCCATATCCGTATAATCAATGTGGAATTTGTGGAATGGCCCAATAGGATGGGGCAGGGTTCCTCTGATAGTCCTGATAGTGTGAGGCCTGTGTTGCAACTTCGGCATGTGGTGCAATGTATGGACATGTTTGTTGACTTTCCTTGTAGGTTGGGGACCAACCAGTCCTCCTGAATGTCTGCTGCAACGTGTTGTTTGGAAATGTGTGATGGATGATGTAACTATTAGAACGCTACTAGTAATAACTCATGAGGCATTATTGCTTTCGCTGAAATCTCCTGTCTCCACAAGAGATCTGTTGGACACTGTTTACAAAGCTCCTTTTCCTCTTGTGGTGCCTGCCCCTGTAATTCAATCAACTATATAATTGGTAAGGCATTGTATGGAGTAGGCAACTGTCCTGTGTTACATGTCAATATGGGATACTCAGCCACCTGTGGCACCGCAAGGTATGCTGCTGATTCTGCTGCTGCATCTGTGGCAGCGTTACTGAGTGAGACCTTGTCTGTGTTATTAGTGTGGGCAGTGCATTTTACGACCGGGCTGGGAAAGTGCATGAATGAGCTTGTCTAATAATGCAGCATGTTGCACGGGAGATCCATCTTCCCTCCTGAATACCCTTCTCTTCCACAGTGCAAGACCTGCATGTATTGTGGTGGTGATGTATGCTGAGTTAGAGTAGATCTTCACGTGACACCCTTGGGATGCTTGTAGCGCTTCAATAAGCACTATGAGCTCGGCCCCTTGAACCAAGAAGTGCATTTCATAACCTCTTTTGCACTAGGCTTTCATATTCCCCATCCACTAGCTGGACCACTGACGCTCCAGTGTGTTGCAAGCTTGTGTCCTGGTCGATTGTCGCTGACCTGTCAATGAAGAGGACCTCCCCCCTCAAGTGGTCTATCATGTGCTTTAGAGATATCACCTTCCTCACCTTCAAAAAGGACACAGCCATGATTGGCCAAGTATTTGTCAGAACTCATTTCAGTCAGGAAAGTGGCAGGGCTAACAGTTTTGCATCGTACAATGTGGAAGTTTGAACTGGACCGAATGATCTCGCATGCAGATTCTCGCTGTGTGGTCAGTGAAGATGGCAAACACTCCATGCTCAACATACAATGTCATGGAGCTCCACATAACAATAGTCAAGCTTTTTTCAATGGCGAATGCCGCTGCAGCAAGGGCTTGCTCACTGGCAAATTGCCCCTGCATCTTTGAATCTGGGACACCACTGTAATAGGCCAATGGCCTGTGATCCATGGAGCCTTTCTGTGTCTGAACTGCAGTCATCAGATGTCCATTAGAATGGGAGAATAGGAAGCACTCTTGCTTGTATTCTGGGGTTGCTAACACTGGTGCAGTTGAAAGGACCTCCTTGAGATCATTGAAATGAGTACACATCTCTTCTGTCCATGTTATTTTGCTGGCGCCCCTCTGAGCTTCCCTGAGGCCATGCAACAGTGGTCTCGTGTATGCTGCATAGGCAAGTATCCATGCCCTACAATAACCGCAAAAGTCACAAGAATTTTTACATTTCTTTTAGTCTGTGGGCTGTGAGGTGGCACGCACAAAGGCGCAGTGATCAGGAATGATTCTTTTGCCATTGGCAGAAATTAACTTACCCAAGTAGAGCACCTCCTGTAGGCAATACTGTAATTTTCCCTCGTCAACCTTGTATCCACGAGAAGTTGCAGGAGTGTTTCGGAGTCTGTCTGCCCTGGTGCTCGCTGCTTGCTTGTCGTCAACATATTGAATGATGGTGCTAGGCACCTGAATATTGCAAAAATCAGCATGTGGTATTCTGTTGCAAATGCTGGGGGACTCACAGTATCCTTTAGGCAATCTTGTGTGTTCAAAGTGCATTCCCCCATGTCTAAACGCAGTGAGGTACTGTGAATCCAGGTGCAGGGAAACAGAGAAGGAAGCGTTTTTGAGATCGACCACAGTAAAGTGGGTCACTTCCTTTGGGGACATTGCAAAATATTTTTGCGTGTTTGGCACCACTGGAAATTCTGCCTGTACAATTCCTTTAGGAAGACACAAATCCTGAATCATTCTCCAACTCCCCCCTTTTGCCTTCTTTATCGGGTAGATCGAGGTGTTGCATGGGGAATTAGATCGTACTATTATCCCCTGATTTAGTAGGGCAACAATAGTGACCAGTATCCCTTCCTCCGCTTCCCTTGACAAGGGGTACTGTCTTACCTGAGGCAACACTGCACCTCGCTTCAGAGTTATTCAAACTGGGGTCAATCCCAGCAAGAGCCCAACATCGTGGGCCTTCGTTGTCCAGAGCTTATGAGGGGCTTGCTCTAAATCTGTTTCAGAAAAGGGGGTGTGGTTACTAGAGCCATCAGGGGACATTGAACTTTTTCGATACTACACCATTATATCACAGGGAATAGAAATTGCTAGAAAATCTCGCTATCATCTGGTCTTTCTTCAAACAAGTTTGCATCTGTCACTTCTTTGAGAGGCATTATAGGGTCAATACACAACACTGTGCCACTCACATCCATCTGAGTCAGTTCAATCACAACAATCCATGTCACTGACACTTCCAGACCCTGTAAATTTAGGGACAATATTGTTCCTGCCATCAGTTCAGGGTACACCATAGGTCGGAAAATGAAATCAGATGGCACTCGTCAACAGGCCTTGCCAATTTTGGGTGCTGCTTCGAGAAGCACTGTTATGCCATACACAAACAAGTCAGAGTACACAGGAATACCGCGACCCACAGCCTCTCTTCCCCTCGCATGTATTATTACATACATACAATAGTATTATTACTATTATGCTCTTATAACACACATACCCGCAGTGGCGCACACTATCCCTTGATCTCTGAAAGAAACAGTCATGGTCAATGTACTCAATAAGTCTCACCCCAATAGATTTATCGGGAAACTCTCAGAATACAACAAAGGTGCACACACCACTTTTCCTCCTATTTTGATGTCAAGTTCTTTTGTATGAGGAAACATGGCGACAGCCGCAGAGAAGCCCTGCATGTCAAGAGTTTCACCTGATAGTGGGAAGTTTCCCTCACTGATGCATGATTTAGTGGCACCTCTGTCAACCATGAAGATGAATTGTTTATTCCCTAAATCAGCACCCACCAAGGGTTACTATTCCGGGTGGACGGTCATGGACAGGACTGGGCATGCAAGAGTTCTCTGTGGGCTGTACCAGTCAGGATATGTGTTGGAGCCGGGGAACAAAAAAAGCGTTGTTCCCCATCACACTCACACCTCGGTAGGGCATGATGGTGCCGTTAGGCACTGTGTCATTCGCTGGCATGTTACTTCCGTACATTGTACTCTGTTGGGGCATTAGTGGTAGTGTCATCTGGGGGTTCTGCCCTTGCATACCTGGGGGCCGTGGTGGTAGTTGAGTGTAGGCCTGATATATTTTAATAGGGTATGGAAGTCAGCCTCTGTGTTGGTACCTGTGGTTGGGGAGATGGGTGGTAGTTGTTACTATATGGGTTGTGTCCCGCACCCTGTCTGCTCCTGCACGAACCTGCAGGCCATAATGCTGTGGGACTCTCATGCCTGTACAGTGGAAGAGGTCTGCATGGTCATGGTTACAGCTCGCCCTTCCCCCACTAAAGACTGTGTGTGTCTCGGAACCCCTCTATGGTGCTGATACCCCATAACACCCTGGGGCTGCTGTATGCCCATAGCAGACTCCTTGTATGCAACAATGGCAACTAGGATGGAACCCCGAGGAGCTCCCGGTACCCCTGCTTCGCAAGTTTTGTTTCCTCTCTTTTTTTTGTAAGGAAGGGAAGGAGCTGTCCCCCGATTTGTGTGTGAGAATGTGGTGGGTGCCAGCCATCGCCGTGCCATGTGAAGGGAAGGAGCTGTCTCCCATTGAGGGAGAGGCACCGCGTGTGAAGGAAGGAGTGGCATCCAGTCGCCCAGGGGGTGGGGAGGAAGACCGGGCATTAATAACTATATGCTCCGGTCTGGAGCGAAATGAGAGAGTAACCCCCACCCCCCAATATCCAGAGGCAGTGGTGCCTGTGCGTACTGGTATGCAGCATCTGCTGCAAGAATGGTGGAGGGGAGTCCCCATCCCCCAGAGTGCCTGCCCCCCCTGCGACATGAGGGGAACATGAAGCACCTGCAGCCGCAAGAACAGGGGGTAGCCAGGACCCAGCTGGCGGACCCTCCCTGGCCATGTCCCTCTGTGAAGCTGGTGCTCGTGCATCAATGAAGAAGAAATACATCTCCTGCCGGAGTTGGAGAAGGTGCATGTGTATACTAGGCCCCGCCAGCCCGTCGGAAAGGCAGAAGGCATAACAGCGCCGAAAAGGGGAGGGGAGAGAATAATGTCCCAGGCCGGGTGGCGAAGATGGTGGACAGAGGCTGCCTACTTCAACCAGTACAGCGGCAGCACTCTGTTATGCCGGCAGCCCCCAGCTGCTGTGAAACCAGGCCGCTAGTCTGAAATCAGCAGCTCTGTGTCGGAGCATAGGGGAGGATGCTCCAGGATCAGAGCTGGGAAGATCCCGGGCCTCCGACGTGATCAGAGGTAATACGCTCACGTCAGAACCTGTATAAGAAGATATGAATGGCCTCCTGCACACACCCTGGACCATGACAGCGGTGAGAATGATGGCGTGCTCTGGCTTGGAGCAATGGAAGTAAAGTCAACCCAGGGCACACAGCAGGGAATATTGAAGGTACCTCGCGATCAGGCTGAAAAGGTAACAGAAATGAGAGGCTGCGCATCTGCGCATTCAAGAAAAAAGCAAAGCACTCCAGCCCAGAATACTGTGGAATGGCTCTCTACAAATCCTGGGCCACCTGCAGTGACCTCAGAATGGTTCTGGTGTCGTGACCTACACAAAAGTGTTTAAGAGGCTGCCCGCACTCATCGGTACAACAGTGCTGGCATCCCTGATGCATACCCGCGCCGCCTGCAGTGGGTGAATACAACAGCGGCGTCAATGTCGGAACTGAAGCGTGGTCCCAGTAAGGTCATCCCGGGCCCGATCGGCGGTAGAGAAGAGCCCCATGTCAGCGCTGTTCTAAGGGGAGGACAACCCCTGTAGAGGATGCAGTCAGGATACAGTGAATTGCCCTATGAAAACTCGGGCCGCATGTGTGGTGTTAAAGAAGGAAGTGCTCCATGGTCGCCTGAGGTGGTGACACACATGTGGTCCACTCCAAACTCTGGGCCAGCAAAGATACTGTCATTGTAATGT
Source organism: Ambystoma mexicanum (assembly GCF_040938575.1). NCBI lineage: Eukaryota > Metazoa > Chordata > Amphibia > Caudata > Ambystomatidae > Ambystoma > Ambystoma mexicanum. The sequence goes on from NC_090925.1 coordinate 897,361,337, forward strand.
TGACCAGAAAACATGCTCCCTTCAGAGTGTCTCACAGCGGCACAACATGGTGCACAAAGTTGCACAACACAGCAGTTATGACAGCCCCATGCCTGCCTGGGGGAGCTAAGTGAAGGTAGTGTCGAGGCCCTAACACCCTACCACCAGCAACACCCTGCCCCCAGTGTCACCCTACAACTGGTGGGCACCCACTGCTAATGGCAGCTCCCTGCCCACACTCCTTCCTGGGGTAGAGAACTATGCAAGTGGCCTCATCGTCCTGCTACTGGTGTGTGCCCTGCCGGGCCTGCCATCCATGGACCAGGCCGATGTCGCTGTGGGTGAGATTCTTGCCAGCCCTGAACTGAGACACCATCTGCCCAATTGTCCTGTCGGGAAGAAGGACAAGCCAGGACTGCTGCTCCATGAACAGCGGTGACTCGCCTGGGGGAGAAGTGTCCCATACACTCTGTCATCTGTGTTCAGCCAACCAACGTCTTGCAGACCTCAAGCCCACCGCCCAGAAGAAGGGCTAGGAGCAAGAGAGGGTTGCAGCTCAGTATGAGTGCTTGTGCACCGTCCTGTCCCACGACAGTGAAGAGACACAACTGCCTGGCGGAGCGTTGCCAAAAAAAAAAAAGGGGGGGCGAGTAACCTGCTGACACCACTGCTCTAAAGACATCCTGTTGGGCAGTTTGGACACACTGCTGCCTGCGTCTCGCTGACTGACCAACATCAAGGGACTAAGCTGATGTGGCCCCTGGTGCCCCCAGGTGCGGCTTTACCGCCCTTTGAACTGTAGCATCAATGGACCTGGAACTGTGGAAGTGACTATCCTGAATGGTAGCTGGATCAAAGTGAACTGGTCTCCTGCAGTCCAGCAAGTGCTCGGAGAAGACTCAGTGGACATGTGTATAAAGGCTGGGGGCCTGCATGGAAAGTATGTACTTAAAGTGGTCCCAGTTAAATGAATGTGGAGCTGTATTGCCGTAGGTTTGCAGGCATACTCTAAATGGCGCCAGCAGCAAGCAATGGCGTCATGCAGTGGTGGAAGTTCCACTGACCCCAGGTTAATAAAGGGTTTGTTACATGTGCTCGAACTGCCAACATTCCACCGGCGGTTCGCCAACCGTGACTGTCACCTGCGGGTTATGTTTAGAGGGTGTAGATATGTGTTGTATGTCTATAATGTTGTGAGCCCCATGTGTGTAGCAGTGGCATATCCTATTTGTTGTCGATCCTACGATTCTGAAGTAGCCCAAGTAATGTCGTTCTGTATCGGGGGGAGGGAGTCATTTATGTCTTAGTCACATTTGTTTGTTTGTTTGTTATGAAAAAGGAGGAGTGTGGTGTGTGACCCTCCCAAGTGTCTTGCCCCTTTAAAGGGATGTATCCCTCCCATGTGTATTTCCCTTTTAATGTGGGCCATGACTTTATCATGGCCCAAGCTAATAAAAGGAGTTCCTACAGATATGTGCATTAGAACAGCTGCAGACTCCCAAAGAGGAACGACTAGTCCATCTCTCAGTTAGGTCTGCAAGCCCACACTGTGGGAGCACGGGCCTGCAGGCCATGATGCTGTGGGGCCCTAGTTCCAGTACAGTGGTGGAGGTCTGCATGGTCATGCGTACGTCTCACCGTGCCCCCACTAAAGGCTGAGTGTCCCCCAGCACCCTCTATGGTGCTGATGCCCCATAGCACCCTGGGGCCTGCTGGAGGACCATGGCCCCTATTATGCAACAGTTATTATTATTATTATTATTATTATTATTATTATTATTATTATTATTATTATTATTATTATCGTTTTTGTTAGCATTATAGCTTTTGAACAACAAACCCAAAACAAGGCAAAATGTAACTGTTTTTATTTATAATATCACTATGTTTTAAGTTACCCATAGTGGCCTGAAGTGTGGATCTACACCACCCACCAAATATATCATATATCATAAACAACAAAAAATACCAAGAGGAATATAGGTCACAAAAGAAACTCTTGTTTTTCTTTCTGTAACAAAGTGCAAAGCTCCTCTTCCTCGAGTGCGTGGGAGGCACAGATAAATAAGCCCCACATTGGAGCACAGTAAACAACAGTAAACGCAGTCTCCCTTTCCAATTTGAAAAACAAGGTTTAGTACGACTACAATCCACAAATTAAATACAATACTCAAATATAAGGGGTATTTGACATGCATATCAAACACATGAGAGGGTGCGATGTACATTACGTTTATAAAAAAAACACATGTTTACATTGCACAATTGGTGAAGAATTGCAGAGTTACGGTGACTATGTTTATTCTCACAACATTGTGAATCATGTTGTCTAATCCAAGCAACATGGATACATGGGGATGCAAATTAGACCATGCCCATTCTGGAGCAAGCATGGTAGGTGCTGGGCAGAGAAAACACAAACAAGGCTGCAGACCAAATAGAGATACTCATCCCTATCTCTGGCTCTTGACAAAACAGCACTCAACTACGTAAACTCAATCATCCAGGCCTGGATGGCTCATCATGGGCTCTGCCTCAATGATGAGAAAACGGAGCTACTCATCCTTGGATCGCATGCCAAATTGGCCAAACTTGACCTAGCCTACAAATCATTCACTATAGACGGCAACATCATTAAAGTGTCGAACGCAGCAAAAACTCTAGGCATCTATCTAGACACAACTCTATCTCCAACCAGATAAAGAAATGCTGTAGTGTCTGCTTTGGCATATACTTGTAAACTTATCACAGCCTGCAGACCCATCCTGAACACTGAGAACTGCATCATACTAACTAGAACGCTAATCATGGCAAAAATAGACTATTGCAACGCTCTCTACCTAGGGACCAGTTAAAAAAGCATTGACAAGTTACAAGTTACACAAAACAATGCCATTAGGGCGGCCCTCAACATCCCGAAAAGGTCTCACATCACTGACATCAGACGTAACTTTCATTGGCTCCCCGTCGTGCAGCGAATTTCCCTTAAAACCTTAGCCTTAACCTACAAGGGCTCAGAACAACCTGGCACCTGCCTTTGACGAGCCTCTTCTCGCAGCATGTCGCGAACAGACCGCTGAGATCAGCCTATGTCAACACACTCTCCATAAGTCGATTTAAGCTGCAATCTGCTGGGGGATCAAGCTTCCCAGTCCTCGCAGCCAAACTTTGGAACACCACCCCCTTTTACTCTCAGATCACAACCCACGTTCCACTCCTTTAAGACCAAAACCAAACTCTGGCTCCACAAGATTGATGAGCCTACCTCATCCTCACCTTAGGCGCTCACCTTTAACCACATTAGCACTTCCTACTCCTTTCTATTATGTATGTTCCCTCTACCTTCCCTCTCATTAGCATCCCTTACATCTGCTCTAATATCCTTATATGTGTAACTTGCACCCTTGTTTTCAGTTCTGTGTTTAAGTTTTATTGTATCATCTGTTGTTAGTCTGTTCCCCTGGGGGAACAGGTTATGCCTGCCTGTAACCACCTTATTGTAACCACCTTCTTGTAACTACGCGCCAAGATGCCTCAGGGCAGGGTTGCGCTCTACAAATAAATCAAATACAAATACAAAGAGATCTACCCAGTCGAGGGTCCTGTGCCTGCCGGGCCTAGAGACCCAAGCTACCTTTCACTGATGAGGCCCAACAAGGCCAAAACATGCTTGGGGATGCATGTGCTCTCCTGCAGAAGGCATGTGACCTAGCAGTACAGGATGGCCTGCCCCTTTTGGGGTGGGACCACGCCTGATTTGCATATGGCCTTTCCCCTTTTGCAAAGGCTTGGCAGGCGCAGAAAGATGGTCTGGAGGGCTGCCAGAGCAATGCCAGTGGTTAAGATGAATTCTTTTTTTTCAAACATCTTTTTATTAATGGTCATAGCAGGTACAATAGCTTGCTCCCAACATCACATCCAACATATCATACAGTGGCACATTATACAGTCTCGCAGATGGTACATACTTTACAAAGAGGTTTCATTGTCCGAAAGCAGTTCACATAAGTATACCCTGAACGGGCCCCAGACATCCTTCGGCCGACTTGTTTTCGGTTGAGTCAATACATACTGTTCCTCATTTTCATTAACGTATGTCAGTTCTCATAGAAAAGTGTTCATGCTTGGAGGTTTGGGGCTTTTCCAGGCATGCAGGATACATTTTTTAGCAACTGCGCATGATACGTTAAAAAGTCTTCTTGTCTTTTCGGAACATTTCCCAATATCCCCCAATAAATATTTTTGTGGGGTCAAGTATGGAGATATTTGTGTAATTTCCGCCAACAATCTGGCCACCATCCCCCAAAACCGTAGCAGCTTACGGCAGTCCCAGTACATATGGAAGGATCCTGCTTGTGGGGTGCCGCATTTAGGGCATTGGCTCGGGGAATCCGGTGTAAATTTGGCTATTTTAGCCGGTGTGTAGTGTAATGTATTTAAAATTTTGAATTGTATCTGGCGTAGTCCCGCGTTAAGTGATATTTTTTGGGTAAGTGCACAGTATTTTACCCATTTTTCATCAGGTATAGTCATCTGTAAATCCGTTTCCCATTTTTCTTTAACATTATTTACCGTAGGGGTGTGGGCCTGCACTGAAACATATAATTTGGAGATTCACGCCCCCCCCCTGAGTTGTAATCAATTGCAAGCATGGGTGTGAAGGTGGCTCATCAGGGAAGAGAGGCCATCTCGCTTCGAACGCAGACCTCATTCGATAATACTGGAGTATTCGAAGAGGCCCCCTTCCGAGGGCCCTCGTGATATCTGTTAAGGCTGTGAATTTCCCCTCTATGAACATGTCCTGCACCACCATTTCCCCGTTAGGGTCCCAAGGTTCCTGTATATCTGTATCAAACGTGGGAGGGATGCTGGGAAAATTCCACAAGGGAATCCACAGATTATAGGGTGCTTCCAGTTTAAGTCTCCTGCATATTGCCCTCCACGCTCGGACAGTGCAGCTTGCAGGGTCATATTCACATATGTCTTTATGTCGTGAATCAAAGATAATTGAACTAATGTCAGAGGGTGCAACTGTGTGTGTTTCTACCCACACATGGGGTGTGCTGTCTACATCATCGTACCAAAACCTCACAAATTGTGCCTGTGCGACCAGATAATAGAGCTCAAAGTCCGGGCAGCTATGCCACCCGAACCGTAAGGCTCCACCATTTTCTCCCACCCTATTTTGGCAGTCTTTCCGTTCCAGAGGAATGTGGTTACCATTGACCGAAGTCTGGAAAAAAAGTCTCTGCCACGCCATATAGGGATATTCACAAATAAATATAGCAGCTTAGGAAGGATGATCATTTTAAGTACTGCTATCCTGCTATCCGAGTGAGATGGGGAGGTGTCTCCAAACCTGTAGTTTCGCATTGAGTGATTGTAGTGCCCCATCGTGATTGTCAGCGTACAGGGATTGTCTGCTTCTGGAGACCAGTACTCTCAGGTTTCTAATGTGACCCTCCGACCATTTGGGTCCGCACGTTATTGCCGGGCATTTAGTGGAAGGGGTAAGTGTGAAAATTCCTGACTTGGCATTGTTCACTGTGTATCCGGAGTAATCAGCAAACTCATGTATGTCTGCCATTATGGGTGCAATATTATTTTCAGGTTCACGGATATATAAGAGCGTGTCGTCCGCATAGAGTGAAATCAGCTGGTTAGAGCTTTTCATCACAATACCTTTGTCCTTGTGTCGCAATCTGACAGCAGCAGCCATGGGCTCTATCGTTAGGGCAAATAGGATTGGTGAAAACGGGCATCCTTGCCTAGTGCCTCTGCCTATTTCAAACATTTCAGACATGGTTCTGTTGGTACATACTCTTGCCCCGGGTCTTGTATACATTAACCGGACATATCCAATAAAATTAGGTCCCACCCCAAAGGCCTCCAAGACTGAGAAGAGGTATTCCCACGAGACCGAGTCAAACGCCTTCTCGGCATCGAGTGACACCACAACCGCTTGCCTGTCTGGGTCAACTTGTGCCATAATCCTAAATAGCCTGCAGAGATTCAAGGTGGTGGACCTCTGGGGGATGAACCCGCTCTGGTCCGGATGGACCAGTGTGGGAACTATGGGTAGCATACGGTTCGCCAAGACCTTCGCAAAAATCTTGTCGTCCGTGTTTATGAGCGAGAGAGGTCTATAAGAAGACGTATCCTGGGGGGGGCGCCGGGGTTTGGCCAGCACTGTAGTTATGGCTTCCCTCATTGTCAGGGGCAGGATGTGTTGTTGAAGGGCTTCCTCCCACGTTATCAACATAATAGGGGCTAGTTCCTCATGGAACTCTTTACAGAATTCGGCCCCCAGTCCATCCGAACCCGCGGCCCTACCCGATGAGAGATCCTTGATTGCCTCAGCGATTTCTTCTACCGTGACAGGCAGTTCCAGAGCTAATCTGTTTTCGTCTGGGAGTGTCGGGAGACCCAGTGAGGCCAGATATTCTTTTATTTCAGAAGGGGTTTTTCAGTCTTTATTCACATATAGCGTTTTATAGAATTGGACAAATTCATTGTTGATACCCTTTTCGCTCGTGATTATTACATTTTGTGTTGTTTGAATGGCAGCGATCGGAGTAATTTGTCTGTCATGTCTGATTAAGTTGGCCAGCGTCTTCCCCGCTTTATTTCCCTCACCATATCGGCGCGCCCGTGTAGGAGCCGCAATGTACCATATCTCCCTTATGGCTAGGTTGTCGAAGCTTCTAAGGTGTTTGTGGATTTCAGCCAGGGTATCCCTGTCATGAGTGCGACTATATGTCTCTTACAGTTCTTTAAGTTCCTGTTCCACCCTCTCCAGTTCCCGCCTCACACCCCTCAAAAGGGCAGTTGATTTGGACATAAGGATCCCTCTGACCCAGGACTTAAAAGTTTCCCACACCGTGGAGACCCAATCCACCGTCCCCAGATTATCTAAGAAAAAGTTGGTTATCTCCTCGTGTAGGGTCTCGACCACACTTGCATCCCCCAGCAAGCCCTCCAGCATTCTCCATCTTCTCGCTGGTTTAGGGACTTCTTTAAGTACGAGACCCAGTAGAATCAGGGAATGATCAGACAGCATGCGGGGCAGTATTTCGCAGTGCTCTAGTGCACTTGAAATATCTGAGGATATAAACCAATAGTCTATGCGCGACTCGCTGTCATGCACGGACGAGTAGTATGTGTAACGTCTATAATCCGGGTGAAGCACCCGCCATGCCTCTATAAGTGATAAGTGTGGAAGGAGTTGACTCAGAGTTACCACCCTTTTCGTCACTCTCATCACATTGGTTGACCTATCCAGTACAGGGTAGAGTGCGACAATGAAGACACCGCCCCATATGATGGTAGTCGTGTCGTGCCTATTAAGGATTTCGAATGTTTTCAGATAGAAATCCAGGTCGTCTATATTGGGACCATAGGTGTTCACCAGGATTATATGTTTGCCAGCCAATTCCCCCCATACCAACACGTATCTTCCCATTGGGTCTGCTTCGTGTCCTTTGGTCTGAAAGCCCAGTGTGGGATGTATAAGTGTTATGACCCCCCTGCATTGTAAGGAATAATCTGTGTAGTAGCGTAGTTTGCCCCATTTAGACATTATGCTTGTTTTAACAGATCCTTGAGCGTGTGTTTATTACTGGAGCATTAGGATCTGAGGACCGTGTCTGGCGACATAATTCCCCACTTTTCTTGCTTTCATCGGGTTGTTTAGCCCCCGGACATTCCAGGATAGTAAAGTTATCTTCATCTCGTCACCCGTTTTCCCATGCATATAAATTGTGTCGTGCCATTATGTCCAGCATAGCGTGAATTTACCTGATGTGGGCGCAGCTTGCACCCGCCAGACCCAGTTTCAACAAACCTGGAACTTGTATTCAACCATCCCTCCCTCCAGGTCCCCAACTTGTCCTGGTAGTAACAACATTTTACAACTTCCCTATTTCCCTGGCCCCATCCCCCACTCACATCATCCGCCCCAACTTGACGATGATCCCTTAGAACTTGTAGGAGCTTTCCTGTGGGTGCCACGTTGCTGTCACAAGGCTACCAGAGCAGGCTCACGGCCCCTTTCAAACATTACACAGAGCCCCCCTAGCAGAAGCAGAATTCCGTTACAAAACAATAAAGCAACACACAAGGATATGTGTGTATCTTGGGTCAATCAGCAGGGTCTAGACCTCCCGCCACCGGCGGGGATCTTCCGTTTTGGTCTGACCCATGGCCCCTGGGTGGTAGGGGTATGTTAGCTTCCACATATGCCAAAGCAGCAGCAGGAGTTTCAAAAAAGTGTGCCCTCCCTCCTTACTAAATTCGCATCTTGGCCGGGAATATCAGTGCGTATGGGACCTGTCGTGCCCTCAACAGCCGCTTGACCGGCTCATATGACCTTCTACTGGCTTGCACTCCTGCAGCAAAATCCAGGTAGATATGTATGCGGTTCTCCTCATATTGTAGAGTCCCAATTTCTCTTGCCTTTCTAAGGATTGTGTCTCTATCTCTGTAATTTAAAAGTCTTGCAATGATCGTGCGCGGCAGAGCCCCAGGTCTCGGTGCGGGAGCTAGTGTGCGAAGAGCACGTTCCACCAGGAATTGGCTCGAGAAGGAGCCTGTCCCAAAAAGGGTTTTGAGAAGATTTTCCTCTTGTTGCTCCATTGCACCTTTCCCGTATTTTTCCGAGACCCCCACAATCCGTATATTGTTTCTTCGGGGTCGGGATTCTAGATCCTCGCACTTATTTTGAAGTTTATTCATGCCTTCCTTAAGCTGAGCTATGTCTTGATCGTGCCGCGTGATAGTATCTTCATTTGTGCCGATTCTGTTTTCAGCCTCAGTGAGTCTGAGGCTCTCCTTGTCAACTTTAGTTTTCAGTGCTCCAATAGTATTGACAGTGTTATCCAGCTTTACATTGATGGATAGGAAGCCATTTTGTACTATAGTGGTCAGGCGTTCAACCCTGTCACGATTCTCCACATCAGGGTCGGCTGTCGATGTTGTTGACGGATCTTGTTCATGGCCGACTGTCTGGCTGCTGGTGAATGAGTCCATCAGGCCCTTTTTCTTTGCGCTCGCCCCTTCTACCGCCTTCTCCTGTTTCCATGTGTTTTCCATGTCAGCCGTACCAGTCCACACACCACCACAGCTCGGCAGGGGATATAGATCTCGTGGGTCAGTGATACAGTTATGTAGGGACAAGACACCCGCACCTCACCAAGATGATATCTGTCGAATGGGCTCATCCAGGGTGGGGGGCCACCCAAATGATGCCTATGAGGGGCGCCAATACTTAATTGCAGGAGTTGCAGGTGGCCATGGCCCCTGTTATGACTGCAACAATGTTTTATTCCCTCACTTGCAATGGACTGTATTTATTTATTTATTGTATTTATATAGCATTAAAGCCCGCAGGCATCAGAGCGCATTCCAAAAAGACAGGACATTTATTACAAAAACGGGACAAGAATAGACACACAGAAGATCATATCATGGGGAGCGGACAGAGGTCGCTGATCCAGTTTATTTAAAGAGTAGGGTCTTTAACTTCTTTCTGAAGAGTATGTAGTTGGTTTCTAATTTCAAGGATACGGGCAGTTCATTCCATTTATGGATGCTTCTCTTTGGAAAGGCCTTGCCCAGGCCATTTTGCTTTTTAGCTGGGGTTGTCTGGAGAAGACCTTTGTTGGAGGATCTTAAATTTCTAGATGGTTCATGCCACTTGAAGTGTTTTTTCAAGTACGGTGGGGCTTTGCCATACAAGCATCGGTGGACCATTGTGAGGGATTTAAAAGTAATTCTCTCCTCCATGGCCAGCCATTGTAGATCTTTCCTATCGCCTGTGATGTGTTCCCTCCTTGGCCTACCCGTGATTGTCCTAACGGCATTATTCTGAATTACCTGGCATTGCTTCAGGCATTTCATATTAGCTCCCAGAAGCAAGGAGTTGTCCAGTCTTGACAGTATAGTTGCTCTGGATATGGTAATGCTGTTTTTTTGGTTGAGCAAGGGTCTAATTTTTCTCAGGAGTTTTTGATGGTATTGACAGTTCCTTTTAAGTATGCTGTATGGGCCTTTGCTCCTAGTGAGGCTTGTAAGTAGACTCCCAGTGTCTTTACTTTCTCGGATATAGGAATTAGGGCATTTTTTATACTGAATGCAGAGTATGAAGGAGTTAGTTTTTTCATGGCGTGTGTGGATCCAAAGATCATTAGTTCCATTTTGGTCCCATTCAAACACATCCAGTTGTCTTTCATCCAGCCCTCGACGATGTTGTATATAGTCAGTCATACGTTTTTCACTGTCTTGATTATAGTCTCCACTAAGCTCGAAGACCAATTGAATATCGTCGGCGAAATTAGTGAAGAATATTCCCAGTTGAGTTAGCATGGTACATAGGCATTGCATATACAGGTTAAACAGTAGGGAGGAGAAACTAGCTCCCTGCGGGACTCCACAGTGCACCGGTTTGGTTCCAGAGGCCTTATTTCCCCAGACAATCCTGGATTGTCTGCCTTGTAGAAATGATGATATCCATTCTGTTGCCTCTAGTGAGCAGTTTCCTGAGAGTTCTAGGGCCTCTCAGAGCCTCTTGTGATCGAGCAGATCAAAGGCTGCCGAGAGGTCCAGTAATATCAGGAGACCTGATCTGCCATTGCATCCAATATACCTAGCATCTCGGTCTGCAGATCTAGTAAGGCTGATTCGGTGCTGTGGCCTGTCCTAAAGCCCGACTGTTGGGGGTGCAGCAGGTTGTTCTCGTCTACATACTTCTGGAGCTGTTCAGTGGCTACTTTATCTAATATTTTCAACAGGAAATTTCAATTTGTAATAGGTCTTAGATTTGCAGGGTCTTGTTGGTCTAATTCAGGTTTCTTTGGCAATGGGGTAACCGTGACTGTTTTAATTATAGCAGGTACTGATTGATCCCCGAAAGATGCGTTTACCATTTTTCTAAGGAAGGGAGTGAAAATGTCTGGGTTTTCTAATATTAGTTTAGGTGACAGTACATTTTCTGAGCATGTAGTGCTTCTGATGTTAGAGAGCGTTTTCTTCATCTCTTCGATTGTTATAGGTCTAAACTGAAATTTAGTAGTTTCAGTTTCGGCCTTGCTTTCGTTAAGTTTGTCTTGGGTCGGTGGGCTATGACTCTGGCAGGTAAGAATATTCTCTCTGGCCTTAATGATTTTGTTTTGGAAGGCTGTTTGAACCTTCTCACAATCTAATTCTGTCGGCTGAAAGGGTGGGGTGAGTGCCTTAGGTTAATCAATGGATTTGAGGATTTGGAAGAGTTTGCCAGCGGAGTTGGAGCCTGTGTCAATAAGTTCATTGTAGTGATTTTTCTTGAGGTCTATGAGTTCTGTGTTGTATCTGTGATCAGCATTCTTCCATTTCATTTTATTTGTTTCTGTTGGTTTAACCATTTCCTTTCTAGATTCCGTTTTTCTTTTTTGAGTTCAATAGCTTCGTTGTTGAACCATTTTTGATGATTTATATTTGACCTGACCTGTTTATTTTTCAATGGGGCTTGGCGGTCGAGTAATTCTTTCATGTCTCGATTATACATCGATATGATATTTTCGCATGAATCATCATCTTTGATTTCAGTCATGATTTTGTCCATTTCTTCTGCTAGCAATGTACTGGTGATTTTTTTCTGATTCCTGTCGAGTACTATTTTGGGTGAGTTGTCTCTTTTCACCGTTTTTTGTTTTAGAGTGAGGAGGATTTCGATTTTATAGTGGTCTGTCCATATACATGGGTAGGTTCCTAGCATCGTCACTTCTGCGTTATTTTTGATTATCCAATCAAGCTGGTTCCCAGTGGTAGCGGTGGGACCATTGTTGATTACAGTAAAGGCACAATTAACTAGGTCTTCCTCTAGGGCGATGGCCTGTGGGTCAATGCGATTGCCCCTCCATCTATTAATATCCCCCAGGAGTATAGTCTCTGTATTGGTGGATTTGAAATTATTAAGGATGGTGATTAGTTCATCATTGAATTCCGATAATAGGGATTGTGGTCTGTAGATGACTATTATGTTTGTGCAGTTATTGTGGGTAGGTGTCAATTTGAGGTGAATAACCTCACAGTCAGTGCACTGAATAGGGGCAGCAAAGAATTTGAGGGTTTGTTTAGCGATTATCGCCACTCCTCCTCCTTTACCATTTTCTCTGTTTTTGAAATAAATGTTATAGTCGGATGGTACTGCTGTATCAATGGTGGGGCCCATTGGTTCTTGGAGCCATGTCTCTGTTAGGCATAAGATATCTAGCCTTTCATATATGATGTAGTGATGGATCTCTTGTGCATGTTTTGGCAGTGACCTTGTGTTAAGCAAAGCAATTCTGAGTTTTGGGAGATCTGGTTCAGTTACATTTGGCTCATCGGTGGCTTTTTCGTGTGATGGACAGTTGTTGGTGCTGTGTTTTCATTTCCTATGGTGTTTGTTGTAGGCGGGTCAGGTCTGGCATTAATATAGTCTTGAACTAGTTCTTGGTGTTGCAGTTTGATTGCCTGGGATAGTAAATTACTCAAATTAGGATAACCCATAACTGAGGTTTAAGCGCCTGGGGTGGCTTTGTTACACGGAGAATCCGACAGCGTTTCGTGCCGTGTGCCGTGTGCCATGTGCTGCCGTTTACCGGCGTAGACCAGCACCGTCCCAGAAGCGCCGTCCCAGAAGCGCCGGCGCTGAAGCGCCAGACGTTTCCCTATGTGCAGCTCAAGTGCTGCTGGGAGATGTAGTTTGCGGAGCTGCATTGTGAGATCTATTAAAATCAAAACAAAGGACTTTCCTTCACTCGATTTTTTAAATGTTTGCAAAATACTTGTGAACAGCGGCGCTAGCTTCCAAATGCTAACAGTTCAAATAATGCAGGGGGATGTCACACACACGGCTGCAATAATCAAGTAAATGCGGGTAAACAAAGTTTCTTAGTTTCTTTCTGGTAAATTTTGTATGGAGTAGCAGTACCTTTCTATGCAGTGTAAAACAGTAATTTACAAATGGCACACTCAAACACACGTACTCAGAGTCAAATAATTATGAACCTCAATCACTTCACTTCAATCAGCTTCAATCAACTCAATAACAGGTGTGGCCTGTGCTATCAGCCCTGGACTGTGCCCTCCCACGTACATACGTGTTGATTATAGGTACTTCCAATCTATGTTTAGATCAGCACAGTTTCCACAATGAGTGCTTACATACAGTCACTTATACAAGCGTCCAATCCTGGAACCAGGTCAGGAGCACAAGGTTAATAATTAGTTTATCAATTTAGTAATTAGGGCCCACGGGCGTCTCTGCTCTGGAGGTGCCTCAAAACATGTCTCATCGGGTCTGTGTTCACTAATTCAATGGAGCCGACCCCCCCTCAGGCCAAGGGTCCTCAGTACACTGCTGCCCTATGTGTGTCTCTCCGCCCCAGCACGTGTGTGCTCCAATGCCAGCACAGCGCCGCTCACGCAGTAATGGCGCCGAGGGAAACTGAAGCAGCGCCCAGGCGGGCCACCGCCCGATCCAGCCTGTGCTCATTAACATATAATGGCCGTGGGCAGAGATCTCTGGAACTTATAATGCTGCCCTCACACTGTTCAATCATGGGTACTTCACTGTTTAGGCGGTCCGGGGCCCCACATAGTCCAGTGTTGTCTCCACGGCCACCCTGCAGGAGGCACCGCTGCGTGTGGCGGCGCCCGGCTTCAACGGAAAACAGATTGTTTCCCTTCCTTCCCAACGCCGCCCCTGTAGCCTCGGTCTGGGTCGGGCAAGGGTGTCTCATCGTCCGACGGTGGCCCGCGCCTCAGCACCCACCGCGCACGAGTGGGGAGCACCAGCTCTAGCTACTCGGGAACGCCCGCCTCCTCGATCGTCCAGGCATAGCTTCGCCGAGTTTCTTCAGCGCCGCCTCAGCAGCCGGTCCGTTTCAGAGCTGTCGTGTTCAGAACACTTGCCCGTCACGGCCCAGGTGCGCAGCACCAAGGGGGGCCACTCCCGCCGGGCCACAGTGCCTCCGAATTCGATCACTGCGCCTTTCTGCACGGCGGCCGCTGCTCTCTATGCCCGGCTGGCCTAGAGCGTCAGCAGCATAGGGCGCCGAGCGCCCGGATGTCCTCTGCAGCGTATTTCTTGGCCCGGTCCCGCTCCATCTTTTTAAGTAAATATCTCAGGATTTCTAACGAGTGTAGACTGGACCACAGTACACCTCTTGATCGATTCTGCTATCCGCGGGCAGCTCCAATATAGGATTAATTGATATTCGGATATCAGTCGGGCCGGAGCTCTCACTTCAGGCGGCCATCTCAGCCGTGTGGAACAGCGCCTCCCCTGGTTAACATTAATTCTAAACCTTACACCCATCTCCTCTTTTGTTTTGCTCCTATCTCTCTTCTCAATGTATCCCTGATTTATCCCTGTAATAACAAGTGACCCCTCTCTGCTGGGTTACCAATGCTGCTTAGATTTGAGATATCACCCCCTTTGTGGATTCCGCCCCTTGTAAAATAAAATTCTAAATGTGTCAGTTGCCCTGTGATGTTCTCTTTTACCTCTGAATGGAGTAGCGAGTGCCTTAACTGACAACATCTAAACCTCTCCTGCTCCCTCACCTTAAAATCTCTTTTGCAGTCCTCTAATGATCTGCGGGCTCCCTCATGGAACATGTCCCCAGCTTTGCAGCATCCTCCCTTGCTCCAGATTTCGCAGGCCTTATCTTGTAGCCCTGTGGTGTAAGCTGTGTTTCCTCTGGTTGGTGAACTAGGGGAAGGAAATGTTGTGTAGAGAGCCCTATTCTGTTTATCGCATCCTATGCCTCCATTGTGGATTTTGTTACTGGATTTTTGTAAAGATTTGAAGCTCCATGTTTTTTACTCAATCACGGCTGGGAACATAATATGGCCCTGTTATAGCGTTTTCTATAAATACATATTTCCTCTCCAAAGAGGACTGCGTCCGCCGAAGCTGTGAAGCCATATAATATTTAATCACATCTGGACAGCCAAACCCCCCTTTTACCTTTGGGACCACTAGGATCTACTTGCTAGCTCTGGCCTTTTTACTGTCCCATATGAACTGAAGGAGGCCTTCTTGCCGCCTCTTGAGCTCCTTTCTAGGGTTTTCCTTGGGGACCAATTGAAACATATGCAGCATTCTGGGGAGAATGCACATTTTTATCGCTGTTATTCTCCCCAGCCGTGAGAGGCATAGCCTCCTCCACTTGTCAAGATCTTGCTTGATTGCTTAAAAAAGCTTTGTATAGCCAGCACAGGCTTGTTGACAGGGTTGCCCCTAAGCACCTGATGCGGTTCTTTGCCCATCTGAACCTAACCTGCTTCTCAAGATTCTGTAACCCTTTTCCTTTTATATTGAGGTTTAGTAATTCAGACTTGGTCTCATTAATCTTAAAACAGTGTACCATGCAGACATTGTTCAGCTCTTTTAGAATTGCTGGAATGGACTTTTTCAGGTTTGCAACTGCCAAGATTACATAGCCTCATATAGGCTAATTATATGTTGGGTTCTCCCTATTTCGATCCCCTTGATATCCCCATTCTTTCTGACCTTTTCTCCCACTGGCTCTATCATTAAAGCAAACAAAAGTGCAAGAAGCGCACACTCTTGTCTCGTCTCCCTAGATTGCGCAATGGGATTACATCTACCTAAACTCTAGTCCAAAAGTACTTATAATTTGCCAAGATCATCGTACCAGTAAAAGGGCCAACCCCAAACGTTTGAATAGTTCTGTACAGAAACCCCCAGTCTACACTATCTAATTCTTTTTCAGAACCTAAGGTTAGTAGTTCTGAGGGAACAGGGGATCTCTGTGCCTGGTCAATCAAATGCTGTATGTGTCTTTCATTGTCGAACATGTTCCATTGCACCACAAGAACTGATTGGTCTGGGTCAACTAGATAGGGTAAAACCCATTCTACCCTATTTGTGATAATTCAAGTGTATGATTTGATGTCCAGATTTAAAAGTGTGATAGGTCTGTAAAACTGATAGGGTTCAGAGACTTTTCCCTTCTCAGGGATCACAACAACCCCGTTCTCTCTCATTTGCATGGGTATTTCTTCCCCCCTTCTGAAGGCGTTACAGAGATAGCCAAGAGGTTAGTTAAGAGATGGGCAGCATATTTATATGAGCATTGGCAATGCAAACAGTTTTGGATTTTGTGCAGGCATGGGAAAGGCATTAACCAGGCACTGCTGTAGTGGTATTAATTAGCTGTTGATGGTGTCAGGTGCAAAATGGTGTGAGTACCTGGACTTCTAATAGCAGTTCCTGGCAAATACCTAATACTTATACACAAGCCAAAACTGTTGGCGTTACCAATGCTTGTTTTCAGTGAAGGATATGCATAGGGTTTATACATTGAGTGGCTGAAGGCAGGCCTGGTTAAGACATCTGTATTACACCAGTAGTGAGTTTACAGCTCCAATCAAGTCATTGGGCCTCATTACGACCCGTGCGGAATGGGTTAACGGGTTCCGCTAATGGATGTGGACCCGTTAACACCATTCTGCACGATTACGAGGTCCCCTCGCAGGACCCGGTAAGGACGCCTGGCAAAACCAGGCATCGTTACCGGGTCCCGCAAGGGGACCAGGGAGCTAACAACGGGCTGGTCATAATATGGGGCGGTTCCCTGAGGGAGGAATTACCGGGTCCTCCGAACTCAGAATGGTCCGGTAATTCCCCATTCAGGGAACCCGGTAAAGGAGCCCGGTTTGGCGGCAGCCATGGAGCTAGTAGCTCCATGGCTACCGCCAAACTCGTAATGAGGCCCATTATCTCACAGAAGACTGCTTTGAAGAACCACTGACAGGCCCTTTAGTGCAATGTTTGATGGTAAAGCGTGATTTCAAAGAGTTCCCATGAGGAGGTGTTTTGGGCGTGGAGGGACAGGACTATGTGGGTATGGCTTTAGGGATTAGCATGGCCATGGGCAGTAAATGGGTGGGCAAACAACCAAACAACAACTAAAAGCTGTGTGTCCCTCCTCATATGCCACTTTTGCCTATCTGTACTCTAATGCAATAGTTTCTGCAAGTGCCACCTAATAGCCCAAACTGAAACTGAGCCGGTAAACCCACCTGATCCTGGGCTTTTTTCTTCTTTACATTCTTTATCACGGTTCTGACCTCCTGTTCACTAATTGGGCCTCTAAAATCTCCTTTTGCTTCTCTGATACTAGTGATAACTGTATCTCAATCAAGTATGTTAGCTTCTTCTTCATTTTCCACTTTTCTGCCTCATATAATTGGGTGTAGAACCTTTCAAATACTCCACTTTCATGTTGCTATCTATTACTTTCTTTGCTGTCTCATCTTAGATGGTCTCTATAAATGACCTCCCCCTTTCGTCTCTTAATTTGTTGTCCATTAAGCGTCCAGCCTTGGTCCATAGATCATAAAAGGTTTTCTTAAACCTAAGTTTCTCCATCTTAGTTCTATGGAGTATTTGCAATTGATTGGGAGCAGCATGCAGTGCTCTTAGATTTTTACTTGGTGATATGATACGATTGGTTATTTATGACGCGCTTGATGATCAAACCCGTGTTGCTTTGTGTTGTCTTTCTTCCAAGGCGGACACGTTGCCCCTGAGCTAGGGGCTAGGTTTGTGTGTTTTCTCGAAATGTGCCCCTCACTGTGGCTTTAAGCGCTTCCCAATGTATACCTGGAGACATGTCATGAGCTATATTGTTTTGTAGGTATTCCCTTATCATATCTTCACTTCATTTTTTACAGGCTAGGTCTTTTAGGACCTCTTCATATAACTTACAACCCATGCCCTTCTTGGGTTTCCGTATTGTCCCAGGCAGGTTTCTGTGGTCACTGAGTGTAAATGTTGTGATTTAGAAATTGATTAGGCCCTCAATCAGTTCACCTGATAATAAGATGAAGTCGATTTTCAGCCCCTAGTTATCACCTGCTATGAAACATTCCCCTTAGCTTTTAGAAATGCCACCATAAACTTGTTCTGTTGGGAGTGTAAAAGAACGCAATTGCATATCTTCTGGTTCCGACTCGACCCTTAATGAATGAATTAATTAATCATTAATTAATTAATCACGATGCATCTTCCCTCCTGGTCCTTCTTACCCTCCTGCACCTGTAGTGGTAAGATTCTATGGATTAATGCTGTCACTTCCACTTTTCTGCTAGAGGATGCCAAATAGGACTCAAAAGGGTCACTTCTATTTTCAACGTAAATTGATCTGCTGCCAATATGTCAGTCTCCTGCAGTGCCATTATCTGTTTTCCCACACCATAGTTGCCAAAAACCAACTCCCCCCCTTCTAAACCCCTAACAACCCCCCCTATTGTCTTGAACATTTAACCCAGTCCCGTACCCCTCCCTCCCTTAGTGTTATTGTTACTCTCCCTCGATGGAGTTCATGACTCACATGACCTTACTGGTTACCTGATCTACCTAGGTAGTCTCCCTTCCAGTCACTCTGTCACTTGGTGCCAAAGATCATCCTCCTGTGTGTCCTCCTATGTGGGAAGATTCACTTCCCCAGGCCTCTCGTGCCTGTGACCCTCCCCTTTTCAGAACATTACCTTTCTTCTTTGCTCCCGTTTATAGGATCCTGGCACTTCAGCTACTTCTGCTCGATTCCCCCTCTTTTCCCTTGGAAGGGTATCCACTGGGGCCCCCTTCTTTCTTTTAGTTTGCACAGTAGGGGTCTAGCTCTTTCATCTTTTCACACGCTATATGAGGCTTTTCCAGTGTCTGCTTCCAGCACAATTCCTTGCAGATTTGCCCCTTCATTAGGGTTCATAATTGTCCTTATTAGTCCCTAAAATTGGAGACCAAAGGGATATGTCCATTTATAACAAATGTCGTTTTTACTTAATTTCAGCGTAATTGGTTTCAAAGCCTGTCTCCTTGTCAGTGTCATTGGCTCCAGCTCTTGGAATATCTGGATCTTACTGTCCAGGAACTTAACCTCTTTTGCTTTGTGAGCTGCCATCTGCCCTCTCTGTTTCATTTGGAGCTCATGGAATTTTACTATTTTATCCATTAGTGGGACGTTCTTTTGCTGCATTATGGGACCTGTGTGTCCTGTCAATAACAAAGTACTCGTTTAAGCCTCTTCCAGGCATTTTTTGCAGATAAGGCGTTCATCCAGCCCATGACGTTGTCCATCTCCAATCCTTCCTTCAGAAATCTGACTCTTAGATTTCTTTGCATGATCTGTTCTCTAGATCTTGTAGTTTGAGCTGAAGTGTCACTGCTGCTTCTCTGAGGCTTCTCAATTCCTCCAGGCTCTCAGAATGATCTTTCTCCAAAGACACTTCTGCAGTCATTACTTCATCTACTCTTTCCCCCAGGATTGCTATTTCTCTATTGTTCTCTGCCATTGCTGCCAACAGTTCAGTTCATAGTGAGGCTTATTTTAGACCATTGTGCAGGAGAGTTGCTAGGTCTGGAAAAGACCCGGGGCTAAGCTGATGTCGGAACTGTTGGGACTGGGGGCTAGCTAGTCTTTTGGCTGTAGCTCCTGAGATTTTATCCGGGGCTACAACCAAAATATCAGGGGCTATAGCCCCCTTAACCCCCCCCTAGCAACGCCCCTGCCATTGTGTGTCTTTTATATGCTCCTTGAATGAGATGAGCGTCTGGACCATTATCTGTGTTCTTAGGGAAGCTATCGGTTGTGCTCTGTTGGCTGATTGAAAAGTTTGGATACCCTCCTTTGAGCCTATCGAAACCTTTGTATGTTCCCAACATGGTTCCATCTGTGCTCTGGACATCTTGTCTTGTGTAGTGCCCCTCCCGTTATGTTGATCCAGAGTTTTAACAAACCTTGTTGTGTCTCCTTGTTTACATCCTTCAGGAGCAGCCCTCTATCTTATCTTGCTGTGGGGAGGGACATCGCCTCCATGTTTTCCAATCTTCACAGGTGTCTTGTCCCGTCGTCCCTCTACCATGGTATGACCTACTTTACTCGTAGGGTTACCACCCCCCAATTTATAGCTTGCATGAGGGTTGCTGTGTTGTTTGCAGATTCTGGTGAACTGCTAATGTTAGGATGATTCCTTTTATTCTCCAGGGCAGCACCCATGTACAACTTCTTTTCTCTCTTCTGACCGTACTGCATTTTCTGGCTTAAGGAGACCTGGCTTCCTACTACATCCTGTACATCCTTCCACCCTCGGGGTGCTGCCCCCAAGTTCTTTGCATTGCTTGTTGGGTGTGTGAGAGGCTGCCCCTCACTCCACTTCTAGCCCACCAGTCTTACAGGAGCACAGACACCCTTGTGGGTTGTCATTCATCCAACTACTTCCCCCAGGACCTACTTCTTCATATTTTTTCCGTGGCGCTCCATTTTCTTACTCCCCTTTGAACCCGGTTGCTCGAGGCCACCTTACACACACTGAGGGCTGTCTTCCGTAAGCCGCTCCTCCCATCTCTCTCTCTCTCTCTCTCTCTCTCTCTCTCTCTCCGTCAGTAATGGCCCTCATGTGTGCTCTCGCTTCAGGACTTGGCTAATCTTGTCTCGCCTTCAACACTCGGTTTCTTTGGGCATCTCTTTTCCTCACCTTCTGGTGCCGAACTGGGACAGGTGCGCCCGCCACTTCTTATTTTTGGGGCATTTGTCTTTTATCAGGTCCATATCGAGGGAGGACATCTGGAGCGTTCTCAGGGTATGTCTGCCCAGTCTGCCATTTTGGCCACACACCCCACCTAATTTTTAAACAAGTGTTGGGAAGTAGTATGTGTAAGGTTTCATTTCTAGTGTGATTGTCTTTGTATTAGGGAAATGATTCATTCGTCCGAAGTGTTCCAACCTCAACATTGGCATTCCTAACATTTGTTCACTTGACCTTTTTATATAAAAGTAACCTTAACTCTTTTTAAAATGTGTTTTCTCAACTGATTTCCTCTTTTAATTGTATCTATCATGCTAAATTGCATTCTGCGTATGTTATTTGGAGCATATTAATGCGAGTGTGCTGTTGATGGTCAGGGTGTGGGCTTGTACAGTGTGCAGTGCCCGTTAATTATAGTATTATGCACATTCTATTCCGAGTGTATTATTCCAAGTGTATTTCTGTTGGCCACAGTCTGCTCATGGTTTGTGTGCAGAGGCTGTCGTGTGTGGCTATTGTGGGGACTCGTGTTGCATACGTGTTAATCCAATCATAGTATTATTCTTTTACGGTTGTTGTTCATGGTGTTCTCATAGTGTGGCCTGGTATGCAGTACTTCTGTATGGCTATTGTGCTGATTTGTATTATGCAGGTGTAACTCCGGGGGCATTACTCTGAATATATTATTATAGATCATGGTGTGGGCTTTTACACAGGTCCTGTTGTCCATGGCTATTAAGATGAATTGAACAGAGCGTGTTATTTCAAGCATATTATTCTGAGAACATTGTTGTTTGTTATGGTGTTCTCATAGTTTCAGCCTGTGTCCACAGCCTGTTGTGTATGGTTATTGTGCTGATTTGTAATATGCACATGTCATTCCTAGGCACCTCATGTCGGCTGTGACTAGGGCTCCTGCAAGAGTCACTGTGTCTGGAATGGCCATGGTCTGTGGCCATGTCGGTAAGCACTTTGCCCAGGGCATGGCGTGCCCAAGCACAGGTAAGACATCCACTTTGCCCACTGGGCATAGCCTGTGTTTATGGACACAGGACTCTTTGTATGTGGCATGCCCTTTGACAATGCACCGGGCATCTCAAAGACACACATTGGGCCTCATTACACGTTAGGCGGTAGGGATTTACCGTTACCGGTAAGGGATTACCGGTATCGGTAAATCCCCTCCCCAATTACGACCCGGACATACCGCTATTAGCGGCACCGCTAAGTACGGTGGCACTATTAGCGGCAAGTCCGTGAGCGCGCGCCCCCTCAGTCCGGAAATAGCGGCAAAGCGCTAATATCACGCCATCACGAGCCATGCGGACATGGCAATACCGGCATGTAGTAGACCCAAAAACCCCTTACTGGCAAGGCGCTAATACCGGCATCGCGAACCACACGTTAAAAGAGCACAGCAGTGTTCCTACCTGCCACAGGTTGACAAAATCAGCACAGGTGGAGGCAATGGAGACTGGCAGCACAAAAGAGCACACCACACCCCTTCCCACACCCATTCCCACACCAAGATGGATGCAATACTAGCAGCATTACATGGGCTAGAGGACATGATTGCAGTGCAGCAGCTACAACAACAGGCAGCACAGAGGAGACGCAGGAGGAGGAGGAGGAGGAGGGCAAGACAGGCGCAGCAAGCACCACCAGTGCACCTAGTGATACCACAGAGGCAGCCACCAATTCCCAGGATCAGAGCCAGTCCAGTCAACCTAACTCCTGAGCAGATACACATCCTGTACCGTCTGGACCGGGATACCATCACCACAATTGTAGACATGATATACAACGACATTGTGAGTCTCATTGACATCCGTACTGCCATCCCCCCTCTACTGAAGGTGGTAACTGTGCTCCACTTCTTGGCCACAGGCACCTACCAGCATACGGTAGGTCAGATGCATGGCATATCACAACCAGTATTCTCACGCACACTGAACCAGGTGCTCGATGCCCTCCTGAAGCACACAAGTCAACACATATACATGCCACGGACTGCCCAGGAGATCTCCAACACCAAAGTTGGCTTCCATTCACTGGCAGGCATCCCAAGTTGCATTGGGGCCATCGACTGTACCCATGTTGAACTGGTGGTCCCACATGCCAATGAGGTAGTGTACCGTAACAGAAAGCAATACCACTCCATCAACGTCCAAATGGTATGTGACTCCAATAAGATCATCACACATTGCTGTGCCCGATATCCCGGTTCAACCCATGATGCAATGGTCCTGCGGAACTCGACAATACCACTATACATGGAGCGACATGCTGGACAACGTTCGTGGCTACTTGGTGAGTAGCAGGCCAACCACATGGCAGTGTGATGTGATTGTGAGTGGGGGGGTAGATGCATACTCCAACTGGGCGTGAACTGGCGTCAGGAGAAGAATGGACATACATATTTGCATCACTGTACAGTGAGGCAGCCCACAATGGACCAGACACAAAACCACATGCTAGAAGTGAGTGCCATGACAAACATATCTATCCATTACGCCAAACAGGCCATTCCAAACAACATGCACACCGCACAACACACCATTCGCCCCATTACACAAATCAGCAACATGCATATATAAATCACATCTGAAATGTACGCTGAACAACATCAGAAATGATCCGCGCACATGAGTGCATACAAATGGATCTCCTGTAGCCATTGTAGTGAGCCACACCCGTACCCCACCACTGAATTGCCATTGAACAGCATGGGGACATTAACTAAGGAATGGCAGTGTACTAGCAGTGTGGCACTAACGTTGCCAGGGCCAGGAAACACAAATTACTTAAACTCAGGCGGGACATGGCAATCCCAGACGTATGCTTGCATGGTGCATGTCCACTTGCAAGGACCACCTCACCTTCCCACATTGCAGTTACCCTGATTGCCATGCGTGCTTGGATCAGTGGATGTCGTTGAAAATGCTATGTTTGTATGTGTGATATGTGCAGGCTCCACTTTATGTAAACACTTACACATACCCATTGTTGCACCCATGCAGGTGATGCAGGTTATCCCCTGAAGAGGTGGCTCCTTACCCCTGTGCGGAACCCACAGAACAGGCATGAAGAGGACTACAATCATGCACACACCCGTACCCGAGTGGTGATCGAGCAGACATTCGGCCTATTGAAGGAACGCTTCTGGTGCCTCAGCAGGTCGGGCGGGGCACTCCTGTACGGGCATGAGAAGGTGGCCAAGATCACCATGGCATGTGTCATGCTGCACAATATGTGTATCAGACGGAATGTGCCAATGCCCCCTGACATTGAACTGCAACCACCGTCTGAGGATGATGACGGGGATGAGGATGGAGGAGAGGGGGCTGCAGGTCATGCAGGTGGCGATGGCCATGAGGGACGTGCTGTGCGGCAGCACCTGATAGACCATTGTTTCTGATGCACATGGATTAGGAGGGTGCAATTGATGTGGAGCTCAGGACACGGGGTGTATGGAGGATATTAACACAGTGCACCCTTCAACAATAAAGCACACATACACAATAATCAATGTCCAGTCATGTGATTATCCATGCCATTACGTGTGTATTGAGCATTATGTCATTCAAACGTGCATGTACCCTCCACCCCAAACACCCTCACCCCCCTGCCCCCACAACTCCACCAAACACCCTCACCCCCCTGCCCCCACAACTCCACCAAACACCCTCACCCCCCTCCCCCACAACTCCACCAAACACCCTCACCCCCCTTCCCCCACAACTCCACCAAACACCCTCACCCCCCTCCCCCCACAACTCCACCAAACATGGTGTGCACATCAGTGCTGCATTAGTCTCCAAGTGTCAACAGTGACAGGCTGGCCCTACTTCCCTTCTCCACTACCACCATGGGGGGTTGTGAGTCTGACCGCCGCAAGGACCGGCTGGACCTGCGCAGGATGGTTGTTTGGTCGGAGCTAGTAGACGAGGGGGTGGCCGGTTGATCTGCTCCCTGTGTGTGACGCATGCTCTCCATCGCCTCAGCAATGCGCGTTAGGGCCTGCCTCACAGCAGCCATCTCGTCACATAGGCGCGTCGTGTTGCTGTCCAAGGCAGCTTTCATGTCCCTTGATAACCCCCGGATCTCCTCCCTGGTCGAGGCAGCCTCGCTCACTTGCCGGGCAACCAGGGCACTGAGCTCCTCCTGGCGCTGTCGTATCAGGCTCATGCTGTCGTCTGCGGCCCTGCCCCTGTTACTCCTCGGCGCAGCTTGCTGCATGTGGCCGACATCAGGTGAGCTTGCCACAGGACTGAATCACCCATCCATTGAATCTCCGGCATGCACCTCATGGATGCTGCAATTGGATGTGTTGCATGGGCTGTGGTGTGGGGACAGCTGGGTGCTGGGTGTACGCTGCCCTTCCGGTGTCAGACATGGGTCGTCCACATCACTAATGGGTGCCGTGGCTGCTGCTTCCCCGACGGAGCTATTGGCTGCGGACGGCGTGCCTTCTGGCACTGGCTCCTGAGTGGTGGGGGTGGGTGGTGTGGGTGCTACCACAGTGTCGGATGGCATTTCGACCCTTGGTGTGGTCGGTGCGTGTGTGGCTTGTGAACCCTGGGCCACTCCAGATTTCCCAGTGCCCCTCGATGTACTGGGCCTGGTGCCTGCATCCTTTCCCTTGGCCTGCTTTTTGGGTGGTGCGGCCTAGGTTGCAGAGTCCAGCTCCTCACTGTCAGAATGTGACCCTGTGGGGGAGCAAGACAGGGATAGCATCAGTGATGGGTCAACGTGCATCATGCATATGTTGTTGTTGCTGCAGTTCTTTGGATTTGGACATCTAGTTTGGACATGCAGGTTGTTGGCCAGATGGGTGGGTCATCCGGACATGAGTCAGGGTGACACGTGTGTGAGGTGCTGCATGCATGTGGTTGTGTGGGAATATGCACGGCATATATGCAGGGTTGTGTACATGTGTGTGTGATGACCCCATCCATTAGCTAATTCCCATTTCACATTTGGGGAGGAACTCATGCTTTGCATTGCAGTGTTTTGCGTGGACACTCACCTCCGTCTGACATTTTTGCCACACCGCACTCCATTCGGCCCACTCCCTCGATGGATTCAATGCCAATGGTGCTGGCACATGTCTCCTCCCACTCCTGCATCTTCATCGGGGATCCTCCTCCGCTTCCTGTGCCCATGGCCAGATTCCTGTTGGCCGATAATATGCTGCGTACACGGAGGCGCAGATCATCCCACCGCTTGCGCACGTCCTTTACGGTGCGGGGGGTGGAGCCCACCGCACTGACTTTCTGCGCCACCTCAGCCCAGATCTCCTTTTTTCTCAGGAGTGCAGGGCGCCGCATGTCGCTAGCAAACACTACGTCTGCATTTGCAATCAGGGTGTCTGCCAGCATTTTCAATTCCTCGTTTGAAAAGCGTTCTTTGCGCTGGCGCGCATCAGCTTTCTTTAGGGCCTTGGGCATTGTTTGTTATTGTGGGAAGTGGTTTTGCCAGTTGTGGTGTTGCTGCAGGTCCTGAGTGCAGGGGATGGCAATGGATTGTGTTTTTAAAGATGTCCGCCGGGCTCTTTCCCGTTCCTGTGCGATTACGCTATTTCCGGTTCCGGTGTTTTACGGTGACCGCTAATAGCAGTGACCGCTAATAGCGGTGACCGCTAATAGCATGCAGCATGAGGGCGGAGGTGCTAACAGCACTTTGGTCGGAGCCGGAAAGGTGCTTTTGCGCCATGGCGGTAGGGTCATTTACCGGCATGGCCCTATGCGCGTGTCCGCTTACTCGTAATGGAACGCTATTAGCGGTCTCCTGCGAGGGCGGACACGCTAATAGCGCCATGCCGGTAAATCGCATTTTTTACCGCCTAACGTGTAATGAGGCCCATTGTGTTGTTTGGCCAAGGGGTCACTTTACTTCAACAGAACTCCAAAATATCTATTAAACACTGCATATACCAATGCCAAGTGGACTATTTGCCTGAGGCATGGCCGTTAGCCAAGCCTGATGCACCTCCTACGCACCCAATTTGCTCACTGCACATGGCTTGCGACCCACTCCAGTGGTCACATTGCTCATGGCATGTCCTTTGGCTATACCCCAGGTATGTCCAAGTGAAGTGATGGATCCCCTGGTCTTTGGCTCTGGCCATGTCCATAGGCCACTTTCCCAGGGAATTGAATTTGGCTGTGTGTGGTGCACATCCAAGATCCTCATTGTGGCTCAATCACCGCCAACCACCTCAAAAAGCCCCAGGAATCCCTAGCTAACCGATATAGCCTCTGGGCATGACCTGTATCCATGCCCTGGAGTCCTGCCAGGTCCATGGGGCTCCCAGACCTGCCATGAGCCTGCAAACTCAGCTCAAAACTTCAGAACCATGCTGAAATTAAGGGGACTGAGGGCCGGGATCCCACAGAGGGCTATGGTATGCTCCTTATTGTGTTGATTTTTACGATTTTCTTCTTTGTACCGATTGGAAATATTACAGTTTATGTTTTGGTGTCTGCCTGCATTTGTTTTTGTAAAATTAATTGCCACAAATGCAAATACACTTACTCATGGGAATTATCACACTAATTAACGCTGCTATTCATACTTCTTGTTGTAATGTCAAGCACACAATAAATAACGTTCTTTTTTTAAAAAGTTACAAGTGCATGTGCTAATGTAAAAAATCAAAGTGTCGAGTGCATTCAGTGCTTGAAGTCTATTGAAACAAAATTTCTGTATTCAAAAATCCTTAATGTTCATACTGCTCCAATTGTTCATATTAAAACTGTCTGAACAAGAGGGCAAGTTACACCAGCATGGTACTAATTGAACGGAGCAACGTGCTGGTCTTGGAAGCAAGACAACACAGAGCAACAGAGGTTTGAATCCTGGATCCGCGCTTAGAAACCGAGCTCAGGTATAAAAAACTGTTAAAATTAAATTGTATCACCGGAGCAACAGAACATTTTATTTTTTGAGTGGCTGCAAATGAGTACATGGACACACACATACTATCCCTATATTGTTTTGCTGTTTCAGTATTCATCTTTACTTATATTTATATCTGTTTTCTTTCCTCCACAGGATATCCTAATTTGAAATAAAATACAAAAACATGGGGAATGAAACCATGGTACAAACATTCATCCTTTTAAGTTTTTCAAACAACCCAAATCTGCAGATCGTCCTGTTTCTGGTGTTTTTGATGGTCTACATTCTGACGCTGCTTGGAAATCTACTCATCATCGTGACAGTGAAGACAGACTCGTCTCTTCACTCCCCCATGTACTTTTTCCTCAGCAACCTTTCCTTCACTGACCTGTGCTACCCATCTGTCACCGCACCCAAAATGCTGGTGGACTTCCTATCCAAGAAAAAGAGCATTTCTTACGGCGGATGCATGTCCCAAATATTCTTCTTGCACTTCGTTGGCTGTGTGGAGATGTTTATTCTTACAGTGATGGCTTTTGATCGCTACGTGGCCATCTGCAATCCTTTGCGTTACACGACTATCATGAGCAGGCGGGTCTGTAACCTGCTCGTGTTGGCTTGCTGGGTTGGGGGGGCATTGCACTCCACAGCACAGGAGCTGTTGATGATGACCTTGCCCTTCTGTGGGCCTAATGAGATAGACCATTTCTCCTGCGACGTCCCGCCCTTGCTCACCTTGGCCTGCACAGACACCTTTCTCAGCGGAGCCTTGATCATCTCCAACAGTGGACTCATCTCGCTGGTTTGTTTTCTTATCCTGCTAGTTTCCTACACATTGATCTTGCTTGCGGTAAGAAAGCGCTCAGCTGAAGGGAAGCGCAAGGCCCTCTCTACATGTGGTGCCCACCTGACAGTTGTTACTATCTTTTTTGGGCCCTGTGTATTCATTTACATGAGGCCAGCCACCACATTTCCACTGGATAAGTTTGTTTCAGTTTTCTATGCTCTCATTACTCCGATGCTTAACCCTATCATCTACACTTTGAGGAATGTAGAAGTGAAAATGGCCATGAAGAAATTTGTAAGTAGGAGAATTTATTTCTGAAGGACAAAAGCATTACAATAATGATGATTCTCATGATGAAACACAACTTTTTCAGCAGGTAGAGCCATAAAAGCATGAAAGACTAAAGTACACATCATAAAGACACATAAAGACACATTACTGACATACAGTTGTAATTAAAGCCTACAATCACATCATAAGATCATCAATCATCAGTCACAGTTTACAAGATATGTGACAATTGTCAGATCCCAAGCATAATAATTTAGATTTGTGAAAACTAAAAGTAATCAAATGAAGCTGCACCATTAACAGAAAGGAAAGGCTTGATTATTTTTGTTCTTTTCCACCAAGCCTGCTGCAAGAAAGTTGACACATACAAAACTGCGACCAAATCTTTAGAATGGGTGTAAAGCTCAAGGGCTGCTAACACTGTCCTCACATTCCTCAATCTAAACAGCGGGAGTAAGTAACAAGATCTAAGGTCATTGTAACTAGTGCAAAAAAAGCATAAAGTGCATAACAGTTTCATTATTGGTACCACAAACTGGAAAGACAGGACCAATGGTAGGCCTCCATTTTGCCGTATAAAATGCTACTTTTAGAGTATTTGTGCATAGCTGTTAAGTATAGTGAACGTGCCTACCCAGGGCTAACAATGTCAAGATATTCCTCAAAGCCATACCGTCTTAGAGATCATATACAAACACCTGGTACTCAGTGCCATACAGTACTGCTTCATCCTGCCTATCAGCGCATTGTAAATGTTTCTCTTAGCAATCAATTTAAACCCAGGGGTTATGTTGTGTGGGCTCGCCCAGAGTGGGAACAAGCTCAGTCTTGTGAGCTCCATATGGACAGATTCGAACCAGGGGAGTGAATGTGCTCCATTCAAAGACAAAAAGTATGTTAGCGCTGATCGGTAGGGAGCTAAATGTTTGCTGGACCAAATTCTAATCCAGTCGAGTAAAGGTCTCAAAAGCAGGACACTGGTAATTGTAGGGAGATAACTAGCCATTGGGCCCCCCTTTGGTTGCATCAACAGTGCCCTTAAAAGTTGCTCTCTGCAACACTAAGGGTAGTGACCTCTGGTGCCCTCATATTTCAGTGCCATAAGTGGCCATAGGTGAAGCCTGGGCTCCATAGAGTTTCAATGCAGGGGAGACAGCTCTCCTGCCATGGGTTTTAAAAAAATGGCAGATTCCCCCACAGTATTTATTCAATGTCACTGTTGCCTTGTGTTGATAATTCAACCATGATAGGTTCGGGGGCGTGGCTAACCGCCGAACGATGGAGACGTAAACCTCCATTGCTCCTGTGCCGCCAGCCGAATCCTGCATCCATCCTGCGCATCTACCCACCCCAGATGGCTTACAATTCCTCCTACAGCTGTGTGATTATATGCTGCATCGACCTCCGACGAAAACCGGAGCAGAGGTGCTGTACGATCCTGTAGAATTGTAGTTTTGTGGCCGCGGTCCCCGCGCCAAGCAGCGCTCCCAAGATGGCTGCCATGAGACTGATGTAAGCAGTGGACTGAGGGATCGAGACGCGGCAACGGAAAGCGAGCTACAGGGAGGTGTAAACAAGCCTGCCCGGTGTCTGGGGACTGCCTGTGGCAGTGAGACACCGATCCTCCTGGTGCTTGTGAACACGAGGGACGGACGAGAGCAAGGAGCGCCTGCCGGCCCTCGCCCCCTGTGCGAACCGGCGCATGTGTTGTGGTACCGGCACTCTTGCCCCTGAAGCGACACTGCACGACCAACTGTGCCCTGGCTGCTCTGTAAGGCTGAGGAGAGCCGAGTGGTTTCGTGCCGCGGGGCGAGGGGCGATACGCGCTGATCCGACTTCTGCGACAGAGGGGACACGTTTGTGCGCCGCTTACCCACCCCTAGCGGCGTCCTTCACACACTGAGACACGTCGAGGCCTACTCATCGGGTCACTGCAGCGGCGTGGGAGCGGAGCAGCCACTACCTGATACACCGCCTGCAACGGCGCGGGCGCTCTACATTGCGTAGAGCACCTGCGGAGTCATCTACACCCTGCAGTCACTGACACCTGCTGCTCGGTTCCGGAGAACAACTATGCGGTAAGGAGAGGGGGGCGGCAACGGACGGGGGCTCGAGTTTCAAGTCCCTGTCAAACCCCCGACCCCTCCTTTGCTCATTGGAGCGGCCCTGCTGAAACCCTGGTGTCCCCCCTGGATCTACGAAGCGGGCCTGGGGGAATCGTGGACTGGGGCAAGCAGGCAACTGTGCTCGGGACTGGAAGAACCCACGGGCCCTGTCCCCGGAGCGTGGACTAACATCTTTGCCCCGACCTGCACCACCCAGTGAAAGGAACCACAACACAACAGACCCGTGTGAGTCCCAGTGGCTGGTAGGCGCATCGATCACAAAGTGTCCTTGGACCAACAACATCACAACTGGCGCAGTTCCCTGGGTGTTCCGCCCACATGACGCCTGGACTCGGCGACAACACTCTTGGCCCAGCAGCACTACCAGCCTCCTGCCCCGCCACTGTCCCCTCTCGTCCCCACTAGATACCCGGCAATGGGGAAAGATAAACCCAGGAAGACCTCTACGCAGAGCAGAATTGAACAATACGCTACCACTCCATTGACTCGCTCCCCGGAGAGGTTGCAAATATCTGAGTCAGACTGCATGGAAGAGGATATCTCCCTCAGAGATATAATGAGTGCCATTGCCAGCTCCAGAACTTCAATGGAAAAAAAGATGGACAGTATCGGTGTGGACTTGTCCCTACTAAGACATGACCTGCAAAAGCTGACCTCACGCACTGGGGAGGCGGAGGCACGAATTTCGGAAACCGAAGACAGCCTACGGGGGATAAACCGCAATGTGTCCAGCATGATGGCACGCATCAAGCTCCTGGAGGCTAGAGTGGACGATAGCGAAGGCAAATCTAGGCGAAACAATGTTTGCATACTTGGCCTTCCCGAGAAGGCGGAGGGGGATTGTATGGAACTATTCCTCGAGGAATGGCTTGTGGACACATATGACGTGCAATCCTTCTCGAAATTTTTCTCCATCGAACGGGCCCATTGCATACCAACTGGCAGGGTCACCCCGGGAGCACCGCCGCGCACAGTTATCGCAAGATTTCTCTAGAGATAGGGATACGGTGCCGCAGCTGGCGAGATCGAAAGGTACAATTACGTATAATGGATCAAAAATCGCCTTCTTCCCTGACTTTACCAAGGAGGTGCAAAAGGCACGCCAGTCATTCGATCTGCTCAAGAGGCGCCTCCACTCACTGGGTGTCAAATACAGACTAATCATTCCGGCCCAACTTAAGATCTACCATAAGGAGACATTGGTGCATTTTATAGATCCCAAGGAAGCATGGAGTTGGGCCGAGAGGCACATAGATGGAGACTGGGGCCCTGAAGGGGGGGGGGGAGAGAATGCAATAGACCACATCCTGAGCACCCACCCGACATGGATTTGCAACAGCAGCAACAAATTGAGAATCAGCACCAAGAAAACATATAAGGAACTACAACAGCCAGTGAAGATGCCTGAAACATCGCACAAGTAACGCAACGGAGCCCACGCTCCATAATGGGAACGGAAACATAAGACATATCTAGGCTGGCGGCCGACCGAACAGGCGCCCCCAACCAAGGCAACGAATTAAAAATGTAAGATTTAATTGGTTGAATGTTTATATTGGGTTGACAGATGCTTCAGTTGGGGGTGGAGTATGGGGTTGGGGGAGTTGAGGATGACATTTTTTTCTGTTTTCAATGTTTAGCATGCAAAGGCACGATGAGTACGCTGTACAGATCAAACGCGGTACAACTGCCGCGTATACAATCGAGGAAACACATGCGCAAATCTACACCCCAAACAGCCAATGGAACCTGAGACTAATTCAACCCAGAGAAGGCTCAAACTCCTGTCATGGAACGTGAATGGGCTGGGATCCAGCATCAAAAGAAGACTGGCACTACAGCACCTAAATAGACACTCCCCGGATACAGTCTTTCTGTCCGAAACACACCTTGCAGGAAATGTGTGCAAATTCTTCCAAAGATCAAACTACCGCACAGAAGTGCACGCTGGTTTCTCCATGGGTGCGAGAGGGGTGCTCATACTGATCCATAAAAGACTTCCGCTTGTGATCACACACATGCTACAAGACGGAGGAGGCCGCTATGTACACATCCAAGCAACGCTATGGAGCCAAACCCTGGCACTCATGGCAGTGTACTCCCTGCCACTTCTCCTTAATGACCTGCTAACCGAAATTACCCCCATCCTGGCAGCAAACCCCGCAGACACATGGGTGTTAGGAGGGGACTTCAATGAAGTCATGAACAATATCCTCGATCGCACGCACTTGAGAGCAAGGAATCCCGCCACCACCACCAAATTGGCTTCCTTCGTGTCAGCATTGGGCCTGTGTGAGGCGTGGAGAGACCTGCACGCTGAGGTTCGACAGTATTCTTTTCATTCTGGGGCCCACGCCTCGATGTCCAGAATAGACTACTTCTTACCATGCCAAAATATTCATAAAGTATCCAGCGCATTCTTCCTCCCGCGGGGGATCTCCGACCACTCCCCACTGGTACTCGAAGTGGAAACGGCAAAACCACGACCGCACCCCTTGTGGTGGCTGAACACCTACTACTTGGGGTTCCCGGACCTTCAAGAAAAGATGGAGGCAGCTACTTCCAACTATTTTGAGTTGAATGCAGGCTCGGTTGACGATCCCAATACAATATGGGACGCGTACAAAACAGTCCTACGTGGTGAAATCATCTCATGGACATCGGCAAAAAAGAAGGTACAACGCAAGAGAATCACTGAAGCTGAAAGCGAAGTCACATCCAAGGAATTATATCATATTGCCAGAGACACCCCGGAGACGAACAGAGCCCTCATAATGGCACAGAAGAAGCTCCACAATTTAGCCTTAGACTGTGCCAAAAAGGCACACATTGTTATGAAAGCACGTCTGTACGAAACGGGGGAAAAAGCAGGCAAAATGCTTGCGTGGCTGGAAAAGCGCGACAAAGGACAACAGAAGGTGAAGTGCATCAGAACCTCGAATGCAGATCTTGTCTACTCCGATGCAGAGATTGCCGAACGTTTTGCAGAATTCTACGAGGACCTTTACAAACCCCCCATCAATGCCGCAGTCAGCACCATACTGAACGACATTGACCTCCCAACACTTATGAACAGAACAAGCTACCACTCTAGACAACACAATTACAGCTGACGAAATATCAACAGCCATTGTCCAACTCCAAACAGGCAAGACCCCAGGTCCCAATGGGTTCTCACTTGACATCTCGAAAAAGCTGAACCATCTAGACATACCAACGCACTTGCTCAACATGTTCAAACACTCCCTAGCCAAGGGCAAACTCCCACCAGACCTCCGTAAAGCCACTATCGTAGTGATCCCCAAAAAGGGCAAACCCCCGGAGGAATGCACCTCCTACCGACCCATATCCCTAATCAACAGTGAAGCCAAAATACTAGCCAAAATACTAGCTAACAGGCTACAATTGGTCATTACGTCACAGATCCACCCGGACCAATGCGGCTTCATGCCTCAAAGGTACACGAGAATGAACATTCGCAGGTTGCACCTGGCGCTGGAGAGATCACCTGCTTTGCAACAATCACTTGCATTGTTGGCCATAGATTTCGAAAAAGCCTTCGACTCAGTTTACTGGGAGGCCTTAAGGGCAATAATGCGCAAGATGCAATTTGGGGCGCCGTTCATAAAATGGGTACAACTCCTCTACAACAATCCAACGGCGGAGGTCAGAGTAAACGGGTGGCCCTCACGTAATATCCGATTAGGGAAAGGAACCAGACAAGGTTGCCCGCTCTCGGCAATGGTGTTTGCACTAATAATGGAACCACTGGCAGTCCTTCAGCGGGACACCACCACGTGGACTGGCTTCAGATGGGGGCCGAACTGGGAAGATAGGATATCCCTCTATGCGGATGACCTCTTAGTATACCTGGGCGACCCAGCGACCTCCTGCCCCGTGGTCACACAACTACTGACTAACTATGGAACCTTTAGTGGACTGGTCCAAATCTGTGCTGTTTCTGGTAAAACGGGTAGACTGCATACCAGCATCGGGCTTCCCATATCAAGTAGAAACCACTCAGTTCCGCTACCTGGGCATTCTAATCA
Organism: Ambystoma mexicanum; assembly: GCF_040938575.1. Lineage (NCBI taxonomy): Eukaryota > Metazoa > Chordata > Amphibia > Caudata > Ambystomatidae > Ambystoma > Ambystoma mexicanum. Next base: position 897,396,052 of record NC_090925.1, read on the forward strand.
CCAATGGGCTGGATAGCTATGTAAAACAAAACTTGCATCCACTAGTTGAAAGATACAAGCAAGATGCAGCCCACTGGCAAGCACTACCACTGACATTGCTAGGCAGGGTAGCGCTATTCAAGATGCTGGCCCTTCCCCGGTTCTTATACATCCTTCAAAACGCCCCTCTCCATGTCCCCACCGAAGAGTTCTGTAGAATAGATGGAACAACACGTAAACTCCTTTGGGGTGGGAAACACCCGAGAATTGCCCTCAAAACCCTCCAACGCTCAGTCTGGGAGGGGGGAATAGGACTTCCAAACATCCAGATATACTACTGGGCGACACAGATGGCGACAGTCAATGATATATTGCACGGAGACCCATCCATTCCCCATATAAAAGCTTGATTAGCTGCACGACACGGCATGTCCCCGATTGAAAGCCTCTACTGTAAACAGTCTCGCCTTCCTGAACGTACGATAGTAGCACATACAGCCCTGGTGTGGAAGGAAGTACACAAACACTTAGGATGGGACAACAAAATTACCCCAGTCCAACCCATCTGGAACAATGCTCACCTCTCGAGCCTCAGCAATCTCCCAAAATGGCCAAACTGGGTAACAGCCGGCATACTGACCATTCAGCAGGTATTCGTGAACGATCAGTTGATACAGTTCCCCGAGCTCGTGGCATCACATGGTCTCCCGGACACAGAACAATTTCACTATGGACAATTACAACATGCTCTCACCTTAGATAGGGCCCAAATGGCGGACATGCCGGAATGTACGCCTATGGAAAGGAATATAGTCATAGACAGTGTGAATAACAAGGTCACGTCTACTATGTACAACGCTATCTCCTCATTTGCCACAAAGGAGCTGCTGAATCTGAAGATGAAATGGGAATGCGATGTGGGCCCAATATTACCTGAAGACTGGATCTCGACTCTGATGTATCCTAGAGACTCTGCCATCTCTGCAAGAATCAGACTAGTTCAATTGAAGATTCTTCATAGGATTTATTATCCCCAAGTGGCTTTGTATAATTGGGGCAAAACGACCGACCCCAAATGCCTACGCTGCAAACAGGAAGAAGGGACCTTCTATCATATCCTCTGGCAATATACACGTATACAACACTTTTGGCATAAGTGTAGCGAAAGACTTACTGAAGTTATGTGTCGTCCGATCCCAACAGACCCTAAACTCCTTCTTTTGGGTATTGAAGATGCAGTAGACATGTCTCGCTTCGAAAAGCTTCTTTTCTCGTCAGCAACAGGAATTGCCAAAAGGAACATTGCGCAACTGTGGGGCTCAGAAGTTACCCCGAAATATGACCAATGGATGTCAGATGTGGACGCCATCATCCTAATGGAACGCCGAGTATACCAAGCTAGAGGCTGCCCGGGCAAAGCAGATAGAATCTGGGGTAAATGGGAACAGACATTATAAACTCAGATCCAGAATGGACAACAAGCTTTGTTGCGCAACTCTGCCAAGGCCACAAACGATAACGTCACTTTTTGAGACTGCTTGAGAAAGACTAATACGTAAACGGCCATTTGCTGACTTGTTCGCATCTTTTTCTCACAACAACTGTGTCTCAACGTCTTCTTATATTCAGATCATATCCGATTGTACTACTCTGCCTTTTGTATGCAAAGTGATATGGTTACGTTTTGTATGTTTTTGTATTACCGCACAAAATGTAATAAAATGTGTTATTAAAAAAAAAAAACATGATAGGTTCTCTGAGAACCGTATACCTAGATATTCGTACATGGCCACCTGTTCCAGTACTTGACCCTCACATACCATTCTCAAGGTATTTTTCTTGGCCAGCTTATGCTAAATACCATGGTTTTAGTTTTGTCAGTATTGATCACCAAATGTTGCCGTTTGCACTTCCTCACAAAGCTCTCAAAATTGTGCTTAAGGCCCATGGGCGAAGTGGACAGGATAACTGCATCGTCCGTGAAGAACAATGTGGGTAGCTTGTCCTGGACAAGCCTGGAAGGATCAAGGCAATACTTTCCTAGGTCCCTGACAATGTCATCGATGCATAAGCAAAAGAGGAGGGGGCTAACACACAGCCCTGCCACACCCCCTTCTCCACAGTTTATGATTCAGTTAATTCGCGCTATGGTATGGAGAGCACAAATGTTGTTATGAAGATATGCAGGGGCTCCCTTCTTCCTCAGGGTGTCCCACAGTTACTCACGTGGGACACAATCAAAAGCTGTGCGTAGGTCTACAAAGATGGCATAGATACAAACCTTATTGAGTAGAATATATTTAGACAAGATCAGGCCCAATCTAAACCCCATTTCAATCATGCTGGTGCCGTTGCAAAAGCCTGCCTGAAGGTGACCTATGGCCTCATTCTCATTTGACCATATCTGCAAGCGAGTAAGAAGTACTTTCGCATATATCTTACCTGCTGTATAAAGCAGTGAGATGGGCCTGTAGTTCCTTGGGGCATGGCTGTCTCCCTTCTTGTATATAGGTACGATTTTCTCTTCGCGCCAGGACAGCCGGACTCTGCCAACTTCAACCACGGAATTAAAAACACGACATAAGACAGGGGCCCAGACAGACACCTCCTGGAAAGGGTCTATTGCCAATTTCACAGGCCTTTGGGCCTTCCCAGCACTCAATGCCATAATGGCCAGTGCCACTTCCCCAATCGATATTGGCTCGCCATCCCTTACCAAGATGGAACCTCCATGGGAGGGGGCGGCCTGGTCCCCATTATTGGGGATTCCCGGTAAAACAGGGCCCTAAAGTGGTAATGCAAGGAGTCCGGGGTGATCTGACACCTTGGTGGTTCTGGTATGTACAAGCCCTTCCCACAAATTCATCTCCAAAATCCAATGGTATCGCCTGTATTACTGGCTAGGTGCAAGTCATCCCAGAGATCCTGGTTGAAGGCACTCTTCTTCCTCTGAGTTACGGCTTTATAATTAGCCCTCTGGGCATGTACATGTTGCTTGTCTACAGGCTTTGCCATATTCAAATACCTCTGCAGACTAGCCTTGGCAGCTTTGCAATCATAATCAAACCAACTATTGATCTTAATAGCCACCTGGCGATTTTCCTAGCAGATTTACTGACAAAAGGACAAACAGCGCAAGTCAGGTTATCATCAGCATCAAGGATGCCCATTGAAGAAGTTTTGTCCCCACACATTAGTAAGAGGTGTGGTTCTATTGCAGCATAGACACCGGGCTTCTTGCTGCTGAAATCAGCAGGCAATCATTTGATGCTTTGCCCAGCACAACCAGCAATAGTGATCAGAGAAGTCCCCACCCCTGAGCAGCCATCATCCTCCCCTGAACACAGACCCTTATTTCACAGCACACTGGTCTGTAATCACTCTCACTGCGTATTTGAATTTCAAGGCGAACAGCCTTTTCCCAATCTACAGAACTAATGAGAATATAATCAATCCTGGAGCTTCCCATCGGACCTTCAAAGGTGAGGATAGCAGGCTGGTCTGGACTAAGCCGGACGTTGCAAGCTCGCAGGTTGGCACTATATAACAAACAAACTGCCTCAATGTCTAATCGGTGCACTCTAATAGGTTTCTCACATTCCAAAGGAGGGATGCCTATTGAAACATTAAGCTCATCCCAGAGGCCTGCGAGTTCTTCAATTAACTCTATTTGCATATTTAGGTCCCCCAGAACCAGTACTGGGGGGGGGGGTTCCTTTCTCGTGGCACAGTTTTTTTAGGCTCTCCAAGGGGGCCTGGCAATATGGTCTGTTATAGATATTAAATAAAACACTGGTCTACCATCACCAGTAACTGTTTCCAAGCACAATAGGTTGTGCGAGTCAGTAGGTCTTTCCAAAAAGTTGAGGCCCATCTTGGTACCCACCAAAATGTACAAGCCCCCCTTAGGTCTCCGTCGCACACCCCTGGTAGCTGGTTTCACAAAGGAGGCAAAACCCTGAAATAACCATAGTCATGACCCACGTTTCTTGTATACAAACCACATTAAACCCCTGCACGTTAGTCATCCAATTGATGTCTTCCAGAAGCCTATGTAGCCCCCCCACATTCAGGACAGAATTTCAAATTCTTGATAGACCCCATTGGGCACTGGAAGAAGAACAGGAGTTCTGGCGAGGGGTAATTGGTCCAGATGATTCTTATGGATCGCCACGTCGCACGCATACTAGATGTTACCCGGACACTTTCAGAATACTGGCTCTGATTACCTGCTTGCATGTTGCCTACTTGCTACTGAAATCCCGTATTAGCTGACTGGAGGAATGAACCAGAGGAAGGTGGAAGGCTGAAAGAAACACACACGAGGTAGACAGAGGGGCAGCAGTTTGGTGGCACAATTGAGGAGGAAGGGTTGGATTGTGGTGTTGAGTAGACTAGGTGTTTGGTGGAAAGAGCTAGGAAGAGAAGGTCAAGAGAGGTGTGGTTGAGAAGATTACAGATTTTCGGAAAACTGAAAGAGCGCCGTGGATACTGATTAAGAACAGAGGACGCTCCAGGGTCTTTCCAGCCTTTGCCGAGCCCCAGTCTCTGCCCTTTGCAGAGCTTAGCATAGGGGTGTACATGGACCTGGAAGTCCCTCAGACAGATCTGCTGACACCAAGAATTAGATCCAGACAACGAAGAGCAGAGGGCTCTAGGGGGCAAGAAAGACATGTCAGGGGCATTGAAACCCATGGGACTGTGTGAGTGACTTTAACCAAATTGTCACCCAGGAAAGGGAACCCAAATTTCAAATTGATAAACTAGAGCTATTTTTGAATCCCAGGAGAAGACATCCTGTTGTGTTTGATAAACACTGTTGTAAGTCTAAGTTGGCTTTTTTTCATTTCTTTTGCTCAACCATGTAAATATTCGCAATAAACCCTATACGAACAATCCATCTCTGTGCCTGCCTACTGTAGGCCCTACTCAGTGTGTGACATGGGAAGGCAGTATATTCTGGCTTGCCTATCAGACACTGACAAGGCCATGTCACAGAAAGCAGGCAGCACTGAGCAGTGCTCTCACTCAAAGCCGTCTACATTTGCAAACATTTCCAAATATTTCTCAGATTTGTGCATGGCAAAAACAGTAAAATAATATGCAGAGCCAACAGCAAATGTGTAAATGAGTATCTCTCTATGTAATGCAAAAAATCATGAGGCAAGCAAGTTACATTGAATTGCACTCTCTATATTTATTTATTTTCAACATTTCTGATTGTTACACATTCCAGATTGTTCATTCACACTTCTTCGTTTGTCCCGATTCTTTTGCTGCTGTCCCTCTCATATGTTCATCTCTTGAGAACACATTTCTGTATTCGGTTGTCAAGATCTAAGTCCCCTCAGCAGACATTCCTTTTCCAAACCCTTTTGTGTGGAGAAGACAAGGTAGTTTCCCCAGTGAACACAAAGCTCCCCTGCCTTTGCCTGATTGTGACCCTTCGTGCATACACAGGTCTGCAATATTTGGTCAAATTAATGGAAAGCAGGTGCTCTGTGAGAGCATACATTGGGTCACTATGTGAATGGTCAATTTCCCTGCAGGCACTCACTAAGCCCACTACTCAGCCTGGCGAGCAGTTATTTGTAGCTGAAATTGCAATGAATGTATTCCTCACTGAGTGCCACGTGTAATCTTTAGAGCGGTGCAAAGTGACTTTGTACTGCCAACAAACACCCTCATTCACAGAGCTGTGGAAAGTGTATTAGCTTTCCGGCACCCTTGTTTCCAGACCGCTACACTTGTAATGAGGCCCTGTGTTTCTGCGGGTTTCCTCTGTGCCTGGAAATAGAGGCATGGTGAGAAATTCCATATCCACAGATATCAGTGGGTGATTTAAAACATTTTAAATTATGCCTGCGATTTCAGAAATTGCTGTGAATTTTGAGAATGTCTGATCATTGGCAAATCATTTTTATTTTTGGCAAAAAATCTGTCACATCCTTGGACTGTCTAATGATTCCTGTGACCCTATTTTGGAACAGTGCTCAGAGAGGAAGAAAGCAAGAACCAAGCTCTGCACAAGGACGTTGTAGGCAGTCATGAGTCAAGCTTTGGGTGCCAAAGAGGGTAGGGGTAAACCCAGTTCATTGACATGGGGCCTTTCTATTGCCACCATGAAAATAAAAGCTCTAGCACAGGGATGGAGAATGTTCCCAAATACTGCAGGTAAAAAGCGGATCGGCATGAGTGGCTTCTCGTGGGTTGGTTTCATCACATTATGGGCAATCGGGTAAATGCTATGAAGAAGCTTGAGTGCCTTCAGGAACGTTTGCTAAGCCTAGCAGTTTCTCCTCCATAGAGATGTATAGGCTCGGGCTGGCCTATAGGGCAATAGGGCAATGTCGAACCAAAAACGAAAAATGCTAGTGTGGGCCGTTTCTTTTGGTCAAAGTGGGCCAGTTTGATGAGTTACTTCACTATGCGGCAGGTCGTTTTGACCATTGTTGCTGAATACATATTCATTAAATTGCACAATTTGCTTTACATTTCTTTTAAAAAACTCTCACTTGGGTATTCCAACAGTCTGTCAGAAAAGGAATGAATTGCCATTTACAACTATGGGCCATTTTTTCATTGGTGTCCAAGACAATTTTAAGCTCCAGGGTTGTCCAACTTCAGGCCTCGGGGGCCGGATCCATGTCGGGTTTTCAGGATATCCCTCATTAATATTTCTGAGATATATTTGCATACACTGATTCTAAAGCTCGCGTAGGTCAAGGGCGCAATGTTGTGTGCCGCAGGTCTGCAGAGCACGCTGCCCGATCGACGTTCCACTTTAGGCTCTATGTCACGTTCAACGCTCGCTACGATAAAACCTGCACTCCCGACCCTCTGCGGCAAGGCCTGTGTAGGCCAAGGGCGAGGTGTTGTGCGCCGCAGGTCCGCAGAGCATGCTGCCCGATCGACATTCTACTGTACGTTCTATGCCACGTTCACCGCTCGCTACGATAAAACCTATGCACCCAACCTACTGCGGCAAAACCTGTGTAGGCCAACGGCGCGTTGTTGTGCACCGCATGTCCGCAGAGCACGCTGCCCGATCGACATTCTACTCTACGTTCTACACCACATTCAACACTCACTACGATAAAACCTACGCACCCGACCCTCTGCAGCAAAGCCCACGTAGGCCAAGGGCCCTGTGTTGTGCGCTGCAGGTGTTAGGCACTGCACAATGGTGCCCCAGATTTCACCCACTACGCTATCCTATCTGAACCCGCTCACCCTGGATTTTGGAATTCTGCACTAAGGCCTATGGCCACAGTCGACCCTGACAAGATAGCTGCCATCATTCCTACATCGAAGCCTCACGCCACCATGGAAGTCCCCAAACAGCATTTGGCATCCTTTTCCACTGCGGCAGTGACGTGCCCCCAAGCAGATGGTAAGCCTGTTGTACTAACATGTACTGCCGGCATCTATTCGACTGTGCGCAACGGCCTTACTCCACTACGATGCAAGGGAAACTGTCCCACCCCCTGTCCGACAAGCTTCCTAGTGTTCGGCGCCACCTTTGGCTTCCCAGTGAGTACCCACGCCCATCCACTTCCCACGTCGGAACCCAAGGTTGCTCCGAACAGACCCAGTGTGCACCTGCTTAATGTGACTCCAGTTGCGTTCCCGCCCAGCATCAAACTTAGTCTGCCCCACCGACAGACCCACCCACCTCCACAGCCTCTCAAGATACAGCCTCTCCTCCCCACAGGCCACATGCAGTCCCCCCCCCACCACAATGCTCATGCAGCACTCCCAATCCATTCCTATCCAGGCACGCAAGTTCCTGCGCACCACCCCGCATTAGCCCCGAACAAGCCCTCCGTCAGTAAGAGCACTCGCCCAACCTTTAACAGGCCTTGCAAAGAGCACCCTCCCACCAGGCCACCAAAGCATACAGCACTATGCAAGCCCTATCCTACCACCACCTCCTCACTCAGAGCTCCCTCTGTCCCCAGATCAACCCCTCCAGCCCGCATCACTATCCCTAGGGAATATCATAAATCCACGCCTGCTACTACAAGCCTGCTACCATCTCTGTTAGGGAGAATTCTCTGTTTAGGCTGAATTTCCTAACCTAGTGAGTCCCCCAGCAGCTTTGCTGGATTTTTGGGGTTTATTCTTTTTCTCCTGCCAAGAGTGAGACTCTTTTACCCTCACTCTTGGGCATGATTTGAGTGTGTTTCTTTGAATCTAGATGTGTTTAATGGGCTATGGGGTCTTTTACTCCATAGGCCTTCATGTGTTTTTGTGATGTGTGTTACACAGCACCCTCAGTGCAGTGACACAGGGGTGTCATAGTGACCCCCCAGTATAGACTCCATACTCTGGGACTGACTACTCTCTCCCAGGGCATGTAAAGTCACCATTGACTTTACTAGTCTTAAATTCTGAACAGAACCAGTACAAACCATCATATTGGGGACGTACTGGCTGGGGAAATTCAATTGCCCGGGGTCTGTTAGTCGAGGGGGCACGTCTCCATCCCCCCTGATCGAGTTTTGGCTGGTGGCAGTGGATACTACTTTTTATATTCAACCGTGAATATTTTTCTATGGGATTTCCCATTGTTTTAGGCTACTACCTTTATTTAATTATTTACGGTAGCCTCGAACATACCGCCAGTTTATTTAATTAATGTTAATTCTCCAGTTGGTATTTTTTGCCAAAAATTGATTCTAAAATGGCGTTTGTGTTCTCTTCTGTGACTCCAACCCAAGTCGAGCGCTTTGTTCCACTTTTTGGCGGGCTTCTCCACAGTAGCCCTCCAAAGTGGTGCCACTCTGTCTGGGGTGGCACCACTTTGGAGGGGTGGAGGGAAATTTAGGCACCCTGGACTGAGTTGCCAAGGCAACTCAAGTCGCACTCCATCCTGATTGGCCCAAGTGGTGAGCCGGCCGGCTCACCACTTAGCATGTTTGAGTGACAGCTAGGCTGAGTGAATGGGGGTTTGCTGCATAAAAGCGTGGCTTTGGGGGACTGCAACTTCATTAGTCGCCACAGGACCTAAGAATCCGACGAGGGAGAAGCTGAGCCCACCTGCCACGACACCACCACCGGTGGAGCCCTGCTGGACTGCCTCACCACTTTTCCCAACGACAGAGGAGATCTCCCGCCGGAGAGTCTTCTTCCTTTGACTGGTGGGGATAACCAGTTTCGCCGTCTTTTCACTTTCCCGACGTACCTCGTGGCCGCCTTGCCCGTGCCAAGCACCCCGGCAACGGGGATACCACGTTTTACCACGACCGCGAAACAAAGGTACCACCTTTAACCGGAAAACTCTGCGGCTGGTTTCTGCCGTGGTGGTGCAACGACCTTCATCTTTCCTCCAAGTCGAGATCTTCTCTTCCCCTGGACGACGACGCAACTTGCACCCACTACCAGGAACAACTGCCACCGCTGGAGGATCCTTCCCACTTAAGGTACCGTGTCCCGCCTGGCTTCCCTTGCTACCGACTGTACGGGGTAGATTTAACCCCCAGCTTTTGAACCTGGGTTAGCCTGGGACACCCTGGCTAAACTTTCTTAAGCCTCTCTAAACTCTTTTTGAACCCTCTGCAAGACTTTCTAAGCCTAGTGTAACTGTGTGATCTTGGGCGCATTTGTGCTCTGCTCTCTCTAAGAGGGGGCCCAGCCTTTGGACTTTGGCTCACCAGTGACTTTTGCTCTTCTGCCTTGCTAATAGTGTTCCTGAATCTTAGAGTGGTGTACCTTTCCATATTCTGTCTTTTCCCCTCCCTTTCTCACAAACTTATTGGAGTGAAATCTAGTTAAGCGCTCACCTCTGTATGAAAATAACTGGTGTTTTACTGTGACTTATCTGATAAGGAAAAAGGGGTGAATATATTTCAATAGTAACTGTGTTTAGAATATTTTACAATAAGAGTGCTGGAGTGTTTCAAACCGTGTGTTTTTAAATAAATAATTATATACTTTGATACCAAAGATCTGGTCAGTGTTTGCTTGTATTATTGTATCTGAGTGCCTATTGAGTATACTTTGCATACTGCCTAACTCTTCTTGAGGGAAGTCTGACTGCTCAGCCACAGCTACCAGGTACATCTGGGTGGTGCAGACTGCTACCAAGTGGGTTTACTGCCAACACCTGTAGTCTTAAATCTTTTGCAGTGTTCCCTAAGGGAACTGCACAGGTTTCTGCCTAACAATCTCTGATCAGAACGACAGGCTACGCTCCAGGCCATCTAGAATCACCCCCAGTTACCTCGCAGCCTCCACCTTCAGACGAAACGCTGATCTCAGTTCCAGAGCCCACACTAGTCACTCTACCATAACAACAAAATCAGGCTATGACTTTAACAAACTAGCCAGCAAAATAACTACGTGCCCTATGCCTCCTAACCATACCTATCACAGCCAGACACATCAGAACCCCGCCTCCACCACTCACTGCTTCCACATTGAGGACATCAGCAGGCCTCGGGCCGAGCAACCCACTACAAATTATGTCTCTATTAGGGCACCTCACAAGGCACTGCCCTCCACTTCCTTGTCGCCCACCATCATAATCCTTCCCTCTGGGCGCAAACTACCACCCACCCTACTGGGAGCACTCATTAACGCTAGATCACTACCGGCACATGCTCTCGATATCCATGACCTGATAACCATGCAAAATCTAGACATATTGGCCATCACTGAAACCTGGTTTCACCAATCCTATGGCCCAGCACTCTCTCTAGCCATCCCGATGATTCTCCATCCTGAGGTGCAATAGACCACTTACCCGAGGTGGAGGCGTCGCTCTCACCTTCAGCGTCTCTTGATTAAATTGACCATCACCCCCACTGACTCCATCATCATAAATATTCTTGATCGCCAGCCAGGCCCATCAGATACCTTCGAGGAGGACCTTGTCTACACCATAGGCACCAATATTAAGCCAACGTCTAGAGTTATACTACTGGGTGACCTCAATCTAGGCCTCCACGACCCCCTAGATAAGCCAGGCACCACAGTAGCCAATGTCCTCACTAAGCTTGGCTTCACACACTGTATTGCCTAACCCACCCACAACAAAGGCAGAACCCTAGATTGGACTGCCGACCTCAACAGCCAGATTCTCATCACCTCTAACACACCCAGGTCAGACCATCACATACTGAGCTTCTCTCTTCCTGCACGGACACCATCATTACCCTCCCTACCCACTCTACCACCCACACTAGCCTACAGTTCCTGCAAAATCACTGAAGAGTCAATTGTACCCTCCCTCTCGCCACTCAGCCTGGAATGCATTAACGATACTGACCTGCAAAGCCTAGCTGACATCTATGTCAACACACTGACCAATGCAGTAAATCTGGTGGCCCCGCTCCTCCCCAGACAATCTAAACCGACCTGCCACCTAAATCCTTGATTCACCTCTGACCTCCAAGCCCTGTGCTCTCTGAAGAGGCAGACAGAAGCCACCTGGAAAAAAAACCTATCAAACCTCCATAAAACTATATTTAACAAGATTGCTAAAGAATACAAAAAAAGCCATCTCGGCAGCCAAAGCCGAAGTCTACTATACCAGAATTGCAAATGCCACCTCCAACTTCAAAGAAATATTCAAAATACTCAGAGAACTCGAATCTCCTGTCCCAGCCCCAAACAGCATCAACATAGACGAAAGCTGATGCACTAACATTCAGAATGCCACTAGTACCAATATATGCACGCTACAGCAAAAAATAGCAAATAAACAAGCATTAATCACCACTCCCAACTCTCAACCCATCACTAAAACACACCCTGTACCTCCATCCCACTTTAGAGATATCTCAGAACGAGAAACAGCTCCCATCCTCGGAAAGCTCAAACCGTCCAATTGTAAAGGAGACATCTGTCCAGCATCGATCATCAAAGATTGCTCCGAAGCCCTAGTTTCATTCATCACTAAATTCATCAACGCCTCTTTCTCAGAAAACCTGGTCCCATCCAGCCTCAAAGAATCCTGGGGCCACCCTTACTGAACAAGCCATCCCTGGAACGACTACCACCCGATTACTACAGTACCCTTCCTCCTTTAGATCCTGGATAGAGCAGCCTACATTCAGATCCAACATTACTAGGGATTCAGCAATCAGGCTTCTGCCCAAGTCACGGCACTGAATCAACTCCTTTCGATCTAAAGATTCAACTGGATGCCTTCAGAGATGATGGCACACCAGCCATCCACCTCCTACTGGATCTCTCTGCCACTTTCGACCTAGTAGACCATGAGACCCTCTGTCACCATCTCGACATCTCTGCTAAACACTCCCACAAGGCCATCGCTTGGCTAGCATCTTTCCTAAAAGGCAGATCCATGAGAGTCTTCTCTGACATTGCGAGTGCCCTGCCTGACCCCATACCTTGTGACGTCCCTCAAGGCTTCAGCGTCTCCCCCTCGCTGTACAACATATTCACCAAACCCTATTTGACCTACTGGACGACATCGGCATATCCTACCCCAACTATGTTGATGACACCCAAATACTCATTCGCCTGTCAGGCGCCTATAACGAAGACTCCCTCAGGCTCAACAATGTGTATGTAACTATCCAGACCTGGATGGCCACTAACCACTTATGTCTGAATGATGACAAGATGGAGATCTTACTGGTAGGCTCTCCCGCTATGCGGCAGATTCTCAGCCCCCAATATACCGCCTTCATGATGAATGGAATCGAGCTCCCTATATCAACGGCTGTAAAAACTATGGGCGTCTATCTGGATGCCTCTCTATCACTCAACAAGCAAGTGAGTGCAGTGGCCTCTTCAGTAGCTTACACCACCAAACGTACCAATTCAGTAAGACAGTTCCTGTCACCTGAGAGCTGCCTAACTATTGCAAGAGCAATCACTGGTGCAAAACTGGGTTATTGCAATGTCCTCTCTGCTGGGACCTCAAAATGGAAAATCAATCAATTACAGATAATCCAAAAAAACTCTCTCCGAGCAGCCTTAAACATTCCCAAAAGAGACTACATCTCTGCTGTTAGAAAAAGGCGCATTGGCTCCCTGTTAGAGAAAGTATTACCTTCAAAACTTTGTCTATTACCCACAGATGCCTGAGAAACACTGCCCCGCAATACCTTGCTAAGAAAATTGTAAGATCAAAGTCCTACAGGCCGGTTAGGTCTATCCACGCACGTTGGCTATCCCAGCACAAAGAGAAAAGAGCCAAAGGAGGCGAGGTGAGTGTCCCCTCTGTGGCTGTGAACCAATGGAATGCTCTCCCCCCTGAACTAACAGCAAAGCCCTGAAAACCTGGCTATTTGCCTAGAGGTCCTCTTTAAACCCACCAGAGAACAATGACTCACTGTACTTTCTGTATTTTACCTTGTCTGTGTGTCGTGAGCGGGAGGACACATTTCTGCTGAAGCTTTTGTATCATGTAACTGGTTTGCAACAGCGCCCTCATGCCTCAGGGTTTAGGCGCTTACAAATGTAAAAACATATGAATAAATAAATGTATGCACATTTTTTCTCATGAATATTAATGAGGGCTATGTTGAAAACCTTTCAGGATCCCGGCCCTCGAGGCCTGGAGTTGGACAAACCTGCCCCCTTCCAACCCTGGTGATGTACACTTCTGAGCTTAAGCTTATGTACACTTGCACACACTGCATGACTACTGCATTTGCAGTGTAGACGTTTGAACACTTCAATTGCGCAAGGAAGCACATTTAGGAACCCATTTCAAACCTCTCTGTCAATGTTTGTTTTGAACGTGCAATGTTATGACCTAAAATGGCTCATAACTGCATACAAGGAAAAGAAAACAATTATTTCATCAGTTGTTGGAAGTACATGTTACATCTTAACCAAGTAACACTCAACTATTTTATATTGTTATTCTGTCACTCTGTTATGATTTAAAACTAAAACGCTGTTTGCAATGTGCCCTGATGTTTGTAAAACAGGCTCGCCAGGGGCAAAATTAAATAAAAGATACAAATGTAAATTACAGGTGGTCGCTAAAAGGAAGGCATAAAGGCACTACATGTCAAATATAGGGGGGTTAAGCAGCCCCCGGCATTGCGACCAGTGGATAGCCCCTTTCTCTCCAGGTGGCAGATCTGCTTGGCTACTACCGCTGCTAGCTACAAAAGTCACAAGATCACGTTCACAATGTATCGTTCTTAGTAAGTGGAATGGAATAAGGCTGTATAATTCTAAGGTTCTCATTGGATGAGTTGCATACAATACAGAGTATTTTTAATAAGGAAAAGAGCATTCACTGTAATCACAATAGGGCTCATTATCTCATTAAATGCACCTTCACCTGAAATGCAAAGAGTCCTTAATTTCTGGCCATCATTGATTTGTACAGAGCCCACTGGTGTTCAGCACTTGCCCACACTTGAAATGCAGAGCTGTCACCACAGTGTGGGGTATGCTGATTGCTTACACAAACGTGTGTGACCCTCCAGTGCGAAACATGTACATATGCTGCTCTGACTTAAAATGAATGCACCCGAGGGGGCGTGGCTTGGCGCCATGGTGAACGGTCGAGTCCGGTGAGAGCTCCCGGCCGCGACCGAATATTACCTAAAATGCCCCAGTAAACAGCTAGACTAGGCGAAGGAAAGCGTTCCCTGCAAAGCCCGGAGGCTCGGGCTGCTCGTGCCTTAATTTCAGCAGTTCAAAGTGGGGATTGGATTGTGTCGAGCCCATCCTCTCCCGGTAGGAGACTCCGAGGTGCGTGGCGAGCCAAGATGGCGGACAGCGGCCCGACATAACGAAGCACCTCCGAAGAACGAGAGGAGTTGGAACTAAGGAAGCCTCCCCCTCCGAAGCACACAATCGTGGACCCTCCCGGAGGAGCCTGACTGGGGGCACTGCCTGCACCCCCCCGATAGCGGAGACGTGAGCCGAACCCGGCCCGAGGATCATCGGGGTGGAATCTCCCCTCCGCCGGAGTTCCCGAGAACGGGGGTACAGGCCCCGCTGAGCCCCGCGACACCCGCGGCCACCCGCCCCTCGGGGAGCTGCCGGGGGGAGCGGATTCGGGCGAGGGGCCCGCTCGATACTCCGCCGAACGCGGAAATAAGTTGGAGTCCTTCCCCCTCCCCGGCCCGAGGGTCCCGAGAGTCCCGCGGCGGACCAGAATCTCCCGCCACCCGCCGCCCCCGCTGCTGTTGGCCGTTGTTGGGGGCCCCGGGGGTGCAGCGGGCGGCCGGGGGGCCGATTTCTCCCTGCAACTTCCCCGGACGAACTCTGCGACTCCCCCCCCCCCCAGAGACGCGGGTCCCGGCTTTCCGCCGGCCTTCCTCCGGCCTCCCTCCGGAGGCTTGCCTGCACTCCTTCCGCCCCGGACCTGCGCGGAGCGGCGCGGCGGGCGGAGAGCCCAGCCAACCCCATCAGGCACAAGGGAAAAGAAGGTGGCCCCCCCCCATTCGGCGGCCTGGCGGGTTCGAGGCGGGAAGACCCCTGCAGCCCTGAACTGTTGAGAAGAGACTGAAAGGCTCAGCCGCCGTCCTCCCGGGGGTGTGGAGCCTGAGGAACGTTCCTAGAGGGAAGGTAAGGCGGCACCTGCCGCAACTGCGGGGCTCTCCTCGCCCCTCCGGCCTGCCCTAGCACCCCAGGGATGACCGAACTGGCCACCTAGACGCGGCCCCTCAGGGGTTTGGCCCCGAGACTCGATCTGGCTGGCCTGTAGAGGGGGCGTGGGAGGGGCCCGGAGAGAGACCCAGGTGCTCCATAACAGTCACTCTGCCCCCGAGTGGATCGGGCCCCGGTGCATCCCACAAGAAACAATGTCCAGAAACCCAAAAGTGACCAAACAAACAGACATTGCGACATTGCTGTCCACTAACATGGGTGAAAAGAACAAGAAAGGAGACCGCAGCGACATGGGGGGAACCGCCCAAGAACCCAACGGGGGGTCCACAGCCCAAGCGGTGACCAAAGCTGACCTACAGGAGCTCCTCTCTGCCATAACCAAGGAATACCAGAAAGGGACAGAGGAACTGAAAGACAGAATTGCGTCCCTGGATGGGAGAGTGGGCGAGATCGAAACCAGAACAACAGAAATAGAAACCACCCTGTGCGAACAGAACTTTGAGATCGGGGAGGGGGCCGATAGACTCTCCGCACTCGAGGCTAGATGCGAATCCCTTGAGAACAAACAAGAAGAGGCTGAAAACAGGTCTAGACGTAACAATATCCGCCTGAGGGGAATCCCGAGTTCGGTCTCCGACGAGGAGCTCAACTCTTATGTCAACGACTTATTTCGCTTCATCACAACGCTCCCAGACGGAGCCCCCCTGGAACTGGATAGGGTCCACAGAGTCAGAGCTAGACAAAACGCAAATCTGGCGCCTGATGTCTTAGCAAGAATCCACTTCTATAGAGTAAAGGAGGAAATCATGCGAGAAGCCAGAAGTTCTGCCCGAATTCTCTTTCGAGACGCCGAAATATCCCTATACCAGGACCTAGCGACGACCACCCTCACGAAAAGGAAGGCTCTTAAGCCACTAACCGAGTGGCTGCGCGAACGGAAAACAACATACCGCTGGGGCTTTCCCACCTCTTTACTCTTCACTTGGGAAGGCAGATCTTGGTCTATCCCTTCCCCCAAAGAGGCGGAGAGGTTTATGAACCCGGAAAGCGAAGAGGGGCCCCCCCCTAATGCGGCCGAGGTCCCCAGAGGTACCCGTGGGGAAGCCACCAGAGCCTGGTCAAAGGTACCTAGCCGTCGTAGACCCCGTGGTCCCGCGGGCAAACTCAAAAGGGACAATGACCGCTAAAGGGGCAGTCTAGAACACGGAAAACACAAGCTCCCCCCTGGCCGAGCTTTCTGCCCCTCTGACGGTGGAGCCGAGCCTCCTCGAGATACCTACAGTACTCAAATCAGTTAAACTTATCCTGAATGTTTACTGGCTAAAGGAAGAGGCAAAGTTTGCCTCCATACCGAATTCATATACCGGTCCGGCCGTATGCCCCGTTGGTTGAAGGCTGGCCCGGAAACCTTGTTATGGTTTGATGGGTGGGGGGTGGGGGGCTGGGGGGGGACGAGGGGCGGAGGACAACATGATAAAGAGGAAAGAACGGAGAATTTCGCCATGCAGGAACAAGGAACAAGAGAGCTTCAAGGAACAATCTGAACCGACTCACACGAAATCCAAAAGATGGGCTCGCTAGACAAAACCCTAACCATCACAACCTGGAATGTGCAGGGGCTTAACGCACCCAGAAAGCGGAAAGCAGTGGAACACAAACTAGACCAATTAGCAGCCGATATTGTCTGCATTCAGGAAACCCATCTCATTGCGGATGACCAAAGCCGACTAAGATTTTGGCGCTACCCAAAACGCTACTTCGCCTCAGCCACACAGAAAAAGAGAGGCGTAGCTATCCTACTAAAAAGAGATCTCCCTCTAACACAGATCACCATCAAAAGAGACCCCGAGGGCAGATTCCTACTCCTGAAAGGCCTCCTAGTGGAGCTACCGATCACCCTGGTGGCCGCTTATGCGCCAAACAAAGAACAAGACCAATTCCTCCTCAGCCTCCTTCCAATCATCACATCCTTCGCAGAAGGATGCCTAATAATCGGAGGGGACCTCAACCTCCCCCCGGATCCAACAATGGATAAGACGCTTCCAGCCTCAAGGGAGGACTTCAGCAGATCCCTTGCCTTGGCGAAATTCCTGCGGGAAACCGAAACAATAGACATATGGAGATTCCACAACCAAGGGGATAGGGACTACACCTTCTTTTCGCACGTGCACAAAGGCTATTCACGCATCGACCTCTTGCTCGCCACAAATAACCTGGCCCCCTGCGTGGAGAGGATTCAGATCGGACCGATCGCAATATCGGACCATGCTCCAGTCACGATGGTGGTGTCTATCCACGGGGCCCCGGAACCTGCCCAGAGGCAATGGAAACTGCAAGATTATATCTTGACAGATATATCGGCTAGCTCGGATCTCGCTGAGGCAATTCGGAATTATTTCTCTGAGAACACAACCCCCGACTCCTCAACAGCCATGGTGTGGGATGCCATGAAACCAGTGATCCGAGGGGTCGCCATGGACCTAACAGCCAGACTCAAGCGCCAAAACCTACTCAAGCAACAAAAGCTCGAGCAAAAACTCACAGCCCTGGAAGGCAAACTCAAAGCCAGTTACAAGAAAACAACGCACCAAGAACTCAAAAAAACTAAAAGAGAGCTCGAGATCCACCTGGCGGACCGAGCCGCTAAAGCATTAACCTATACCAAACAATACTATTACCTGAACAGTAACAAAGCGAACAGACTCTTAGCATACAAACTGAAAAAGCTTCAGACCAGGAACCACATCCAATCCCTGCAAGACAGGAACGGCACCCTATTCCACCGGGACTCCGAAAAACTCGGGTTAATGGTGCAACACCACGAGGAAATCATGGCAGGGCCCCCGACGACTATCTCAGCCATCACCCAATTCTTGACCCCAGTACCAAAGAAACAGCCACCCCCATCCCTAGTGAACTTAGAGAGCCCTATTTCAGAGGAGGAAGTCAGCGAGACGATCCGCCACCTAAAAAACACAACACCTGGCCCGGATGGGTTTTCAGCAAAATTCTACAAAAAATTCGCTCACCTGCTCGCCCCACAGCTGGCAAATCTATTCAACTCATTCCTGTCCACCGGCCTTACGTCCCCCTCCATGAACGAGTCAATAACAGTGCTGATCCCTAAACCAGGAAAAGACCAAACACAATGCTCATCGTACAGGCCTATTTCGCTCCTAAACAACGACGCGAAAATATTTGCAAAAATCTTAGCAAATAGGCTATCCCCCTTCCTCCCGGAGCTCATTCACCCGGACCAGACTGGATTTATCCTAGGTCGGGGCACCCAAGACAACATTCGCAGAACCATCAACATCATCGAATCAGCGAACAGACTGGGCACAAAACTGGCAGTCCTCTCCTTAGACGCGCATAAAGCTTTCGACATGCTCGACTGGGGCTATATTAGGAACACACTAGAGCACTTCGGCTTTGGCCCAAACTTCGCAAAATGGGTTCTGGCCATCTACCAAAAACCCTCTACAAATCTTCGCCTCAACGGGACTAAATCCAGCAGAATAAACATAACCAGAGGCACAAGACAGGGATGTCCTCTTTCCCCACTTATATTTGCCCTATCCATGGAACCATTCGCCGAAAGGGTCCGCCAAAATGCATCAATATCAGGCCTAACGCACAAGAAAGAATCCTACAAAATCGCGCTTTACGCGGACGATGTGCTCCTCACACTCACCAGCCCGGAAGAGTCAATAAGAGCCCTATGGCAAACGCTCGAAGAATTCCGAGCAGCATCGGGATTCACAATAAACATCTCCAAATCCACCGCACTGGGCATAAACATCCCAAGAAAGACCAAGGCTCATCTCGAAGAGGGGCTCCAAATTACTTGGGCCGGAAGCAGCTTCAACTACCTGGGGGTGCAGATAACCAATAAAACTAAGAGGCTGTACAAGACCAACTTCCCGACACTCTTCAGAGACCTAAGAAAGGACATCAACCGCTGGAAAAAACAGGAAATCTCCTGGTTTGGCCGAACGACGGCGATAAAAATGAATCTCACGCCACGGCTGCTATATCACGCCCAAGCCCTGCCGGTGTCGATCCCGGAAAAGGCCCTGCAGAAACTGCAAAGAGAGGTGCTGAACCTAGTCTGGGAAGGAAAGAAATCCCGCATCCCAAAGCGCATAATGCTCCGAAGCACCGCCCTGGGCGGCCTAGGGGTCCCAGACGTGTCAAGGTACTGCCTGGCAGCCCAACTAGCCCCAGCCTTTGCCTGGAAATTGCCAACCAACCGACCCCGGTGGTTGACTCTGGAGGAAGATTGGTGTCAGTCCCCACTGGAATCCTTGCCCCACTCCAGGGAGCCCAAGGGGGCCAGGGATCTGGGCCCCCTATCAGCAACAAGAAACACAGTCGCCAGCTGGAGGGCGGCTGCACGCCGGTGGAAATGCAGGAGCACAATGGGTCCACTCACGCCAATCTGGAACAACCCCGACTTCTCCCCCGGAATCACACCAAACCAGTTCACGGAATGGCGAGCCGGCGGCTTAGAAACTATCTCGGATTTCTTCGAAAACGGCCTCCCCCTGAACTTCGAAGAGTGCAAAACAAAGTTCAAGATCCAGGAAACAGAAAGGTTCCGCTACTCCCAACTGAGGCACTGGCTGTCGCACCCTCAGGTCAGGAAACTAGGCAGCAGGGAGCTCACAGCATTGGAAAACTTCCTCTTGACAACCCCCCCTAAGGGGAAAATATCAGCCCTGTACAAAACTCTAGACAGAACAGACCCGGAAAAAAAAGAGCCATATATGGTGAAATGGGAAGAGGACATAGGGAGACCAATTGAGCTGGAGGAATGGCAACACATCTGGTCCCGCGCTCTGAAAAGCTCGAAATGTGTGACGAACAAAGAAAGTGCGTTTAAAGTTTGCTACAGATGGTATAGAACCCCGTCATTCCTCAACAAATGCAACCCGGCTATCCCAGCGCAATGCTGGAGGGGATGCCCGGACCGCGGAACCCTATTTCACCTCCTGTGGTCATGCCCCAAAGCCACCCTATTTTGGGAAAACATCCTGGAACAAATTAAAACAATCACGGGACTCAACATCCCCTGGGACCCAGGGATTGTGCTACTGGGGTCGACGGGAGATGGCCAATTCCCGCTAACCGGCAACCTGGCGGACCTATGCTCCCATCTCCTAACAGCCGCCAAGATCTCAATCGCCAGACTCTGGAAAAACCCGGAGGGTCCATCCACGCAGATGTGGTGGTCTAAGTGCTGGGAAATCGCCGCAGCGGAGAAAGTCACAGCCATCAGGTCAGGCAATAAACCCAAATTCGAACGCACATGGGCGCCCTTTCTGGACTACGGACAGCAATTCCCTGGGGTGGCAAGGCAGCCACCCAACTTACGCTGGATGGAAACTCAAGACTGAAAAAGAAAGCACAACCCCAAGCCAGACAGGCAACTGAGCTCCTCCAGTCCTCCGAAGTACCACGAACAATCAATCGAGTTCCCCGGACTTGGAAGACCCGACACGAAAGCACCCTGGTGTA
The DNA here is from genome assembly GCF_040938575.1 of Ambystoma mexicanum. Taxonomy (NCBI): domain Eukaryota; kingdom Metazoa; phylum Chordata; class Amphibia; order Caudata; family Ambystomatidae; genus Ambystoma; species Ambystoma mexicanum. Next base: position 897,417,106 of record NC_090925.1, read on the forward strand.
ACCTAGCGAAGCCCCACATCGAACCCTTGAAATAATCTCCTTGGCAAAATAGACAGTAACCTGTTCTTGAGCAAAAACAGCTCCCTGCGAAAAGTGCTCCTTGTCCCTTGCCCCCCCTTTCTCACCCCCCTCACCCTGTAGTAGTTGTTTCTGTTATGATTTCTTTTGTCCTTATTATGGAGGAGAACGTAAGACCAGCTAAGACTAAAATATGCAAAGTAATGTTCTCCTAGCCATATGTTCTAACAAGTCGATATACATGCAATGATCTTATCCTCTACATGACTTGTTATGTTGAAAACAATAAAAATAATTTTGGAAAAAAAAAAAAAAAATGAATGCACCCTTGAATTAAGAATCTAGAAAAAGCCTCTGGTGACTAAGGAGCGCTGGAGGCGAACTGAAGGTGCTGTTAAGTAGGGATTATGCAAGAACACCACTGACCGGAACATGCTATGAATGGGGATGCCGCCTCGAAAGGTTTGGAGCACTGTAGAGCAGGTGGTGGGTTAAAGACTGAAATAAAATCAGGAAATGGGCAGAATGTCTGGAAACAATCTTGTAGACGGGAAAAATATCTTGTCAAATGCCTGTATTTTTTATTTTCTATCAAACCAATAATGCATTGATTTATTTTTGTACTCTTTTTTTCTTGCAATGGAATGCGGGATTTAATTTAACTACTGCATCTGGGGCTCCCTTTGGTGCCCTTGGCACTGCCATTGAGATGCCTTGGTGGAGATTACTTTGGCAATGGAATGGGCTGGAGGCAGACATTGCATTCATACACTGAGTAACATGCATCGGAAGAGGCGGCTGTGTATGGAGGCGGTCTCCGTGCCCACATTTTACAGCCACTTGAACCCTTCCCAAGTGCAAGTCGTATATTACACACTTCCTGTTTTTCCATCCACTGGCTGGTTGAACCTACTGACCAAATGTGACATGGGCGGCTGAGTTCTTGCAATCCTATTTTTGTCCCACAGCTGCTGAATTCCATTAATCAAATGGGAAGGCACTTTAATAATTGAGGCTATACATTGGAGAGAATGGTCTTAAGTGGTTGTGAGAAACACTTAATGGTAGTACACAGCCATATGTGGCTGCGTGTGAAAGTATGATTGAGCTCCATTGTCAAAAACTGATCATCAGAGGCCAGCCTGATATAACAGCAATGCCATTGTCCTATGATGGCTCTGCTGGGTGTGCCCCCGCAATATCATGGCTGTAACCATGGTATATAATGTCATTGCTTCTTTTAATCTATTGTTAGTAGTGAAAATAGACTTTGCCTGCTTTATGTCAGTGTCATGCTTATTGCAGGTGTTCCTACGTTAGTGATTCCACTTCCATTGATGCCAACAGGGTCAAAGGTTATGTGATGTTACTCCCTGCGATGTCATCCGTTATGTGATGTCACTTCCTCTATGCCTGGTATTTTGATCTATTTTTGTCCATGAGTTTCTTTCAGGTTTGCTAATAATATTAAGAGCATTCTTTGGGTAATTATTACTTACTGTATTCAATTGGAATGACAAAAAACTTCTAATCCCATGATGCATTTGGTGGAGATATGAAATCCAAGCTCCCTGCAATAGATTTACAAACCTGAGTCACTGATAAAAACTCCATCAGGCTTCAGTCACACATATTGCCAAACTTGCGAGAAAACAAATATATGAACACAAGAGGTACATAAAATAAAAATAAAATGAATGTATAATTAGAAGAAAACATAGCTTGAGAGTGTTTAGTCCACTAACGCTCTGGCAATCACCCACACATGGATGCTTGTGTGCCTGAGTCTCCCTCAAGTTGGGGTCCTTATCGGCTTTACCCTACCTGCAAATGCAAAAACACCAAATGGCTGTTGCTGAGCCTTTCAAGTCTTCTGGTCAACCTTTCCCCGACTTAAAATTCTTATGTTTTTGCCGGGTTCCATTTGTAATCATTCCCATGGCAATGTAATTATAGGAATTTGTTTGATTTATCGTTTCCTCATTCAAGACAATGGAGACAGTAGGATTCCGTTTCCTTTTGCTTGTGATTATCAATGCCTTTGTCTTAGAAATGTTGACCTGGAAGCCATTTTCCATGCAGAATTGTTCTAATATAGCACTGTTTTTCTCAGCTACCGGGGCTCAAAGAAACAAGGACTGCATCATCGGCAAACATCAAGGTTGGAAATGCATCTGCACCTAATGACGGGGCATCAGAGGATACTGAAAGCTATTTAACAATCACCAGATAACGAAGAAGCAAAACAGTTTGGGGGCAAAGACGCACCCTTGGCTCACGCCTTTCTGTATCTTACTTGCCCAGGATGTTTCACCATCAGCACCCCATCTTACAGTGGCTTCATTTCAGCTATATAAGAAATGCGTAACAGAAGAAAGAGTAGGTGGAATTTCTAAATTGTGCAGATAGTCCCGTAACTTACTTTGCAGCACACAATCAAACGGTGTTCTCAGATCAATAAACACCACAAAAGGTTAATTTTTATGAGAACCATGTATTTATAAGAAAACAATGCCTCAAGCTTTGATCAATTGTGCTAATTTTGTGCTGTAAGCCTGCTTGCAGATGATTGATAAGACTTTCCTCCACAATCCAAGCTTCCAGCTGGGACTTCACTACCTTTGCAAGGAGCTTTCCTCCTGAATCCATGAAGGAAATTGAGGGGACATTTTTGGGGGCTGTCAATTATGAGGATGCATCCCTTGATAAAAGGCTCTTTGTACATGGTGCAACTCTGGATTCTCCTCTCCAAAGCACATCTTTCAAGGCCCTGATGAAGTTCAAACTCATAACCCCTGGTTTGCAGAACAGTGCTCTGCCACTCAGCTACAAGGCCATCTACTGCTTTTTGACAGCCAACAACAAAAAGTGCAAAGAAAAAGTATGTTTTACCTGGGCATATCTCCAGGGATATGAATTTCTGGTTGTGTAAAAATGTCTGTATATTTCTGAATGTGTTCAGTACGCCATCATATAACTGTGTTGTGAAAACGTGTGTGCTTACTTTGATGATAAATTGCTGGTATGCATTTGAGCATGTACTTTTTCGGGTATGTATGCATTGCGCAGGATGTTGAACAGATTCATGAGTTTAGATATCAGGTCAGAACGATGGCAAAAGGACCATGTAAAAGACAGACAACTGAAAGAACTGAAAGAAAAAAGAATTTGGGATGTAAGCAAGGGAATTTACTAACTGTGCTGATTTTAGATCCGATTATAGTAAAGAATGGAAACATACACTGGAAAGTCTCAGACTAATTTAATTCTCTGCCTGCACCAAGGAACCTATTTTTACATCTCTACTTCTATATCTGTACTCATTCCTGCCTTTCAAAGTAAGGCTGAAAGACTATAAAGAGAGCACCCGACGAAGGTGGGTTTCGAACCCACGCGGCCACGTCGTCTGTTTGAGCAATGTGCCCGAGTCCCTTGCTTAAAGAAGAGATAAAACAATGGTGGTGCAAAGTCAGTGAAATATAGATAATATTTTCCAGAGTAGAAACAAGATGGTGGACTTGTTCTTCCTTAAACAACCATTGATGGATAAACACATCATGCTGAAGTTCAGAAAAATAAAACAGGAGGTCCTGGAGGGTTCCCAACACTAATACACAGGACGGTGCACAGGACGGTGCTTGAACTTTGATATGGCACATCATTAGCATTGAGAGCAGGATAATAAAAGCTCCAGTTTCACAGTGTTTTGCATCATGCAACGTTTCCTCTGAAGAAGGCTGCCAAGATCAAAGTTCAGATGCTGCTGCTTCCTGTGATGTCATCGAATTTAAATAGTGAGTGATGTCAATAACCCTTATCCAATAACATTTTGCTACATCAACGTCCCTGAAAATAGATAGGGATGTGCAACGCACAAACACTGTAGTCTTCAATAGCATAAGCGGCTTCACCATAATCACCTGCATCTGTCATCACAAGAGTATTATGGTCTTTTTCTAGAAGAAATTAGGTCAGACCTTCCTCACTGGCTATCCAGACACCTTGTGCGTGTGACTTTATTATAGGCCAGAATCCATTGTTAAAAGGTTGCACAGTTACAATGTGCAAAGCGACCATGGGCAATATCAGTACCTATTCAACACATTCGGCTTTGGAGGCCCTGATGAGGTTTGAACTCACAACTTTTGGTTTATAAGACCAGTGCCCTGCCACTAAGCTACAGAGCTTCCTTGGTGTTGGTGCACACCAGTAACACAATGAGCACACAACATGATGTTTACTGGGTAGGTATATTTGAAGGGTATGTGAGAATGTATGTATATGTATGTCAGTTGATGTGCATTTTTCTTGCCAATTTTTTGATGAGCTGCTAATTTGTGCGTATTCAATGCAATTTTAAGATGATTATTGAGGAGAAGTGATAGTGAAAGTTGAAAAAACATGTACATGGCAGCAAAGAGACAATAGGGATATTACCTTTGCTTTTTAAAACTTCTAACTGGATTCAGGCTCAAAGGGTAGTCAAGCACAAAGGACGAGACAGCCACTGAATTCTCCGGAGCAGATTGTGTTCCTGCCAGTAACGTGAGAACCTTTTATGTGTCCTATCTAATTCTTTAATCAACTAACATGCATATTGTTACTTTTGTCTGCATGTTCTTTGAAAGACAATGGCAATGGTGCTTAGAGCAATGCAGATGTTTATAATTAGCAGTCCATCTCTTAACCATAGAGCGAATGGATAGTGGGCCAATGGAGGCGATAGATTGGTCGTGGGTACCTGCCTTCTTTGGGTCTAACAAAACAACATCAGGTACTGAGTGGAGCATTGGATTTGAGTATTCAACTAGTGTCAACTTTACGACTTCCAGTATCAAAGAACACATTTCTTTGCTACCACACCACATAATAATTGTTTTATTTTTTATTATACGAGTATATAATCACCGTAGTGATTTTTACAAGATGAACAGAAATTTCACAGCATATTTGTCCAATTAAAAAAAAAAAAAAAAATGAAACGAAAAGTCTTAAAAATGTGTGACCACCACTGACACTTTGCCTATGTCCCCCAAGAGGTACTTGACTGGTGCTAATGTAGGGGGAAGCTCTAACATCTCGTGCAGAGTTGCGGCCACACTTTCCTGAAGGCTGTGTATAACAGAACAATTCCAAAACATGTGCACTGTGTCCGCCGGGGAATGGCTGCATTTCATGCATGCACCGGATGCACCTGTAGTGAATTTAGCTGGTCCTGCCGGCGTGCAATGTAGCTGGTTCAGCAGCTGAAACTGGATCAGACTATATCGGTAATACAACAACACCTCTTTAGTGACCTCCAGGTCGCATTCCCACCTTGCTCGTACTGTAATCCTCGTTGGCTGAGCATCTAACGCTCATTTATACAGTCTACACCGAACTTGCCTAGGTTCGTGTCCCATAACAATGGTATCTATGAGAGGATCGGTTTCAGGCTCCTGAGGGAACATTGGCCACAACCGTCTTGCAGCAGCCCTCATTCTATAGTATTGCAGGGTAACCATTGGACCGCTACCAAGTTTCACCATAAAGTCCTCATGGGAAATAAAGCACCCACCCGGAAAGAGGTCATCCAGCGTCAAGTCGATGCTAGATCCCCAGGATTTCTTTTCTTTTCTTTATTTTATTGTTTGGTTGTTAGGCGCTTATACAATGAGAAAATACTATTTCAAAGCACCCACAGGGCAAGTGAGGGAGCAGGAGTGGGAAATACATTAAAATACATTAAATCACAATATATAAGAGCAGTGGGGGGAAGAGGAAAACAGGACGAACCTACTGTGACTTGTGAGTATTCAGAACATGCAAGTGCAGCAAGAAAGAAGGAAGGGGGTCAGTGCAGTGGAGTCTGAGCTCATGGGTGAGCCACAGATGAAGTGCTAGGAATGTTGAGTGCTACACAGCCAGGAGCTGTGAGGGGTGTAAGTGCGAGCCACCAGGGCGGAGGGTGTACTTAGAAGTGCAGATAGACAGGAGCTGGGCCGATTGGGTGCGGGAGGTCAAGGCACCCGAGGAGGCCTAAGGGCCCAGGGCACCAATCACAGCAACTGTGGGATTAGCAGGGGAGCGAGGAAGGGAAGGAGGAGCTAAAGAGGAGAGTCTTAAGGAGCTTCCAGAATTTAAGAAGATCCTGCCCAAGGCGCAGGGGCAAGGGGAGGCTGTTCCCTAAGAGGGAACCAGCTGAGGAAAGCGAACAGCGACCTGCCCTCTGTTTAGCAAAACACTTTACGCACGGTGAGTTAGAGCCAGAGGAGTGTAGTGGTCTAGTATTTAGTAAGATAAAGTTGAAGAGAGTGTGGCCCTTGAGCCCAGATCGCCTTGTGGATGATGCAGAGGGATTTGAATTTAATCCGTGCAGCTACCAGGAGCCAGTGAAGACTTTTTAGTGCAGGAGAGATTTGGTCTCTGGGCTTAAGGCCAAGGATAAGTCTAGCTGCCCTATTCTGCATTAGCTGGAGGGGTCGCAGAGAGGAAGATGGTAGATTCAGGAGGAGGCTATTGCAATAGTCAAGCCCAGAGAGAACCAGGGATTGGGTCACATTGAGCCTCTGGGGGAAAGTGAGAAAAGGGAGAATTCCTTTGAGAAGGAAGATCTGAAAGTGGGATTTCTTGGCAATGTCCTGAGTGTGAGGGAGGAAGGAGAGAGAGGAGTCGAAGATGACACCAAGGTTCCTGGCTTCAGAAGAGGATGCAGAGGGAGAGTCCAAACAGGAAGGCCAGAGTCAAGGGACGAAGGAGGTAGCAGGGGACCCAATGGAAAAGATCTCAATTTTACACGCGTTGAGGCAGAGATAATTGGCGGTGCACCAGGACTGGATGGCAAATAGGCATTCAGTGATGATGCAGGGTGCAAGAGGGCCGGCAGTACGTTTCAAAAAGAGCTGTGTGTTGTCTACGTTACACTGACATTTTAATAGAAGCAGGAGATGAGACTTGCAAGCAGAGCAAGGTAGATGTTAAAGAGCCAGGTGGAGAGGCAAGTCAAGATTAAAGGTGGGGGGAGACGGGCCCGTAAAAAAAAAAAAAAAAAAAAAAAAAAGATTAAAGGTGGGGGACAAGCCCAGGAAATTCCACAGCGGGACTTGTGAATGATAAGGCCCTGTGAGACACAGTCTTTGAAATAACCTAGTCTAGGCGTTACCGTGATACGTACCGGATTGAGTCTATGTGTCTACCACTAAGTATGACTGCCTTCAGGTTTGATGGGGAAGCGCTAAGCCTCTCAAGTGGCACATGTACCACCTCAGGCCCTGAAGAGTATCAGTACCCCAATATTGTGCCTGTGACACCTGTGCTGCCCGAACCCCCCGATCGTAAGGTTAAGTAAGTTTCTCCCAGCTCATACGGGCTACACCCAACCCCCATAGAAACCCCACCATCATGGAACGTACCGAAGAAAAGAAAACCCTACCTGGCTATAGGGATGTTAGTAAAAAAATATAGAAGCTTGGCAAGAACAATCATCTTGAACAATGATAGCCTACCATATGGAGAGATTGGAAGTCATTCCCAGATCTTAAGTTTGGCCTCCAACAGTTGTATGTATTCAGCATAATTATCCGCGTACAGAGTACGCTGCTCCCTGGAGACCCTGATACCTGCAGATCGAGCATCGGAAGAGTGGCGTCAGTAAAAGGGAACATTTTTGACTTGGTTTTATTGACAATATAGCTCTAGTATTTAGAAAATCCGCGCACTTCCTCCAGATCACGAACATACAATAAGGTATCGTCACCATACAAGGATATAAATTTAACTGTAAGAATCCAGAATGTGTCCAACTTTGAGGTTATGTTCCTGTGGTCTTAAAAACTAATTCAATTTATCATTGGTTTTCTTTTTCTCTCTGCATTTTCTTTCACCCTAAAACATCCCTCACTTTTCCCCCCTCCCTCCTTTATGTCTGTGTTGATTGCAATATGGAGAATGGTCACACACAAAACTTACCACACACGTTTGCGCAATTATGGGATTGATTTTTCTGTGTGATTGATGCACAATTAACACATTGTAACACTTGAACACTGTGTGTACCACTTTGGCAATTCTATGGTCTAATTCATGTCCATGCACCATTGATTGGTTGTAATCACAATAGCCCTGATTTCAAAAAGGCGGTGGTATCAGCCGAAACACGTGTAATCACAAAGGGCAACTGTACACAAATATTAAAACACCATTTATTAACACAAAGAATTGTGTGGAGCTCACTTTATTTATGGCTCATGAATTCATCAAGTAGTAACACTAATAATTGCAGGTTGGAATGTATTGATCGATATGTGTATCTAGGGCACACAATTTACAATAAACCCCACAAAGGTGTGCACTTTGAGAAATTAACCAAAAAGAGTGGGATGTATGTAGTTTAGATGAGGAAACTCAACTTTAAATATGGTCTCATCTCACTTATGCCTGTTCAGTACTATAAGGCAAAAATAATCCCAGCATTTCTGTATGACACAGAGATTTTGAATATCAGGGAATATGAGTGGCAGAAACGGCAGGGTCAGACATGACCCAGGATGTTGGTTTTTCCTGAGTGTGTTCCTGTGGGGATTATTAGACATGCATTGGGGCTACTCTCCCTATTAAGAATGATTAAATTGAGGTGTCTATCATTTTTTCAAAAGATATTGCTTTCCCCAAAACAATCATTATGTGTAAATCTGAACTCCATTTTGAATAGGAATACCTGTATCCGACCAACTCTCAAAATGGGTGCTTGATTGTGAGAGCCTTCGGGATGAGATAAATCCAAGCAGGGAAACCTGGATAGCCATTGCAGAGAAAGTAAGAACAGAATGATGGGATTATGATTGATGCACAACTGGGGATTGCATCAATGACTTCGCTTTGTTCAGAGATCAAGCTCTCCATGAGAAATGTTACAATGTACCTGAGGAATATATCAAGAAATTCCCATGTCCTAAAATGCACAAGAAGTTCATGAAGATTAGGTTTAATCTGTATCGCACATTAGAGGTTATGCGTGCCAGGTCTAAGATACCAATAAATATGTGCATATTCTGCGGAGAGTGTGACAAAACAGAGTACCTGGAACATCTTATCTCGGAATGTAAGCAAGCTCTCCTTATTAGATCTGCGCACCTTGCAAGATTTATACAGGATTTTAGGGTCCATACCTCCCAGCCACTTCGGAGTAAAGTGCAACGGAGGTCGCAGATACCTCTTTCAATAGCTGCAGTAAAGTGTCTCGACTAATAATGGACTAGATCAGTTAGAATTTGGCATGATGAATTGTATAGTATGGGGAGAATAGCATGAAGGCTCTCTGCTAGCTGAGTTCCGTTATTATTAATTTTAGGTGACTGATTTTCAAAATGTTGGAGTTGGCCAAAAATGGGATTGGCTTAACTTTGTATTGTCACTTTACATGTATATGTAATTGTTGTGAAAGGTTTTGTTAAACCAAAGCAGAATACAAAATAAAAAAGATGTGTGTGAGGATGGAAAAACCCGTAGGATCAAAATGGACACCATACTTCAGAGGATAAAATGGACAGCTAAGCCATGATGACTGTTCAGCAAGTGCTGCTACTCTTGGGAAACCAAATTGTCATGACATGAATGGACTGTGTAAGACATGGCAGAGTGGGGGTCGGGGTACATGTCTATGGTCCTGATGTGTCTGCTACGCCTATGTGCAAAAGTCAGGGCCTTGTGTGCATTGAGTTTGATGGGACTTGGCCTACATGGTACTCTTGCAGTCATTCACATTGAGGGAGTTGCCATTCATCAAGTATTTGCCAATGTAATGTCTTCAGCTATGCAATTGTCTCTAATGGTGTGCCAGTACGCCATGCACTGTGAGCAACCTGTCGGTATCCTCCCCGTACAACCTCGAGAATCCCTTATTCAGGTGGCCAGGACACGGCCATCACTGTTGGATCCAGTTCCTGGGGGTGGACCAGTGGGGGAGGATCACCTGGGCAGGGGAACCCGGGGTTGTGCTCCGGGGAATGCCCCACGTGAGGCGTGGTATGCTGCAGACAAGGAGGATGAGGAGGATGAGGTCCCAGAGACGTTTGTGGGCTACACTAAATCTGGCCTCCTTTCTCCCATAAAGTCTACCGTATCAGAATTTACCATACCGGAAATCCTTTAGGTGCATGAACCCTATTGAAGTGGAAACCCTGCCTTCCCATTTTCTACCCTAAAATGCTGAACCACTTATCTCCACATCCTATGGATTATTCTTTTGCAAACACTCCATCTGCCCCGACAACCCACTACCGGTCCCAGAATGCCCTGTGTTCATTTCACAAACCCCGACAATCCCGTTCCTCTGAATATCAATTTCTAAACTCTTGGTGAAATGCAACCTACCCTTCTGAGATGTGCACAAGCCCGAATACGAAGGCCGTTATTCCATATAATACCTCCTGCCCTTCTGCCTCGGTAAGACATCTGGAAATTCTACCTCTCCCCCTTTCCGACACCAACAACAGACTAATCCCAGAACCGTTTACTTGACACATCCCAACCCCAGCGTCAGGCAATATCAGGCAACTGGCCTGAATCGTACACACCTGACGGCCCTTTCCTTTCCTCATAGGGATAAAAGGTGGATCCAAAGAGCACAGTACGAGGAAGGCGAGAAAGATGAATATGACAGGCAGCACAACGAGACAGCTAATAGAAAGCGGCAGTTCAAGAGAAGCAAAAAGGAGGCGAGAGTGTGGCAAGGAAAGAAGCGCCCTTGACCTTTTCATCCCAGGGCCGGTAAACCATTGTGGAGAGGAATCTGAGACCGGGAACCATGGCACAAGTGTCCTGCTGCAGATGTCAATGGTACATGGGGCAAGCCTTTGCCTATAAGGCAGAGCAGAGGAGGCTCCCGTGCCCGTGGTACCGGCCTTGACTTCAAAGTAACCGAAAGCCAAGCGGTTCATCACAGCCAGTGAGTCAAGGGGAGAATCGATAAGGACCGGGCAGTGTTGAGCGAGAATCGCAAAGTGGAAAGTTGTGAAACCCAAAAACTTATGAACTATAATTGAACTGTAAAAGGTGTGAAGGGGAGACCAGCCTCAGAGACCAGCCTCAGAGGGAAACCAACACCACGTGGGTTCCAACTCAAGAGACTCGATATTCCCATGTGAAAGAAGTACAGAAACCAGAAGGGCATAGGAAGGCTGCCAATGGAACTTAACGTGGTCATACGTGAGGGTCGAGCAAAAGCCCAGTACAATCGAAAGACTTTGATCCATAAGTTGGCTGGAAACAAGGGAAGTGAATCCCGTATGGTAAATAAGAAAAGGGACGTGACTCCCTCAAAACATTTAAAACATCACAAAATGCAGAGAAGGTTCTGAGCCCAGACGAGGGAGATCTGGGCTGAAGCTAAACTTAACACTGACAGTCAAGAAAGGTCTAAGCCCGAACGAGGGAGATCCAGAGGTGAAGCCGTCACCCAAGGGCTGGCAGTCGAGAGAGGTCCTGAGCCCAAACGAGGGAGATCCAGAGGTGAAGCCATCACCAAAGGGCTGGCAATCGAGAGAGGTCCGAGCCAGAACAAGGGAGATCCAAGTAGTTAAGCTATCACCCAATGTTTAAGGAGAAAAGAAAAATAGACGAAAATAAATACTATTGAGAAAGGGTCAGCCCAGAAAAGGGGGACCCACGGGTGAAAACCATCACCCAATTTCTTTTAGAAAGAGTCAGCCTAGAAGCGTGGTACCCAGGGGTGAAGCCATCACCCTATCTGAACTTTGTATTAAAATTGACAAGGGTCAGCCTACAAGAAATGGAGCCCGGGGTGAACCCATCACCCAGCGAATATTGGGAATGAACTTATCATTTTGTTAAAGGAACATTTGTTTTGTTGTTTTAAACACCTCAGGACCTCGACTGCAAGTTACTTTTGAGAGGAAATGAGACTTGGCCATCGAAGAACCTGAGAACTGAGAAGCTCTGTCGTCTCGTCCTAGAGAAGGCCGAGACAGTACTGCGCTCGAATCTCCCATCGTACCCCGTGCTAAAACATGGGGAAGGGAGACCCAAACCACTGCATCCTGACTTATTTTCTGAGAACACTTCTTTCTTTCATTGAGAACCACCCCACACCCCATTTTTGTAGTAGTTGTAAGGTTTGCAATAGGTTTCTTAGTATAGGCCCTTTTACTTTGATACGCCACTAGGACTGCCTTGTTTTTCATTTGATGGTCGACGCCTGTCCCCATTTTAGATTTAGGTTTAGGTTAGTGTTTTTCCAACCCGCACGTAATTTTCATTGTTCAATAAACACCCGTGAACTGTGATTACTTGTGTCCCATGAGTTTCTCACAGTACGGACCATGACAATTCTTTTGTCGGTTTGACGGGTTCCCTGATTGCGTTGTGCTGCCTTGCATGGCAGGATGCCCTGTGTCATCACATGGTAACAGTCTGTGTACTGGGCTGGGGAAATCATGGTTCTAGGCCTGTTCTGTGCCTTTCTGTTGTTACTTCATGGGACTTGTAGTTGTTTCATATTGCTACTACATACGTATCCCAGGTGTGTGACGGTTATTTTGGTTATCAGATCTGCCTACTACTTACCCACAAGCCAGGTGAGCTGTGCTCTGTGTCTCTCTGTGTACGCTGGTAGGGTGCTGTTCCTCAGTATCATGGAATCATGCGTGGCCCAGGGTACTGGAGATAGCAGTGGCTGATTGTGAGATCTTTATCACATGTCATTTGCACATTCATGGAATGGTACTGTTTCCTGTTCCGGTATGCCTGTTCCGTTGCCTGGGAGAGAAGCAATGCCGCATGTGTGCAGTCCAATGCCGCTATGGTTTTGGGGAAATGGGTAATGGTGTAGAAACCTGCTTTTGCTGCATGCACCTGCGTCTGGGTACTGGGCAAGAGGCAGAAAATGATGAAAATATAACAAATGGATGTATGAAGAAGTTAAGAAGGAGGAGGATTGATCTCCTAAAAAGTCTAAAATTGTAAATATGAATTTGGTTGCATCCACTACAAAGCAATGATTTTCTTTGTGTTCCTTTAGTTATCAGATAAGAAACCAGAGTTTGTTTTTATCAACAGATCTGAGTTACTCCAATTGCTTCAAAAGATATTGCATTGGAAGGTGATAACTGCACAGTATTTGGAATTAGTTCCCTTTGTACAGGAGAGTGTAAGCAGGATTAAAAAAAACCTTTTGTACATTTCACATCCAATGGAATATAGCTCAAACCTTCGTAGTAAAGATTAATCTCCGAGAGAGCCAAAAATAATAACATGTAAAGATGCAGTAGGAATAAAAACCTCTAAACTCAAGAATATGAACAACTGGTCCTGGCTAACAGCGGCATTACAACCACTTATCTTCAACACCCTAAACAAAGATGTTATAGGTGACAATACTTAGATCATAGCCACTTGGAATATTGCTGGGGGCAGGAAACGTATGCATGAGGAGATAACAGATCTTTTAAATGTCTGTTTACAGAAACATTATTGTTAGAGAAATGTAATTGAAGAAACTATTGTTATGAGAGTCTGTCCGAAACATCGATTAAGGGTAGACAACAAGAGGCATGGGTTGAGGGGGTTAATGAATTTGGTTGGAGTATTTCATCATATATTTAATGTTCAATCAGACCCAGGCCATAATAATGTTTGAATTATAGGACTTGGTTCACATACGAATTATGTTCCAGCATTTATTGTAATACATTTGTATATACCACAGGAAACAATATTGATACAATTTTAGAATCCATTGAGGTAAGGTGTATTTCATTAAGATTGGAATATCCAAAAGTTATAATACTTGTAGCTGAAGATTGGACTGCTGCAGTGAATTTCAAAATGATGGATGATCATTTGGAACAGCACAATGCATGCTGTAACTCTGGAAAGCCAAGATGGCCTTAGATGATGCAGAATAAGGGGCTGCTTTGTTTTTTGTGTTTTTTAAACACCCTAGATTTGAGGCATTCAAATTGTAGAAATATGAATGAAGAATCTGCTGTGCATACATATTGGTGAGATATCAGTAAACTAATTCTGGATTATATTATAATCTCCATTGAACATTTTCATAGAGTTGATTTTATTAAGATAATTTCATATTTTGAAACGGACCTTCGTCCTTTGGTGTGCCAAAGCAAATCGTAAGCAAGATATAAGGTGACCTCATCGCATGGTGATCTCCTAACTACTAATAATGTGGCCAGAAAAATCTGGTCTGCAAAAACCTGAGATTGTTTGAAAAGAATATGTTTGATTTGGTGAAATTATGGTCCATGGATGTGACAGCGGATACTCAAAGCTGACTAAGTGATATAATTGCTTGTGACTCTATTGTGAATGATATTCCGTGGCATGTTAGAAGGTTCTGTCAAAAGAAATTACGTTTTTTGAGGTAGAGGTAAAATAATAATGGCCGGTATGTTTATGAGGTGAAGGCATATAGAACAGAATTGATTTATTTTTCACTCGATTCACTTTTAGAGATTACCCAAATTAGAATATGCTGAAAATGTAAATGTTCAGACAACAATATCATAATTTAATTAAATGGAAAAAATGTGTCTTTCAGGGAAATATTTGGGATAAACTAATAATAAAAATGCTTTGTCAATATATAACTAGAGGGTTGTGGGTCGTCTGGCAATGTTAAGTCTCCTAATGTACAGGAGAAGTCTTTATAAATGTATAGCAACCATTATATAAACTAGCTCATACAGTGTTTTGTGAAGAGGTTATAGAAATAGAAAACTCTAAATTAAATAATATGAACAACTGGTCAAGGCTAGCAGTATCATTACAAACACTTACTCTTCAACAAATATAGGTGAAAATTGTTTAAAACAATTTGAAAGTTCAAATACATATTTATCAGACATTTATGTACCTATTTGACCAGTTAAATTTTCATGGGCAGAGTATTGTTGGACAGAGTCTTGCAAAGCTAGATCTAGTAAGTTGGTACATGTGAAATATTCTACTGGATTCCACTTAAGGATTTTGTTTGTGTTTATATAGTTAGATTTTCGGGCCGCCGAGCCCCCAGATGATAATCTATGCGCCTTAGCGAGATTTGAAAACCTAACACCATTGTGTGACAAATAAGTCTTGGAGACTGATCTAATATGTCAGAATGAGTCAATAACACCCATTTGATTTGGGAATCAGAGTTTGTAACTTTGAAATCAATTTAGACAATGGCTTCTCCATTTGTTGCATATTTGTATCGATCACATTTTACCAGTACATTTTCCTTGGGTGCTAATATGGGAATGATTTCAACATTTTGTTGGGTTAGGTCTAGCGTCAGTTCTTATTGGTTCAGTCTGACTGGTAGAACTGCCCCTTGGAGGCCTCTGGTAGTGTTATCCAAAGATTTAGATGGAGAAGAAGTGGGCATAGAGTAATGCATAACAGAATGTTGGTGTCACTGCTTTCCTTTCTATCTTTTGCTTGAAAAACCCATTTCAAGAGAGCATCTGAGGAGGTTCGAACTTCCCAGGCTGGGTTGTTTCATGCCAGCTGCTCTTATCACAGTCCTTTCTATCTCTTTATTTCCTGTAACTGGATCCTCCCCAGCATAAAGTCCTTCTTCTCAACTAAACTGGTGAGAGAATCTTTATGCCTCCTTGGAGCCAACTCTTCTCAGTACTTTAGTAAGGCAATCTGTTATTATTTCGCTGGTTTCTTTGGCTCTTCTTTGTCTGAGGTGTGTTAATTTGTGAATCAAAGTTAGAAGAGAAATTATCGTATTATAATGGATTTCTGACAGGCACTTGGTCCCAAGGGAAAAGAGGTTAGGGGGTTGCTTCACGGAACGGAAGTCCCTATCCCCATGCGGAGAGTCTCTCCCTGTGAGGTCTGACTTCCTACCATGCCTACGGGGACTATAGGGTAGCGGCCTCACCTCCCATGCCCCACAGGCAAGAACTCCCATCCTGGGGAGAAGTGACAAAATCCTGCGAATCATCACATACCCTTCCCCTAAAGCAATAGGCCCCCCATCTTCACCTAAAGGAAATCTGAAAAGAAAATCTACATTCCCCTGCTCCTTTTACTTCCTATATTCACCAGATAATGAAAAGGGTTGGAGATCTAAAAATCAACGCATTATGTGGGGATTAGTATCTTTCCTCAAGCTTAGCCAAATTCAAGAAGAATCGTCAGTAACTAGTCTAAACTTACAACCAGTTAAATAGTATCTTAAATATACTATAGCCCACTTGATGGGAATTGCCTCTTACTCAATAGTGCCATTGTTTTTCTTGAGAGAAAAGAGCTTTCTGCTAACATATAATACAGGAAGTTCCACCTCATCATATTCTCAGGAAAGGACCGCTCCAAGTCCCACCTTAGACTCATAGGTCTGTAGTATGATTTCCTTTTTGAAATCAGGAACCTTTAATACTGGCTCAATTCAGAGTATGTGCTTCGGTGTGTCAAAGCTGGTCTGATCTTGTTTTCCCATCGTTACGTTTGCGTTCTGCATTCTTTAATTTATCCATTAGACAAGATGTTATCATGGAATATCAGGGATACATCTACGATAACACCCTGTGAGACTCAGGGATGCGCTAAGATCTTTCTTCGTCTTAGGTGGAAGGGTGTTTTGAACAGCTCTTCCTTTTTCTATCTGTGGCTACACAAACCCATATCCAACAAAAAAACCAAGATATTTCACGACTGACTGAGCCAGATGGCATTTCTTGGGATTGGATGTCAACCCTGCCTTTCTCAGCGCCCTCACAACTTCATATAAATGGAAAGAGGTTCTTTCCAGGTTTGGCTGTGGATTAAGATGTTATCTAGGTATGCATCGCTAAAATGGGAAAAGGGTCACAATACCTTATCCATCAACCTTTGAAATGTTCCCCATGTAGTCCAAAAGGGAGACCCTTGAACTGAAACAACCCCCACACAGTGGAGAAAGACGTATTTTCCTTGTCAGAGGGAATTAATGGGACCTGCCAATAGCCCTTGGTCGTATCAATCATGGAGATATAAGCCGCTGGTCCCAGTTTGAAAATTAAATCATCAATACTAAGCAAGAGAATTGCCAAACTGGAGATCGAGTTAATCTTTCTGAAATCGATACAGAATCTCCACGACTGATCGGGCTTTGCCGCTAGGACTATTGGCGAGGACCAAGGATTTTCAGACGGTTCTATAATGTCTGGCCCCAACATGTTCTGCACTTCCTGAAGGATTGCTTCCTTACTGACTTCTGGAATACAATAGGTTGTCAGGTTTACCACCTTTCATGTGCGGGTCTGAGTGTGGTGCATTAAAGATTTGACCCTTCCTGGTTCACTATTAATGACATCAGGAAACTAGCATAACAGGTCTTGGATGTCTCCTTGTTGCTGAGACGTTAAGTCAGGGGAGACTATGGTGTTTTCTGGTACTCTCTCAGTTAGAAGGGTAGCCATGGTCATTGAGCTGGTCTCCACAGGATCCACTTTCGATTCTTTCAGGAGACTGATATGGTAAACTGTGGTTCTTCAATCAGGCTGGATAACAAGATAGTTATAGAGTCTTTTTTTCTACAAAATCTCATAAGGCCCATACCAATTTGAAAGCAGTTTTTGGCCTGAAGCGGGCAAAAGAGTAAGTACCTTTTGTCCTATAGAAAAAGGGCAGTGGACAGCCTTTTGATTATATTGAGCATCATTTTTCCTGGGCTTTTGCTAGATGTTTATTGACTATCTCCCTTACGATAATCATATGTTCTTTCAAACGCTGGACAGTTTGGAAAATAGGAAGGGCTGCCTCCGCTCTGTCATCCCAGGTTTCCCAGAGCATATCTAATACATTACATGGGTCAAACCCATAGAGAAGTTCAAAAGGAGAGAAACCCAAGGGAGCCAGTTGGGACTTCCGTATAGCAAAAAGTGCCCATGGGTTCATCGTATTCCAATTATTCCTGTGAGCCTCAACCAGCATCTTAAGAATGTTTTTCAAAGTCTGGTTAAAGCACTCTACTAATCCATCCATTTCCGGATGATTAACAGAGGTACGCAATGTTTTTATCTGGAGTACTTCTTTGGCCATCAATTTGACATGAACGTGCGGCCCTGGTCTAATGGAATCTCGTGAGGGAAACTCCATGTGGACAGGAAGGGAATCAGATGCATTAGAATCCATTAAGAGGTGTTCTTTTCAAGGGGTAAAGGTTCCGGGCAACGAGTAGCATAGTCTAATATTACTAAGATGTAGTTATTCCCCCAATTATGAAGGTTTTAAATTCCTACTATGTCCATTCGGATCCTAGTGAAGGGTACCTCAATAATAGAGAGAGGTTGCAGGGGAGCTAGTGGCACGGTTTGTGCAGCTGTCTTTTGACATAAGGCACAGATAGCGACAAACAGGGGTGTTGCTAGATAAGGAAAAGATCTGGGGCTATGCTAATTTTGGGACTGTCAGAACTAGGGGCTAGCTAACCTGTTTGGTTGTAACAACTGAGCTTCTATCCGGGGCTACAACCAAAAGACCCGGGGGTATAGCCCCCTTAGCCCCCACTAGCAACGCCTCTGGCGACAAAGTTCTTCACGTCCGCATGGACTTCTTACCAATGAAATTGGAGAATGACCTGTCCTTGAGTTTTCATAATTCCAAGATGGCCAGATGTGAAATGTGAATGAGTCATTTCTAAGACCACCCGCACATGGCTGGGAGGTACTAAGAGCTCTGTTCTAGATTTACACTCAGTTATCATATCCCCTCGATACAAAAGCCCATGCTTAATGAAAAGAAAGTTCCTCCCCTATGACCTACCATCAGCCTCTGCAATGACCTTGGAAAATGCTTCTGCTAAAATTGGATCATTGTGTTGGGCAAAGGCTGAATCAGGAATAACCTCTGCCTCTTCAACTAAGAGTCTTAATGTTTCAGGTGGATCTATGTCGACTTCCCCAAAACCCTTTGTACCTGTCTCAGTAATATCTTTCTCCTGGACCTCAAGGGGTATGCGAAACACTGCATTTTCCAAGATCCCTTGCACGATTTTCTCGTCAATTTTTAAATCATGGGACTGGTTTCCATTATTGTGGATTAGCACTTTAATGTCACTTTGGTAGTCAGGATCTATCACATTGGGCATGACATCCAGGCCATACTTCCAAGCCAATCCAGATTTAGAAGCTAATTTGATATAGGTGTCTTTTGGGGGAGATAGAATTAGGCCAGTGGGAGCTAATTGAAATTCACCTACAGCAAGTTTACGTCACGTGGCCTCTTTTTTGCTGGTATTTCTCCACATTGTGGAACATTGCTTCCCAAGCCCTCATTAAGCTGTTAGTTACAAACTGCAAAGCCTACTTCTAATTAATTCCTTTTATTTAGCGCCGTCTGCAAAAGGCTGTAGTATTGTAAGGCAGCAAACAGCAGGTGTTGCTATTATCCATTCACTTGGAGTCATGCTCTGCAATATTGTCATCTTCGACCCTCAAATACAACAGAAAAGCAAATAAAAAAGACCCCACATCCTATGTCTCTAGACCCTCATTTTGTACTCGATGGCCTCCTTCACTAGTGTGGCGTTAATGGAAAAAACAGGCAGTATAATTAATACTTGAGTTCAGTTTCTAAGCGCGGATCTGGGATTCATTCGAACCTCTGTTGCTCTGTGTGGTTTTGCTTTCAAGACCAGCAAATTGCCCCTGTGCTGTCCTCTGTTCACCTCACCACAGAAGATGGACCTGGTGGCATCCGGTATTCCCTGGGAATATCACTTACACTGATTACTGCTATAAAATGAAGTCACAAATCTCATTATTCACTGCAATTTTTACCTCCAGCCTAAAAGCGTATGAAAAGTGTTAAAAAAGACCCTGATGAGGTTCAAAATATTTGATCTCCTACTGAAGTTAAACACGAGCGCTTCCCTTCAATGAAGCAAGACAGGGTTTTATAGGGACAATCACAGTGAGTGCAAAGTGGGCCTCTCTAATGGCCACCTGCTCTCCACCCTTTCCATGCACTGCACAGGAGGGTAGGAATTCCCTCTGCCTCCAAAGATATCAAACGAAAAAACGGGGTCCCATCACAACAACCCTGATTTTTACGGGTATTCAAGCATGGGTTGGCATGGAACAATTCGAACAACAGCATCTTGTCTACTGTAAATGTTGCAGGTTTTCTTATCCAATATGCATTGCTCTGATTTTGTTTCCATGCTTGTAGATCCCTTGGTGGCAAATTGACCGCCCTCCCCATTCATTAGCTCCGAGCTCTCTTGTTTCTCTCCTTCCCTGTGTTCAGCGCCCCTATAATTGCACCTCCCCGACCCCTCTTGCTTCCTAAATCTAGGTCCGCGATCAATAAATACTCTAATAGTAATAATAATCAAATGCACTGCTCCTTTGTTCTTTTAGTCAAAAGAAACTCTACTCCACAGACTCATGAGATGGAAAATGTATTAGCAATGTATTATTCCCATAGTCTGATATCTGATAGATGCTGTAGCAGTCTCACTGTGGTGTAAGTCAACACTGCATAATCAAACAGTTCAAATACCCATATAAAATAGTGTATGGGTAGAGCCTAGGGGTTGCAAAATGACATTTTCATTGCTCGGGTATATCAGAGCTTCACTGTAGGAATGCACTTTCTCTCCGTTAACCAGTCACAGCGCTGGCCTCCACCTGGTGCCAGAAGTGTAAACATACACGATGGGTCTGATTTGGACAAACTGCCCATTTTATCTCTATTATTTGTCACCAGGATGCAAGGCTTGAATGCTTATTTCAAACTTTTGTTATTTTTAAAGTGCGTTCAATTCCTTGCTGCTCAGACCGGAGTCATCCCAGCTGGTTTTGTGAGTTTCAGTCTCTTCAAAAGAGAAGTCGTTGTAGATGACACAGAGGGCCTTATTTACAATGCGTTTTTCAATGGGAAAAACCCCATTGAAAAAGGTGTTTATAAATGAGGACCAGAAATAGTAAGAAAGCAAGGGAAACACAAACGAATTCGGGTATCCCAAATCAAATACCAGTTCTGGGTGGCATCTAAAAGAGATAGAGTAGGCAGCGTGTGAACCCTGCTAGAACACGAGGATAGGTGGTGCTATATAGGTGTACCACTTACCCAAGAGTGGATTATGCAGCTCAGGTTTACTCCTTACATGACCAACAAGGCATGAAAAGCTGTATGGAGCCAGAGCAGGAAATGGTTCCGGGTTCACCAGGGGTAGCTCGCTCTATTCACGCACTTTCTCACTCTATACAGTCTCGGCCTCTTCCTCGCTCCCTGTGGGTGCGCATGCGCCTCCCGTTGTCAGAATGGCGTTTGTAAGAGCCGCCCACGCCGTGGCTGACAGCACGACTGGAGGGAAAAAAATAAAGATATAGGAAGGAGGCAGCACAGGGGTGCTGTTTTTTATGGTTAAATGTAGAACGAGAGCAGCGGAGAGCAAGGCAACCCCGGAAGTGGTCCCTGGCCTGGTATTTGTGGATAGTAGTTGTCATCCCATGTTTGTTATTTTCTACGTTTTGGTAATTAAAGAAACAGATCATTGCTGTTAATCTAAGGGCATAGCTCTCAACCATTTCTGTTGCAAAGGCGGGTGAAATCACCCGATTTTGTTTTTGGCGGGTGAGACACCCATTGAAATGAATGGGCGTGCAGGAGGCTTGGCGGGTGAGTCAGCCCTTTACAAGGCGGGTGACACCCGCCAAAAGCGTGTGAGTTGAGAGCTATGTAAGGGTGACTCTTTTCAAGAAGGAAGGGCATTTTGAGAGCCCATGTGGTGTGCATTCTTGGCAAAAGGAGCAATTTAAAATGGGACATTTTTTAAATTGTACTAACATTGTGGCTTGGACCTATTTAACATTGTACAATGATTATTTCTACTCATTTCCGGTATATATTGCAGTCATACTAAGATTGCTACATCTGTCTTACATTATCAAATCCTAGAATCGTAGCATAACTACATACATTATTCCAAGATGGACATTCTGGTGCACTCTTATTGTGTGCTCTTAAAGTTTGCCAGCCCAGCTCCCCTGCTGCAATTCATACTACTGCTTGTCACCACGTTGCAAAAATGCCAAAGAACCATTGCCTGTGGAGGGAAGTCTTGAATTGGTTGATAAGCCACTAGAACTCTGTTAAAGCATCACATGTGCTTCAGGCCCCAAGTCAGGTGGTGTTCAGTGTTAGGCACAAGTGGAGTATGAGGAGGCTGCAGTGATATCATGGAGGTTAGTATGGCATGTTTCACTCTACGTGACGTGATGAACATATGGAGTTTGGGAGCAGCGGGTTGCAAGGAGAGGGAAGGCAAGCCCCCTCATGCCGGTGCGATGTGTGGTGCACATACCAGCCACTTCCATCTCCACCCGCTCTGGCGCACCCTAAAGGGCTTGCTCCCCCTCACGTTCCATGAATAGTGTTGTGGCATTGTGCATGCAACATTTTCATAAATACCACCTTTGATGCACTATGTTGGTATCATTGCACAGTGGAAAGAATCATATCATAATTAATTTGAACAATGGTAAGGGTACTTCCCTTCTGATTAAATGTTTAGATTTGTAGATGTAGTCTGGTAGTAAAGGGGACAAATAGCACCAACGAGGGATCCTGGTTGCTGTTCATAAAACCAAAGAGTGTTTTGGGAACTTAATAATGACAACAGATCTTTATATTTGAAAAATATGTCTATCACAAAAGGATCATATACTTGAATCACTAAGTAGGTAATGCAGTCTCGCCTTGTGCTCATTTCTTTATTTACAACAATCAACCCTTAGGAACCATAAACCATATATATTAATTCCAGAATCCTCAAAATTTGAATGTGAGGATAAAACAGAATCAACATCTGTCACTCAATTGCTATCCAGAGATAAGGTTTCCATATCTATGTGAAAAGGACCTTGCTGGGTTTGGGAGCTACTGAGATTTGTGCAAGTTCATGCCCAGTCCCCAGTGCACAGACATCCCTACAGAATTATATAAATAATATGTTCACTCATACTAGGGGGCCATGACATATTCCACATGTTTCTTCTAAGCACTATAATAATAAACATTCAATTAATAAGAAATGTAACTCCCAGCGGCAATTCATTACCAAAGGCTGTGGTTTGCAAATTGAATGTGAAATAACAGGGAAGACAGCTCAGCCGGTTAAGTGCTAACTGCAAGTCACTGCTTTGAATCCTAGTAAGGTCTATTTAATCTTTTATCCTTCTGAGATCGACATATGAGTATTCTATAGAAAGAATGGATTTTTATTAATGCCTAACTGTTAGCACCAATCAATCTAACTATAGGCTCAGACTATTGTCAAAGTCCTAATTTGGTATCGCTTGAAGTGTAACTTCTCTGACTCTTATTCAACCTCACACCAGTGTAAAAATCCCAGAGTCTTGGCTGAATGACTCTATTCCATCTGAGGTCACTCTAGCCACTTAGCTAATTACCACATGTTGCGGAGCGATCGTCAGGGTAAAAAGGGTGGGGGGTTGCCATACTTTGTGACAAACGTCTACAAGTTCATCTAACTCCCAGTGAGCCTCCTAATGAATGTGAAAGCCTTGTGGTGAAACTTAAGATCAATCATAAAGTCTCTCTTAATAAGCTTATCAAGACCAATACACTTGTTATCGTGCCTGGTGATTTTAACCTTTGTGCTTATGACCCTTCTGACAAGCCAGCAAACTCCCTACTGACTGCCCTTGACACCTTGCGGTATGTACAATGGGTGTCTGGACCTGCCCATACTGGTGGTCACACTATTGACTGGATTCTGTCACACCGTCTATCCCTACCCGATGCCTCAGTCTCTGCATGTCCATGGTCTGATCTCCACCTTCTTTCCTCCCTGGTTCACCCTCCGGCCTCCCCCCATAAAGTCAATGCTACCCCAAGACTTATCAGAGAATCTAAAAATCTGAAAAGGATCACCCGGGAGCAATTATCCTCCATTATCAAACCTAAATTGATTGGTCTTGAAAAGTTTGGTAACGTGACAGATTTGGCCTTTTTTCTTACCAATACAGTGAATGAAGCTGTTGATTTTCTCGCCTCTCTTCAGACTGGATCGGTTAAGCCGCAGTCTAATAAGAATACCTGGTTTAATGAGCATGTCCTTGATTTAAGACATATCAAATGGGCAGCCGAAAGAGATTAGTTAAAATCCCCATCCCCAACAGCCCTCTCCCACTATAAGCAAGCAACGCAGAATCTAAAATAGCCATTATCGCAGCTAAGACTACCACCTTCAATAAAAGGATCTCGCGAGCCAAATCCAATTCTAAAGGACTCTTGCTGATCCTAAGAGACTTTGAAGGCAAGTCAGCCATAGGCCCAGTGCCCAACAAGACTCCACCTGGTGTCAAGGAATTCATGATGAATTCAAGCTCAAAATATCAAAACATCAGGATTCCATCTGTGAGCAATTGAGGGCTATTCCTTCCACCTCGGCCATTTCTCCCTCTGCATGGGACAATACCAATCCCCTTCCTCCTACTACAAGGATTGCAGTCTACTTTACCCTCTGTACTGAGACAGAAATAGCTCGAATCATAGGTGCGATGAAGCCCACTGTTTGTTGTGGTGACATCTGCCCCTCTGACATCTTTATGAACTGCCTGGACATCTTAGTGCCTTGGGTCACGACGTTGGTTAATCTCTCCTTTGCTGAAGGTCACGCACCCCTATTTTTAAAAGAAGCCTGGATCACTCCACACTTCAAAAAGAATAAACTTGATCCTTTCCAGGAAAAGAATTATCGCACTATCACAAACATACCCTTTCTGCTTAAAATCTTGGATCGGTCGCGTACCTTCAGCTACAGGACTTTATTGAGAGCAATGACATTCTTGGGCCACGACAGTCAGGTTTTAGAGCCAGACATGGCACTGAACCCGCCTTGCTGGAGTTCAAATCTAATCCCTCCAACATCGTGGATAAAGGTCACCCTGCTCTCCTGATGCCGCTAGATATCTCGGCAGCCTTTGATTTTGTGGATCACTCTCTTTTGGTCTCTAGGCTGCGGGATGTGGTGGGTTGCTCGGGTGTTGCCGCTCAGTGGGTCGCTTCATTCTTGGGGCCTCATAATGCAAGGGTTGCTGTGGAGGATGCAGAATCCGCCCCTGCTGCCATCTCTTGTGGGGTTCCTGCATTTCCCTGACCCTTTTTAACATTTACATTTTATCTTTTCGAATGCGTTTGGACAGCCTGCGTGTCCAGTATAGTAACTATGCGGATGACACCCAGGTGGTCTTTGAGCTTTCTGGCATCTATGCACAGGATGCGGCGTCACTTGATAAGATCTATTGTTCCATTCAGGCTTGGATGGTTGCCAATGCCCTTGCCCTAAAAACAGACAAAACTGAACTTCTGATTGTCGCCTCGGGCCCAGGCTAACAAAATCTACCTGCAGACTACCAAAGCATCACCATTGCTGAGACCAGCAGCCCAGTGGCCAAGAGTTTTAAGACTCTTTGGGTCATGTTTGACGTCAAATTTACCATGAAGCCCCATGTTGCATATCTTCGGACCTCCTGTGGCTATATTAGAAAATTACTTGGCCATATTCGCCCTCTTGTTTGTTTCTTGGTACCTCCCAGGCTAATCTCAGAGCGTTGCAAGTAATCCAAAATGGTGCAGTCTGTGCAGCTTGTGGTCTTTAGAGAAGTAGTCATGTTTCTGATGAAACATTGCATCACTCATATAGTTCTAACACTGAATCATGAGACTCCTCATACCTCTCAGATCGCACTAGGCTCCACCAACCCATTCGCCGCCTTAGGTCTTCTCACCAGGTGAGCCTCTACCAACCCAAATACCAACCCAAATTCAGACTTGAGCGGTTCGGTGGTACCGCATTCAATGTCCAAGCTCCCCTAGCCTGGAATGCTCTACCTGCTGACCTCAGGAAGAAGAAGCATTTCAAAAAGATGATCAAGACCTACCTCTTTAATTTTGCCCAATAACTGTCCACTCTGTTACTCTTCCTCCGCTTCTTCCTTTTTGTTGTTAGTCTTGTTCCTTTTGGCCGCACCCTGAGACCTTTGGGCATGTGGCGCATTAGAAAAATTCAAATAAATAAAAAAGAAATAAAAGTGTTTCATTGCTTTATTTACCTGTGTGTGAATCTTATTTTATACTGGCATGTCTGAGGCTGAATGAGAGGGGGTTATAAAATCACTGGCAGTGTGATGATGGCACCTTCACACAACTTGATTGGACTAACATTTATATGTATATAATAGGGCGGCATTAGCCGCCCTATAGTTAAGGTGAGTCGAACTCCCATAGGAACCCCTCAAAATTCTATTGTTAATAACTTTTGATTAGAGTAATGGCTTTGGCTGAATTTTCAAAAGTGAATAAAAACCTGCGGGCCCCCCAGACTGCAAAGTTTTGTTAAAAAAGTAAAAAGTTAGTAAGCGTAAAAAAATATTTTTTTCCTAAAGTTTCCCATAGACAAACAACGTCCATGTTTTCCAATGCGCACAGCCCAAATCGCTGGACGGATTTGGACCAGGTTCAAAACAACTTGGGCACGAAGCGTTGACTCGTGATCCATGCGTGGTTTGGGTTTTTTCCATGCAGTAGTTTTTAATATATTTGATGGAGAAAGGGGTGCTCTCTTCCCAAAAATAGATAGAGATATCTCGGGGATTTACCCAGAACTGTTTTTTTTTAGATATGAAACGATCACCATCTTGTTTTC
The DNA here is from genome assembly GCF_040938575.1 of Ambystoma mexicanum. Lineage (NCBI taxonomy): Eukaryota > Metazoa > Chordata > Amphibia > Caudata > Ambystomatidae > Ambystoma > Ambystoma mexicanum. The sequence continues at coordinate 897,443,795 of NC_090925.1, forward strand.
CTCACGATGCAAGAGATATCCGCGGCTATAGCTGAGGATGTGGGAAACAGAAATGCAGGAAAAAAGCTATTTGCATTTAAAAAAACATGCAAATGCCCTCAGGCTAGAGGGCACTCCGTGAAATTTGAGGGTTGCAGGGTTTGCAACACAAAGCTTTCTGTAGCCTAGAATAGCTGACACATCAAAGCAAACTGCATCACAGAAACAGCATGTGTTGTGGGGTGAAAGGGAGAGGGCAGGGGAGGTGAGAAGGCCATCTGGGGAGTGGTGGAAGCTGGCACAGATGAGGGGAGCAGGAAATCATTTTCTTTCAGCCGTTTTGCTGATATTCGTGGCTATAAAGGACTACAGATCGCCGAGGGTATGTGCAGTTCAGTTCCTGCAGTTACTGTTTTTTTCTTTTTCCAAAAGATATATTTACAGCTATAGTGACGTTGGGGGTGAAAAAAAAACTTCCCATGTCCAAAGGCCATGTCCAGTGACACGAATGCCATCCAGGTCTCCCATTCATGTAGTAATAAGGACAGACACTGCTTAGCTTCAAAGTGAGGAAGGAGCCAGCCTCCTTAGGCCTTGTTGCACAATAAATAAACCAAATTTATAATACCACTTAGAGAAACAGGACGGCCCTTTCCTTGCTTTGAAGCTAAGTAGGGTCAGTCCCGCTTTGAAGCTAAGCAGGGTCAATCCCGGTTGCTTCATGAATGGGTGACCAAATGGGGATCTGAATTATTTTATTTTTTTAAACCGTGCTACTGTCAGCCCTTGAAAGTGTTGCACTCAGAGACCATTTTTTGCCTTTGTCTGAATTGCATTCTGGTAGTTGTAGTCTCCCAGTCAATAATAATAAAAACAAATAGATATTTTTACAGCACCAGTGGGTTTCCCATCCTGGCAGTAACTGAGACAAACCCTGTGTGGCTTCAAAGCGAGGAAGGGGTCATCCCCCTAAGGCCATGTTGCCTAATACATGAGCATACCTTACAAGACCACTTAGAGAAACATGGCATAAAGTGGGCTAGATCCTCCCTCGCTTTGAAACTAAGCAGCGTCGGCCCCGGTTACTGCATGGATTGGAGACAGTCCACAGTCCCGAATGCCATGGGCTTTCTTACTTTTAAATATCTCATAACACACGGCATCCGCATACATTTGTTTTAAAACCGTGCTCCTGTTATGCCTTGAAAATATTGCACACAGAGACCATTTTTTGCCTTTTGCTGAATTGCATTCTGGTCGTTGTAGTCTCGCAGTCAACGTGGGGGGAATAATGCCACAATTGTACACTTTTTGCCTAACATAGTTCTATACGGATTTATATATTTGAGTGACTCTATGGTATTTGTACTTTTCAAGTTGGATTTATAAAGCAGAGTATTTTTGAAAGCTAGACATGGGGTAAGGAGAGGATATGATGAGAGGGAAAGTAAGTCATGAATATTTGCGCACAATGTGGCAAGAGAGTTTGCAATCCTGGACACTGGTGCAGCTATTTTCCCCTGATTGTGGCTGCTTTTTCTGGCACCAGTAAAGGAGACATGTGGGTGGACAGCATAACTTTTTTTCAGACGGCGGACGCAACCCCTTGGGTTTTTTTGAGGTTGGCAAGCTTGCTCAAGTATTTGGCTTCCAGGATTTTACTCAAGTTGTCATGTTCCCAGTGCAGATGCTTATTCACAAGACCACAAGCACTTGTTGCGTATTGGGATTTAGTTTTCCAGGGAATATTTCACGACAGATTTCTGGGTTTAAAATTTTTATAAACTTTTATAATTCGCCAGCATATTTATTGGAACATTTCCTTGCGCAGGTATTTATTTTAAAAGTCCAATGCTATTTTGTCTTGCGCACTTTCGTCGAAGGAGTAGGTCTATTGAACTACATTTGTATATTTCACTTTAAGATATATGTTCACTCACTGTGCATATATTCATGAGTACCAGCTTTTGATTTTCGATATGGGGTCAAAAGTACCTGGGCATATGTTATTTATGCAGCTGGTCATTTCTGTCCCTTTTACGTGCTGCTTAAATGTGGTCAGTTAGGGTTGTGCACTGTATCACAACAATCACCAAGAGACCAGCCAGAAATCAAGGGGCTTGGAGCACGGGACTGGACCTTTCGGCACGGCCAGTTAAGCGCATGCTGTTATGGCACGACCGTTTTGTCGCAGGTCCCGTTTGGGCGCGCCCAGTTAGACGCAGCTAATTGGGTGAAGGACCTCTCGACGCAAGGATGTTTTGGTGTGAGAGGTCACAATTGGCACGGCATGAAGCTGCAGGAACTTTGCATTTTGTATCTCTCGGCGCAAGGATGTTTTGGCGCGAGAGGTCGCAATTGGCATCAACCTGCAGGCACTTTGCATTTTGTAATATGGATTAAACGTGAAAAACATTTATTTACTGCAACATTATAAAACAAAATGGGACATGTAATACACTGTTGTTGCCGAATTGAACACGTATCAAACATGAAACACATTTATTTACTGCAACATTACAAAACAGAATGGAACATGTATTACACCGTCTTTGGGAAACCTTATAAAACTGAAAAAACTAAATAAAAACACATTTGTGTTGAACGTTGCCTTCAAGAACCCTGGTCTGCAGGAGTTCACGACACAACACTTAACCATTATGCTACACTGACCTTATTTATTGGTGTCTCACAAGTTTCATACTTAGCCTTTTACAATTGGACATATTAAATTGTAGGCTAATTATGAAATGTATGCAACATGAAACACTAAGCAATTGTGGCTTAGTGGATGAATGCTGGTCCTTGAACTCTGGCATACCAGGGTTCAAGACTTTAAAAAAAAATGTACAACCGTATATGTTGGTAAACACTCTGTACTCTGGACGATGTAGTCTTAACAGCCATGCCTTTGGTCCATGTGGCCTCCTTCATGGAAACATTCACCCAATCCATGGATGATTTTAAGAAGGTCTTTTGAGCTGCACTAGCAATGGGCTGATAATAGTTGTGCGTCTTCTATTGCACGAGAGCCAGCGCAAACAAGACATTCTTTGCAGCTCAAGGGAGGGGCTTGCTACACATTGTTAAAATATTGCACTGCTCTTTGAAAACGGCAGGGGCACGTAGACCCCACTCCTCTCCAGCCCCTTATTCTCACTTTCTGATAAAAAAATGTTTCACTTTTTTCCCCCTCCTCTGATTCTACACTACATACCTCCTCCTTCAACAACTTACAGATCCCCTACTGCCATTCAACCAAAACAAACAGAGGTGCAGGAGAAAGCATGAATATAGCCACGTTACATATATTATATAATACGCCTGCAGGCTATGGTGGTTCTGATGCCTTTTTTTCTCACTTTTACTTTTTATTTCATAATAGTTGCGCTGCTGCTGTAGTCTCGTCATCGTTTGAAATAGGGTCCCTTGGAGAGAATTCAGGGTGTTATTTATCAACCCACCAGGAGAGGGAGACCGGTGAGCATCAGCCCAAAGGCAGAAATCAGCTTCTGCTATTCTTTCCTTTGGGTAGTGCACTGGGTAGATGGTGTGCAGAGCTGGTAGAGGGGTCTGATATCAGTCCATTTCTCCGCACCAATAGGAGCTCTGCTGGCAGGCTATTCCAGATGCTAGTACTGTGGTAACTTGGCGTGCACCAACTTTTCCTCTCTGATAAGTTTTTGCCCAATAGAGTAACAGCAACACAGGCTGTATTACTTTTTCATGGGAACATCTTCTTGCATTGTCATAGGTGTGGCATGTTGCACTTACTAGTAGGAACATTAATTGTGAAACCTACATGTAAATGGAACAATATAATTTCCTATCTAGTGTAAAAGCACATATGTCAGGTGAACAATATCTGTCATGCCCGCGCCCCTGGCACACGCATTGGCAACCATCATGGACTACTTGGTACTCATTTATCCTCCTAATACTCCTTGAACAACTCCTTTTCACGCCTTGGTCTTTTATTTCCATTTGCTCAACTTTGGTTCTTTCTTATTTTATTCAATTAACTACATTTACCATAATGCACCTGGCTACAGTCCTCAATTCCTGGCTATTCTCATTCATCGTTATTGGGACCACAATCCCCAGAAGCCAAAGCGGCCAGTGCTGCTTCCACCTGCTCAGGACCAGAGAGGGAGGAGGCAGATTGTCATCAGGTGTGCTGCCCCAGGTGCTGTCAATTAGCCTGCCTCAGAACAGGGCAGGGCTGTATATAAGCAGCTGCCTGCAGGAGCACAGTGTCTTGCATCTTGAGATCTCCCCGCTCCTGTTTGCCTTGACCCGCTACTTTGTATGCTGTTCCTGTTGCTTCATTATCCTGTTTTGATCCAGTGCCCTTTCCGGGCTCCCTGCCTTGCAGCCGATCACGCTCCGCTGCCTTCTACCTACAGCCCTTGTCCTCTGGGCTTCCTGCCTCGCAGCCTACTACAGTCCTCTGCAGCCCTCTACAGCCAGCGGCCCTGCTCCTCTGGGCTCACTCCTTGCTGCCCTGCTCTTCTGGGCTCCTTGCCTTGCAGCCTGTCTCACTCCGGCTGTCTACAGTCCTTGTCCGCTGGGCTCCCTGCCCTACAGCCTGCAACCCTCTGCGGTCTCCAAGCCCTTGTCCTCTGGGCTTCCTGCCCTACAGCCTGCAACCCTCTGCGGTCTCCAAGCCCTTGTCCTCTGGGCTTCCTGCCCTGCAGCCTGCCTCACTCCGGCTGCCTACAGTCCTTGTCCTCTGGGCTCCCTGCCCTACAGCCTGCAACCCTCTGCTGTCTCCAAGGCCTTGTCCTCTGGGCTCCCTACCTTGCAGCCTGCACCTCTTCGCTGCCTACAGCCCTTGTCCTCTGGGCTCCTTCCTTGCAGCCTGCTCCCTCCGCTGCCTACAGCCCGTGTCCTCTGGACTCCCTGCCTTGCGGCTTGCTACACTCCTCTGCAGTACAGCCTGTTTTACACTTAGCTGCCTACAGCCCTGCTCCTCTGGGCTCCCTACCTCACGGCCCTATTCTTTTGGGCTCTCTGTCTGTCGCCTCCTACTAATCTCTCTCTGTCCTGTTCTTCTGGACTCCCTGCCTTGCAGCCTACTACAGTCCTCCGCAGTCCACTACAGTTTGCCTGCACCTAGTCCCACTCTTGACTGCAGACCTGCTTCCTACTTTGCAGCCCTTCTGTTTTCCTGACTGCTGCTCCCTTGTTCTCTTCCTTGAGTCCTCTGTACTCCACCTTAGGTTATCTACTTCAGTCTAACTGCCTTTCCTTCATTTCCTTCTGCTAGATTGCTCATTGACTTCCTTTTCGCTGGATATATCTGTTCTTGTCTTCTCATGTGTCTTATGTAATCCCTTTGTACAGAGCTTGCCTGTTGGTTTCCGGCAGGCAACCTCTGCCCCTTCCCTTGTCGCGTTTTCAGTGTTACAGACACCCACTGCTGTTGTTCCCAGCCAAGAGCATACAGCGTGGGCCTCTGTTATAGCAATCTGTGCAGAAGGCTGGAGTTTCCTAAGGTTCGTGGAACACTCTTTCCCATTTCAGCATACACCCCAAGAGGGAATCCAGTTTGTTTGTACCTTTGTATCTTTTGCCCCTTTTGGCTCACAGCTACAGTTTCCTACTCTTCTTTCTTGTTCAACTCCCTGCTGTGTGTGCTTATCTGCTACCTTACTTCGGCACAGCCACCCAAAATCTACTTGGGTACCCTATGCCACTCTTGACAGAGTGCCATTCCTGACAATATCTCCAAGTTCACCCATGGGCATTAGTTACTAAAGAGTCCAGCTCTATTTCGCGTCTAACCCCTTCTAAAACCATTTTCATCCTCATAAATACGTTTATTTAGAGAAAAGAAATCCATCAAACGATACACAGAAATTCATAACATACATATACAAAAAAATCAATCTAATAAAAGTCTGTGAGACAAAAGGGAAAAAAAAGGGAAAAGAGGAACAATTCCTAATGCATCATGGCAAGGTGCCGTTTTATACTTAGCAGCAACATGTCATGGTCGCTAAATGAAAGTTTTTCTTTTTGGTTGTGGTGGATGTAGTAACTACACTACCCAGGGTTCCTGATTACTGTACCATTAGTGCCAGAACCACTATGTCTAAGTGTCTGTCTCAAACGCCTCCTTGTGCAGTAATGCTGTCGGGGCTAGAACCACTTTAATAACTACTGTATGGGAGGATAGGTCTGTAAGACCCCCTCCCCCACATTGCCCACCTACGTGAGGCTTGTGGCTCATCAGTGGCCCCCATGCGCCTGGGCCCGGGAGGCAGGATGGCTGCTGATCAACACATAAGGCCACACAACCCGTAGCGTAACATATCATAGACACCATTTTGGAAACGCCACGACTCCATTTTAGATGTACTGACCCATGCTCAAACGAAATAGCCTGCACCCCATGGTAGATCCGCTGGAGGCCCGTTCTCACGAGCAACCAGACACGAACAAGTATCAGAACAAACACTGTATCGTTTACCTTCCGCAGTACATCACTGCCCTAGAAGTGACCTGACTTGTAGCCGGAGTCTGGAAAATAACAAGAACCATCCCAATCAAACAAGCCCCGACCCTGCATCTAACCCCCAACATTTAAAATATATGTTGTCCATGACCTCCCTCCATGAACCCCTGCCCAGATCCCCCAGATGGAGTGCTAACTACACATATAGTCATATTAAGCTTACTGAGAAGATCCCTTCCCAATAGGTTAATTGGGGACTGTTCGTAGTACAATAGGGGTGCCCTTACTGTCTTTTCCCCTACAGTGACATCTAAATCTTCTGTATAAGGAACTTCGACAACAGCCCCAGAGAACCCCTGCTTCTCCAATTTACGATTAGATAGCGGAAACCGGCCTTCACGCAAACATGATTTTCTCAGCTCCCGAATCCACCATAAAGATGAACTGTTTATTCCATATCTGCGCCCCTATCAATGATTCCTCTTCTGCATTGAATGTCGTAGATAGTACAGGACATGCAAGTGTTCTCTGTGGGCCGTCCTATGCTGGGTGTCTCGTGGTCCCACCTTGGCTGAAGACATTACCTGATGCCATTGCCACTCCTCCGTATGGTGCAGGTGCACTGTTAGCCATTGTAGTGAAAGGGTTGCCCTGTGTGTATGACATGTGCTCGCGGCTCTGCGGGTGCTGCTGTACATTATGGGGTTGTTCTCTTTGTTGTTCTAGATACATTTGCTCTTGTTGCCCTTGTCCCCCTCCCATGGGTAATCCATGTGGGCTTCCCGGGTGTGGGTGACCATAAGATTGATCATCCTGATACGCGTGATTTGCCCTGCTTCTGCATTCTCGCGAGAAGTGTCCCCACCTACCACAATTCCAACAGTTCCCTTGCCCCCTCTCAGACCTTGCCCCCCATATCCGCCATTTCCCCCATACCCTTGACCACCCCCTCTGCGTCAACTGTACCCACCTCATCCTCCGCGGGGAGCCCACGCTAGCCACTGCGGTCCTCCGTACTGCTCCTGTCCATTCCACTGTGTCTTCCCAATTGCCATCCTTCCCTGTATCCCTACCAATCCCTCCTCCTCCTCTGCTTCCCTATCTTGGGGGAGTGCTGCTACGGCTGCGGCGACCTTCACCAGTTTCGTTTGTACAAGCTTTGCCTCGTTTGCCAACCTTTTTTGTGCAATCTCCTTCTCTCTTTCCTTCATTTGCTTGCAATGGTGCACTATTATACTTTGAATTTCCGGCCAACCTTTCGCTTCAATCCCTGCTATTTTGTCAAGTGCTTTCAGCACTTCTTTTGGGAGCCCTCTCTTTATTATAAAGTAGAATAGGGACATTGATTGGTCCCAGGCTGTACCCGTCTCGGCTCTCCACATTTCCTGCACTCGAAAAATGAAATCCATAGCATCTTCCCCATCATTCATGGTACATTGCATCACTGACTGAAAATCTGGTGTGTCTGGGAACGTTTCTCACAAAGCATTCCATACTCTTGCATGTACTGTATTAAAAGAAGCTCCATCACGGCGGTCACAATCCAGTGTTACCCCCGGGAAACCAGCCTTTGCCCACACTCTATCTTCTTGGTCACCCACTGCCGATACCAGCAAACTCTTGACATCACCTACCGCTAATAGCACTCCCGCGGTATGCTTCTCAAATGCATATATCCACTTACTTGCTCCTCCCAATAGCGGGGGTAGGGATTTTAATACATTTGCCTTGTCCATCTGAGCCCATGGTATGTAATTTGGCCTCCCACCTCCTCTATGTATCAATGGGAGCTATAGTTTGCTCTTGGTTCCTTTTCCTGTACTCACCTTCGACCCTTTCCTTCCCAATGTGGCCATTCTTCCCATCCTGTTCCTTAACCTCCCTGTCCATTCCTCTTCCATGGCTCTTCCCAGAGGTGTCTCATCCAATCTTTCTAACCTACCTCCTGCTGCTGCTCCCAACCTTCCATTTTCCTGCTCATCATCTTCGATGTCACTCCAAAGCTATTCCATTCCCCCAGTGGCCATCCCTTCCTCTCCTGTGTTTTCTTCGAGATCACGTGGTCCCAGTTCTATTATTCTAGTTGGTTCTTCCTGAATTCTAAATAGTATTTCCCCCTTCTTCCACCCTTCCTCAGAGGACCTGTCGAGCGTTTGCACCCTAGGCGTTTGTTCTGTTCTTGCAACGCTCGTTCCACTTTGTTCACATATGTTTCTTATCCTAGATAACTCGTCTCTGGCCATTGAGAGCCTAGAGTCTAAATCTTCTGTTAGTTTTTCAATGTCTACTGCAGGGGTACTTACCTGTCCACTCTGTCTGGGGCACTCATATGGTGGTGGTGCAGTTGGTCGTGGGGCAGATGTGGGGGTGGCCGTGGGCACATACGTGGGATCACTATACCCCTCGGCAGGCACTGGTTTGTTTAGGAGGGGCTACAGCCTTGTTAACTCTACTGACCCTTCTTTTTCCCTACCCTCACCTTCACTTTCATTTGCCACCAAGGGAGTGGTAGTAGTGGTGGGCTGATTGGGCGCTATGTCTTTCGTTTTGAGTGGAGGTACTTTTTCAAACAACCTCCACAGATCTAGTATCTCTCTCCTATTATGAAACTGCTTCCCCTTGTATTTTATGAATATACATGTGGCTACCATGTCCAGGACACTTTTATCAAATGACCCCCCTTGTGGCCATAACTGAGGTAGCCCTTCTCCTTTTAATTCCGTGACCCACTGGTCATGGTATTTGTTTATACGTTCTGCATAACCAGGTAGATTTTTATAAATGTGGGCCTGGGGTGTTTCTGCCTCCATGTTATTTTCTCGTTGCTCACCTTCCTGTGTTATTTGTAACCGTCACTGTTACTCACGTGCGTGTGTGTTTCTTGTCACTAACAATTTGTAAATGTTAAAACGCTTGTTCACAAGACTACTGTCTTAAATCTTACCGGGTCACACTTACAATGACCATACCACAAAACCTTCTAGTACCATTTATTCAACATAATTTCTTTACAGCAACATTTTCTGAAACATGAATAGCTTAACATGTGCAACGCGGAACAGACATTCAACAAACTTTCAACATACAGCACATAACAATGACCCTTCTTTTTCTTGCCCTGCGTTTTTGTCCTTAACAAGACTCTCTGACCCTCACCCAATTCTCCCCCCTTGACCCTTAGACGCTATAGTACTTTCTCTAATATCGATTCCCCCAGAATAAAGAAGAAGAAGAAGCAGTTTCTAATGTATACACTGTGTCTCCCTTTTCACAGACACCTTTACTTTTCTTTTTCACTATTCAACTTATTCCCAGTACTAGTCAAGATAGCACTATGCAGTGCCGCCTTCTACCCCTTTGCAGAGCTAGGTTCACGTCTTTATATTCCCTTTCTTCACCTTATTATCCTAATGGCCATATGCAGAAAAAGAAGTTAGTATTAATAGTTGAAAGTACCCGTTAGCTGACCTCGTATAATCTGGCTCCCTCCCCCTTCTCCTTTTAATATCACTCGCACTTAATACTCACGTGCCCGTCTTGATCCGAGAGTCCCCGGACTGGGTCCGTCCAGGCAGCGCTGCCTCACACTCAATGGCCGCCCCCGGCTCCGGCGAGCGGTACTAAAAGGTCAGAAGGGATGTGACCTAGCAATTTGGGCTGGACCTCCCCTTTTGGGGTGGGACCAAGCCTGATTTGCATATGGTTTTTACCCTTCTGTAATGGCTTAGCAGGTGAAGAACGATGGTCTGGAAGCTTGCCCAGAGCAACAGCAGTGGTTAAGATTCAGTCTAAACCTTCCAGCCATCACCTCTTTGTTTTTGCTTTGTCACCCTGAGTGGGACGGGTATGCCCAGACGTGGGTCCCGTGCCTGCTGGGCCTAGAGACCCAAGCTACTCCTCACTGATGAGGCCCAACAAGGCCGAAACATGTTTGGGGATGCTTGTGGTCTCGTGCAGAAGGGATGTGACCTAGCAGTTCGGGCTGGACTGCCCCTTTTGGGGTGGGACAAAGCCTGATTTGCATATGGTTTTTCCCCTTCTGTAATGGCTTGGCAGGCGAAGAACGATGGTCTGGAAGGTTGCCCAGAGCAACGCCAGTGGTTAAGATTCAGTCTAAACCTTCCAGCCATCATCTCTTTGTTTTTGCTTTGTCACCCCGAGTGGGACGGGTATGCCCAGACGTGGGTCCCGTGCCTGCTGGGCCTAGAGACCCAAGCTACTCCTCACTGATGAGGCCCAACAAGGCCGAAACATGTTTGGGGATGCTTGTGGTTTCGTGCAGAAGGGATGTGACCTAGCAGTTCGGGCTGGACTGCCCCTTTTGGGGTGGGACAAAGCCTGATTTGCATATGGTTTTTCCCCTTCTGTAATGGCTTGGCAGGCGAAGAACGATGGTCTGGAAGGTTGCCCAGAGCAACGCCAGTGGTTAAGATTCAGTCTAAACCTTCCAGCCATCACCTCTTTGTTTTTGCTTTTACATTTACATATTACTTTTAAATCCAATAAAGTGTTTGACACAGACGCAATTTTATAGTGTGAGTCATTTACATGGCAGAGGGAAACACACATTGATGGCATAAAATAAATTCCTTCGGACAAAGCCAATCACAGCTTATTGACTGCTGATTTTTTAAGGGGTTACATAAATATGGATGCGGCAAGTGGATTCTCAGATGCGGCAAGTGGATTCTCAGTTACAGATAGTCCTACAGCCTGAATTATTGGATCGTTGCAACCACATCTGTTTTTGACAATCTTCACGGATAAGATATAAGAACAGTATCTGGTACTAAGCCAAAGATTCATTCCTTCCCAAACCTGTTTCTAATGCTCAACCAATTCACTTAGCGTATACATGATGTTTGGGAGGAACATTTTTAGAATCCCGGGTTGGGATAGCAGTCCTGTGTAGGAAAGAATTTCATGTCTTAACGCTAAAGAATTTGGAGGATTATTAGGACAATGGTTGAAGGGTTCGAGGTGAGCTAAGTAAATTGCATCTTGAGAGTTTGAGCCTTCGAGAGTCGAAAGTAAACTCACAATAGGCTGGGAAACAATGTTGGGGCCGTCATAGCCACTGAGCCAAACCACACGCTAAAGAAACAATGTTACCAGTTAAAATAGTAATCAATAAGCATATTAATTCAAACTCTGCCTCATGAAGAAGCAAGATGAATGCCCCTCAGGTCAGGCAAGACAAGCAGGTGGGGACTGGTACATCTCAACTTAAAACGTCAATGGGCCCCCGGAGGAGGCAAACAGCGAGTTCATAGCACCTCATTAAAATCGCAGACAATGCAGATATTTGTTATTGAACAAAATAAAAAGAACTGTGCAGAGAAGGAACAATGCATTGACTTTCAAAGTCCCACAAACTTCAGATTTTCACTCTACACCATCTGATGAAGTCTGTAGGATTTGAAAAGCTAGTGGATTGTTCCATCTCTGCACAGTAATTACATACATTTGAATAACAGTTATCAAAACCTGCATCTTGTGTAATTTAAAAACTAGGCTAACATGGGGTCAAACATTTCTTAGCACCCCGTTAAAGAAAGATGTGGTATATATGAAAAATGTCCCAAAAGTAATGACTGGGGAGAGGGAGGAGATGTTGTAGTCATTACAGATAATAAGGAGGATTAAGTAAGTCTTCCGACCAAAAGATGAACCCTTCTGCTGTCTGTTCACGACATCAGAAGAGCTGTTCTCCCTAAAAGTGAGTTGCTTGTGCCCACCTAATCATCAAAAACAAAGAGTGGCTTTAGGACTTAACTCCTCCCACCAATTCCAGGCCTCAGAAGCAGCAGGATCTGCAGCTGGTCGAGTGTGCACATCGGGCTCGGAGCAGCTGCTTGTGGTTTCATCTGCACCCTCACCCCGGAGGAGGCAAAAGGCTGAATTACAGCAGGAAGCAGGTGAGGAGCTCCCCTGGAACTATGTCTAATTGTGCTAACTTGATCTAATAAAATTAGGCCCCACTAATTATTTTAAAGCTTTTGACCTGAAACAGTTAAAGTTAAAAGATCACAGAGGAGTTGAGCACGCCTTGCAACTCTACAACATGTGTAGTGTACATCTTGTCTTAATTTAGGCATGTGGGGAGAGGCATAATAATGTGGGACAGTGAAAATGTGTTGGTAGCATCCTATGTCTACTGGTGTGATGGGGCAGGCATAAATGATACAAAGCAAACGCCTCATCTTTTATCAGTGGCTTTGCCTAAGCAATGCAGGCGACTCCGCTGAGATCAGGGATACCTGCACTCTGTGACAGGGACGGAAGTGACTGGAGAGAGACTGTGATCCCCAAAATTAGCAGCTATGAAAATGAGCTCCAGTGCTTTACTCTCCTCAAGGCTTTGATCATTTCAGTTTCTCGTAGTGGAGCAGCTGTGACACAGAAAGAAACTGTTGCTTCGCTGATGGAAGATCTTCTTCTGGAATGAGTTAATCCTTTATGCTGGAATTCTTTACTTTTACTTGTGAATTGTACTAAGGTTGGCCGGCAGGTTAGTGGCAGATCCCAAGCACAGGAAACCCTAGGGTACTTACACATTAATATTTTTATATAATAATGTAACACATTTGACTTCCTAGGAAACAGAACATGGGCTAGTGTGCCTGTACATCTGGAGCTCCTTCTTGGAGAAGAGACTTTGGGCCTCATTATTAGTTTGGTGGTATCCCGACCAAATGGTATTACCGTTACCAGCACTTTATTTGCCGCAATTACTGGCAGAGTACAAGTGCTGGTAAGTGTATGTAATTCCCCATTCCATGGAGTCCATAGGACTCCATCGGGGGGATTGCCGGCATTATGGTGCCGGTAATACTTTTGGTGGTGGGGTGCCAGAATTAACGGCAGCTCAGAGCTGCAGGTAAATCCGGCCACCCCACCACCAAACTTGTTGATTGGTGGTGCGGCCAAAAAGGGGCTGTAATGGAATTACTGCCACTTTTTTCCCACATCACCAAACTTGTAATAAGGCCCTTTAGGTTTTTCAGTGCCCAGGTTGGGTGGTTTTGGGACTTTCTGCTCTGAGAGGTTGATATGTAATTGTTTACACTCTCTGAATCCAAGGTAAGGGAACTGAGGCAGTGCGTGGAGACAGTGTAAATTTCCAAGGATTCATTATTTCGACCAATTGGGGAACTGGGGATGATGGCATCTAGCCTCACTGTACTCACTCGGGATACAGGCATCTCGATTTACTGTGCTCAATAGGAGGACTGGAATTCGGCCTCATTGTAATTAATGGATGAACTGGCATGTGACCATCTGGCCTCACTGAGCTTCCTGGGATAACTGACATCTGGTCTCACTGTGCTTACACAGAATACGAACACCTGGCCTAACTGTCCTTACTGAACCTAGTGGAATAAGGCCTTACTGTTTACACTGGGACTACTGGCATTTAACTTCAAAGTGCTAACTGGGAACAGTGGTACCTGATGCACTGTGCTTACTAGGTTTACTGGAATTAGGTATCACTGTGATTTGCTTGTAATACTGCCCCCTGGACTCACTGGGCCTCATTACAAGTTTGGCGGCAGCCATGGAGCTATTAGCTCCATGGCTGCCGCCAAACCGTGCTCCTTTACCGGGTTCCCTGAATGGGGAATTACCGGGCCATTCCGAGTTCGGAGGGCCTGGTAATTCCTCCCTCAGGGAACCCGGCCCGGACCTTCCCCATTCGTATTTGAGCCCCCATAGGGCTCAATGGGAATGGGAGAGGGAGCTAACAACGGGCCGATTACGACCGGCCCGTTCTTAGCTCCCTGGTCCCCTCGCGGGACCCGGTAATGACACCTGGTTTTGAGTAGTCTTGTGTCCTCCACCAGGTTGGGGGTGAATATTTAGAACAATGGGCAGATTGCGGAATTGGTGGAAGGGTGAATTGGAACAGTGCACTGGAGGAGCATGGGTGCTAGGGGACTAGTATGAGAGATGGCTGTAAGGTTTCTTTCCCCCAAAAAGTTGAGATTGATGACCTGGAAATTGGTTTGTTAGTTAATTTATTTACTAAGGGGGTAATGTTGGGGTAGTAGACAAGGGTCCCATGGGTAAAGAGAAGTTCGAATTGCACGCACCATATTGGTGGCTGGGGTGACAGTGATGTGTAGCTAATGAAAATGAGATATGCGTTATTTTTAATGTTGTTCGTGTTTTAGTTGATACATTTACAAATTGCATGTGCGCAGCATGATAAATGTCAAAACTGCTGATAAAATATAAACACAATGTAGGTGTGTCAGGCCGCATAGTGCTTAACAACCAGGCAGACACTCAGCAACCATTAAACACAAGGGAACGGTGGAGTGAGATGACGCAGATATATTTGAGGTGTCTTGCAGGGTTTCATCATGTTATTTCCCTCAATCTCTAGTTTTGATATATATAATTTCTTAATACAATGCGTTTATTACAACTATTTTGTAGTGAATTGCAATTACCAGTGACTTTTCATGCACTCCTAGCACCTGAAGTGATCACGATGTTTAGAAGTTGCATTTGCATAGCTCTCAACCATTTCTGTTGCAAAGGCGGGTGAAATCACCCAATTTTGTTTTTGGCGGGTGAGACGCCCATTGGAATTAATGGGCGTGCAGTAGGCTTGGCAGGTGAGTCAGCCCTTTACAGGGCGGGTGACACCCGCCAAAAGCGTGTGAGTTTAGAGCTATGCATTTGTCCGGGTACTGAAAGGGAATGGAAGCTGCTTTAAGTTACACAACACTCCACTGTTCTTGACAGCAGTAGGAATATAAGAATGTTGGAAACTACAATAAGCATTGCAAGGACGACTCTGCCACCTTATGGTCACTGTATTTAATTGCAACTGGATGAATGACATACGAAACCTGATATTTAAGAAGAGGCTATTTTCCCGGTTTCAGAATTATATTGTTTTAAAACGTCAATGGTAAGGTCTCCCATGACAATGGGCCTCATTACACGGAAGGCGGTAATCCAGGGTGCTATTAGCACCCTGGACCATGCCGGTAAATTACCGGCACCGCCTTGGCGGAAAGGGGATTTACCGCCCCATTCCAAGGTTGGAGGGGCGGTAAATCCCCTTTCCGCCATTGCCCTTCCCCATTCCCATTTCTGCCCCATAGGGCTCTATGGGAATGGGGAAGGCGCTAATTACGGCACCGCAATTTTGCGGTGCCGTAATTAGCTCCGAGGTCCCTTAGCGGGTTGGTACTTAACGCCTGCAAGAAGCAGGCGTTAATTCCTCCAACCCGCAAAGGGACCTCGTATTACGGCGGTAAGGGTTAACGGTCACCGTTGCCATTAACGGTGACCGTTAACCCTTACCGCCGTCCGTGTAATGAGGCCCAATATCTGTAAAAGGTTCTCATTCTAAACTATTTTTTTAAGGGGTAAATTGTTCTGGTATGTTTATCTGTGCCCTTCAGGTGAGACTGAGCATAGTACCCGGATTAGTAGCTGCAGACTTGATTGCCCTGATTCTGCGCCATTAGTGAACGCGGGCACAGGCTTGTCATGCCCCTCCAGGGTGATTCCACTCAACTTGTCGGTGCACGGATGGCCAGGGCAGGACTAATTCAAACAATATACATGAATTCGTTGTTGCTCTGCTGTCCACTATGAAATGGCCATGAACTATTGGGCAGTACTGGATTCATACGCAAGTGGGAAAACAGTACATGACTAAAGTGAAACTGATTTGTTTGAAACAGTAATGAGTAAAATTGGGAAACGGTGGTGGTTTGTGTGTTCAGACACCTCACCAGGCAGGTTCTGTGAGGCATTTCTGCGTGTAAAGGGCTTATATATATGTACGGATATCACGAATTGGAATGTTTGTTGGGTGGAATATCATCGCGCTGTTTCCTTGTGTTTGTTTGTTGGCTTGATACTTACTTGCATTTGACTTTGGGCTTTTAACTTTACCCTGGGTTACTGTCATTGTAAATGGCCATGGTGCTTGTTTTGCTTTTTGAAACTGACCAAGACATTTAAGTGGCTTCGGGCTAACTAGTTGGAGAACTCAACTGCTTCTTCTCCAGGACTACTCTGGGGCGGAGGTGAAGTGGGGTTTGGATGCTAGCTGTTAGGGTGTCTGGGGGGGTTGAGGTTTGGGCTACCTCCTGCTGTCCTTCCTTTCAGATTCTTTCGGATACTCCTTATTTTAGGATAAGCTCTGGCCTTTTTGTCCCTACCATTGAGTGTTTTGGCACTCACCTATCAGGATTAGATGGGGTACTAGAGGGGGGTGTACGAGTTGCCAGTAGGTTGTCGATGCTTTTGTGCGTTTGGGGTGATTTGAAGTGCCCTATTGTTGCGTATATGCAATAACATTAGGGTGTGGGTGTTACCTTTCTTGTTAATCACCTGGGGCTGATTGAGTCAGTGGCTAATGTAGGTGGCCATATTGTTTGGCAGTTTATATGACCGTGCAATAGGATGTATTTTGGGGTGTACAGGTTTTATCTGCCGTAATTGGGGATTTTGGCTTTTGGCTTTTATTTCTACTCTAGGTCTGCTGGGATGAATCTAGTTTTAGGGGGTTGGTTTGTGCAGACGTTTTGTAACTTTTTAAAGATTCCCGTTATATGTAATATGGGTGGGTGCTGCTGTGGTGGTTTTTGGTTCTGTGTTTTTTAGTTATTATCAGTTGAATTACCATTTTTGGGGGATTCTGGTTATTTTGAAGAGGGTCCAGGAAGTTGGACTACCTAGAATGTGTTTAGGAATTGTATTTAGTTTGCTGTTCTTGTTGTTTAGCATCTGTTTTAGTGGGGGTGGGTTAGGGGTCACGTACAAAGATCAGGATCTTCTGTATGGGTTTTTTATTGATTGGTTGGAGGTAGACTTTTTGGATTGGAAAATGGGGGATCAACTGCGAGTTATCTTGTGGAATGTGAATGGACTAAATAATGTACGGAAAAAAAGGAAAGTGATGTCTTATTTGAATGGCTTGAAAGGGGATATATACTTTCTTAAGGAGACACGCCTGTACAAGGATGACTTGGAGAGTTTGAGGAAAGGTTGGGTGGGGAGAGTGTATGGTTCGTCTTTTACATCCAGGTCCAGGGGTGTGGTTATTTTGAAAGAAAGCATGCTCCAATTAAGGTTGTTAGAGAAATGTGTGACAGAGAAGGGAGAATGGTCACCATTTTAACTAACATTCAGGGTAAAGAAGTTACTTTTTGCAATATTTATGCACCAACCATGGATGATGGTACCTTTTTCAGGGGGGTGGCTCAAACGATCCAGGATCTGAAGTCCAGTAGCACTACCTTAGGAGGTGACTTCAACACAGTTATTGACTCATCAGTGGATAGGAGTAATGATAGACACTGTAGAAGGTTGGATATGCAGTCTCAGGCGTTGAAGAATTTGATGGAGGAGCATAATCTGAAAGACTGCTGGAGAATGGAAAATCCCTTGGGGAGGGAATATAGTTTTTATTCTGGTGCCCATGCCACTTACTCAAGAATAGACATGCTGTTGATGGCGGGTGAAATGTTGCAAAATTATAAGTCCAGTAGTAATGGTAATATTGGAGGTCATTACAACCCCGGCGTTAAGGGTTAACGACGGCGTTAACCCTTAACGCCGGATTCCCACTTTAACGCCTGCTTTTGGCAGGCGTTAAAGTCCATGGCGCTAACCCGCCATGGTGCTAATTACGCCGCCGTAATTTACGGCGGCGTAATTAGCGCCTTCCCCACTCCCATTATGCCCTATGGGGCAAAAATGGGAATGGGGAAGGGAAAATGGGAAATGGGGATTTACCGCCCCACTCACCTTGGAATGGGGCGGTAAATCCGCCATCCACCATGGTGTAAACATAGTTTACACCATGGTGGTAAAGTTGGTGCACTTAGCACCAAGGTTGTAATGACCGCCATTGTGTTAACTGACCACGCTCATGTAGTGGCGGATTTGAAATGGAATGTTAATGTGTGTAGACAAAATACATGGAGATTGAATACCATCTTGTTGGACAATGTAGATGAGATGGACAAGCTTTCTTCTGAAATAGACTATTTTGTGGAGGAAAATTGTACTGGGGAGGTTGAATCTGGTATGGTTTGGGAGGCCTTCAAGTGCACTGTACGTACGTGGTATGTTTATAAATCTGGCAAGTGGTTTAAAAAAAAAGTGGGACAATACTCAAAAAGAACTGGAGTCTAAAATTAAAGATTTGTCATGTGCATTGATGGTGGATCCTACAAAGATGGATTTGCTTCCTGAAATAAATAGATTGAAGAGTGAGTTGAAGTTATTAATATTGACTCGTGCAGAGAAAAGGTATTTTCAGCAGAGGTGCAATTATTTTGAGCAAGGTGAGAAATGTGATCTCTGGCTGGCTTATAGACTGAGGATGAGAGAGTCGGAGCGCTCTATCACATCATTAAAAGACTCCGGGGGTCAGATCACATACTCACCGGAAAGGATAAATGAAGTGTTCAGGGAGTTTTATGAGAATTTATACAGAAATGAACCCAGTATTGATGCGGCTAATGGAGACTTTCTGGGGAACATTCAAGTCCCTGAAATTAACGAGGAAGAATCTACAAGGTTGGAGGAACCTATAACGTTAGAGGAGGTCAAAATTGCAATTTCAAAACTAAATGTTGGTAAGTCTCCAGGGCCTGATGGACTGCCATTGGAGTTTTATAGGTGGTTGCCTAATTCTGTTTTGGTGCTGGTAACAGATATGTATAAGACCTCTATGGATAAGGGATTGCTTCCAGACATGACTAGGCATGCAACAATCTCAGTCTTTCTGAAAAAAAACAAGGATGAAACTTTGGCGTCCAGTTACAGGCCGATTAGTTTAATCAATGTAGACAATAAAATCCTGGCCAACATTCTGGCGTTAAGGCTGGAAGTTCTTCTTCCAAAACTGATAAATCAGAATCAGTCTGGCTTTGTTAAGGGTAGAACCACGTCCAGCAACATGAGGAAATTGCTATGCACCATCTCTAAGGCATCTGAATTGGCAGATGACTCTGCGGTCCTTTCATTGGATGCCGAAAAGGCGTTCGATAGACTCAACTGGCAATTTATGTTTAAGGTACTGGGAAAGATGGGTTTTGGAAATCAATTCTGTTCCTGGATTAGACTGCTATATACCAAGCCCACGGCAGATGTTAAAACTAATGGTCTGAGATCGAGACCTTTTGACCTGGAACGAGGCACGCAACAAGGTTGCCCGCTGTCTCCTTTGTTATTTGTACTTAGTATTGAATCTTTGGCAATATCGCTTAGAACTGAGAATGGCCTGCATGGTATTAACTGCTGGGGAATGCTACAGAAAGTGTGGTTATGCGCTGATGACTTGTTATTGGTCCTCCGAAATCTAGGCGAATCAGTGCCAGTGCTTATGAATATTTTGGATGTCTTTCATCAGTGCTCTGGATACAAGATTAATTGGGCAAATCAGAGGTTTTGCCCTTGATACCATTATGTGACAAACAGTTAATTACAAGCTTGGGCTTTAAATGGTGTGCCGAGAAACTGTTGTACTTGGGGGTTTGGATTCTGCCTACTGTTGTTGATTTTGTGAGAGTGAATATGGAAATGGTGTGCTCTGCTTGTAAATCGGCTTTGGAGAGATGGGATCTGCTACAACTTTCCCTTTGGGGGAAGGTGAATGCTTTGAAAATGGTTTCGATTCCTAGAGTTAACTTTGTGTTGAGTATGATCCCGTTAGAAATTGGAAGTAGGTATTGGAGTGAATTGGATAGACTCATGCAACATTTCTTATGGGATCATAAGCCTCCGCGTCTGAGGATTAGTAAGTTGCAGTTGCCCTTATCTAGAGGTGGACTGGGAGTCCTGAACTTCAAAGTATACCACCTGGCTTTTATGTCACGTACTTCGTTTACCTTTCTCACATCACAAAATGATGATTGGGTTTGTGCGGAATCTAGTCACGAAGGCCCGTTGTCTCCAAGGGCTCTGCTGACGAGTAAACAATGCAAAACGAAATTTGAGAATCCATTGACTAAGAGTTTGTGGAATTCATGGCTTGTCTTGAATGATTGTTTGGGTTTCAATGCACTGGAAGATCAGAATGCTTCAGTTTGGCTGAATCCTAGTGTTACTCATGAAGGGAAAATGTTGTTCTGGCATGATTGGTTTTTGGCCGGGGTGCAGTGGATAGGGGATCTTTTCAGTGGTGCGGATTGGATGACGGCCAGGGAAATACAGGTAAAGTTCGATATTCCGAGTTTTTGTCTGGCGGATTATCGGAAAATCAAGAGAGCGGTGGGTGCGGTGAATATGGACGTAGGGATCAATATGGATATGCTTGGCTGGAAGCCAGGGGTGAGTGGCTGTGGCTTGGTCAGTTATGTGTATAGACAGATTTGTCTAAGTATAGGACAAATGATGCTCTAAGATTGGATTGGAATAGGAGGATTGATGAGAATATTACGGAGGACCATTGGTCACGGATCTGTGAGAATGTGAAGTTGTGCTCTTTGAATCTGGGTGAAAGATCACGTCAAATCAAGATTCTACATAGAACCTACTGGACGCCTGAGAGAATGATGAAGAGGGGGATGAGTGACAACTCTGAATGCTGGGCATGTGTACATGAAATTGGGACCATGGAACATATGTTGAGGGAATGTTCAAGGGTGAGGGGTATGTGGCTTGATTTTGACCGGATTTGTGAGAAAGTTCTTGAAGTGAGGATAAATTTGGATTTTAAGACTGTTGTGCTGGGTAGTGATGAGGAACTGGACGACTTGAGTACTTCCCAGAGAAAATGGGTTTTCCGGGGAGCGTTGGTGGGGAAAAAACTGATTTTGAGAAACTGGAAAACGTCTGCTCCTGTTACAATTGAGATGTGGGTGGCCGAAATGCATGATCTGGCGGAAATAGAGAGAGTGTTGTATCATAGGGATAAGAAAAGTGCTTTATTCAACAAGATTTGGAGTAAATTTCTTTTATTGTACTGAACTTGATCTTTTGGATATGTTGTGACTCTGTGGGGGGCAAGAGGGGTATCATTCACTGTACATAGTTTGTTCTTCCTTACTGTGTTTGATGGATATTGTTTTGCAATTGTCTATGGGCCTCATTACGACCTTGGCGGAGGACCATGGCGCTATTGGCACCATGGTCCATGGCGCTAAGTTGCCAACTCCGCCATGGTGGATGGCGGACTTACCGCCCCATTCCGACCTTGGCGGGGCGGTAAGTCCCCAATCCCCATTTACCCTTCCCCATTCCCATTTTTGCCCCATAGGGCATAATGGGAGTGGGGAAGGCGTTAATTACGCCACCGTAAATTACGGTGGCGTAATTAACATCAAGGTCCCTTAGCGCCATGGATTTTAACACCTGCTAAAAGCAGGTGTTAAATCCGCCATGGCGCTAAGGGATCTCGTACTCAGGCGGTAAGGGTCGGCGCTGTTTACGCTGGCGTAAACCCCTTACCGCCTGGGTCGTAATGAGGCCCAATGTATCTTGTTATTGTTTACATTTTTAAAAATAAAAATGTAAAAAAAAAAAAAAATTAACAACCAGCAGAGGGGAGCTCTACATGTGCATGCGAGGTAAGAGATTTGCAATTGGAAAATCAGTGTGAGAGGATGCAGTAGTCCTGAACAGTTTATAGTGAAAATGTCGAAAAACAAAATGTGGAAAAAAGGAATGTTAAAAAAATGTTTTTTTAATGTTTTATTTTTAAAAAAAAATGTTAATGGGTGTTTCCCCCAACCCCCTGTTTATTTTTAAAAGCTAAACCCAAAAAAACATACAAATAAAAAAAAACACATTTGATTTTTTTTCGACATTTGATTTTTTTCCACATTTTTGTTTTTGACTTTTTGCAGTCGACATTATAACTGCACACTGTCCTGAACATACATATATAGGTACACATACATGGCGTCTCTAGGGACATAAGTTTTGGGCAGCATGAATATAGAGATCTGTTTTGCCGCAGAGTTCTCTGATAAGTTAGGAATTGTGCTGGCTGAAAATCTGGGTTAGGATATGATATGACGAGGCAAGGGAGGGGGAACAGAGGGAAGACAGACAATGATCCTACTAGGCCAAATGTCAATCAGATCGCACAAATGCATGGGAAGGGGGAGGGGACAGTGCAGTACATAGGATAATAGAATAAATAAAAAAGTAAAGGCCTCATTACACGGATGGCGTTAGGGATTTACCCGTACCGGTAAAATACCGGTACCGGTAAATCCCTACCGCCTTACTACGAGGTCCCTTAGCGGGTTGGGGGATTTAACGCCTGCTTTTTGCAGGTGTTAAAATCCAACCCGCTAAGGGACCTCGGAGCTAATTACGGCACCGCAAAATTGCGGTGCCGTAATTAGCGCCTTCCCCATTCCCATAGAGCCCTATGGGGCAGAAATGGGAATGGGAAAGGGCAATGGCGGAAGGGGGATTTACCGCCCCTCCAACCTTGGAATGGGGCGGTAAATCCCCTTTCCGCCAAGGCGGTGCCGGTATTTTACCGGCATGAGCCATGGCGCTAATAGCGCCATGGCTCACCGCCTTCCGTGTAATGAGGCCCAAAGTACGGCCAGCTGGTGGCAAGTGCAGGCATCAGGTGTCAAGTGCTGGTAGTGGGTTGGGCAATTGAATTCTGTGTGACTGAGAAACTAGTTTTACAAGGTTGGGTAGAGACAGCAGCAGCTGCGATGAATATCAGATGGCATTGTGAAGGGGAGATGCAATCTATGTAGATACATAGCAGTCTGCTATTGACTCATGGGAGGATTCTGACCACCTGGTAGGGCTCGATTTTAGGGCTGGACAATTAAACTTGATGAGTGTTGCTTGCAGAGAAAGGAGCACTGATAGATCATGGAATTTCAATATAGTTGTAATGTGTTGGTTTGGACCATGTGGACTGGAATGGTAAGTCGCATAGTTTAGAATTAAATGTGGCCACCAATACGTTTGGCTGATAAAACCAGCAACAATTGATGTAAAGGAAATTTGTTCACTCTCCTCATCTTCACATCAATGGAATTTTCATAGAATGGCCGTGTGTGTCACAAGTTGGGGTAAAGGTTTCTAACCAGATGCAATCTGTGTTAATTGAACCCAACTCCTAGGACATCGAATAAGTCTAACAACTCTTAAGCGTATACCTATGTCAGATGCTTGCATCCGGGCTCAACAATTTTACATTTGTGATTGAGTGGGACATGGCCTGTCATTTCTAGCATGACGTTGTAGTAGTAACCATTAACACAATTGAGTGACAAAATACCACGGAAACCCTGGTGCATGTTTAGTTGCTTTTGACTGGGGTCATATCAAGGCCCATACATACATACATTGATTCCATTGATAGCTAAACGACCATTAACTGGCTGGGCAATAAAGAGCCTATGTAATCAGTATAGGAAATGGGCATGTTAGTGGACTCTGGCATAAATATGCACGGCAGCTTTTATATTGTTCACTTCAGTGCTAATGATGCAATGACACCTACATGTACTGCAGAGCAATCGTATGTTTTTAACCATGTTCCTTTCTCCAAGGAAAGGTGAATCCTCATTTGCATGATTTCAATGTGCTCAATATTGAGACCGAAACGGTTTATAGTCATTGCATCGAATGCAAGACCATCGAATGCCTTACCATAGAAAAAAAAGCTTTGAAAAAAAAAGCATTGAATGCATTTATTTTCATTTATTTTTAATGAGGGTTCCCCCCAGGCCCTCCTTTTTTAACCTTTAAACCCCATTATAATTAAAATAAATCCTTTACCTTTAAAAAAAATGCATTCAATGCTTTTTTTCGATGCATTTTTTCTAAGGTAAGGCATTCGATGGTCTTGCATTCGATGCAAGGGGCCTCATTACGGCCCGGGCGGTAAGGGATTACCAGTATCGGTAAGGGCACCGGTACCGGTAATCCCTTACCGCCCAACTACGAGTTCCCTTTGCAGGTCCTCCCTTAACACCTGGTTTTACCAGGCGTTAAGGACAGGACCTGCAAAGGGACCTTAGAGCTAATAACGGTACCGCAATTTTCTGTACCGTTATTAGCGCCTTACCCATTCCCATTGAGCCCTATGGGGGCTCAAATGGGAATGGGGAAGGGCCCTGGTGAATGGGGAATTACCGCCCCCGCCTACCTTGGAATGGGGCGGTAATAGCTCCATTCACCAGGGCAGAGTCGGTAAGGATTTGGAGGCAGCCATGGCGCTATTAGCGCCATGGCTACCTCCAACCTCGTAATGACCCTAGATACAGACCGAAACTAATTGTCTACCACTTGATTCTCTTTCATGAAAAGTAAAAAAAAAAAAACGTTAAAAGACGACATAGAAACATCCATAGGCAAAACAACATAACTTGACAGTCGCCCCCTAAATGATGTCTTTGAGTCTTGGTGATAAGCTTGTTGTACAATGTCAGTATTATGGAAGCACACGTGACATCTTTGACCTTTATTATGTAAGACAGGAGGTGAGAGGAACTCAGCTGTTATAGCTCAAATGAAGTCCAGTGCTTTGTTTACTTCTTGTCATCTTGCAACATGCAAGCTGCCTGGCAGAATTGTAATGGAGTTCTTTAAGGTGCTAAGGTGATGAGCTCAAGGGTTCTTCCTAACCGAGCCTCTAACCAGCGATGATGAATGTCCCAGCTGACGCACAAATTGTGATCACTGATTTGAAACACATAAATTGGAACCTGGAATCCTGTGAGATAAAACTTACCAAGGGACCTTAAACATGATTTGTAACAAATGTTTCTGCTTCAACACCTAACTAGCGCTTCTGCGTCCCACAGAGACATCTTGCTTTTAAGTAATTAGGTGACAGTCACAAACAAACAGAACCCACCTGGGAGGGCATTCCCTTCTGTGTATTTTTAATAGGCAGTGTGCGTGGGTACCTCTGAGATCTACCTCGTTAGCCTGCACACCTGTTTTCCTAGTGAAAAATGAAAGTAGGCATTATGATCAGACATTCTATACTACAGATCCCTCAGAGGAACTGTGTTATTCATGCCAATTACGAGCTGTCAATAAGCCGACCTGCCCCGGAAGTAAAAGTGCGAGTGTGAGCATCCCTAGTGCAACACATTGCTTTGGGTGTAATTGGGTAACACAGACCAGAGGAATGGCGTGGGCCAGTTGGGAGGCAGGACAAGAGCGAGGTAGTAACCCCGAAGCAAGAGATGGGCCTGACCTCATCTGCCCACTGTTTTCCCTGCACCTCCTTTTAGCACTGCCACTTCCCTAACCCCTATTGTACAGTTCCCCTGTCTGCCTGCTTCCAAGTCATTTCATCGCGGGATATTTTTTTTGCGGTTTTTTTACAGCAAATATTTTAACGAAAAAAACCATTGATTTTTTTTTTACAATTTTCTTTGAGGGTGTCCCCCCCACAAACCCCCCATTCCTTTTCAGTTTGTATCTATTCCCAATCACCCACAACCCACATATATAATTTTCTAACCCCCCCAAAAAATTGATGTTTTTTTTCATTAAAACATTTGCAGTAAAAAAACTGTGAAAAAACGTCCCGCGATGAAAGGACATTGTACTGATGCAGTTATACGGCAACAGAAACTCTTGTTCAAGGCAATGGTCAACGTAACCCTTCATGAAATGGCGAAACAAGGGCAATGCGTGTCCATTTATCTAAAATGGGATGTGTCTTTTTATTTAGATTGGGGGCAGGCCTCATTACATGTCCGGCGGTAACCCTGCTGGTAAAACAGGCAGGTTGTCACCGGGCTTGCACATTTTGCCGGGAAACACCGGGGGATTACAACCCTGGCGTTCCGGGAAGTCAGGCGTCTGTAATTGTTAATCCCCATTCCCATTTGAGTCCCATAGGACTCAATGGGAATGGGGACCACCGAAGCACTGGCACAGTGCTGGTGCTTCCATGTAACTCTGCGGGCAGGTGCCGTTCCGCCCGCCAGGTCTGACCCTGGCGGGCGGGACGGCACCGGCCTGCAGACTTGTAGTGTGCCGTCCGGTAACAACAGTGCCGGTAGGCTTACCGGCACTGTTGTTACCGGACCGGCACACTTGTAATGAGGCCTAGTTTTAAATCGCCCTGGTTTAATTCCTTCCCTTGTTTAGATACTAGCCTATATCAGCAAGTTAGTCATTCAAAGATAGTCAAACAAATTCCACTTGTAAAGGCTCTTCGAAATTTGAACAACAAGAACACATTATTAAAGGAGAGCTCCAAATTTACATTGTGCTTTCTCACACACACTAAAATACCAGATGCGCCAGGCAAGAGACACAAAGGTTTTGGGACTAATTCTGAGTTTGGTGGTAATTCTTAGAAATGATTGTCAAACTGGATAACCGATATCTTTTACTTGTTTTGCTGGAGTTACCGGAGGATTACAGGGGATAGCATGGCAGAGTTAGTCCCCAATCATGGAATCCATAGCACTCAATGGGGATTTGGGGGGAATGACTGCAGGCGATCATTCTGCCCATGGTAATTCCTAGAATTATTGGCGTGGAGGGTTTACCTCCAGCACCTTGCCAGAGGTAAATCGTCCATTTTAAGAGCATACATGTAATTTGGTGGTGCGGTAAACATGGCAATAATTCCAAACCTGCCAAAAAATTGCTTGGAACAAAATGGGCCTCATTACGACCCTGGCGGTAAGCGCCCGTCATTAACGCCATGGCGTAATGAGCGTTTACGCCGTGGGACGATGGCGTAAAGAGCGCCACATCACGACCCATCGCGCACGAGCATTACGCCATGGCGGTAATGCTAATAACGCCATGGCGGAAAAGGCCCCTACCGCCATCGCTAAGCGAGCAAGGTGCCCATCCGCCAGCGTAAGTAGCGACCACCGTAATTTACGGCCACCGTAATTTACGGCCAGCGTAAATTACGGCCACCGTAATCTACGGTGGCCGTAAAAGGCCAAACCGGAAATAGCGTCATCGCGCCGGAACGGGAAGCAGCCCGTCGGCCATCTTTAAAAACACAATCCATCGCCATCCTACCAAACAACACCAGACCCAACCCTGACACCTGTCCCGACAAAACACCCACCCACCCAAGTTCCCGAAAATGCCGAAATGCGTGAAAAAGGCCTGTGACCGCCAGCGCCAGGAGCGATTCAGCCGGGAGGAACTCTGCATGCTAGCAGAGACCCTGCAGGACAACGCAGGTGTTGTTTTCTCCCCTGAAATGAGCCGGACAGCAATTGGGAAGAAGAAGGCCATCTGGGCCCTGGTGGCTGAGCGCGTCAGCGCGGTGGGGACCGTACCCCGCACCCCACAGCAGTGCCGGAAACGCTGGGATGACCTGCGCATACGGGTCAGAGCCGTCATCTCAGCAAACCGCAACCTTTCCCAGGGAACCGGTGGAGGGTCAGAATCCCCCCTGAAACTCCAACCGTGGGAGGAGATCTGTGCTGCCACCATCGGCATGGAATCCATCGAAGGCGTTGGAGGGATGGAAAGGGGAGCCCCGACATCAGGCGATGAAGGTAGGTGCCTCATACAAGACATGCCATAGACACAGCAGTCCAATCATGTGTAGCACAAGGTTGCCCTAGAGTGTAAATGCAACACAAATCAATACTGCCCATAGCCACATGCGAGCACCACCCTGCATACACTGCTGGCACCCGCATACCTGCATCCACATGCCACACCAAAAGGAGACAACCTGCATGGCACTGCCTGAAATCTGCCTCATCCACTGGCCAAAATAATGTCAACCATTGTCATTCAAAAGTCCGTATACCCATCAATAACGCCCTCCCACCTTTGCTCCACCACAGGCACAGAATCACACCCAGAGGACCAGGAGACCCCTGCGCCGAAGAGGGCGAAGTCCACCAACAACCTCCCTGCACCCTCAACCTCAGCTGCAGTGAGGCAGACCCCACGACAAGCAGGTCCCACTGCAGGCATACCGGAGGTCCCACCGGCAAGCACCCCTGTTGGCAGCAGGCCAGCAGCTGCTGCTCCACCTCCACCGACATTGCCTGCCACAGAAGGCAGGGGGTCAGCGGCCAGCAGCAACATCGGGGAGACAGCTGCAACAGCTGCATGTTCTGACTCGGACATGGAGCAGGAGGTCAGAAACCCCACTGACCAACTACATTCCCCCTGTTTCTCAGACGCCAGCCCCCATGAGGGCGACACACAGGGGCACACTGAGGCAGAGGAGTGGCCTTCCACCCCATGCCCTGTCCACACTCCACAGGAGGGGACCAGCCCCTCCATCACTCCACCTGCACTGCCCATGGGCCAGCACGGCCAGCCGTCCCTCGAGGACATCACACAACGGCAGCATCAACTGTCCGCAATGCTGGATGAGCATGCAGCGGAATGTGTGGGGGCTAGGTTTAGCATTGAACAGGCCACGGAGACACTAAGGGCGGAAGTGGCGCAGAGCACTGCCACCCTGATGGATGCCATGCCGGCCATGTCCAGGGTCATCTGTGCAGAACTTGCGGCCTTGCGTCGTGCGGTCATTGGCCTCACCCACACACGACAGGACGTGCATGCACAGGAGCAGCCAGGGACATCCTCCACTGCCAGTTCTGCGCAGAGCAGCCCCGTGCGCCGTTCCGGACGCAACCTGCGCTCCACAGCCAGGGGTGCCCCGGGTGCCGGGAGAGGGGGCTTGTGACGGCCTGTGGACACTGTCACAGGCATCTGTTGACAGCTACTTGGGGTGTGCAGGGGGGAGGGGGGAGGTGGGAGGGGGTGTGTTGGGGTGTGCAGGGGGGAGGGGGGAGGTGGGAGGGGGTGTGTTGGGGTGTGCAGGGGGGAGGGGGGAGGTGGGAGGGGGTGTGACACGACAGTTCATGGTTCCAATACACTTTTTTCTTTCAAAAAAAGGAAATGTGTGGACATTTTCATTGCGTATGTGTGCTTTATTGGTGTACAGTCCACAGTGTGCATGCCCCAGAGACACACAGTGCCCCAAGTGCAGTCTCCATGCGATGAACACCAGCCGTGTGTGCTAGAAGCAGTGGTTGATGATACTTTGGCGCATGGCACGCCCCTCCTGTACATCGCCTCCTCCATGTGGTGGCGCCCCATCTGCACCCTCCTCATCCTCATCCTCATCGTCAGGTGGTTGCAGTTCTGCGTCAGGGGGCAGGGGCACATTCCGTCTGACGCACATATTGTGCAGCATGACACATGCCATGACGATCTTTGCCACCTTCTCATGGCCATACAGGAGTGCCCCACCAGACCTGCTGAGGCTTCGGAACCGTGCCTTCAGGAGGCCGAATGTCTGCTCTATGACCACACGAGTACGTGTATGTGCACGGTTGAAGTCCTCCTCGTGCTGGTTCTGCGGGTTCCGGACTGGCGTGAGGAGCCACCTCTTCAGGGGGTAGCCTGCATCACCTGTATGTAGACGAGAATGTATGTGTCAGTCATGTTGTCTGATCAGGAACATGATGTTCCACCATGGCTGGCATGGAACTGTTACCTTGGCTCACTTCTACATGCACTAATTGATTCACACTATGCAACCAGTATATGCTCATTGCTGCCATGGCCTGTTTTGCATGCCATCACCCTATGTATGCAGAGGGGTTTTGTGCATTGTGAGTGCCCTTCCTCTGTATCCGTTCTCTGTGTTACTCACAGGCCAGTGGAGTATGCATCATCCCCCCCCCCTTCTGCCAGGTGGAGTATGCACTGGTACGTCATTCCCATGCCCACTTCCATGACATAGCCCTCACCGAGTAGCCAGGATCTTGGGCCTGCATGTCGCTCCATGTAGCGTGGTATTGTGGAGTTCCTCAGGATCATGGAATCATGGGTTGATCCGGGGAATCGGGCACAACAATGTGTGATGATCTTGTTGGAGTCACAGACCATTTGCACGTTGATAGAGTGGAACTGTTTCCGGTTGCGGTACGGTACCTCCATGGCACGTGGAACCACCAATTCCACATGGGTGCAGTCGATGGCACCAATGCAACCGGGTATGCTGGCTAGTGCATGGAAACCCACTTTGGTGTTTGCAATCTCCTGGGCAGTCCGTGGTAATGAGATGTGGTCGTCTGTGTGCTTGAGGAGGGCATCGAGCACTTGGATGAGTGTTAGTGAGAATAATGGTTGTGAAATGCCATGCAGGTGCCCCACTGTGTGCTGGTAGGTGCCTGTGGCCAGGAAGTGGAGTACAGCCACTACCTTCAGTAGGGGGGGGATGGCGGTTGGACTTTCTATCATGCTGACGATGTCATCGTGTATCATGTCTACGATGGCGGTGATGGTGTCCCGGTCCAAACGGTACAGGGTGTGGATCTGCTCAGCAGTGAGGTTGTTTGGATTGGCTCTGATGCGTGGGATTGGGGGCTGCCTGCGTGGTGGCACTGGCTGTGCTGGTGGGGCTTGCTGGGCCTGCCTTGCCCTCCTTCTCCTCCTGCGTCTCCTCTGTGCTGCCTGTTGTTGTTGTTGTTGTTGCTGTTGTAGTAGCACATGCATTGCTATCAGGTCCTCCAGCCCCAACATTGCTAGTCGTATTGGCATCATTGTGGAGTGTGACTGGGTGTGGGTAGGGGTGGGGTGTGCTCTTTTTGTACTCCCCTGAGTCTGTATTGCCTTCACCTGTGCTGTTTCTGTGCACCTGTGGCAGCTGCATTCACTTGAATTGGCCCTTTACGGTTGGTTCGCGATGGCGTTATTTGCACCATGGCGGTAAGGTACTTTGCGGCCTCGGTGATGGCGTTAGGTGCATGTCCGCTTGGGTCGGCATTTGCGTGCCTTTCCGCCATGGCGCTAAGTACGGTGTGGGCGGTCGCGTGCGCGCACCCTTAGCGCAGTTAGCGGCAGCGTTAACTACGATGCCGCTATTGGCATCGTAGTTTACGGTCAGGAGTCATGATCGGACCTGGCGGAAAACGATGGCGGTAAGCATTTACCGCCATCGTTTGTCACTTAGCGCCAGGGTCGTAATGAGGCCCATTGACTGCCTTTTTGTTTACTGCACAGTCAAATTTGTAAGGACCCCCTTAGTCTTTCCAAACTTGCCATTTCTACCTGACTGCAACTGCGCTGCAGGCAGCACAGTAATCCTTCATGTTCCTACTTCTGTCTTGAAAGTTTTACACTGTGCATGCATAGAGGTGTGCTGCTCCTTCCTTCAACACACTCCTTCAACTAACACCACCACTGCTGCCACCTTTGGGAAATCTAGTAGTACCTAGAATATTATTATGGTTGAAGCTGATTTTAAATAACTGAGATTGCAGACCAGTGCACCGTTGCCGCCCCCTGCTTGATGCATGGTAAGCGAGTTTGGCTTCATATTCATGGATGTAGGAGGCGCAGGTGGCAACGCCAATGAGAGAGACCAGGCACACTTAACATTTAGGATTAGGATGGCGTTAAGCCGCATTTATTTACAAAATGCAACAAAAGAGAAGGCATGTCACTTAAACATATTCAACGTCCCCAAGCCCATCCCATGCGTATGCATGGGGGAGTGGTTCTGCCTACCTCCCCCACACCCAAAGAACGGTCCTGGTTGAACTTGGAGAGCTCTACGAATCAACAAAACCTACAATCCCGTTCAGCCTGTCCATGTGCGATTACCGTCTAATCACAACTTGGTGAACGCTGGTCATGCCTGCCTCACTGTAAAGCCATTAGGCTTGACCCATCACTAAGAGGCAAATCCCTCTACCAGTATCCCAAAATGCTTGGCACCAGTATACATTAATTGAGACAAACCCTATTTGCCGATGGATCCTACGACTGCCCATGGCGGAAGCCACCCGGACGTGACATACTTCACTCACCCCCCCCCCCCCAAATGACCTGGGACACCATCCCCACCTGGCACCCAATTGCGCCTATCCACTCAAACCACTGGCGTACATCCTTTCCCCCAGCTGGATCTTGAGTTTGCCCAAGGCGGGAACCAACTGAGATGTGTTGTTCTATCTTCTGCAGTAGAAGGGGAAAATCAGCATGCCACACGCTCTTACTATGAAGGAAAGACAAACTATTAAAACAGCCTTCAAGACCAGCAGTAACATCTCACCCTGCTGGCCCTGCTGTTCCCTGCATGGATTACCAGGCCCCCGCACTAAACTCTCTTGGACAGGGCTAACCGCACTGTCCTCATTGCACTTAAGAGTCAAACAGAAGAGACACCTTACATCCCTTACTGGTCTTAACTGACCACAACCAGCCAATCCACTGTGTGCACAGTCCCCTGACCAGAGTATCCTGCTGAAAATCCCTGCACCCCTCAAATCCTCGACCCGCCCAATCCGGGAATTGGTCACTCACCCCAGCCTACCAATCCCCAACCTATTACCTCTGTCATTGCACCCTGACCTGAGACACTACCGCAAAACACAGCAACAACCTTCTCAAACACCAGGGACCAAACCCTTGCAACAGGGAGAACAAGTTGCACTATATGGGGTAGCCCCCTCACACAAACCAGCACTGAGAAACACCTGAGACAGAGCAAGTTTTAGGGGCGGGCCTGCGTGACTTGATCCTAAGTGTCACTCTGACCACACTGGCTCTATTGTCCAAGAGCTCCAGTGGGCACCTGCCCCTTGCCCTGCTCCTGTACTCTGGCACCTAGCCTGTCGGACCAGGCTGCCTACAGATCCATGAGTATCATTCCCCCAGCTAAGGTCAAAAGTGGGGAAAACACCATACCCTACCACACTTGGCCCTTCACAGATGCATTAACCCTTATGAACATTATCTAAAGCCCCTGCTCTAGGCTGTGGTAGAATTTATATTCCATGCTAGCAAGCCACTACCACCAAGGGTGACTCCCCCACACCCTCTCCTTGGGCTACAATCAACCAGACCCACCGAACCAAGAGCTATGGCTACCCGGGGAAAACCCTTTCTTCAATCACCATGGACCTGCTCATGACCACCATTCTGAGCCTTGTGACCTGGCTGCTGGGAACCACTCTGACCACCATTGGTTCCTCTCCTCATGTCTTTCAGGGTACCACCACCCCTCTGAGAACCCTATCTTCATAACTTCACATGTGGCAAGAGGACCAATACTGCATGCCCTGCAGGAGTGATTCCTAGGCCCGGACCACCCTTGGCATGGCCATATGACCCCTGCTCCCCCTAACCCCTGAATCCCTACTGGCCCTGGGAACTGTCTTATAAGTTCAAGTGTGGAAAGAGAAACACTCAGCCATGCCCTGTGCGAGGGATACCTGGAGGCTGGACCCACCCTTGCCCTGGACATCCACTGCCTGCTCCCATTTCCCTGACCCTCCAGGCCCCTACTGGCCCAGAACCAAGCTCCATCACTACACATGCCGCAAGAGAACCCCTCTTCCACGCACTGTGGGAGCGATACCAGGAGGCCAGACTCACCCTTTCCCTGGCCACCCACCACTTAATCCTGTTCCCCCGACCAATGAGCTTATACTGGGGAACACTGGTACATACCTCCCAACAGCTGACCACCGCCACCCCACGGTTGCTGGGAGAAACCTAGTCCTACTGCCCTAGGTTCCAATCCACGGGCCCAACACCCCCCACCGCCCGGAATGAAGGAACACCTCTACTAATTTCTTGAAAAAAGGGCACTCGTCCACACCAACTGGGAACAATGTCAGGGGAGTTGAAATTATCCCAGGACACACACTATTAGCCCCCTGATACCACTCCCATAGCCCCTGTGGCCCCTGCTAGCCAGGGCCAAGCCAGTGTGCACCCATCAGATGGCATCACCAACCACCCCCAGATACTGAGACCACTCCAAGGGGCATCTGACACTCAGATGCATTCTCGGTATTTCTGGCTAAGACTTCTGCTGACTCACTTGACTGGCCCTCTAACACGTTCTTCAATAGCGCACCTGATGGACCGCGAGCCCGATCCACCAACTCAAGCAACTCTATTCTGCACCTAGGGTGGGTCCTGCAACCCCCCCCAGGAGGTCGGATAGAGCATTACAGCCCCCCCCATTCCACTCACTGCCCTGCACATGCATGCACAGACGTTCCTGGATACCGGCGCAAGCCATGAGCCTGCAATGTACCCATAGACACATTGCACCAGTCAGAGTCTGATAAAGCACGCCGTAAGCCCTCATAGGTCTTCCCTATTGAATCCCCAGGTATGGGGAGCTTAGCTGACTGATTTTTACTTGTTTCATCAATTTCTTCTTTGATTTCCTATTAGCACACTTTACGTGCCGGCGGGCGACTGGATGACGTGTTAACTTATGTTATGCTGTTTATTATTATTTTGTTTGCATTTTGTTTCCTTGCACACGCCAACCCTGGCTGGAAAGGTGCCTGGCTTCCTTTCTGCAGACGCGCATCACAGTCTGTTTTCACCCTTCACTCTGGGGTGTGGGAGGGGTTTGGCATCATCTCCTGTTCTTAAGCAGTTAGCTTTGCCTACCCCCAACAACCACCAGCTACAGCCAGCTTAGCTGACTGATTTTTACTTATTTTATCAATTTCTTGATTGATTTCCTTTTAGAACGATTTGCGCGCGCGGCAGGTGACTGGATGCTGTGTTAATTTCATTTATGCTGTTTTGTTTGTTTATTATTATATTGTTTGCATTTTGGTTCCTTGTACATGCCGATCCCGAATGGACGGTGTCTGGCTTCCTTTCTGCAGACATGTATAGCAGTCTGTTTTCTCTGTTCACTCTGAGGTGTGGGAGGGGGTTTGGCTAAGGTGATACCATGTGTCATAAAAATGAACACACCTTCAGTCAGCACAGCGGGTTAGGGCCTCACACGCTGAAGTCGCACCAAAGTCAAGCCTGTCTGTGCTCGTCCATGCGCAGGATGGCCTGGGCGGCCGGCCGCCATGGCTGTCACGCTCACCTTGGCTCTGCAGGGGTATCAGGAGGTCCCGTTCGGATCCTACTCTTGTCTGCTGATGAACTGCGTCTGCAGGGAAAAATTAAGGGGATCTGGGTGAAACTGAGACTTAAAGGATTGGAGTTCCCCCTCTGTTCTCCGTGTCCCTCCCCTATGACCCTGTACTCACTTTTGGATTATAGTAGGTTAACTCTCCATCCTGCTTCGAACAGTAGCAGGGGCGCAATAGTCCCATTCTACCAGTTGCTTCACTGGAGGACTCCGTCCAGACCTGCTGTGACTTGGAGGGGTACATGCACCTTTGAAATGTTCCAATGTTCCCCAATGTTCTCACCAGACTCGGATGGCTGTTTTCTTGTCTGTGCACAAATGTCCTGAGTGACAGTTGTATGTCCAAAGCCACTCCTAATGCCTCTGTTGTATATTGGGCATTCTTCCTTCCTTTCAGTAGCCCCTTTTCCTTCCAACTTTTACTGGCTACTTGTATGCTGGTAAGTATGAGTCCTCTTACTTCCTTGTCCTTTCACTTGTCTGTTGTGGTAACGGGTGCTTCTTGTGCTTCCCTTTCAGGATGCAGGTCGGGGCCGGGATCGACCGTTCTCTGTGCCTTCGTTCCGATTTGAAGCCGAGGGACGCGGAGAACTGGATGTGCGGCCTCACCAGGGATTGAGGCAGCGACGTCTGAGAGCCGCAGGTCTGCTGTGGAGGAGCGGCTACGAAGACAAGAACCGCCCCTTAGAAGTAGCGCGGACCCGTTGGTGAAACAGCTGATCAGCAGCTGATCACGATGGAAGGCAGGCAGCCTCCAGCAGAAGCCGCGGTCCGCGTCGGGTAGAACTGGAGCGAACCGGCACACAGGAAGAAAAAAAAAGGAGCCGGCAGCTGGAGCGGGTACTGGGATCAAGGAGCACGGTGAACGTGCTGCTGTCGTGCTGACAGTGTACAACGCAAAGCACGGATTGAAGCCTGGGTGTGGTTTAAATAGTCAGCCACACCCAGGGAGTAAAGGACTAGACTGCTGCCTCTAGTGTTCAGTTCACACTTTTCTCCCCCATGTTGAGTTATATGAGTGCCATGCTCTGGTCCATCTGAGCTTCCTGATATTATGGGAACTCCAGGAATGTATTAACCAATGGGGAACTATTCTGGATATATGTGTGTGTGTGAGATTGGTGGACATAAGAGCAGGATAAGTCGTGACAATGGCTTAATACCTCTGCCATTCCAACTGAAGTGCTGTCTTGTGATGACCTGCTCAACTTAGAACCGCTGGGCACTTAACTCCTGCCTGGTTTTGACTGAGTGTATGCCGCTACCACAAAGGTACATGTTGCCAATCCCTGCTCCCTGTTGTGCCTTCTCGTTAATGTGAGATCCCTAGTTTCGCATTCACAGGACTGTCACAATCTGTTGGATGATGCCCGCCCTGACCTACTCTTCATAACGGAGACCTGGCTTCGGGAGCACTCCAGCTGTCAGTGAACTAATTGCTACTACCGAATTATAACATACTTCGCTGTGACTGTACCTCCACCTATTTTGGTGGAGGTGTGGCCATAATCTTTGATGAGGCAATTGGGGTTAGTGAAATTCCCTTTTAACACAACCTTAAGATGGAAGTGCTCCTGGTTCGTATCCCAGTGTCTGCCTCTGTTACGCTGGCAATCTTACTGCTATACCATCCACCGGGGTGTGACCAAGGCTTTTGTGATGAGTTCCCTACGTTGGTAGCTGAATTAAAACTGAAATATTCTAACCTGTCAATTGTTGGCGATTTCAATCTGCCCTCTCAATTCTTAGGTGCCATGCTGGACTTCAGGCCTCTGTCAACATGTCAATGGATCCACACATCAGCTGAGGAACACCCTTGGCCTTGTGTTCTCCTCTGATCCCTCTCTGTTAATCTTTGCTGCATTTCCTGTTATTTGGTCTGACAATTGTGTTATTCCATTTTCCCTATCTTTCTTCCCTGACTGTCGTATTGGGAAAAAAGTGGAAACTCTGAAACGCAAGTGGCACTTGGTTTCTACATTGGAGGTGGGCACTCACATTAGTAAGAACTGCGGTGACCCTGTGGGGTGTAATTTGCCCCCTCTTATGCAATCATTCAGCAATGCTGCTAATTTTCTTGCCCCTGTGAAGAACTGTAAAGAAAAAACAAAAACAAAAAAACAAAACAAAACAATCGCCTTTCTGAACCTTGGTTTACTGAATGCAACTACTCAAGGCTAAACGGAGGGAAGCGGAAAGAAAATGGTGGCTAACATATAAGCCAAGACAATTTGTTACTTCATCTAGCCCTAGTCTCCTATAAGACAGCTATACGCCTTGCTAAGCAAACGTTCTTCCACATTAGATTTGAGGGTGCAATTAATCAGCCTAAACAGTTGTTTGACGAAGTCTGTTCTCTGACCTCTTCTGCTACCACCCAGTCCTCTACTGCCTCATCCCAACTGTTAGGCAGAAACCTGTGCAGTTCCCTTAGGAACACTGCAAAAGATTTAAGACTACAGGTGTTGGCAGTAAACCCACTTGGTAGCAGTCTGTACCACCCAGATTTACCTGGTAGCTGTGGCTGAGCAGTCAGACTTCCCTCAGGAAGAGTTAGGCAGTATGCAAAGTATACACAATAGGCACTCAGATACAACAATACAAGCAAACACTGACCCGAGCTTTGGTATCAAAGTATATGATTATTTATTTAAAAACACACAGATTGAAACACTCCAGCACTCTTGTTGTAAAATATTCTAAACACAGTTACTATTATAAAATACACCCCCTTTTTCCTCATCAGATAAATCACAGAAAAACACCACTTACTTTCATACAGAGGTGAGCACATAACTAGATGGAACTCCAATAAGTTTGTGAGAAAGGGAGGGAAAAAGACAGAATATGGAAAGGTACACCACTCTAAGATTCAGGAACACTATTAGCAAGGCAGAAGAGCAAAAGTCACTAGTGAGCCAAAAGTCCAAAGGCTGGACCCACTCTTAGAGAGAGCAGAGCACAAATGCGCCCAAGATCACACAGTTACACTAGGCTTAGAAAGTCTTGCAGAGGGTTCAAAAAGAGTTTAGAGAGGCTTAGGAAAGTTTAGCCAGGGTGTCCCAGGCTAACCCAGGTTCGACATCCGGGGGCTAAATCTACCCCGTACAGTCAGTAGCAAGGGAAGCCAGGCGGCACACGGTACCTTAAGTGGGAAGGATCCTCCAGCGGTGGCAGTTGTTCCTGGTAGTGGGTGCAAGTTGCATCATCGTCCAGGGGAAGAGAAGATCTCGACTTGGAGGAAAGATGAAGGTCGTTGCACTACCAGGGCAGAAACCAGCCGAGGAGTTTTCCGGTTAAAGGTGGTACCTTTGTTTCGCGGTCGTGGTAAAATGTGGTATCCCGGTTGCCGGGGTGCTTGGCACGGGCAAGGCAGCCACGAGGTACGTCGGTAAAGCGAAAAGACGGTGAAACTGGTTATCCCCACCAGTCAAAGGAAGAAGACTCTCCGGCGGGAGATCTCCTCTGTCGTTGGGAAAAGTGGTGAGGCAGTCCAGCAGGGCTCCACCGGTGGTGGTGTCGTGGTAGGTCGGTTCAGCTTCTCCCTCGTCGGATTCTTAGGTCCTGTGGCGACTTCTGAAGTTCCAGTCCCCAAAGCCCTGCTTTTATGCAGCAAATCCCCATTCACTCAGCCTAGCTGTCACTCAAACATGCTAAGTGGTGAGCCGGCCGGCTCACCACTTGGGCTAATCAGGATGGAGTGCGACTTGAGTTGCCTAGGCAACTCAGTCCAGGGTGCCTAAATTTTCCTCCACCCCTCCTAAGCACCCCAGACAGAGTGGCACCACTTTGGAGGGCTTCTGTGGAGAAGCCCGCCAAAAAGTGGAACAAAGGGCTCGACTTGGGTTGGAGTCACAGAAGAGAACACAAACGCCATTTTAGAATCAAGTTTCGGCAAAAAATACCAACCGAGAATTAATATTAATTAAATAAACCAGCGGTATGTTCAAGGCTACCGTAAATAATTAAATAAAGATAGTAGCCTAAAACAATGGGAAATCCCATAGGAAAATTTTGCGGTTGAATATAAAAAGTAGTATCCACTGCCACCAGCCAAAACTCGATCAGGGGGGACGGAGACGTGCCCCCTCGACTAACAGACCCCGGGGCAATTGAATTGCCCCAGCCAGTACATCCACAATATGATGGTTTGTACTGGTTCTGTTCAGAATTTAAGACCAGTAAAGTCAATGGTGACTTTACATACCCTGGGAGACAGTAGTCAGTCCCAGGGTATGGAGTCTATACTGGGGGGTCACTATGACACCCCTGTGTTACTGCACGGAGGGTGCTGTGTAACACACATCACAAAAACACATGAAGCCCTATGGAGTAAAAGACCCCATAGCCCATTAAACACATCTAGATTCAAAGAAACACACTCAAATCATGCCCAAGAGTGAGGGTAAAAGAGTCTCACTCTTGGCAGGAGAAAAAAATAAACCCCAAAAATCCAGCAAAGTTGCTGGGGGACTCACTAGGTTAGGAAATTCAGCCTAAACAGAGAATTCTCCCTAACACCAACCTCTCTCCGAATCCTTGGTTGACTTCTTTGTGGGTAAAATTACATCATTCGCAGTGACATAGCGAACTCCACTGCCTTGTCAGGTTCTCTGCCTTTGCTTGGTCCCGCTTGTAATTTAAATATAGGGTGGTCCACCTTCCCTTCCTTTACTCTTCAGGATACCATTAACAAATTGAAATCTGCCTCGCCCTTGAACCCCATCCCTTTAACTATGCTAAAAAACATCTCCACTCAGGTTGCCCCCTAGATTACATCCGCAGTTCATGATTTGTTTGCTACAGGAATTATCCCGTAGGAGCTGAAGCATGCCCTCAATTGAATCCCTCTGTCGCATCTAATTTTCATCCAATTTCACTTCTGGAAATTGATCCCTCCCCTGCTTAGTTCCTTTGTTGAGTCCTCTAATTTCTTTAATCCCATCCAGTTCTGGATTTTGCCCTGGTAGAGGTACGGAATCGTGCTTGTATCAGTAGTGGATGGCCTGACACGTCTTGTTGACCAGGGTGGAGTGGGCCACTGATTCTATTAGATCTGTCGGCCGCCTTTGATACCAGTGACCAACCGACCCTGATCACTCTTTTGTCCTAAACTGGACTCCCTGGACAGGTACTTGTGTGGTTCTCCTCCTTCTTAAAGGGTCAGGCTGAGTCTATCTTTGTCTCCTTTCTTTCTAAAGTTATTTCTTTGTTGTGCGGATATGATGTGATATGATATGAAATGGCATTTATAACGCGCCTATACACAAGTGTTTCAAGGCGCGACAAGGCAAGGAAGGGGGAAAAGAGGCAAGACAGACAACGATCCTACTAGGCCAGGTGTCATTCAGATCATGCAAGTGCATGGGGAGCGGAAGGAGGAGAAGTGCGGGGGCAAGGGGGAGAGGACAGTGCAGTGCATGGGATAAGACAATAAGTAAACAATAGGTAAAAGTACGGCAAGCAGGTGGCAAGGGTAAGTGCAGACATCCGGTGTCAAGTGCTGGTAGTGGGACTGTAGGGATACAGAAAACAGTCACCAAGTGCGGGGCTTGCCAGGAAGGCAGTGCAAGAGTGCGACTGGAGGGGACCTGGGCCCGAGGACGGAGGGTGGCCTGGTAACCAGTGCAGTTTCAGTGTCAGACAGGAGGTCAGCAAGGGAGAGAAGGAGAAAAAGCAGAAGCAAAGAGAAAGGTTTTGAGGTGCTTCCGGAACCGAAGATGATTCTCCTCGAGTTTCAGGGAGGCAGGAAGGCTGTTCCAGAGGGATGCCCCAGCTGAAGAAAGAGATCTTCCACCAACTTGCTGCTTGGAGAAGCGACTGACCCTGAGGGAGTTTGAGGCAGATGAGCGAAGAGCTCGAGAAGGAAGGTATTTAGGAAGAGAGAGTTGAAGGTATTGAGGCCCCAGGCCCCAGAAGTCCTTGTGGACGATGCAGAGGGTTTTGAACGTAATCCTCGCAGCCACTGGGAGCCAGTGCAGAGATTTCAGTCCTGGAGAGATACGATCCCTGGGCTTGAGGCCAAGGACAAGTCTCGCAGTCCTGTTCTGGATAAGTTGCAGAGGGCAGAGAGTAGAAGCAGGCAGATTTAGAAAGAGGCTGTTGCAATACTCCAGCCTATAGAGAACCAGAGCTCTGGAGACAGTGAGCTTCTGGGGGAAGGAGAGGAAAGGAAGAATAACCCTGAGGAGGTGCAGCTGGTAGTGTGACTTCTTAGAGACATCAGAGATGTGAGGAGAGAAGGAGAGTGTAGAGTCAAAGATGACCCCGAGGTTTTTAGCCTTACAGTGGGATCAGGGAGAGGGCCAAGAGAGGCCGGCCAGAGAGCTACAAGAAAGGAGGGAGCGGGTGTGCCGATGAGGAGAATCTCAGTCTTACTGGCATTAAGGCAGAGGTCATTGACGGCACACCACTCCTAGATAGCAGACAGACAGTCAGAGTTGAGGGAAGGTTAGTAGGGGGCCGAGGGTAGCCTGAAGTTGAGCTGGGTGTCATCCGCATAGCACTGAAAGTTGGGGCAGAGAGCAGCGATGCGGTGCGCCAGGAGTGCCAGGTATTGGTTGAAAAGCCAGGGAGAGAGGTTAGACCGCTCGGGGACACCACAGGTAGAGAAAGAGATAGCAGAGAGGAAGGACCAAAGTTGAACCTGGGAGGGTCGGTCGGAGAGGAAAGAAGTCAGCCACGCCAGAGCCTGACAAGTGATACCCAGGTTATCACAGAGACGGGTAAGCAGGATGGCATGGTTGACAGTGTCAAAGGCAGAAGAGAGATCAAGCAGGATGAGGACGCAAGGGGTGTTAGAGTCAAGGTTGGAGAGCAGGTCTTCGTTGATGTTCAGAAGAGCAGTTTCCGTGCTTCTGGCAGCTCTGAAGCCAGACTGATGGGCCTGAAGACAACCAACAGATTCAGTGTGGAGATTAAGCTGGGAGATGGCCAGTTTCTCCAGGAGCTTGCCCAGGAAGGGAGTGATGGAGATTGGGCGATAGTTAGCCGGGCAGGAAGGGTCGGCAGAGGGTTTCTTAAGAAGGGGGTACACAAGGGAGTGCTTCAGGGGGGATGGGAAGACTCCAGTGGCGAAGGAGTGATTGCAGAAATCAGCCAGTGCGGGCGCCAGGGAGTCACTGTGGTCCTTGATAGTTTTGGAGGAACAGGGGTGAACCTGTTTCGACGAGACTTTCATAGATCAGACTTGTCTACAAACCTTGTCTGCGGAGAACAGGAGAATGGCAGAGAAGGAGGGAGGAGAGGTGGATGCAGAGAGGCCAGGGGAGGAGCAGGGAGTGAGGGGAGGGAGGGGATAGGAGGAGAGAGAGGACAGGATGTCCTGAGTTTTAGAGATGAGGTGAGAAGCCAGTGCCATACAGAGGGCCTGGGAGGGGACAGGAGAGGTAGAGACTGCGGCAGGATTGGCCAGTTCCTTGCATATTTTCAAGAGTTCAGCTGAGTTGTTAGATGCGGCAGAGACACAGGCTTGGATATGCGCTCTCTTCTTGGTTAGGACAGAGAGCCGGTATTGCCTTTGGAGCAGGCGGCAGGCCAGTTTGTCAGAGGATGTACATGAAGCACGCCATTTCCTCTCGGCAACCCTACACTTGTGTTTTAGGTGACGAGGTCTGAGTCGTACCAGGAGTTGCACTTGGCTTTGGGCTTCAGGCGGATTCTCATGACAGGGGCAAGGATATCAAGAGTATCAGATATAGCAGAGTGGAGAGTGGTGAGGGCTGTGTCAGGATGAGAGTCAGCCAAAGGGTTGTGGGGGAGAGAGATAAGGTGGAGGCGAAAGGCTCAGCTCTATCTCCCATTTTGTTTAATATTTATATTCAGCCACTTGTCAGTCTCATCCTCTCTTGCGGCTTCATGTGCTACTCCTACGCCGATAAGACGCAAATTATTTTGCGGCTTGATCGCTCCTCTTCTGTGATAGCTGCACAGCTGTGGGACTGGGGGATTGGACGGTCAACAACTGGCTGAAGCTTAATGCTGAGAAGATGGAGGTGCTGGTTGTAGGCTCTCGGATTTCTGGCCTTCCACTCCTGGACCTTGCACTTCTCCAGTTGCTGTGGTGAAGGATTTAGGTGTCAAAGTCTCTGCCTCTCTGTCGATGAAGGACCAGATCGCCACCATCTGTCATTCTGGTCACCTAAAATGATGGACTCTCCGCAAGATTCTCCCTTTTATCCCCTCCTGTTTTCATGCCCCAGTGGTCTCTTCTCTGGTTCTCAGCAGTATTGACTACTGTAACTCCCTCTACCTGGCATAGCCAGCCTATTTGCTTCATCATCTTCCGCTGTTACAAAACATGGCAACTAGGGTAATTCTTCATTCTCCTTTGGCTCTTATATTACCCCACTCCTCCACCAACTACATTGGTCCCGATGGAGAAACATGTCTTATTCAAGTCTTTGTGTATTGTGCAGAGAGAGTTTTATAAAATCGGAACTGAATATATTCAGTCTACGTTTTCTCCCTATAATCCTGCTAGGGTACTGCGCTCCCAATCTTCTCTGACAATTCAGATTCCATCTGTAAAGCGCTCTCGTGTAGGGGGTTGAAGCTTCTCTGTGGCTGCCACAAAGGCTTGGAACTCCCTCACCCGTGCTCTGCGAGCTGGAACGCTTCATCGAGCCTTTCACTGTTTACTAAAGACCCATCTGTTTTAGGTTCGCCCAATCCGTCACTCTGTTCTAGTCTGGGCCTGATGGTTTGTAGCACCAAGATGCCTCCGGGTGTACGCTGTGCTTTACAAATACACATAACATAACTATTTGTGCAAACAGGCTCCACAAATAAACTCCCTTCGGC
This sequence comes from Ambystoma mexicanum, assembly GCF_040938575.1. Classification (NCBI taxonomy): domain Eukaryota; kingdom Metazoa; phylum Chordata; class Amphibia; order Caudata; family Ambystomatidae; genus Ambystoma; species Ambystoma mexicanum. The sequence continues at coordinate 897,487,882 of NC_090925.1, forward strand.
CTGCTGTCAGAGACAGTGTGCCTTCCAGACCCATGCCGACACCGCAAACAATTGTGTTGCCTGACCTGCCATGATCGCTTGGCCACTGTGGCAACTGGCCCATACAACACCCGACTAGCTCATCTACACCCTTGTGCGAGACATACCTGGACACCTCCGCAACTCTGGTGACTCTCATTCATTGACAGACCCAGTAAGTTTTAGCATTTGTCTAAAAGGACTCTTCACCAAAGAACCCACTTCTGGCATGTGAGGCTGAGATGATGTGTCTTTCGGGGCCCGAGTGGACGCATCTACATCCGTGCTGCCTGGTCATTGCCTGATCTTGTAGCCCCCGACAACCAGCAGACATCACAGTAACGCAATACTAGGTAGCACCTGGATCAAGAAAATTAGACCCCATTTTTCTACCACCATGACAGAATTTTCTTGGAGCACCCAATGAATGCTGTATGTCCACTTGGCATGTATTAGATTGCACCACCAACTGCACTGACTTCTCTTCACATATGTGGCTACTATATAAAACCCTTCTGCTTTCAGTCCAAACCATGTTAAAACCGCCTGCAGGTCGTAGACACTTTCTACTTTTGGGCTAAGATGTGAGTTGTTTAAGCTTTAAAGTGACTAGGGCCCCCAGCTCTCCTGCCCCTCTCATCTCTAGCACCTCACGCACACTGGCAGGATCGCTAGTCCCCTCTCTAAGATCGGCCTCTCATACCGCCGCTCAATAGATTTATGCAGTTTCATTCCATTGCCAATTGCCCTCTGGCAATGAACTGTTAGCTGCACCACCATTGACGCTATAAACAAATTCCAGTGTGATAATAATGGATGTAACCCCAGGCCATAAATAAAAGTGCACCACCCATTCCGGATAAGGGAGAGGAAGTGATGTGATTTGTATCACAAAACAAAAGAGTTGATGGCTGGAAGGTTTAGAATAAATCTTGACCTCTGGCATTGCTCTGGGCAACCATCTAGACCATCGTTCTTCGCCTGCCAAGTCATTACAAAAGGGGAAAGACCATATGCAAATCAGGTTTGGTCCCACCCCCAAAGGTGTAGTCCAGCCTGAACTGCTAGGTCACATCCCTTCTGGCCCAACAAGGCCGAGACATATCTGGGGTTGCTTGTGTTTCCATGCAGAGGGGACCTGGCCTAGCAGTTCGGGCTGGGCTGCTACCATTGGTGGCAGTACCTGACTGATTTGCATATGGCTGGATCCCTTTTGCAATGGCTCAGACGGGCTAAAAAACTGTGGTGTGGAAGGTTGCCCAGAACAATGCCAGTGGTACAGATTCATTCAAAATCTTCCACCCATCACTTTTGTGGTCCAAGTTTGTCTCACTATGTGAGAGAGGGTATGCCCAGACATGAGTCCCTTGCTCGCTGCACCATAGGGAACTAAGCTGCACCTCACCGAGGAGGCCCAACAAGGCCGAAACATGTCTGGGGTTGCTTGTGTTTCCGTGCAGGGGGGACCTGGCCTAGCAGTTCGGGCTGGGCTGCTACCAATGGTGGCAGTACCTGACTGATTTGCATATGGCTGGACCCCTTTTTCAATGGCGCAGACGGGCTAAAAAACGGTGGTGTGGAAGGTTGCCCAGAGCAATGCCAGTGGTACAGATTAATTCAAAACCTTCCACCCATCACTTTTGTAGTCACACATGATTTGTACCACCCCTACCCTTTAGAGCCTTCTCTCTACCCCCAGGGGAGTGTCCAAGAACCTCCCATCCCCGGGAGGGGCTGTGGTAGGAGTAGAGGTAGCGAAAAGCATATACCTGTCACTGTGCTTCAGTAAAGAGAGCAGGAAACAACACCCTGCAGTCGGGCTGCTACTCTGTCATCTGCACAGGAGGGGATTGCTAATGTCACATAGCTTTTATTGATGGTCCACTTCTCAACGCTTCCAGTAACTCTTCGTGTGTGTGTTAAAAACATTCAACTTATATAACATATCAATACACAGTATTTTCAAATAGATGCCCCACACATTATGCTCATGTTCAAATGCTTCTGACAATATTCTCAGTAATGAACCATCAAAGGATGCCCTTTTAATTATGAGAAATAAGTAATAAAGAAACATCACTACCATTATTGTCACTACACCTGACAAACATAATTTGCAAAAGGTTATTAATGAATACAGAGCCATCATTTTCTTTGCCTCTATGTCTACTCAAGACAATCAATCATTTCAGAAGCATAATAGCCATTTCAATAGCAACTGCCTACCTCAATCAATCTTGCTATGCAAACTCATAGAATCGCCTCCCACCTCAATACATCTCCTCCTTCCCAATGCGATAGTAAAGATGGGTAAAACATGTTGTCATACTCACTACAATCACCAGAAGGTAGGGAGATACGAGTTGGAGCCCAGATGCCTGTGGTCTACACAATCCAAGAAGAAAATCCCCCAAAATTATCAATTGGAAAGGCCCACCATGGTCCCTTATATTAAAAGCACAAAACAATAGGAAAGATGCTTAACACAGAGTCTGTGTCAATTGGGATTGACCATGGTGCCAACAATAGTCATTAAGAATAAGGCCTGTTCATTGGTGGAGAACTGATCAACATGGGCAGAGATGCTTCCCATACAGCTCAATCAAAAATAGTAGTTCATCTAGAAGCAAAAAGAATACGTCCTTCTGGGGCTCATAAAGCCAAAAACCAATTTCAGAAGCTATCAGGCATAAATATGGAGGGATTTCCCCCCTCCCTTCTCCATAGGATTTGCATGGAGAGGGTGATGATTCCAGAATGCTCCAGGGCTCCTGGGTTGCCCTCCAGCTTCTGTCTGCCTCCTGCTTCCTCATTAGCTCAGCTTTGTCAGAACAGCTTCTCTTTCCATGCCCGAAGCGAGCCTATTTATAGTTTTGGAGCTTTGTTTTACTTTAAGATGTCAATAACACTTTCTGCAGTCTTCCTCAAGAAAGTTACTGCCCCCTCCCTTGCAGCCAGCACGCTACTTGAACCTTTAGTCCAGTTGCAAGTTGCTGTATTATCTCTAAACCAAGGCCATTGGCCTGATGCAGAAACCTGTAACCCAGCGGCAAGCATAGTTCTTATCGCACTACGCTAAATGCTAAGTAACCTCTGACTCCCATCCTCCCTCATAGCCAGCATCACCAGAAACGTACTTCATTGTAGTTCCTTACTTAATGTTGTTATTAAGAAGAACAGTTAGTTTTGTGTGCAATAACAAAGCCAGGACAATTGGAACACTTCCCAGACTGTTTGAAGTGCATCCCAGGAATATTGTTTATGCACTCTGTCCGCATGTTCCATAACAAAGATAAGATTGACACACAGGCCCTACATTCAAACTAAATGCTTGTTCTCTGTTCTTAATTGTTGATTCTGCTCATTGCCTGACTAGAACTTAAAATTCAGCACTAAGGCATTAGGATGACGCTCAATATCTGCATTCAGCTAAATTACAGTTCAGAAGGGCCTGCCTAGCATCTGTTGAAACACCTCTGACCAATTAAACCATCCCACTGTATATGTCAAAAGCAATGCTGCTAAACATAACCCTGCAAGAAGAAACACTGGAATTCGCAAGCTTGGACGCCCCCCGAATACCACAGCCACACATGGTTTTGAAGTCCCTTCACACACAACACAGTAAGTGAAGGCTGACAAAGCCACATCATTCGCAAATTCCACCAACCCCTTTCATACGCTGCAAAAATAGATGGCGAAAAATGCACCCATCACACGCTAAGAACAAGGGAAAGAGGGGCCTATATATAGCATCTGTGGGAAGGCCCCGGATTGATGAAACCATCGCGTCAGAATATGTTAGTAACCCTATTTACTGATGGGCTTTCCCATGACACAGAAACTGTGTAGCAGCAATGAACTAAAACCACACACTACGTCGTCATCCCTTGACTCCCAAAGGTTATCTATGCATGCTGGCTTAAGAAATCCACATTTGCCTGTAGGCAACGTCTTTGCAGTGGACAACAGTAAAGATGTATAATTAATGGGCTTAGAGCCATTGGAAGGCTCAGGTATTGATGTTTATTATCCTGGCGAGAAAGGTGAGGGATGCATGAGTGATGATATAACTGAACTTGTGCTCCATCAGCCGTTATGCCCTACTTTATCACCAGAAACACCAGCTCTATAGTCGCGTAATTCACTTCCATAGGTAAGAGTTTGCTGCTGATGGAGAGCATGGGTTGCTCACACCCATTTCGCTTCTGTGATAGTAAATCCCGAAGCCCAACATAGGCATTGTGTCTGCAGAATGAATTTCTAACAGAGGTCTGGCAGAAAGAGCTGAGGTGGATGTCCAAATTAGCTTTTTAATCTGCCAAAGGCCTCCTTTGATATTTTAGGCCATGTGATCCAGTTTGATTTAGCAGCTTTCATATCATGTCTGCAGGGTGTCCCATATAGTTGAAAATTGGGAGAAAACCACAAGTGATAGCTGACCAAGCTGAAGCAGGCTCTCAATCGTTTCTTCATGGTTGGCTTCTGAACCTCTTCTACAGCTTCCATCTTGGTGTCCTGAGGTTGTACCATTCCTTTCCCCCTTTGAAACCCAAGTACATTACGGAAGGTAAAGCCAGATAACATTTTCCAGAATTTGCCTTCAGTCCCCCTTTTCTGAGACTCTGGGTCATTAGCTATAAGTGCTGCATGTGTTCAGTCTAGGTTTTACTCTGTACCACTGCGTTGTCGAGGTAGGCACCCACATACATGTGATGGGATTGCAGGACCCGATCATGCATCCTTTGAAAGGTTTCAAAGAGATTCTGTTGCCGGTGCCACGTGTACCACAAAGTCTAGTACCGCGAAGTTAAGCAGCCAGCAGGTGTTGAATTGCTGTTTTCTTTTGGTCCTCTGATGCCAGAAGAATATGCCAGAAACATTTAGTTTAATCCAGTGTAGAAATAGGGGTAGTGGGTCTGATATACTTGAACAGCTCATACGGTATGCGTCAAATATGGACATTTCATTGACCTTGCTAAAGTCAATATAGATTTGCCACTTTTCATCTTGTTTGGCCACAAAGACTACTGGTGAGGATTTGCAGGTATTGGACGGTTAAATTATGCCAATTTCTAGCATTCTCTGGACCTCAAACTGTACTGCTGACAGTGGGCCTTTGGCAACCTGCATGGCTAGACCAGATAGACTTGGCAGTAGTTGTCTTGGTGAAGTATACAAAGCTGATTACTCTCCCAATCTTATTCACAAATACATTTTTAAAATCTTCTGGATAATCTTGCAGATTGTTGGCCTGATAGGTTTTTAAGTTCTCCAGAAAAATGTTCATCAAGCTGACGGTGAGATCTGCCAGGATGCAAGTCAATGCTGCCTATAATTGCTGGATGTTTCCAAACATTTATAGAGTTAATGTGTTGGTATTGTGGTGTTTTTCTGGCTATTCTTAGCTTTGGAAGGACGCAAGGGACCCATAATTCTAATGCCTAACCAGGGGAATAGCACATCAATTATGGGTAATGGTGGCAAAGGTGCTCGTCCCACATCTATCTGGAAATTCTTTTGGCAAATTGTGTATTTGTCACATACATTGTTTAAATTCTATTAATTTTATGGCCAGACAAAAATACTAAGGACTTGTTCCTAGGTTTTAGCAATGCATTGGGGTTTTCCATCAGATAGGAGTAGTCTTGTTCTGGGATTGTTCTGCAAAATCATGGTGGGACCAGGAGCTGACAATGTCTTTGCCCATCCGATTTACATTGTTCTTAGCCCCATGGAGTAGACCAACCCGTTCTACAATTGGAGAGACATATTGGGGAAGAGACTATACGAGTCTGGCGTGCTACCAGCAGCTGTGAGGATAAAATCACTAAACAGAGAAAAGCAAGGAAGTGATGAGGAGTGATATCAGCAGTAGTCAGAAGGAAGTGGAGAAGAGAAAGGAGGTGGAGATGAGGAACATCAAATGAGTGAGGTGTCGATGGAGAGGACAAAGGAGGTGGTGAGATGGAACATCAGATGGAGAGAGGAGGAGATGGATGAATATGGAGGAGATATCAAGGGAAAAGAGGAGGGATATATTCAAAAGGGGACAGGTGAAGATATTGAGAGAGCCTAGGAGACTGGATCTCCTCAAAGGATAGCAAGAAAGAAACAGATGTAAAATATATTAATTGGCATGCCATTCTTTTCACTAAGCAGGCACCACTGATTCAATGCACCCTAGTACACAGCCCCACCCCACAGTTTTGGGGCATGAAACATGCTGTTTGACTAAAACACACATTTATTTAAATAAATGAATCAAAGGTACTATATGCAGGGGAAGTCACAACACAACATCAGATATACTTTACATGGGCTTATTCAACCAGTTAAACGAGGCCTGTGTGATGAATTCTGCGCAGTCATCGCTGAACCCCAGCCTAAGATCTCCTCCCATGTGGCCAGGGGAAGGCAGACGCTACCTGATCCTAACCATTGGTGTGGCATAATGAGGTAGGATCACATGGGGGTGATGGCTGTGAAGGGGAAGTGGTGACTCCTTTAGGAGGGATGCAGTATTCATATTCTGAGGATGAGGGTCCCATAATTACCAAATACCTTATAGCATGTTGCCAGTACACAAGTCCCTCTCATGAAACTACACAAAGAACATGCTATGAAAAGGCAGCTAAAAGGAATTAGGCGTGCACCTAGAGAGTTCAGTAATTAAGTGTTTTAGGTATAGGTTTAAACACCAATGTTAAATCACAAACCTTTTACACAATATTCCATAACTCTAACAACTCTCATTATACAAAACAAGCAAAACAAATTATATATTCAAAGATCAAAACCACTATGAACTTCCGGATCCATAATGCCTATGGTACTGGGACGAGGAAGAGAGGCCTAGAGCTAGCAAAGCTCAAAGGTGCTATTGGTAAGAATGTGCTGTCTAGTTTTTATGAAGCAGAACACCTAAGCAGGACATTTAAACTAAGGAATGAGTTGCAGCCAGGGAGGAGAGACATGGAAGAAGTAGCTGAGAGAGAGAGGCAGCCCGAAGTGCTGGGACTGCCACATATGCAGAAGGAAGAACGCCAGCTGATGCCAACACTTGCAGCAAAGGCATACAGCATTGCAGAGTTTGCACAGCAGGAAGCGACATCAGGAAGAGAAGGTCAGCTGAAGAGAAGACATGATCCCAACCAGACCTGTGGGAGAGGGAGCGTAGGACCAACAGAGCTGGCAGAGCTCTGGAGAAGAGCTGTGCAGTCCCTTTAAGACCCGCGGGAGCAGGCAGCAAAGCAGACAGGTTGTAGGAGGTCTGCCGAAGCAGAAATCGAGGAAGCAGGGATGCCAAAGAAGACCAGTGAGTTAGCTTGACGCTACAGGTGCCCCCTGGATGCTCCAAGCAGGACACTTGAAAGTGAGCTGTAATTTTGAATATCAAACAAATAAAGCACAATAGCAGCATAGGGGAATCCTGTAACCCTCAATGCCAACAGCCAAAGAGCTGTAAAGAAGTAGTGCAGAGGCAGCAAGGGTGCAATTCCCCTTTCATGGGACACCCATTGGGGAAAATTGTAACCTGCATTGCCAACAGCCGACAGGCTGTAATGAAGCAGCATAGAGGCAGCAAGGGCGTAATTCCCCTCTCATGGGACACCAATAAGGGGAAATCTGTAACCCACATTGCCAAGAGTCAAGAGACTATACAAAGAGGCAGCCACTGTTCAACCCTCCACACATTGGATACTGGTGTGGAGAATCTTGGACCAGATATTGCCAGTAAGACCAATTGTAGTTATAGGAGGTTTCTTCCAGGCAGGCGAGTACACCAAGAAAGGGATCATAGTAGCTAGTCCTGGTAGACAAGTGGACCATGAAAGAAGAACATGTTTTAAAGCTGAGTGTTTGTGACAAAAAGGTATGGTGGAAAGAACGTGATCACTCTGTTATCATTGTGACACACTGTACATTACCAGAGGAGGTTGCTGTGCTATCCTGACACATGTCTTCCAATAAAGAATAAGTGCCACCGGTATCATTTTTTTTTCTGGCACTCGCGAATGGGCAATTACCGGGTCATTACGGCCCCGCCAGACCCGGTAATTGCCCATTCACGGGTGCCGGAAAAAATGCTCCCCATTCCCATTTGAGCCCCATAGGGCTCAATGGGCAGGGGAAGGTCGGATGCACCGGCACCATTGAGAATGGTGCCGGTGCATCCAACATGCTCTTCTCACGGGTGCCGGTACGCCCGCCAGGTCAGACCTGGCGAATGGGAAGGCACCCGTGAGCAGAACTCGTAGTTTGCCATTGTTACCGGACCGGCAAACCTATAATGAGGCCCATTGAATTAGAACTCTCCTTCATGAATTGATCCAGGGGAAGGCAGCCCAACAATGGTCACAAGGAGGACTTTATACAATTTATGATTTTGAACTTTTACATTGTTTTGTTGATTTGAAGACAGCCAAATATTCCTTGTACATTTTTGCTGTGTCTATTAGTGTGAGGGTCAGAGATTATTTGTTTGCTAGGTGGAACATTCTCATTAGGATAGGGAAAGATAGGCATATTTCTCACCCCTTTTCATTTAATAAAATGGCAAACTTTGAGAAACCTATACCTCTGTGTCCGTCTCACATTTCTGACTCCTCAAACCTGCGTGTAATTATTAAAAATATGTCTAACAATTCTAATCCTAAATAATACCAGGCCGCATCTAAGCAGCGCTTAATTCTTTGACCAGAATACTCAATTTTGGCCAATATAAAAGCTCTTTCGAGTTCACATGTTCATCAAATCAGATCAAACAATAGATAAGTAGTCCAACACATTTTATTTTCTACTTTATCCAAGACAAGTAACTATACCAGAGAAAGATCCATAGAAAAATTACATTTGTAAGCATATATCTAAATCACTTTGCCCCCGATTGTGAATGTGGAGTTATTAATTTCTAATCTATGTGCATGCAATTTAAATGCAGGTTAAAATGAATTATATCATAATCCTGCAGTTTTGTGTATGAAAAACAATTCTATCAATCTAACATGCCAAAAATGGATTCGTGATTTTCTAATACAAGAATGAGTGCCCCTCAAACTTCACTTCACGAAAAGGATCACTGTGCAATGCCAAGAGTGAGAAGAGGGTATGTTGTATATTCTGATTATTTTCCATGGGAATGGCATTAGGATTGCTGACTCCCTTTCATCTACTCATTCACCTCTTTGTAGCTATGGCTTTCAGAGATCACACACTATGAAACATGCATTTATTAGGATATAATGTGGGGACATCGAACCATAGTCGATTAAATATCACATATACAATGTTACACTGTCAGCCCAGGGAAGTGGTTCTTGTTTTACACAGCACAGAAACAACATTTTGGCATTCATTTACATGTAATATCCCTCTGCTTCAAGCACAATAAAAATATCAGGATAGAACTCACACTAGCAAACTACAATATACATTTCTCTTTCTCTTGCTATCTTTCTATGAATGATCATTTATCAACCCATACGCTCTGTGCACAGAAATACTATGTTTTCTTTATGCAGTCAAATCTCACTGGGCCAGGCACAGTTGATTTTTCCACTATAATATTAAGGTGTTGTATTTGGAAAGAGTGGCCACTAGATGCAAATATTTCCCCAGTTTTCTCACACCCAGGGACATGGCAGGGCAATCATTCTAGGGGAATTATCTAATTATATTTGGGGAATGTCATACTAACTTTAAATAGCTATTTAAAGGCATGAAGCCAGCAGAGACCCTTAAATGTTCCCAGGCCCCTTCTGCCCTTTTTCAATTTCCTCTGAATAAGTGTCAGACCTCAGCTCTACCTCCCCCTTCTCCTCACCTGAGTCTTCAGAAGATATGTCATTGGAAGCTTTTTCCACCTTCTGGCGGCTCTTCTTCTTGTTTGGTGACTTGTCCTTAGGTTTCCTGATCTTCTGCTCGTGTAAATAAGGTCTGGCCCCCCCGGAGGCCATCTTGACAGTGATGGGAATCTGCCCTTGGGGAACCCCGGGGGGCCAGCCCCAAATTCCAGGGAAAAAGCTGTAAGGCAGAAAAAACCCTGAAGATCTAGTATGCAGGAAGTGGTTTGTGAGGTTAGTCCGGAGACTCATGCATTGAGTGCATGGTTGCCCGCTGAGACAGGATTGCCAATATCCGACTACAGCCAAAGTAAGTATTACAGAGGTAAGTATCTCTGATAGCCAACTCCAATTTGAGAGAAAGGAAGGAAAGAAAGGCAATACAGAAGATGGGTAGCAAAGGGAATAGAAAGCAAAGAAGTAACAACAAAGATACAATCCAAATAAGAACAAGAAAGGGCAACCCCAGGAATAACAAGAACACCGTACGAAGGGCGGCCACTGGAAAGAAAGCTCTCAAGTCAAAAAGCAGAATCGAGCGAGTACAGAAAAGGCAGAAGAAAGCTGCGGACGAGGAAGAGAAATACGTGTAGGCACGCAAAAGGCTATAAATCTGAGTAATGAAAGAGATAGTAAGAACGGCAAGACGCCGAAACTCAGCGAGGGTGAATACGTAGGAGGTGTCACGTAGAGCTGCGGAGATTAACGATCCCGAGAGCGGATCGAAGGAGCAAAGAATGGCAGAAGAACGCCGGAGTAAACAAAGAAAACAAACGTGCACGAAATGCGGAAAGGCAGTAAGTTAACGAAAGAAAGGCAAAGAGAGCAGAAGTGTGCAGATTGATCGGAAAGAGTATTTCAAAAGAAGGATTCATAACACAGAGTAGCCAAGGAGGAATGAGAGGGATGTGAATATCAAAGTGATACACGGAGCACCGTAGAAAGTAACACAGATACAACGCACCGGCAAGGGGGCGGAGTAGGAATTTATAAGAGACTCCGCCATGTTTGGTGAGGACTAGAGCGGAGAGACACAAAGGATGTTAGTGTCTCTAGTAGTTCCACAATTTCTACCCACGATTCCTGACAGTATACCTCCGTCTCCTCGGGGGGCCCCCTGGTTTACTGGGATGGAGATGGTGAAAGTTCCTTAATAATCGGGGAGCATGAATGTGACTCTTGGGTTCCTAAGACCTTTCTTCGACCGGATAACCCTTCCAATGAACCAAGTATTGCAATCTGCCCTTGCGATATCTGGAATCCACTAGATAGGCTACCTCATATTCGTCTGGAACCTGGGCAACATGAGTCTGCCCTCTGCGGGCAGGTCTTTGAAACAGATCTTCTTTATGCTTCTTCAGTATGGAGACATGGAAGACTGCATGTACCCTCTTGAGGAACTCTGGAAGTTTGAGTTTATAGGCTACTGGGTTGACTTGTTGTACTATGGGAAAGGGACCCAGAAAGCGTGAGGAGAATTTCCCGGTGTGGACCCATTTGGGTAAGAATCTGGTAGACAACCAGACCAACTGACCGGTCTTCCACTCAGGGTTGGAGCGTCTGCTCCTATCTGCCCATCCTTTCTGTGACTGTTGACTAGCCAAATGTGCCTTCTTCACCACCTCATGCACTTCATGCAGGTACTTTAATACTCCATCCAGGGCCGGAACCTTGGTAGACGGTGTACTTGACCGAAGCAAATGTTGAGGATGGTAGCCGTAAGTACAAAAAAAGGGCTCATCTGGATAGAAGTATGGACAGAATTATTATAGGCAAACTCAGCTTGAGGGAGAAACCGAAACCACTCTTCCTGCTGGGGACTACAAAAACACCTCAGATATTTCTCTAAGCTGGCATTCAGTCTTTCGATGTGTCTATTACTTTGAGGGTGATAACCCGAAGGAAGGGCTCTGTGGATTCCCATAATTTGTCAGAGGGTAGCCCAGAATTTGGAGGTGAACTGAGGGCCTCGATCAGAAACTATGGTCCTGGGCAAACCATGGAGGCAAACGATGTCTCTAAGAAAGACGGCAGTGGTCTCTGATGCAAAAGGGACCTGTTTGAAGGCAGAGAAATGGGCCAACTTGCTGTATGAATCTACTGTCACCATGATTACTGTCATACCATAAGACTGAGGGAGATCAACTATAAAATCAGTGTATATATGTTCCCATGGACGTTCTGGTAATGAAGGTTGTTTCAATAATCCAATAGGCTTACCAGTCTGATATTTGTTAGCAGCACAAACAGAACAAGCAGATATGTCCTGGTATACATCCTTTCAGAGAGTTGGCCACCAAAAATCTCTGCAAAGTAATTCATAGGTCTTCCTAATACCTGGATGACCAGATAAAGGTGTATCGTGACACCAGGAAAGGACTTGATTCTGTAGCTTCTTGGTGGGGATATAGAGAGCATTTTCATGGTAATAGAGCCCATCATTACCTTGAGTGATCGATGAAGGTAGATCAATACATGTTTGATATTGGGGAACCAAGTATCGAAAAAAAAGGAAGTAGTTGCCAGTATCTTCAGATCAGGGAAGACTAGTTCATGACCCTGGTAGAGACCGGAGTCTTCCCCGTGACTATGTGACAAAGCATCAGCTTTCTTGTTTTCAGAACCAGGAATATAGGTAATGACAAAGTCGAACTGCAAAAAGAAGTAGGCCCATCTTGCATGGCATGCATTGGTGCATTCCATTTGCTGTAGCACTCAAACGTTGCGATGATCAGTACAGATCATGAAGATGTGAGCCGCACCTTGCAGCAGATGGTGCCACTCTTGACATGCCAATTTGATGGCCAATAATTCTCTTTCGAGGACCGAATAGTTACGTTCACTGGTGGTCAGTGTCTTGGATAGTATGCCACTGGGTGTTCTAATCCATCATCTGTCCTCTGAAGTAGGATAGCACCCACCGCTCCAATAGATGCATCAGATTCTAGATTGAACAGCCTGGTCTGATCCGGTTGAATCAGTACTGGTGCTTAGGTGAACAATTTCTTGAGTAATTGAAAGGCTTCTCTGGGTGCTTTCTCAAAAGAAAGTGTTACTCCTTTCTTTAGTAGTGGTGTGAGGGGCAGCACTGTATTAGAGAAATTGGGAATGAACTGTCTATAAAAGTTAGCCAGTCCCAAAAATCTCTGTACCTCCTTGATGTTGGTAGGTTCCTTCCATTCCCAGATGGCCTTGATCTTATTTGGATCCATCTCAACGCCCTCCTTAGACAGAATGAATCCCAGGTATGATACAGAGGTAGCTTCAAACTGGCACTTTTCGGGTTTAACCAGCAGCTGATGGGATTGTAAACGCTGTAACACCTTCTTGACCTGCAGACGGTGATCTTGTAATGTCTAAGAGAATATCAGGATGTCGTCAAGGTAGACTACTACCGACAAAAACAACAAGTCGGCAAAGACCTTGTCCAGAAATCTCTGGAAAATGGCCAGAGCATTTACCAGACCGAACGGCATCACCCTATATTCAAATAGGCCAAAAGGAGTATGGAAGGCTGTCTTCCACTCGTCACCCTTCCTTATTCTTAATAGGTGATAGGCACCTTGCAGGTCAAGTTTGGTCAAATAAACCGCTTCTTGAACAGCCTCCAGAGTGTCCCGTATCAATGGCATGGGATATCGGTCTCAGATAGTTATCTTGTTAAGACCCCTGTAATCAATACAAGGGCGTAGTTCAGAGGAGTCTTTCTTCGGAATAAAGAACAAAGAAGCGCCACATGATGACTTAGACTCCTGGATGATCCCATTCTGAAGATTGTCGTCTAGGTAGTCTTGAAGAGCACACCTTTCCGTGAGAGACAGAGGGTACGTACGTCCAAAGGGCACAACTGCGTCGGGAATCAGGTCTATGAAGCAATCTTATGCCCTGTGAGGAGGTAACCATCGGGGTAAGGTATCCAGAAATACCTCTGAATATTCCTGATACTGGAGTGGAACCAAAGATATGGTCCTAGTACCGATGACATTGGCCTTTCCTTCAGTTAATTCTTTAATGGGAAGATTCATGCAGTTAGAACCGCAAAATTGCGAGTTAAAGCTCACCCTATTGGAAGTCTAGTTAATGAGAGGGTTATGCTTCCCCAACCATGGTATTCCGATCACCAGAGGGAAGTGAGCGGCTCTGATGAGATCAAATACCACAAATTCTTGATGGTCTCCCAGCATCATCTTTAGAGGAATGGTCTCTCTCATTATAGGTACCGCGGACAACAGTGTCCCATCCACTCCTTCTACAGGAATAGGTCTTGATTTGGGTTTGGAAGGGACCATATTCTCCTTAGCCCAGTTTATGTCAATGAAAATTGCCAGCTGCTCCACAATCCAACATAGCCAACACCTCAGTGGGTTCAGAATCGGACAGCCACAGTAGGACTCGGAATATCATCAGACTATTATCTTCTGTATCCCCTATTGGTCTTGAGTTGTAGCAAGGGTTGTAGGTAGTTCCCCCAATACTTCCCTTGCAACAGATCGGGGTTGGAGTTTTCTTTCCTCCTAGGTGGTACTTCTGGACAATTTCTTAGTAGATGCTTGGAGGAACCGCAATACATGCACAATTCGGCTTCCCGACTAGATTTTCACTATTCCTGAGTTAGGGGTCCTCGAGTTGCTCCTATCTGCATTAGCTCATCTGTAGAAGGAGAGGACCTTGGAGCCGGAGACTGGGAAGGTAAGCTTATAGCCTGAGGGGTGCCGCGGATTCTTCTTCTTTCTTGTCGTCGTTGTTACAACCTGAACTCGATCTGTAGGGACAAAGTCATTAAATCTTGAAAGGATGTTGGCCGTACTACCCGTGCAAGCTCATCCTTAATATCGCCATGGAGACCACATCTAAATATTGTTTGCTTGGCGGAGTCAGGCCAATCCGCCTTCGCTGCCAAGCGGGAAATATACATTTGGTCGTCAGTGGTTCCCTGATGCACACCCAATATAGCTTCCAGTGAAGTGTACAGCACTTCTGGTCTGTCAAATCTCTCCTTAAATGTATCAACAAAACGATCATAATCGTTCAAGGAAGGATCGTTTCCCTTGACCAACGGTGTAGCTCAGAATAAAGCATTTCCTTTAAGGTTTGCGATGATGAAGCAACTCTGGACCGTGCCGTTTTGTAAGCATAGGGCCGGAAAAGTGAAATACACCTTGCAGGCGTCTAGGAAGTCCTTGAGTCCTCCCGGATGCCCATCATACTTGCCAAAGGAGAGTGTCATAGGAGGCAAGTCACCATGATCATCTCGATGTAACACCACCTGTTGTCGAAGTGCCACGTTCTCTGTTCTCAAAGCTTGTACCTCCGCTGTAAGATTCTGCATTGCAGCCACCAACTCTTGATACTGTTCCAAGGACGCCATGGGTATCGACGGGCGTTGTATGCTGTCAGAACTCAGCTCTACCTTCCCCTTCTCCTCACCTGAGTCTTCAGAAGATATGCCTTTGGAAGCTGTTTCCGCCTTCTGGCGGCTCTTCTTCTTGTTTGGTGACTTGTCCTTAGGTTTCCTGATCTTCCGCTCGTGGAAATAAGGTCTGGCCCCCCCCAGAGGCCACCTTGACAGAGATGGGAATCTGCCCTCGTGGAACCCCGGGGGGCCAGCCCAAAATTCCAGGGAAAAAGCCAGAAGGCAGAAAAAACCCTGAAGATCTAGTATGCAGGAAGTGGTTTGTGAAGTTAGTCCGGAGACTAATGCACTGAGTGAACGGTTCCCCGCTGAGGCAGGATTGCCAATATTCGACTGTAGCCGAAGTAAGTATTACAGAGGTAAGTATCTCTGATAGCCAACGCCAATTTGAGGTACGACAGATAGAAAGAAAGAGAGAGAAAGGAAGGAAAGGCAATACAGAAGATGGGTAGCAAAGGGAATAGAAAGCGAAGAAGTAACAACAAAGATACAATCCAAATAAGAACAAGAAAGGGAAACCCCAGGATTAACAAGAACACTGTACGAAGGGCGGACACTGGAAAGAAAGCTCTCGAGTCAAAAAGCAGAATCGAGCGAGTACAGAAAAGGCAGAAGAAAGCTGCGGACAAGGAACAGAAAGAGAAATACGCATAGGCACGCGAAAGGCTATAAATCCGAGTAAAGAAAGAGATAGTAAGAACGGCAAGACGCCGAAGCGCAGCGAGGGTGAACACGTAGGAGGTGTCTCGCAGAGCTGCGGAGATTAATGATCCCCAGAGCGGATCGAAGGAGCAAAGAATGGCAGAAGAACGCCGGAGTAAAGAAAGAAAACAAACGTGCACGAAATGCGCAAAGGCAGTAAGTTAACGAAAGAAAGGCAAAGAGAGCAGAAGTGTGCAGAGTGATCGGAAAGAGTATTTCAAAAGAAGGATTCAACAACACAGAGTAGCCAAGGAGGAACGAGAGGGATTCGAATATCAAAGTGATACATGGAGCGCCGTAGAAAGTAACACAGATACAACGCACCGGCAAGGGGGCAGAGTCGGAATTTAAAAGAGACTCCGCCATGTAGGGTGAGGACTAGAGCGGAGAGACACAAAGGATGTTAGTGTCTCCAGTAGTTCCACAATTTCCACCCATGATTCCTGACAATAATGCCTTGTTATCTCCAGATGATATTCAGCACTCATACAATAGGAAGAGGTGCTATTCTTTCCTGAAGCTTTTAATTCCAGAGTTAGAGTCCCCTTCCTTGTGTTCCCCAGCTTTTAAAAATTGGCAATACTCACACATGCATGTTATGATTATATCACCGTTTTTGATTGGTCAAGTTCTTCCATAGGCTTGTCTCGTAGTCAAACACTTTTGTCAGTCTTCATTGGATGTTCATATGTCTGAATATGAAAAAGGTTGGGGCCTATTTACTCAGAGTAATGTTGAATTCTAAATGTGTTTTCTGTTATTTTTTTGTGGCAACATGCCACATCGATAAAACATTGATTTCTATAATCCCATGGCCTAGACACACTCCTGACCCGACAGACTAATTTGTGTGATTATATTCTGTGAAGTTATAAATATTTATCATTGTAATAATGTGTTTATCAATGTAGAACATTTAGACTGGCGTGACAGAGAATTATGTCACGATTGTAAAACACTCTTCGGCTATTTTGTAACTGGTATGGTTTCAGAGTTATCTTAAAAATAATGTTTAAATGCAAGTGTCATGTCAATTGTAATGGTGCATAGTTTCCTATGGAGCAGCAGATTTACGTTTTTTTCTGAGGTAATGAAACTCAGGATGCTAACAGGCCACTCAGCCAGTGATTGATTTGAGCCCTAGAACAGGTCCATTTGTTATCATTCTGTTAGACTGACCATGTGGTCTGCCTAATAGATGGCAGGTGCAAAAAGTGAACCCTCGAAGTGCAATAATGTATTATTTGAAATCCAAATAGAGCCCTGACTCTCTGGTCACTTTATATCATCAGCTTTGTGAATGCCATGAACTTCATTTGAGTTGGTGTTTTAGTTTGTATTGATAAGCATATCTTGTCCTTAGATGGGTTTGCATACATGGGGCTGCTCGTTTACTAGTAAGGCCTGTTCATAAGTATTGTTTTCTTCTGATCTGATTAATGAGATTTCCCCCAAAGCAAGCATGTCAAATGACAGCTATGCTTAAATGTACACCACGGGCTATGGAAGGCTCAAATCTGCTTGTTCTGTTAACTTGAATGTAGACATTGAAACATCATATCATTTTGTGGGCATTACTTCTATTGTAATGACAAAGTGCACGGCACGATCATCAAGCAATATTTAAATGCATGTTTTGTGCTCAAGGGGTTTGATAGATAGAGAATAATTGTGTAGTTAAAAAAATGACAATAAAAATGAAAAAGGGGATATGCTGCAGTGCTTCATTTTGATCACATACCAACATTTTTTTTATAGTATTACAAAGGCCAATGTTTTTGCTGACAGTACAATGTTTTCCTGGTTTGTAATTAGCACAGGTTTTCATTAGCTTTCCATGCATTGCTCCAATGTGACAAGGCTCCATTTTAAATATTTGCAGACAATGTTACTGTTTTAATGGCTATGGGTTCAATATTTAGTTTCAAATGTTCTTGATGTTTGGCAAACTATGCCATTTCTGCCATTTGTCAGCAGTTCTCTCTCATGAAAGCAGGTAACTCTTGCAATGTTAATGAATAAAATGATGAATTATTTTGGTGCCCCCCACTCTACATGTCATGCTCTCAATTACATAAGGCAGCATGCATTTACTTGGTTCGTCAGCACAATATTATTTCAATATAGTTGAATCATATGTGCGTTTTTTGGGTTCCATTCATAGTGACAGATCCCTCCTTCGACCCCCGGGGACCAATGCTTCAAGATGAAGGACACTTATCCAGGGGTTATAGATCATTTTCTAATATTTCTAATATTGTCTAAACTGGCATTCTCGGTCGAAGATACTGTGGTTTTTATACATTAAGAGCTTACTCCCTTCTCTTTTTTCCCTCTTTTGTTTCGGAGGTTGAAGCAAACTTGTAATTAGTTGCTATAAGAGAGGGGTAGAAAAGCTGTTTTGGTATTTTTCTGATATACATATTTCCTTAGCTTCCCTATTTTACGCTCTAATCTTTACATAAAATCCTATAAATCTATCAGAACATGTCATTTTAACATGATATGATATTAAATATTACAAAGACATTCATCCTTTGCTGGCCTTGTCCTATAGGGTGGTGTGGCAGGTCAGAAGAAGAACAAGGACTGTGACCTTTCATCTCTCTGCTGTTTTTATTAACTGAAAGGTAAGAACTCTTATCTTTCCCTATGCTGCGGGTGTGCCCTACCTAACAAAGCTAACTCAGGTGCTTGTCAGTCATCAGTGAGAGTCCAAATCAAGATCAGTCCACTGTATAAACTAACCTATCCTAACCCTACCACAATTAGAACAACAAAAATACAGGAGAATGACTCCCTTCTCTTGTGATGTGGTTTTCCACCAAATTCAATTCAATAAAGTATGCTTAGGTAGTTCTTGGTAACTACTTTTATCAAATCATACAGTTCCGATACTTGGTTCTTCAATGTTTCAACCGTCTCTTTCAGTCAATTATTCCTTCTTTCCTTCTTATTCTCTTCTTTTATTATTCTAGTTAATTTTGCCCCTCTCCTTTCGTGATACAAGTTTCTTCCTTTCTCATTATTTAAACTTAAGATATTCCTTGTATTTAATGTCCACTCCTTCTCTTGACTGGGATGAGTTTGAGTGATCCGGTATTGATTCTCAATCTCTTCATGTATTCTTGATACTTTGTCTCCACTGGGTTGAGTGTAGGGCAAATCACTGGAAAACCAGAATAAGAAAAAACAATCCTCTGAGGACAAAGGCTTGGTGCACCTCTTGCAAGGATAAAAAGGTTTATTTTGTAAACAAAAAGGAAAATAGTGTCAGCGGGTGTTATGAGCCTGACTGCCACAGAGATCTCTGGCACTTCAAAGCAAGCACAGCATTTTAACAGACAGTGTTGTCACAAGTGATGCAAGCAGTATATGGTATTCATTCCGCATTATCATTGGCTACCCCTATATACATACTGCCAGTCCCCTATAGTCTATTGACCAGTTGGCTGCAATTGAGCTACTCCAGCCCCTTATCATGTGGTCCTCTGCCCCACCACCTTAAGTCCCGAATGCATGATTGGCGGGCATTTGGGACTGTTGCCCTCCCTGTGGGTCAAATCATGTGATGTGCCCCTAGTCACTGACATGAGTTCAGTGAATACTATTGAGGTCAAATTAGCCCTCTGGAACAACAGAGAGCTTCTTGTGATCCCCTACACGTAGGCACCCCATCATCTGTCCCGGGTGCGTAACTGGATTTGTAGACCTCACCCCTGGCACCTCGTAGTACAAATCACGGGGCATTGTGCTCCTCGCTCACCCCTTGTCTGTCACCTCTTTCCAGGACTTCACCTTGGTCTCTCAAGGTCCACGCTAATCAGTCAACTCGTGAAGGATTTAGGAGTTCTGCTTGTGGCCATTTCTCCTAGGGGGTGCTGGTGACCTAAATCTGGGATGGGTTGTTTTGGCAGCTCAAGACCTCTGCCCTGGCTCCCATGGGTATGGCCTTCAGAGCGGGCGCACCCTGCCAATGCTCGCCCATTCACATTCCTTTCTGATTTCCCATGCCAATACCATGATACAATTAAAGTTTATCTATCAGGCCTGAAGGCCTTCTCTTGTAATTCTCTAGATAGTGTCGAAGGCAGCAGAGAAGTTGACGAGTAGGAGTAGTGCTGTGTGTCTTTTGTCAGTGATGTTGTGGAGATCAAAGTATAGCGGATATAGGTGCTGTGTCCAGGTCGAAAGCCAGATTGGAAGGGTCAAGAAGGTTGTTTGTGGTAATGTGTGTTGTAATTGGGTAGTGTCAAAGTGTTCCATGGTTCTGTTGAGGCATGGCAGGATAGTGATGGAGCAGTCATTTTTGGGAAGCATGCGGTCAAGAGATTATTTTTGATGAGGAGTGAGATTCGTCCAGTTTTGAGTGCAGGAGGCTTAGTGCCATGTGAGAGGCAGTAGTTGATGATGTTGATCCAGTGGGGAGTGACAGTGGTGATGAAACTGGATGTGGCTTGATGGAGGCAGTCATCATTTAGCAGGTTTTGTTTTGACAGTAAGCGTGATGAGGTTGTCCCTTGTGTTGGTATGATTGGGAGGGTGGGAGTGGAAGAATAGGGGGGAGGGCTTGCATGATGTTGTGTATTTTGGAGTTGAATTCAGCCATGATGGAGTTGCAGGTTGCAATGGCAGGGTGTGTGGAAAGTATAGATGGTGGTTTGGTGAAGAATTTGCCAATGTCGAACAGTTTCTGTGTACGATTGGTGGCAGATTGGTGTTCTTGGAGGTATTAGGTGGCTTTGGACTCACGTGTGACTGTTTTGTATTTCTTGCAGCAGTCTTTCAGTGGTATTCTGGTGGCAGGACATGGGTTCTTTTGCAAGGCTCTTTCTAGGTGTTTGGCATCCTGCTTGATAGAGAGGAGGGAACTGTTCAACCCTGGTTGATGGTGGTGGCTGCAGGTATTTTGTGTTTTGAAGGGGGCAACTTTGTCGAGTACTAGGTTGGTGATGGTATTGTAATTGTTGAGGAGAATGGAAGGATGTGTGTGTCAGGGAGGTGAGAGTGGTCTGGGTGGTGTTAAGGCTGTGTCTGTAATGTGCTTGATTTGTCTGAATGGGGGTGAGCAGGATGTTTGATGACAAGGTGAGGATCCATTATGGTAGACTGATTGTGAAGGGGATTGCAAAGTGGTCTGACCACAAAAACTAGATTACATTTGTCATGAGGAGATTATTTTTGCTTGAAATCGAAAGGTCCAGGTTGTTGCCAAGTGTTTGTGTGGGGTAGGTGATGAGTTGTGTGAGGCCATAGGGAGTGAGTGCAGTGAGTATACTCTTTACTATGGGGTTGCTCGCTGGATGGGAACTACCAGGGCTGAAGTTGCTACCTCAGATATTGACACAGGGGGAGCTCTCTTTGTTAGTTGTGAAGTCAGTCCAGCCAGTGTGGAAGTTGGGATTGTGTGTTAGGCACAGTAAATGAGGTGGATAAAGATTGGGTGTGGGTGTAATGGAGGGGAATCAAGTGAGAGAGGGTACCTCAAATGATGTGTATGGGAGTGTGTGGGATAGCTAAGTGTGAGTGAATCTTAAAATATGATGGAATTGCCACCACCTTGTTTGGGTGGCAGGTCTCTGTGGTGCATGAGATAGAGTGGTGGAAGCACGTCAGGGATAATGGTATGTGGTAGGGCTTGAGCCAGTTTTCTGTACGAAAGATTATGTCTGGGGAGAGTGTGCTAAATTAGTTTGTTGATTTCATGTGTGTGAGCAGGTGCAGATTGGCAGTTGAGCAGAAGGCTGGTGTATGCAATTCGTTTTTTCATCGGAGTGTTGTGGTGGAGTTTGTTTGAATGTTGTTTGCATGCTTTGTCTTTGTCGTTTTGTGTGGCAACCTGTGGCAAACAGGGGCTAAACGGGAAACAAGAGTCAATCTTTGTACTTTATTTCACAGTAAGCCATAAAAGTAAGCAAAAATACAAGTCTTACTGTGCGTTCAATTGAATACACAATAGCAAAGAAGCATATTAGAACAAATACGCCATTATAAACCAGAAATAGTGAAACATCAAAAATAGAACGAAACATTTTATCCTAGAAAATGATGGCATTAAAATGTCCACATCCAGTTACACAATCAGTAAAAAAATTATGTTCAAATAAATATAAAAAAATGTAATTAATTATAAGGTCCAATTATTCGATTTATTTCTTAAGATCCATGCCCGAAATACATATGTAGGTACTGCGTGCCCAAATGCTACATTATGCATTCCTTTGCACGTGGCTTTTGCTATGCTAACATTATGAATAATGGATGCATTTAGTATAGGTCTTAACTATTTTATTTGCAGACATTAGTAGGTAGGGCAGAGCAATAAGAAATTAATTTCAGTTTCACTGATGTCAATACAATATGGATCTAAGTACAAAAAAGAGTGTACGCATGGCTTTTGTTTGAGCATAGTATGCTTCGTAACCCTTTGATGACTTGCAGTCCCAAGAGGAAGTAGCAGTCAAATAGTTAAAACTCCGGACAATGATATCCTCAATTGCTCTATTACAAATTTCAGATCAAATTAATGTTTTAGACTGATTGTTGATGGAATCTGGGGAGGTCCAGTAATTTTCAAAGCCTAAATTAAATAATAGTAATTTAACATGGTGATACTAAGGCAAGCAATGACCACCTATTTTACTCAAAATATCTGAGCAGGCCTCTCTATATTTCTGGAGAGAAGGTGAATTCCATGGATGGAGGCAATACAAAATTGGTTTGATCGTGACTTTATGACCAATATAATTATGGCCCAATTCTTCCTGGAGTTTGATTTGTCGCGTACTTTAGGTCAAGCTAAGAATATTGATAATAAAGGAGTTTTCCATGACCTTTTTAATGGGGTAATTACACCTCAGGGTTATCTTTGACTCTGCACTTTCCTTCTCCGCACACATCTCTGATGTCTCCCAAAAAGTAAAACCTTTTATTGCACCTCCTTAGAGGTACTTGCCTTTCCTCTCCTTCTCTCAAAAGCTCACTGTCTCCCAAGCTCTGGTTCTTTCCAGACTGGATTACTGTAACAGCCTCTTTCTAAATCTACCTGCCTCCACTCTCCGCCCTTTACAACTAATCCAGAACAGAACTGCAAGACTTTTCCTTGGCCTCCAGCCCTGGGATCGTATCTCTCCAGCCCTGAAATCCCTTCATTGGCTCCCAGTGGATGCAAGTATTCAATTTAACACTCTCTGCATTGTCCACAAGACTTTCTGGGGCCTGGCTCCAAAATAGCTTCAACTATCCCTCCGTAAATACCTCCCCTCTCGAGCCTTTCGCTCCACTACTTCTAACTCCCTAAGGGTCAGTCGTTTTGCAAAGAAACAAGCTGGAGGTAGATCTCCATGTTCGACTGGTGTCTCCCTTTGGAACAGCCTCCCTGCCACTCTGAAACCTGAGGAAAACCATCTCCGGTTCCGGAAGCACCTCAAGTCCCTCCTCTTTGCTTTTGCCCACCTTCTCCCCTGTTCATCTGTTTCTTCTCTTGGCATCGTGCACCTGGCCACCCTCTGTCATTCGGGCCCAGGTACCTGCTCACCCTGCCAGCCTCTGCACTAGGGTTCTGTATCTGTACCCATACAGTCCCCCTCCCACTTTTCTTCTGCACTTATCAGATATACCTTATCCATGGTTTTATCGCCCGTATTTATTTATTTATTTAATTTAATATCTATTCTGTTTTCTCTCTTCTGCTCTGCACTTTCCACTCCCCCCTTCCATGCACTTTCCCCTTTTCCCTTTTCCATGCACTTGCGCGTTCTTAGTTGTCACTGGGCCTAGTAAGATCGCTGTTTTTGTTTTTGTTCTCCCTTGTTCCCCTCCCTTTTTGCCTGGTTGCGCTCTGAATCTCTTGTGCACGAGCGATATAAATAAAATATCATTTCATTTCATCATTTCATTTCATTTCATTTCATTTCATTTCATTAGATCTCAGTGCCAAAGAGTGCAGCTTGGTATTTTGGGAGTTTAAAGAGATTCAGAGCAGGTTTAATGGAGCCACCAATGTGATCTCTCAGAAATGTTACTGTGGCAGCACTATACCTGCTCAAGATGACATATGACTTGTCCACTTGTTCACGCCATTTACACAAATCTACACGTCTGATACCTAGATAGTCAAAAGAGCATACTTGGTTAATTTGACACCTCCACAATTGTTAGTTTCAAATGTGAACATTTGGTCAGACCTCGCTTGAAAACCATTGTTTTGGTTTTGCGTCTATTAACAATCAAACCAGTGTTGATGCAAAATGAGGCAAAGATTTCCATTTGTTTTGTGAGCCCAGCCAGGGTCGGGGAAATCAATACTGCATCATCAGCAAAAAAATAATACTGGTTATTTATCACTGCCGAGAGTCGGAGCATCTCTCGGCATGTTTAAAAGCGCCCTAATAGCACTGTTTATTTAGAGGTTAAATTGTTGCGAGGACACACCCCTGTTTTATGCCTTTTTCCATTTTAAACACTGATGTGGTTGTCCCCTCCAGGTCCCATCTAGCCACAGCCTTAAAGGGTCTGTACCTATTCTCAGTGAAGGCTCACTGTTGTGAACAGCATCAGCCTCCTCTCCATGCTGATTGTCTCCCTGCTTTTTCTTATCTGCCTATGGTGGACCGGCAGGCTATAGCCTGGCCCACCCCTTCCAAGGCCCATTTCCTAAGGCCCCTGTCTGCTCCCTGTCTGGGTCCCTGTGGGTCCTCTCCTACACACACACACACACACACCCAACATACACATGAAAGCTGAGGATACCACCATGTTCCCTCGTCCCACGGTGAGAAATGGATTTCCTAACACTTCTCAGGTCAGCTATTTTTACTAGCTTCACAAATCCTTCCCTCTGCACCTGGTCTGACTACCTCTCACCTTACCTGATCATCATCTTATCTAGCCCTGCCAGTATCTGAATGTGTGTTTTAAGTCGAATTTTAGCCTGCATTTCACCTGCCTGTTTTAAAGTCAAATTTAGCCTGTCGAGTGCACTGTATTTCACCTGCCTGTTTTAAAGTCGAATTGTGCCTGTCTAGTGCACTGCATTTCACCTGTCTATTTTAAAGTTGAATTTAGCCTGTCTAGTGCATTGCATTTCACCTGCCTGTTTTAAAGTCTAATTTAACCTGTCTAGTGCACTGCATTTCACCTGCCCAGCTGGATAATCGATTTCAGTTGTGCTTCTTCGCTGTTTGTGCTCCCATAAGGCTCATCTCCCTCTGTCTCCCCCCTCCAAGTGTATTAGTGCTTCAGCTTGGCAAGTGTCTTCCCCGTCTCCACTTCTTCCTATCATGTTGCTATCTATCACTCCTATCCTCTCCAACTGATTCACGATCATCTATCCTTCTCCTATCGCTAAATATGGCCAGAAGAAACTTAAGAAAGACACTCTGGCCTCCAACCCAGGCCTTCCTATTGCAGACATCTATGTCACGGCTGCCGCCAGAGAAACTGTCACTGGCAGTCGAAAGATATGGGACCTCATTAGGAGGCTGGCAGTAGCCATGCCTGTAATACAGGCACGGCTGCCGCCAGTATTTTATTTTTTCCGGAACCCAGAAATGAGCAATTGCTGGGTCATTACGGCCTTGCCGGACCCGGTATTTGCCCGTTCCTGGGCGCTGGGAAAAATTCTTCCCCATGGGAATGGGGAAGCCGGATGCACCGGCACCGTTATGAACGGTGTGGGTGCATCCAACATGCTGTGCTCGCTGGTGCCTCTCTGCCCTCCAGGTCCGACCTGATTAGTGTTTCCATAGTTTGAGAAAGTAAACTATCAAAAGGACCAGATTGCACCAGTCTGTCTTTTGAAGAACTAGAAATGGATACGTTGCTAGAGTCAATTCAGGAATTCGCCATTAACATTTTGAGATTACTACCAAGATTCTTGCAGTGTTCAGGGGCAACCTCTAGTGTCAGGATGCCAGCAGTTGTATACCCTTTGATTTTTTGATGTACCCTGTGACAACTGATTGATTTTAAGACTATGCAACCATTTCATTTGATATTAACATTACGTGCATAGTGGTAGATGGAAAAGGTAGGCCAATGAATCAACAAGATGTTCACTCTGTATGCAGAATAGCCTTTTTAGGTTTGGCTTCTAGAGGATGCTAAAGTGCCAAATTGTGGAGCCAAAACTAATGGCGTGGAGTGTGGACTCAAAGAAATGGCATTGGTGGAAAATACAGTGCTTCGGTGTGCTCGCCTTCATCACATACATACAGAGGCTGCTGATGTGTTAAACGCATTCGCATGTCACTGTCTGACATGTGTTGTGCTTTTCAAATTGGCTGGCCATGGTGTCAGTCTCTTTACAAAGAGTTCCAACTTCATCTGCAGGCCGATTCATGGAATTAATGTGCGCCAAAAATTTTGGCGCAAGCGTGCGAAAACGTGCGATTCGCAGTGAAAGAGCGAAAATCGCAGTGCAAGTGCGAAAATCGCAGGGAAACCAGCACACATCGAT
Source organism: Ambystoma mexicanum (assembly GCF_040938575.1). Taxonomy (NCBI): domain Eukaryota; kingdom Metazoa; phylum Chordata; class Amphibia; order Caudata; family Ambystomatidae; genus Ambystoma; species Ambystoma mexicanum. The sequence goes on from NC_090925.1 coordinate 897,514,319, forward strand.
CATGTAAGTCCATGCGCGAGAAAAGTATTGGATGTGCGCTGAAAAAGTGCGTGGCGCACGCCGGCACACAGGTCATCTAACGGCGTGCGCCACGGCCATAGCGAAATCGCACATAGCGCGGCGCACATAACAAAAGTAGGTGGAACACGGGGCGTAACACTCGGAATGGGGAACAACGCGTGAAAATATGGGCGTCACGAGGGAAGTACAGGAGGCAAGTGCACGGAACGCCCACACGCTCGCCTACAACACATATTCATGGAATCGAATAGGTCAAACCAGCGCACGGGCAAAGATGCGCACAGGCCCAAACACGTCCGCCACAAGAATGCAGGCGGTAGCGTCCCTGCGCCTGAAATAAATGTGCGCCAAAATGTGCGCTAACAAAAAGCACCTATATACAGCTATGATGAATGTCCCATACTGTGGCCCTCTAGGACAAATGACGTGCAAAGGGGTATGCGACAAACACGGACACCCGCTGCGTGAAAAATAGTGTGTGCGTGCATTTCGGGGTGCGCGGGAAGTACCACACGCGATTGGCCTGGGTACGTGTATTTCGGGGTGTGCTGAAGTGTCACAAGCAAATGCAGCAGGGTGCGTGTATCTCAAGGTGCGCGTGAAGTGTCACACACGAATGCAGCAGGGTACGTGTATTTCAAGGTGCGCGGGAAGTTTCACACGCAAATTCAGCAGGGTACGTGTATTTCGTGGTGCGCGTGAAGTTCCACACGCGATCACAGCAGGGTACGTGTACTTCGGGGTGCGCGGGAAGTTTCACACGTGATCACAGCAGGCTACGTGTATTCCGGGGTGCGCGGGAAGTTCCACACGTGAATACAGCAGGCTATGTGTATTCCGGGGTGCGCGGGAAGTTCCACACACGATTACAGCAGGGTACGTGTATTTCGGGGTGCGCGGGAAGTTTCACACGCGATCACAGCAGGCTACGTGTATTCCGGGGTGCGCGGGAAGTTCCACACGCGATTACAGCAGGGTACGTGTACTTCGGGGTGCGCGCGAAGTTTCCCACGCGATCACAGCAGGCTACGTGTATTCCGGGGTGCGCGTGAAGTTCCACACGCAAATACAGCAGGCTACGTGTATTCCGGGGTGCACGGGAAGTTCCACACGCGATTACAGCAGGGCACGCGTACTTTGGGGTGCGCGGGAAGTTTCACACGCGATCACAGCAGGCTACGTGTATTCCGGGGTGCGCGGGAAGTTCCACACGCGATTACACCAGGGTACGTGTACTTCGGGGTGCGCGGGAAGTTTCACACGCGATCACAGCAGGCTACGTGTATTCCGGGGTGCGCAGGAAGTTCCACACGCGATTACAGCAGAGTACGTGTACTTTGGGGTGCGCGGGAAGTTTCACACGCGATCACAGCAGGCTACGTGTATTCCGGGGTGCGTGGGAAGTTCCACGCGCGATTACAGCAGGGTATGTGTACTTCGGGGTGCGCAGGAAGTTTCACACGCAATCACAGCAGGCTACGTGTATTCCGGGGTACGCGGGAAGTTCCACACGCGATCTCAGCAGGGTACGTGTATTTCGGGGGTACCGGGGAGTACTACACGTTAATTGGCTGTGTGGGTCCTCCCAGGTGTTCCCTCTACACCCTCCACGGCCCCTGCAGGCAGCCCACACCACAGGGGACTACCCTGCACCCCTGGTCATGTCCCGGAGGCATCAAATCCACCATGGCCATGCCCCCCAGCAAACCCACATGTCACCTTGCACTACTGATCACCAACGCATGTCTCCCAGCACCCCCACCCCCCAGCATCCAGGGGCACCCTCCACCAGGCCTCCACTCATGTCCCCCTGCACCCCCACCCCCCAGCAGTCAGGGGCACCCTCCACCAGGCCATGACTCATGTCCCACACATGTCCCCCTGCACCCCCACCCCCGAGCAGTGCAGGGCACCTGCCAGCAGGCCCCCACTCATGTCCCACACATGTCCCCCTGCACCCCCACCCCCCAGCAGTGCAGGGCACCTGCCAGCAGGCCCCCACTCATGTCCCACACATGACCCCGTGCATCCCCACGACCAGCATCCAGGGGCACCCTCCGCCAGGCCCCGACTCATGTCTCCCAGCACCCAACCCCCCAGCAGTCAGGGATACCTGCCAGCAGGCCCCCACTCATGTCCCCCTGCACCCCCACCCCCCAGCAGTGTAGGGCACCTGCCAGCAGGCCCCCACACATGTCCCCCCAACACCTCATGACAATCCACAATCACGGTCCCCATGCCCCCTCAATACACCCCCCACGCCACCCCAGTCCAAACACACCACCAGGTATGACATCCACCCCACCAAGAAATCACTACCACATGATGCATCCCAAATGGCTAGTCGGCACATCCACATATATCCGTCAAACCCACACAATGAGAGCATGTGAATGATAAAACACACATTGTGACATGCATGAAACCAAAGAGAGAATACCACACATTGAAGTACCAAATGATAATGTATTAAACAGAAAAACAAGGGAATGAAATAGAACAGTAGAAAATGGAAATAAGAAATTAAATCCTGCATGTCCAATAAATGAAAAAGATGCATGAAATCCAAATGAAAAGCAATCCAAAAGCAAGTCTCCAAAGTGTTAGTGTGAGAAAATAAATCCAAGGTGCAAAAATAATTAAAAAACCATTGATTCATGGAAAAAAAATAATTAATAATCCAAATCCATTGTCAAACTATTTACAAAGTGAACATCCAGGGTCCATGTGCCCAATCCTTAAAATGAAACCTATGAAATAAAACCCTACCTAATGAACAACTATATACAAGAAGTTTGGGCATTGTCCAACCGCCCCAAAAAAAAAAAAAAAAAAGGAAATTTAACCCTAAAGAACTATTTACAAGGGCAGCGGGCTAGTCCGACGGCTCACTTCTGGATGTTCCGGGCCAGGGCATCATCGAACTCCTGCTCAATGTCCCATAGGCGGTCCTCTTCCATGGCCCCGAGGGTCCGCATGGACGACGACATGTTCTCCTCCAACTCCCTGCGGATTGCCTCGAGGCACTTGGCCCGCCTCAGGGCCCTCCGCATGGAGTTCTCCGCCCTGACCATCGTGAGCCGTGCCTCTTCCGCCCGCTGCCGCTCCGCATCTATGGCGTGGCCCAACCGCTGCCACACGGAAGACACTTCCCGTCCTGGGTCCTCCTGCCCTCCGGCCGATGCCTGCCCCCCGATGTTGAAGGCCCGAGCCATCATGGCTCCCACCTCGTTGCTGCTGCTGCTGTGCCTGTGCCCTTGCCCGTGCTCCTGCTGCCTGCACACCCTCCTCCGGCTGGGCTGCAGTCATTGATGTGGCCAACCCTGCTGGACGTCCGACTCCCGACTGTGGCAGGGATGTGTCCTCCACCAGCCTGGCCGCACGGTCAGAGGCAGCTCCACAGGGCACCCAGGTGACAAATGGGTGGAAAGATGGCACGGAGGACGAATGGCGCATAGGGTGTTCAGTTGAGGAGGGGGTCGGAACAAGCTCCAGCAAACGGAGGAATCCGGCCTGGGTGACCCGTCCCAATAGGCCAACGCGGTCAATGAGCCATTCGAGATGACGTGCAGTCTCCTCACAAAAAGACTGCAGGTCACCTCGCATGGCCCGTTGACGCAACGCCACACCAGTCAGGACAGGCTGAACCCGTACCTGGATAGCCACGTCCGCAGACAGAAGAAGGCCAGTTGTTGTAAACTCATTCCCTGCCTGAAAACGGGTCTGGACGTAGGCATCCCTGCTGGTACAAGATGATGCAGTGACAGGATCAGGGACAGGATTGCACACAGGCACCTCCGCGGCGGCCTGTGCTGCCTCCTGTCCCTGGTCCTGCACTGCACCACTAGCACCAGTGGAATCCCCACCTCCAGACCCCGTCTCTGTCGCTTGCACGGCCTCCTCCTCCATCAAACCCCCCACCAACCTGGATGACTCCGTGCCATCTTCCTCCGTCGGGCCCTGTGGGGTCCCAGCTGCCCCTTCTGCTGCCGAGGAGTCCAACTCCGACCTCCGCCTCTTGGACCTCCCCTCGGCAGCTGCGGCCTGGGACGCGGCACCGGACTCCTCACTCCCTGACGAGATAACAACCTGGGAGGGGAGCCGGGGCTTGTGTCTCGGCTGGCGGTGCGATCCCTGCCGCTGTGCTCCACAGCACCTTCTCCGCCCTCTTCATCAGTTGACGCTGCAGACAGGGAGAAATAAAACACAGGCATCAGGGCACTGTACAATGGACTCATACACATATGACAGTGGTACATGAGTGGCATTGGCAAACCTCAGACATGGCATCACAATCACCAACACACATGTCATTTCAACACGCACACATGAGCTATACCACAGCCATATCGCAACAGCCAGCACCATCCATACACATACAACAGCATGATCAGGCAAAGGTGAGCCAGACATCACATGCAACACAGGGAGTGGACTACACATGCACACACACCACCACACTTGCATGCATGTGTACACCTCCGCCAACTGTCGCAGTGTTGCGATCGGCATCCATGTCACATCTGCCAATCAGTCTTCCACATCCCGGTGTCACATGCATCCATGTTGCATCACTGTTGCACCCTTGTCAAATACACACACATGCACATGTACACGGTGCAGATACATGCAGCTGAAACCAACATCCATGTATGACATCACGACCATGCCTACTTACATACACATTCATTCAAACATGTGTGCACACACATCTGCATTTGGCATGCAACCCTACACACACAAGCACCATCCATGTCTCACACATGAGAGCCCTCGCATGTGTTAGCCTCACGGCCCTGTACACACACCTCCATACTTGGCCCCATAAAACCACATGTGCAACCTGCACACTACTGGCACACCACCACACGCAAAGCTTACAATCAGTATGCATGTACACTTACCGCTCGACTCCAGACGGGTCTGCCTCTCAAGGACCTGGACGTCGAGCGCTGGGGATATGCGTTCCAGGACCCTCATCTAATCTTCCGACAAGTGGCCCCGGCGCCCCTTAGCATCCGCTGCCTTCAAGAGGCGCCGGGCCCTGTTCAGGGTCCTGGACCTGAAGTCCTCCCAGCGCTTCTTGACATGATGGAATTGTTGGACTGCCACCCCCTCCGCGTTGATGGCAGTCACGATGTCCGTCCAGATCCGAGTCCGTCCTTCCTTGTCGGCGCGCAAACTTCCGAAGAGGGCATCATACTGCCCCAGGACTAGCTCCACCAGGACACCAACTTCGGTGGCAGTGAAGCTGGTGCCCCTCTGCCTCTCTGGCTGGGGGTTGCCAGTGGTGCCAGATGGTGTAGTGCCCGATATGGCAACCCCAGAGGCAGGAGTGGGTGGGAAACTGGGTCCTGGGGCTGGGCTGTGGAGCGATGGAATCCCAGTCGGGAGTCTTCGGTTCCAGCAGGGGTGGTCACAGCAACAGCACCCCTGGCTGATGTGCAGGCAGAAAATGGCAGGGCACATGGGCAGCAGGCAGTCAGGCAGCAGCAGATGGCAGGTGGGAGCGTGCTCGGGCTCTGGGGGGCAGTGATTCGGCCTTCTGGGCAGGAGCGTGGTCTTCCGTGTGCTTACGCGTGGCCAGCTTGATACGGAGTGATTTGGCACGTGAAAATCCAGCATGTCTGCGTGTAATTCGAGGAAAGGCCCTTAGCGCGTAAGCGCATCAGCACACGTATGCGAATTCATTGTCCCAAAGGCCCCCAGCGTGTAGGCGAGTCTATGACGTTACGTGCACGGGCGCTTTCCATGGCGTGTGGAAAAAATAAGCACGTCCGAGTGTCAAAGCGTGTAATTGGTGGAAAGGGCCTCAGCACGTATGCGTGTCTGTGACGTGCGTCCGCAGGCGTTACCTTGTACACGGGTGCATGTTACACGTCCAATGACTGCACGTCAGAGTGTCAGCTCGTATAATTGGAGGATAGGGCCTTAGCGCGTACACGCGGAAGTGACGCTGGACGTGTGGGCATGTTTAAAAGGCACGTGTAGGACGCCATTTCCTTGTACGTGCTTTTCGTGGAGAGCGAGTGGGTGAAATCTGGACTTCTTGTCGGTTCACATGCGATTTACTTCACTGCGTTTCAAGTTAGTACTCCCTGTTACCTCTGACAGCTTTTTCTATTTTTGTCTTTTTTCTGGGCCTGTTTCCTCAAACAGTGTACACTTCTTCTGTTGTCCTGTCTCCTCAGACAGCGTACAATTCTTCTTTTGGCGGGGGTGTTGCCAGCGTGCACACGCGCGTCTTCTTCACACTATTTTTCCAGGCAGACGGTGAGTCGCGCACGTATTTAACATCTGTGCTTGCCCCGTGTGTCGCGTACCCCTTCAGAGGTCATTCTAGGCTGTGTGTGACACGCATACGTTCATTTTTGTGTTTCTGGGTGCCACAGCGTAGTGCAGGTTTATTTTTCCACGCACATGGTCTAGGAGGGGTTGCGTGCACGTTATCTCCCTTTTTTGGGGTGCCTGTGCGTTGCGTGACCTGTCATCTTTCCCCAAGGGTCACATACAGCCTTGCTAGAGCACTGGGGTACGAATTCCATCTAGTACCCTACCCCTTTGACCCCAGGACAATAGTTTACTGCAACTCCCATACGCACAACAACATCAGTGCCATGGTTGGGAGGCGAGCACGCGGTAAGGGTGGCAAAGGTGGCCGAACCTCAAGAGGTGGGCGTGGTGGATACGGTAGGGGACGTGGCCGGGACTTGCAGGGTGCCCCTAGCCCCCATGTGTGGAGGACCAGTCAGGGACACCCATGCCCCCCCCGGTTGAGGGTAACATGGCTGACACCATCCCTGCTCAGCCCTTGTTGGACCAGCCCATTGTGGCACCAGACCTGGCACAGGGTGACTCCCAGGCTGACTTCCAGGTCAGCAGGTCTAGGCCACGTGTGGCGGTGCACGTTGGTGTCACCAGGCCACGTGGATCAGGGGCAGCTATGTCATCTGCTGCCCCAAGTAGGCAGGGTGTGGAGGCTGCAGGGGCAGCTGCGGCTCCATCCACCCAGCTCTCTCTCACCCAGCCAGGACAGTGTCGGTCCCAGTCCATCCTGCTGACGCTCCCCCTGACTACATCACACTTCAGCTAATGCCTGCACCAAGTCCCATGCTCAGTGTTCATTCACACACTCCTAGTACACAGTCCACCGGGGCTCCTGCCCCTAGTGTCCAGAGTGGCGTAGGACACTCAGGATCTCCACCGCCTTCCAAGCGGAAGAGGAAGAGTGCTTGTCCAGTACAGGCTGATGCCCCAGACACGGCTACACAGTCCGGCACCTCGAGGAAGCCTAGCTTCAGTGAGGCCGAACGTGATGCACTTGTGGAGTATGTGTCCGCACATGACCGGGAAATGTTGAGTACTGCAGGGTGCAAGACGACACTTGCTCAACGTCAGGCACACTGGCAGACGATCGCGGACATCATAAGTGCCCTTGGAATCGTGAGGCGCACAGCTAATGATTGCTACAAGCGCTGGAATGACCTGAAGCGCAGGGCAAAGAAAAAGCTGGCCTCAAGTCATGCTGCTACTCTAGTGACTGGAGGTGGGTCTCCAGCAGAGGACATTGAACTCACTCCACATGAGTATGTTGCTGGGACCTACATCACGGAGGAACAGATCCAAGGCGTGGGAGACCTGACAGATTACGAGGCATTGTCCGGTGGGTGCACATGCATGTGTGTGTCATCCATGTGCATGGTGTGTGTGTGAGGGCTTCTGATTGAGTGCCAGGTGAGGGTGTGTGTGCGCCTGAGTGGTTTGGGTCACCCATGTGTTTCATCCAATACATTCTGCGCACCAGGATTTGGGTATTGCAGTATCCCTTCTGGCAACAGTAGACATTTAGCCCAACATCACGCCAGTTGCCCTTGAAGTGTCATCTTGCCACAACATTGTTGCATATTTTTCTGTGTTCATTCAGGCTGATTGTTTGCATTCCACCACTTTCACTAGGCATTTCTCAGGCCTATTGTCACATGTGTGACATGGCAATGGTACGTGCCATCTGTGTGATGGCATGTGTCATGTATGTGTATTGGACATGCCAATCACAGGCCAATGTGTGATGGCACTGCTAGCCAGCATGCAGCAAATGTGTTGATCTTCCATCTTGGTGTCATCAATGTGTGCCCTTTGCCTCCTCTTCATACGCAGTGACGGTGCATGCATGGGAGGGTTATAGTCATGTGGGACATGTGTCAATGAAGTACTGGTTCTGTTGCTTCTCAGCTCTAATTGTGTGCCATGGTGCTAATGCCTGTTCCCATTTCTTTTCTTTCATGTCTTTGCAGGGGATGACGCACTTGATACTGCTGGGGTTGTGGAGATGGTGCAGACCCAGGAGGGGTCTCAGGGCCGACCGGGCACCAGTGAGGGACGTGGTGTGGTGGTGGGTGAGAACCCACACTTGCTGCAGACCATTTTCTCAAGGGGTGACTCTGGGTGCACCTCCCCTGAGCTCTATTCAGGTGTCGATTCAGATGATGAGACCTATGTGCGGTCGCAGGTAAGTGTTTCTGTGAGGGATTCTGTTCTGTCCGACCCACCTGCACCAGGGGTAGAACCCTCAATGGGGATGTCAGTGTTGGTAGGTCCGCCTTTGGTGGTTACGGATGCAGGGTCACACTCTGCAACATCTGATCCTGTTCCTGGGCCAGCAGATCAGAGGGGGAATGCAGTCCTGCAGCCTCAGGCAGTGCCAGCACAGCAAGGCGCAGTTCGCCTTGCCCCAGACAGGTGTGGTGCCCGCCGACACGGTGGCCGTACGCCACCTGGCAATACCGCATGGGAGCAATCCATATACGGTATGGCAAACCAACAGGCAGCATCAGCTGAGATGATGGCTCAGGCCATGGATAGGGTGGCCACTTCCATTGTCCTCCAAGAAAGGCTGATGGAGCAAATACAGCAGGCAACAGACTCCATTTGCCAGTCACACAGGGAGGACATGTTGGTGTCCAACAGGGACAGACGGGCGGCACTGGAGACTCTGCGGGAAGCCATTTCTATAGAGTCCCAGGGCCACAGGGAAGCCCTGAGGGTGGAACTCCGTCACCTTAGGGTGACTCTTGTTGAGCTTGAGGCTTCAACTGACACGAGGACAGAACAGCAGTTGGGGCGTCTCACATGTACGCTCTCAGCTGAGATGCAGGCAACTCAGGAGGAGGTCCGGGCATCCCGTGAGTTGTTGCATGGGGACCTCCGCACGATTATCCTCCAGAACCAGACCTTCCACACCCGCATGCTTGCTGCCATGGAGGACCAGACTAGGGATTTGCGTGGGCTGCCTCCCATAGTGCCACCACCTCCTGATGCAGCTGCAGAGGGTGGGGAGAGCGACAGCAGCGATTCCCCCACAATAGGGTAGCCGTGCAGGCCATGAGCCCATGGAGGTGTTTTTTTTCCGCAGAATCCACACAGGTGGGTTTTGGTGTGCACCCTGTCCTCGGACCTCCTGGGTGGCCTCTCCCCCCTGGCCCATACATGGCCATTTTTGATTTTTGATTTTTGAATTTTTTTTTCAGTGTGTTGACTTGTGTGGCTCCGGTGGGCATCCGCTGTATTGTGGCTGGGCACATGCAGGCTTGTCCTGAATTTGGGTTAGATGCTTGGATTTGTGAGACACACACCCCTCCTGCTTCCCGTTTCCATGGGCTTGCAAAGGGTGTGCCCAAGTGACATTGACTTACACAGTGACGTTGGACTCCCATGTGCTGTGTGGTCAGTCTGTAGTCAATACTGTGTATACATTCCTAGTGCATATTGTTGTTGTATTGTACACTGCATGGTGTATTGATATGTGCCTCTGCATCCATCTCATCCTCCTGATTTGCAGGTCCATTCCTCATTTTTTCACAAGGCCGTCTACTTTGGAGATGGAGTCCATGTTGTAAGCAGTGCACCTACACTTTTGCGTGGTGCCAACACTGTACAGTTGGAAGTGGTCGAAGTGCTGGCATTATCAGGTAGTGAGACTACACATTTTTTGAAATTCGTACTGTCATGTTTATGGTAGGCTTGAGGTTGTGTAGCTGATTTGTATTATTGCTAAATATTTGCTCATGTGTGTTGTTGGTCCTGCATTACTGTGAGCATTTCATGTGTGGCCAGTTTCCATTAGGGTCACTGAACTTTGTGACACTTGTGTCATGTTGTGGGGATTACTTTGTTTGATCTCACATTGCATGACATGTCATGGTGTGTTGTGTGGCAGTGCCGGGGAGGGGTTGGGTGACATGGCACTGTTCTCAGGTTGTATTTTGCAAGTGGGTATTCATTTTTGCTGCATAGAAGTGTGTCTTTTGATGACACTGCATTGGTGGTGTTTGTGTAGGTAGGGATGCACACATTTTAACACTTCCAGGTGAACAATCTCAGGCTGCTATGGTTGTGACAGTTGACTGTCCCTTCATTCATCATCATTGTCTGATTGAGGCATCATTGATTGTCAGATGGTATGTGCCAGGGCGGTGTGCACTCCACAGGGGTGTGATTTCTATGTGAAGTAATTAGCCACCAGCTGCGTACGGGCTGCCTCACCCCGTGCCCTTTACCCTCCCATGCGCAGCGGGCGTGCATGTGGTTGGGGATGTGGGGGCACCACCATGTCCACAGCCAGGCCCCGGCGTGTTGCAACATTGTGCAGGACACATGCTGCCACTATGATCCTGCACACTACTGGGGGAGCGTATAACAGCTGCCCGCCAGAACGGTCAAGGGAGCGAAAGCGTGACTTGAGCACTCCGAATGTGCGCTCCACTATGCCCCGGGTTACAATATGGGCTGTGTTGTATCTTACCTCGGGAGGCGTGATGGGGTTCCGAATTGGCGTCATCATGTGGGTGCTCAGAGGGTAGGCACTGTCCCCTGGGGAGGTGGTGATGGGTATCATTAGTGGGGTAGTGACATTACTCTGTATCTGTCATGCATGCATGTGCAGTGGCATTTATACTCACCAAGCAGCCATGCATCACCATGCTGCCCAGCTTCCATGTCCCGGTTTAGGGTTGACATTCTGTAAATGAAGCTGTCGTGGGTGGACCCTGGATAGTTGGCATATACTGAGGTGATGATTCCCTTGGCATCACATACTACCTGGACGTTGATGGAATGCCAGTGCTTGCGGTTTCTATAGATGTGCTTAGATGCCCTGGGGGGACGTAGAGCCACATGGGTGCAATCAATGGCACTTAGCACTTTGGGGAATTGTGCCACCCCAAAGAAATCCTGGGCGGCAGCCTGTCTTTCTGCAGGTGTTCTGGGCAGGTATATGTGCCTGCGGACTGATGGGTGTGCAGTCATGATGGCCAACACCTGGTGTAGGCACTGTGACTGCGTGGCCTGTGACACCCCCCCACTATGGCACTTGTCCGCTGAAATGATCCGGTAGCCAAGAAGTGCAGTACATTGAGGACCTTCTCCAGGGGGGTGAGTGCTTGGGAGCAGAGGGTGGGTGATGTGAGGTCATCCTCCCACTCACTGACCAGGTCGAGTATTATGTGAGGTGGAAACCTGTACCTCCCATAAACCTGGTCATCAGGCATCCCAAAAAGGCTGGTTCTGGGTGTGAAGATTCTGGCCCTGACTATCCTCCTCCTCCTCTTGCGGTATCCCATGGCCACTGCTGCTAGGAATGGTATATTCATCCTGGCGTATGAGCTAGTTTGTTGTTTGCGTGCACTTTTATGCTGCGCGTGTCGACGTACGCCTGCTTCCTGCGAGTCGACGTACACCGGCTTCATGCTGGCGTACGTGTTTCCGGATTGGACCGTCTTTTTTGGTGCGTTGTAGGCGACTGTGCAAATCTTCCCACCCACCACAGGAATACACGTAGCCCGCTCTCCCAGGCCCAGTCACGTGTGAAACTTCCCGCGCACCCCTGAAATACACATACCCAGCCCAATCGCGTGTGAAACTTCCTGCGCACCCCGAAATACACTTACCCTGCTGGAATCGCGTGTGGCACTTCCCGCGCACCCCTGAAATACACGTACCCAGCACAATCGCATGTGAAACTTCCCGCACACAGCTGAAATACACGTACCCAGCCCAATCGCGTGTGGAACTTCCTACGCACCCCGAAATGGGCGTACTCTGCTGAAATCGTGTGTGGCACTTCCCGCGCACCCCTGAAATACACGTACCCAGCACAATCGCGTGTGAAACTTCCCGCACACCCCTGAAATACATGTATCCGGCACAATCGCGTGTGAAACTTCCCACGCACCCCTGAAATACACGTACCCAGCCCAGTCGCGTGTGGAACTTCCTGCGCACCCCGAAATGCATGTACCCTGCTGAAATCGCATGTGGCACTTCCCGCGCACCCCTGAAATACAAGTACCTAGCACAATCGCGTGTGAAACTTCCCGCGCACCCCTGAAATACACGTACCCGGCACAATCGCGTGTGAAACTTCCGGCGCACCCCTGAAATACACGTACCCAGCACAATCGCGTGTGAAACTTCCCGCGCACACCTGAAATACACGTACCAAGCCCAATCGCGTGTGGAACTTCCCGCTCACCCCGAAATGCACGTACCATGCCGAAATCGCGTGTGGCAATTCCCGCGCACCCCTGAAAAACACGTACCCAGCACATTCGCGTGTGAAATTTCCCGCGCACCCATGAAATACACGTACCCGGCACAGTCGCGTGTGAAACTTCCCGCACACCCCTGAAATACACGTTCCCTGCTTGGCCTTTGCTGTTTGGCAGCCCTGTAAACTCGTCCAGGGTTAGCGCAGCCCTTTGCGCTGAATTGGGACTTTTGATGGATTTTCCTTGCGCGAGGGCGTTCTTGGGGGCGTAACTGGCGCTGCTGCAGGGTCGCTGCGCCACTCTGCGCCACGGCTGGTTTTGGAGGCTAAAATCCATGAATACGCTGTGCGATGAAATTGATTTTATCGCACGCGGTTGGCGCAGTCTATCGCACAGGAACACTGTGCGCCAGCCGCGTGCGCCACTTTTGTGCGAAATTCCATGAATTACCCCCCTGGTGGTGTTTCATTGGAAATTACATGGTTTGGTAGGGGGTATTTATGATGGTCTTCTCTGAAATTAGCCTTATTCCTGCTAGCAAGCTGGCCAGCCAATTATCTTCAGCCGCCTGTAAAAGTGTGCTCTGAAGTCAACTCTCATTGATGGTTTGAATTCAACCTGAGCAGTGCTTGTTTTTTTTATTTATTTTTTTACAGAAGACTGAATATTGATCAGTTGGTTGGTTTGCTTTTCCTTACTTTCCAAATCTTTGAGGTCATAAAGGAATTATGTATTTATTTATTTATTGTGCATTTGTAAGGCGCTTATACATCAAGTAAATTGTGTTTCAAAGTGCCCTTTTATATATTCATGATGTAGAGCTCAAGATTAAGAAGTGCAGATGGTGGAGATGCCGTATAACGACAGTGAGAGAAACACACCACTCTGAATGTGACTGATTACACGGGCGTGACGCACCATGCCTATATAATGGAACATCTTCCACATGTGAGTTTTGGGAAGGAGCAAGTGCAAGATTAAGGAGTAGGGGGAAGGGAGTTGCAATCGGGGGACTGGAGGACGGAGCTGTTGGGTGGCGAGGCGGGGCTGGGATCTCTCTTGGAGTCCACTGGTGGGGGCATGGGGAGAGGGTTTTGTTCTGCCTTGTGCCCGTGTTCTTGACCATCTATGCCTCTTTGATGGTTGTGTGTGCATTGTATACCTCGTCATGGATACTGATATTAAAACATTTATCATTCAGCCTCCTCCTTTATTTAGTGGACAAGTAGGGTTTTCACTTAATCTGGTAACACACCTGCATGGTAATAGTAATGGCCATCATGCAAAACAGCTATCGATCATCGGCGGCTGTTTTTAATCTTCTCTTGATCATCTTTTTGGTGATAGGAATGCTATTGACTCCATATGCACTCCTGCAAGCGCTATCATAAATCGGTTACATGTGATTTTACCGAAGGTCAAATCAAAGTGTTACATTTCAGAGTGGTCAAAATACCGAAAAAATACTGAATTATTGTTTTATTTATTTGGGGGTGTCCCCTCCATACCCCCATTTTCTTTCCTTTTAACACCACCCCAACTCCATCCTCACCCTTTTTAACCCCTTGCCCCACTACCATATATATATATATATATATATATATATATATATATATATATATATATATATATAAAATATTCGGTATTTTTTCAGTGTTTTGGCTTTCGGTACAACTTACTACTCTGATTAATATTCATGTTGGGTAAAATGACTGGGTACCTCCTAAATCCCTTCTCCTTAAACTTCTGGAACCTAGCCATCTGTTTGTCTATTCGTTTCTTTTCTACTCCTCCTCTTCCTCTCCTCTCAAGTAAACTCTGACAGACCACAGTCTGGCTTACCACTTGGCGGGGCAGCAATACACCACTATCTGGACAAGGCCCGGCACTATAAGACAACTATTGTGGTTATGTGCACAGTGTAAAAGACACATGACATATGTATGAATGGCATTTTCATGGTTTCCTCTTTAAAAAAGTAAGCACAAGCACCGGTCTTCAGCACTGTTATGGAGGAGGCAGTGATTACTGCTGCTCTCTTCACCAGCCCACACCTTCCATCCCGGCGGAACTGGCTGGCCGTGGTCTGAGGAAAGGATGAGGAGGGCTCCTCAGAGGAGTAGGTAACAGCGTCACACTGCATTTCCTCTGAAGAGTGGATTCTAATCGGCACCAGTGCCAAGCAGCCCGATAGCTGTCCATCATGCATTGTGTGGGTGATACCACTTCATTTAGGCCTTGAATTACTCTGTGAAAATGAAATGCGCGACATGTGTGTCACCTTGTTCGCGCCTAGCAACACTTGTGTATAGGCGCGTTATAAATGACTTATCATATCATAAATGACACTACCCACATTTACCTACTAAACAAAACAAGGTAAAGTTGTGAATTCATGTGAACACGTGAGTATCTGTGTGCCCCCCCCTGTCCCCCGTGAGTATCTGGGTGCCCCCCCGCCTCCCGTGAGTATCTGTGTGCCCCCCCTTCCCCCCGTGAGTATCTGTTTGCCCCCGCGCCCCCTGTGAGTATCTGTGTGCCCCCCCTGCCCCCCGTGAGTATCTGTGTGCCCCCCCTGCCCCCGTCAGTGTCTGTTTTTGCCCCCCCCACCCCTCCCTGAGATTCTGTTTGCCCCCCGTGAGTATATGTGTGCCCTCACCCTGCTTGCCCCCCCTCTTGCTCTGCGCTCCACCCCCTCCTCCTCATTTCCATCCTCTTCAACTTCCCGTCTACTCCCCCCTCCTTTTCTCCCCCCTCTTAGACTTCCCCCTCCTAGCACTTACTCCTATCATCTGTTCCGTGACTCTTGATAGCAGCTTGTCTGTCTCCCCCCCTTTTTGTTCTCCCCCTCCTCCCCTACTTTTCAATTTGTCACTAACTTTTTGCTCAGTAGCGTGTCTTGTTCTCCTTCCCCCCTCCATCCACTTGCCCCCCCCCTCCCACCCCACCTCTTGTTACCACCTGCACTGCGTAAATGGTCGTCAGACTTAGTAATGTTACTGCTTGCTCTGTTTTCCTTCCTTTCCATCACCTCTTGCCTTACTTGTTCTATGCACTTGCACTATCAGAAATGTCGACAGGCCTATTATGATAGTTATTTTCACATTCTGTATTGTTTCAAGGACTTTTGCTGAATGTAACTGTATTTTTCCTATGTCCCCTCCCTCCTTGAAGCGCTTTGAAACACATTGTGTATAGGCGCTATACAAATAAACTATCATATCATATCATATCATGTGCGTAGTAACTGTATAAAGTTAATCATCCTAGGAGATGTGCTTAATGCTCCTGTGTGGGAGGGAAAGTTTAAGAGTGTAAACATCTCTTCAGAGGCCTTCTGCCTGCTGCAGTAGCCAGGGATTTACTCTGGGCAGCGACCTGTGGCTGCAAACCACGTCATTCAGAACTATGCCTTCTTTGTTGAGCATGCAGTGAGAGTGCGACGCACTTTCAGTTTCGCTGTACGCATACAAAGATTTGAGTGGAGCGGATCTAGTGCCACTCATAAATAAAGCCGGCGTTGCCCATGTCATGGATGCCGCTGTGCTGTGCAAATCAACTGTATTGATTAATGATATATACTTTGTGGCAAAATTCATCCATCGGCCTAGTTACGTAGGAATCTTTTTATTAAGTACTTGCTCATTGTCTGACCTGTTGCAGCTTCTTTTTTATCTTTTATGTGCGTTTGTGTGGATCTATGTGATTATTGTGACGGCCGTAAATGGCGACTTTTTTTTAACCCTTTACACAACATATATATGGGGGGGAGACGCCTGCAGCCCCCCATATTAATATTATACTCTAACCCCCCCCACGTATATATGTGGTGTGGGGGGGGGGTTAGAAAAAAAAAGTCAGCATTTTCGGCCGTCGCAATTCCCAGGTCGACATTTTTGTGCGATTCCCGTTTGTATTGTACTTTTTATTCTGCGCTGATGGCCTAATGCCGATTAAAGCATATGACTGAATGGCTAGGGACTTATGTTGCACTTGGTATGTAATTGGAGCACCTACAAGCTATACCTTGCATATGGTGACTTACCTAGCTTTTGAGTAAAATGTTCGGGCATTTGAGGTCGACCCTGGCATATAGGCAACACCTGTAATCCTATACTTTACATATGATGACTTTATGAAGAAAGCATTTTTTGGGGCATTTGAGGATGCAGTGAACATATCATGCCAGCATCTGTAGAGTTATACCTTAGCCAATGGCGGTTATACCCGGCATATGATAGCATTACTGGGGCCTTAGAGGCTCCACTTCACTTATGACATCCAAATCTTAGACTCTTGGACAATGGGCCTCATTACACGGTAGGCGGTAAGGGTTTACCGGTACCGGTATTTTACCGGTACCGGTAAACCCTTACCGCCTTACTACGAGGTCCCTTTGCGGTTTGGGGAATTTAACGCCTGCTTTTTGCAGCCGTTAAAAACCAACCCGCAAAGGGACCAGGGAGCTAATTACGGTACCGCAATTTGCGGCACCGTAATTAGCGCCTTCCCCATTCCCATAGAGCCCTATGGGGCAAAAATGGGAATGGGGAAGGGCAATGGGGGAAGGGGGAATTACTGCCCCACCAACCTTGGAATAGGGCGGTAATTCCCCTTTCCACCAAGGCGGTGCCGGTATTTTACCGGCATGGACCAAGGTGCTAATAGCACCTTGGTCCACCGCCATCCGTGTAATGAGGCCCAATGTCTGTGTCTAACTTGGACTAGTTCTGCGAAATCTTAATAAATGTTATAACATGTAGATATTGGGAATACTCTAATTGCACACACACATTCTGACACACACACATCCATCTCCATCAACACTCCAGCCCTGTACATCATTCTCTCTTTCTGGCTACTTCTAGTGCTGATGATCCTTCAATCATGCTGCATCAGACCAATGCACAAGAGGCCAATGTGGAAGGCAAAACACCGAACACTCTACACTATTTAGCTGAACATCCTTAATAGTTCAGACTTCCCCTTGTAGTTTGCTGTACAATGGAGGCACGAATGCCCTGAGAACAGTCCCTGTGGAGTTTGCTTGGTGTTCTCTTATAATTAATCTGCAACACTATGCTGATCAATTTCCGCGCCATAATTAAGCCGTGCCGAGTACTGTGAGCTCATGCTTACCAGAAAACAAAGCTTATTCCTTCAAATGATTCCCTGTGGGTATAATTATACACAAGTAACTTCATTGCAGAAGTTCAAAGCTAACAGAGCCCTTGGGAAAAAGTCCCATGCATGCCAATAAGTCCAAGTAAGGGAAGTCTGATTAATCAGACAACCGAATTAAACAGCTGAATGCCACCAAACTAGCAGGTTTATGAACCTTGAACTGAAGGAGGAAGGACACAAATATTTACAAATACTGTAACTCACATTGAATGTATGGTCCCTGTGCAGCTGATTTTATGATTACAATATATACTATAAAGTCAGATGGACTTACTTTTATTTTTAAATGTTGAACACCATGTTGTAATTACATTAGTTTAAAAAAAAATCTGTATTTATTTATCTATCTCGGGAGTCAGTTAACTGAGCCAAATATATGCAGATCTTGCTTAAACTTCAGCCAACATGAACAACCGAGGTAACAAACCTGTACTTCCTTAATAACTATCAGACGACTTCTGGATGCATTTTTTACACCAAATAAACAGCCCCCCACCCAACATGGTGACGTAATAATTCACAGTTCACCCACAGCTTCCTTTCATCCCATAATGTCAATTCCCCCACATCCATCGGAGGCCAGGTCACTCTCCCAGTTAGAGTTCCAAACCTCCGGTCTTATAAAATTGAAATGTTCTGCAATGGGCGGGGCCTAAAATACATATGCTGTCAGTCCTTAACCTTCTCCTAAAAGGGCATCCATACACTCAGGAATTTCTGATAACTTCCATTTGCCCGGGCCCATATCTTCTCCATGGTTACGATGCCCCATATTTTGACCCACCACAATGCCTCTTTGGGTCCCTCAGTGGTCTTCCAGCAGTGAGCATCCTTGCTGCTGTCAGGAGATGCGTAATTAGAACCGCCCTGGACCACCTGCTGAAAAACAGTCTTTCTCTACCTAGGCCTGTGGCTTTTATTCGGAAATGGCCTGACTCAAGTAGTCCCTGCTTTTCAGAAATTAGGCTTCGGCATGGCACGTACTAGCTAAATTCTTTCTTGAGATACGGCAGAGCTGCTTCGTTTAGGCAACGATGAACCAATGTCAGGGATTTAAAGTTGATACGCTCTTTTATTGCTAGCCAGTGAAGGTCATTTCTGTCCTTAGTTATGTGGTCGCGTTTGGACTTTCCCGCGATGGATCGAACTGCGTTATTTTGTATTATTTAACATTGCTTGATGCAATTACTACTGGCACCCAAGAGCAGGGCATTTCCGTAGTCCAGCCGTGACAGAATGGTGGCTCTGGCTATTGTAGCACTGTTTTTAGTATTTAGGAATGGCCTCATATGGCATAGGAGCCTTTAGCAATTCCGTTTTAGGTATGAAGTTTGGGCCTCTGCTCCTAGTAAGGATTGCAAGTAAATTCCAAGTGTTTTAACTTTATTTGACACTATGATGGTGGAGTCCTTTATAAGAAAGGAAGAGTAGGCTGGGTCTAGATTTTTTAGGACTTGGTTAAGCCAAATGTCATAAGCTCTGTTTTGGAGCTATTTAGGTACATCCATGGTGACTTCATCCAATTTTCGATAGTACTGTAGATGGCTAATAGTCTGTTGTTGCCGAGAATATGGTCCCCGCACAGTTCTAATATTAGCTGCGTGTCATCTGCAAAGTTGTGCAGAGGCAGCGAATATATAGATTGAAGAGCAGTGGAGAAAAGCTAGCTCCCTGCGGAACGCTGCATACCACAGGTTTGGGTGCGGTGGAATGTCCTCCCCAGGTGATTTTAGAGTTTCTATCCTCTAGAAAGGATGCAACCCAGTCAATAGCTTCATAAGAGCAGTTATCCGCTGTATCTAGGGCCTCTAGGAGCTTCCGGTGATCTAGTAAATGGAAAGCTGCCTAGAGGTCCAAAAGGATTAGCAAGCCTGCTTTTCCTTTGTCCAAAATGCCCAGCATTTTGGCTTGTAGATCTAATAGGGGAGATTCAGTGATGTGTGCGCTTCTGAACCCTGACTGTTGTGAGTGCAAGAGGTTATACTTGTCAACATATTCCTGTAGTTGATGTGTGGCTATTTTATCGAGTATCTTTAATAGAAAGTTGCAATTTGTGATTGGTCTGAGATTTGCTATCCAATGCCTCACCTGGGTATACCAGAAGCGTTCCTGTTCCCTTAAATGGCCGCTATCCGTGCAAACCATTTTAACTCCTACATATCCCATCATTTGAGATCACCTACAAATGTATTCCACAAGGTGGGATGTTTGCCTTGTATAACGTCTTGTAGTCATTCCTCATTTGAACTCCCAGATATTCCATTGAATCCTGTGCCCAGACCGATTATTACATCCTACTCCATTCCTTGACCAACTTGGGTTTTTTAATGATGTTGAGAGCCTTTGATTTTGAACAGTTTATTTCAAACCCGGATACCTCCCTAAAACCTTTAGTATCTTTAAGAACCTCAAGAGAGAATGCTCTGTATTATGAAGGAACAGCAGCATGTCATTCAGCTATAGCGCGATCTTATGTGCTTTACCATTGGATTGTATCCCTTCCACTACTGGGTCCTGGCTAACCATGCAGGCAAGAGACTCCATTGCCAATGCGAAAAACCAATGCAGAAAGCAAACACCCTTGGCTCGTGGCCCTTCTAAAATCAATTAGGGTCGATAGGAACCCATTCAAGTTCATTTTCTTTCTCAGGATCTGAAAGTTCGCCCCTATTGCCAAATGAAATTTGTCCCAAACTCAAGTTCCTCCAACATACATTGCAAATACCCCCAATACATGCAGTCAAATGCTTGTATCGAGTCCAACGCAGCTATAGACATACCCTGCCCCCTCCGGTGGGCCCAGACTATGATGCTAACCGCTCTTCTGATATTATCATGGGTATTTTGCCCTTCGATTAACCACGATTGGTCCTGTTGAATGATCTTAAGCAAAACCAGCATCATTTTCAAGTAGATTTTAGCATCTCCGTTAATGAGTGAGAAAGAGCAATAATTGTCACAATCCACTGGGTCCTTACCCGGTTTAAGCAGCAAGCCATGGAACATATGCCCATTTCCTGCGATACCATCCATTGAGATTAGACCACATTAAACATTTTAGCCAGAGGTTGGACCAGCCAAGGGCTTATAAAAACCATTGCCAAAACCATCTGGTCCTGGGGCTTTGTTGCGGAGCAGAGCATCAATAGCCCCCCCACCTCTTCCTGACTAATAGGAGCCTCCAAGCTCTCCCTATCGTTGACTGTAGCCTTATGGAGGTTAGCCTTATGTAGAAAATGTGCCTGACACGTCCCATCCAATTTCTCCCCTTCTACAAATTTCATATAAAAGGCTTCTACCACCCACGTTGTATCATTCTCCGTCCTTTGCAACTCACCCGTTTACCCCTTCAATTCAGCAATAAAGTTCCTCTGACCCCTTTTGCGCAATTTCGTCACCAAGAACCTTTTCACTTTGTTCCCTTTCATGTAATTGGATTCTTTAGCCCGCAAAATTAACTGCGCAGATTGATCGGCCAAGTGAGTCTCCAGGAGGTTACGCACCTTTGTCAACTCTCTCAACGCACGCCTCGACCTCTTACTCCTATAAGAACTCTCTGCAACAGCTAAGGAGCTTTCCAGGTCAAGTCACACAGCGTCTCAGGCACATAAGAATGCTGTTGTTTGCCCTATAAATTCACTACAGAAAACTGCTTTACCTGCGTCCCAAATAACCCTTCAGTCCATAACCCCATCCTTATTTTCAAAGAACTACCTGCAAATCAGCCCTTACGTGTGTGCTGTGATCGCAATATCCCAGAGCACTAATTAATTTAAACGTGAGTGCGCCCTGTGTTTCCCGATAGCCCCTTCCGTCTGAATCCAGAGTACTACCGGGGCATGATCCGACATATAAGCCCTATGCCACCCCCAAAACCCAAGGCACCAGCATCGCTGAAACCATGGTCAAATCAATCTGTCAGTATCCCTGATGTACTGCCTTGAAATACTTGTACTCCCTCTCCCCCTGCCTGAAGAAGCGATGTGTTTCAATCAACCCTAATTCCCTAAGCAACCACGCCAATTCTTGCCTATTCCTGCCTTCATTCCCAGTGGATGGAAGTGGCTTTTCCATCTCCGGGTCAATACACAATTAAAGTCCCTGCCTATTACCACTTCCCCTCGTGAAGCCCACTCAATTAATTGAGGAGCGCTCTTATATAGTGGTCTTGTTGCACGTTAGGGGCATAAGAGGTGATAAATGTATACAGCTGTCTGCCCAAAAGTGCATTAAATACCCAAAACCTTCGGTCCATGTCCCTATAAATAGACTGCTTAACGAATGAGACTCCACTGGCTATCATTATTGCCATCCCTCTTTTCTTGTTTCCACTGGTAGCGAAATATTTCATCCACTACCATCCAATGTGTTTCCTGGAAAAACAACACTGAGGCCTTTAACTCTCCCAGTCTCCTGACGATAGAACGCCTCTTCTGGGGGGAATGAGGCACTGAACATTCAGGGATATGAAACCCAGATCATCCACCATCTTCATTTACTCCCTGAAACTCTATGTGAAGCCAAATCCCTTGGGCTGCAAACTCTTTCACTCTTTGAACCTCCTCCAAATGTCGCCTAACTCGCCAATATCCACCCCAAAATAAAAACAAACCCCAAAGGTTGGGACCTAATGACCCTGCACTCTGTCCATCTCCCCCTCCTCCCAGTGCAGTCATTGACCACCAGACAAGGGTTACTTTTGGGAACCCAACCAGGTATCCACTCACCCAGCCCCGAGAAAACCTCACACCTACACCCAGTGAAACTTCAACCTTCCCCATACCTCCTCACACAACCCTCTCCCTTAATCCCAACTTTACCTTAAGATCCAAGTATCCCCCCCCCAAACCTAGGCATGTGACAGACTCCAATAAGCTCCATCTACCACCCCCATTACCCATTGTCCTCCCCAGAGGATCCCCTGTTTTGGTCCCAGGTGTAACCCAAATCCAGTCAGGTAAACTTCGGAACCCTCTCAGCTCTTCCTTTTCCTCTGGGGTAAGGTTGTCCCCGCCACCATCCCTCCCTGCCAGCTTCTCTCTTAGACCTTAAGTCCCGCTCAGTCTCCGGAGACAAGTCTCTCTTCTGACCTGTGCAACCCAGTTCCAGCAGCTCCACCACTTCCTCCTCTTTCAATATACTATACGCTTTCTCCTGCAATTCAAATTAAAGTCTACATGTGAAGACCCATCTGTACTGCACCTCTTTTTCGCGTAGCCAGCTTGTGACTATGCGCAAGTGTTTCCTCTTCTGCAGGGTGGCCTGCACCAGGCCCTGGAAGAGCTCAAGTGACCCATCTCTAAACTGAATCTTGCCCGGAGACCTTGCTGCTTTCATGATATTCTCTTTTGTCTGGAAGAGATGGACAAGCGTCAGCACATCAGGAAGTAGGTTTCTGGCCTGATGGAAAGCTGAGTGGGCCCGGTGAGCGTGGCCCAAGACCAACCCCTCTTCTTCCGGGCTCCCAAGAATGTGACAAAAAGCGCTGTAACAAATTCCTCCAGGTCTCCATTCGCTACATGCCACAAAGGTGACTATGATTATGCCTGGATCTGCTTTCAGTGTTCCCCTGTCTAGTCATAACTAAGTCCAGTTCTTGCTACAGGCTCCCCACCCTGTCAGACAAATCCGCCTGCTAATGCCCCTGATCAATGAGGGTCATCTCTACCTCCCCCAGGTGCTTCTACGCCTCCCTGACATGGTTATCCAGCTCTTCAATGGACCTTGTAAGGGAGGACACACTGTCCTTAATATCCTTTTTGAATTCAACCAGCAGCATTTGTATGTTGGATCACGTATATATGGGGTGAAAAGGGGGTTGAAATAAAATAAATTTACATTTTCGGGGGTCGCAGTAAATGTGGTGCAGTAATCACATATTTCCGCAGCAACCGCTTCTCAGTGAGGGCCCAGCCCAACGGCTCTTGTGTGGTATCAGGGCAGCTTCTTGAATCAGTTTGGGATGATCAAACTTCCCCGCGGTAGGGCCCTGCTCCTCCTGCGAGTGGCCCAGCTCAACAGTCCCAACCGCGCCTCTACAATGTGTTCATCTGGCCCCCGAGAGGCCGCCCGGCTGTGCCTGCACCCCTCCCAGCACCTCTGATGTGCACTGTGGGGGTTCCCCTTCAACCCCCTCCCTCCGCTGTTGACCTCCTCACCCTGTTTGTCTGGGGTAGCCACCGGGCCGACACCCTAGGCTACAGCTTCCTTCCCTTCAGCTGCCAGTCGCATCGCGAGCAGGTCCCTCCAATGCTGTGCCACCAGCACAGGAGCTTTGCTTCCAGAAATTCAATCTCTCTGAGGCGTGAAACGACTCTTCACCTCCTTTACGCCATGGGGAGTCCACACACTGTATGAAGCTGTTCAGGTGAGATGCGGCACCCAATTGCGCGACCGCCCGTCATCTTGGGAGCTTTGAGTGAGGAGGAAACCGGACTGTGCTGGAGGTCCAAAGGGGAATTCAGATCCCGATAACACTGCTAACACATGCCCTGGGTGATCACAGTTAGGATCATGTAAGCGGATCCTGAAAATTCAGACCATTACTCGGGCCACAGCGGTGAAGACCAGGTTGGCTCTGGAGGTCAAGGGAGAAACATCTCAATGCTTCCCCAGTCAGCCACGACCCCATATTTTTTTGTTTTATGTTAGCCAGTCTGTCAAATAACTGATTTTTCAGAACCTCCCATATTGAGAAGATCTCCTGTTGAAACATGTGCAAGAGTCGCCGCCAATGTCAGCACTCATTTGGAAGAACATATACCTATTTTTTTTAGAAACTTTGCACCAGTACAAGTACAATTTTAGATGGAATTAGCACTAGGGCAAACAATGCCCTTTTGCAAACATGCATTTTTGCCCCGTAGCTCATTGCACTTGAATCGGTGCAAACTTTCTTTTATGTCACCCCTAGGGCCGATTACAGAAACATTGCACCAGTGCAAGTACAATAAGCACTAGAGCACAAATGGCCCTACTGTTTAAATGCATTTTTGCAAAAGATCGATGGAGTTCATTTTGCAGCAGGGCAATGTACGCCCAAGTCATTTAGGGCTAACATTGTCCTGCTGTAGTCTTAGTATTTGGCTGTGGCTTTTCGTTGGGCACAAAATTGCTCTCACCACTATCAATAAGTTAGAGATAATTGAGTGTTGGCAAGTAAGAAATGGTGTGCTGTCTGAAAGAATAGAATTGACGTAGCGAGTGACTTTTTATGGCTGGCTACTAGCTTGCAACTTGGCATTCCCCTCCCCCCTGCAGTTTTTGCACTAGGACAATTGTTTCCCTAATGCTCATTGTATTTGTACTGAGGCACAACTTCTGTAATATGGACTGCATTTCTGTTTGCCCTAGTCCTAATCTTTTGGCCTGGTGCAAAAACACATTTAAAGGATATTTGTTTTGCACCAAGAGAATTGTTGCTAATTCTGCGGTACACTTTTCTGGACTGCTACCTAGCAATAAGCTGATACTGTTGTGAAGTTACATTCCTCTTGCTACAACACAATTTAATTGAACTCCCAAGTCATTAACTAGAAACGAAAATGCGTGCATTCCTTGAAGAACTTCAATTTGTTGCCATACTCCACACCTACTATCTGGCTTGAGTCAGCGGTTGACCCTGTTCAGAAAATGTCACACTTTACACCAAAAAAAATAATTAATTAACTATGCATTCTTTAGTCTGAAATCACACGTCAATATACATGTTTTTCTTCAGAGTTATCGTGCAGTGAAAACCTATTTTGATATTGGCCCTCATTACAAGTCAGGCGTTAAAGGTTTAACGGTGCCGTCGGCGCCGTTAACCCTTAACGCCTGATTCACACTTTAACGCCTGCTTTTTGCAGGCGTTAAAGTCCAAGGCGCTAAGCGACCTTGGTGCAAATTAGGTGCCGTAATTAGCGCCTTCCCCATCCCCATTATGCCCTATGGGGCAAAAATGGGAATGGGGAAGGGCAAATGGTGAATGGGGAATTACCGCCCCACTCACCTTGGAATGGGGAGGTAATTCCGCCATCCACCATGGCGGAATCCGGCATGGACCATGGTGCTAATAGCACCATGGTCCACCGCCTGACTTGTAATGAGGGCCATTGTATGTTACTTTTCAAACAGTTCTTCTTTTTGATACCATATACCTTGCATTTCCAATCTGAAATCCACTCAGAGCCCTCTGCAGCTGCATCGCATGCAGGGTTGCATGGTGCCTGGTTTCCTAGGCCTGCCAGTTTAACCCTGTCCAAGAAAGCTCACAGTTAAAGCAACCGCATATTTATGTATTGATCTACAGATGTTTTAAATCTGAATTCAGAATCTTCCAGCAGCTAAAATGTACTTTTATTTCTATTATGTAATATTTGTATTTCTAGATTTGTTATGTTTTCATTTCCACGCTGCATTCCTCACGGGCGCCTACATGCAGTTCACGAGCCAGATGAATGTCCCCGACTTATGCAGCCTCAAGGGTGGCCAGATTTGGGGCCTGATTCACAGAAAGTTTTCCTATGGGATTGCGGCATTATAAAACACTTCCATGAATCACGCCCTTAGTCTAAGACCAGTTTTCATTGTCCACAACCATATGTGGGGATTAGTGACTGCTGACTACTGTGGGAAGCCGACAGTCCACGTTCAATTACAAAGCTTCGGGGTGCGGCCTGCCTGCGTCTGACTAGTCCCCATGCCTCTACAGCCAAATGCCATTTGTATGCCCCATTCTCATGCATCAGATTTAGAACTTTTTGGGGCATTTAGTCAGGAGGACCAGGGGTGGACTGGGAACCAAAACGGGACATGGAAATAATGTTTAAAGTCCCCTCATGTTACACAGTTCCAGTAAGCCCAAACCTTTTCCTATGAGAAAATATGGAAATACCACACAAAAGAGGCCCAGGGTGCAGAGGCCTACCGGGAAATTTCCAGAGTTCTCTATAGGCCAGTCCAACCCTGAGGAGGTCCCCCACAGGACTGCGATATTCCCCTTTCAATTTAACTTCCAATGCTTGGCCCAGCTGCACTCAGCTAATAATCTGTTAGCCACAGTAGCGCTCCCATCAGGAAAATATGTTGCCCTTGGCCCCCAACAGGATTGTTTTTCTTTCGATCTATTTGTTCTGTTCTTTACTAGGTCTGCAGTCCCAGATCTGCATCTCTCAAAACAGGGTCCACAGACCCCATCACACAGTAGCTAATCAGGTAGACAAAGGACCAAATGTTTTCTGCAGACAGTACTGGGCGAACCGATACATATCTAATGGTTTTTTGAATACTTTTGGACACTTTTAAAAGAAACGGCTGGATTGATTTCCAACAAAACTTGTGCGTGTCATGGACCATCGCACTGATGCCAACATGGACAAGAGCGACTTAATACTTAAAACAGGCTTTGTGAAGTATACTGTAACATTGGTTAAGGTTTAATTTGTAGTGTGATGGACATTGCTTCTATTAAAAAATACCTATATGTACTTCTAGCGTGTACATCATCATTGACATTCTAAAAAAGTGTAGGCTTTAGATTTTTGTAGATGGTAAGCTTAACTCTTTCGAAACTGATGTCTTCTTTTTTAGGTCTGCCGATTGTGCTCAATTGCATTATGTGCTTGAATTGTATGATATGTTTGCCATTAGCAGCATATTATTGTGAGGGTATTGTTGTTTGTTGGGGGTACTTATTATGTTGGCTTATAGGAATTCTTTTTTAAAAATAATTTATTAAGTGCCTTTGGTTACATTTAAAACCAATCATGCTTTCTACAAAATGTCATAATTCTTCATAAACAAACATTATATAAATAATTAAAAGAAATTACTCATAGGTATATGATGGTTTATGACTATTTTGCTGATTGCTATTACATGCATTGCCAAGAGGAGCATCCCATGTGCACGCACGATGCAGCAATCATGCTGCGGGCACTGCTTGTAAATCTCTTCTCTGACCGCCAGTACATGCACCTGCAGAGGCACGCGCCTTCTGTTTGTTTCTCCAGGGCAAAGAGCAGTTGTTTCTGAGCGGGGTCTGCTCCAAGCTTCATAGCAGGGCCTGTGCTCCCCAGGTGCATTTTCTAAGAGTCAGGCTCCACATAAGGGGTCCACGATCATGCCTGATGTTCCCTGTACCTTAGTGACACATGAGTCAGTAAACTTGTTCTGGGGTTGATTTTCTCAGTTTCTCTGCCCTCCAATCCCATGTTCTTCACAAAATGGCAAAACCGAGCACACACCTTCTCTCATAATAAGGGGGACTCTCTTTTGGGGGATATATACCGCCTTTTAGGAGTTTCAGACCAGGATACAGAAGGCTCACATTGATAATCCAAATTAGTTCCTTGTGTGCACTCTCTGCCTTCAACGGAGAGCACTCATGAATATAAACAAAGCCTGATGCTTGTTATCTTCTGCTTGGTTAACAGGAAATGGTGTGCAGTACATTATTGGGTAAGATTCATTTATTTCAAAAACGATTTTAGATTCTATTTGCATATTGATGTTTTCAGAGACAAATGAACTCATGGCATTTTATTTGTTTTTTTCTCTCTCCAAACAAACCCTTTTCCATTCCCATCCCGTTTTTGTCTCCAATTTGTTTATTGAATGGCATTACACAATGAATCAATTTCTGTTTTGATGCTTAATGTCACACTGTTCATCCTAATTAATCCTTCCCATTTTCAACCCTCTCTGTCTGTGCTACACTTGACACATTGGATGGTTTTTTTCGACTTTAAATTTGTATTTTTATTTTTATTTGTATTGTATCATTTTTTAACTAATTAGCCCTGATTTGAAAAAGACGGCGTGGTCCGTTGAAACACGTGTCATCACAAAGGGCACTTACCTGCACCAATACAGAAATCTATTTCTATATTCCAATTGAGTGGAGTTTTCTTTGTTTAAGTGGCGCATGAAAGAGAGAGTGCAACGACGTTTTTCTTCTTTGATTCATAAAGCGGAGTGGAGGAACCACATTTTCTCCGCTGTTGCGCAACTCATGCAACACGAATATCTCTGTAATAGATCTAAGGGCGCTGAGTTCCATTTTGATAAGTGTCCCTTGGAGAAAGGTTCCTCAACAGGATTTACTTTTTATATATAAAATGGATTTCATCTGACCCTGCCTCTCCTGCAGCAATACTGTCTCTAAGTCCACTTTAAAGGAACATCTTTGCACTAGGAAGGGCTTTGTAAAGTCTGGAATGATCAAAAAGGGTTTGAGGTAGAGGTCTGAAACATTTGGCTCGCCAGCCGTTTGGGACTACGACTCCCTTCAGCTCTATCGAGCATTGTCAACGTGAAAGGTCATGGGATTCATAGTCAGCTGAAGGCCTCTGGCATAAGGCATCATTCAGGTATCCAGTGTTTTTACTGATCAATATTCACCAAATATTTCTTCCTGCATTTTTCCAGGAAAAATGAGAGGGTAGGTTTGGGTGAGGCAATATTAAATGGGATGAAGGTGGGCAGGGGGCGGTGGAGGGAGAAAGGAGGGTGCCCAGATTTTGCAAAACCAAGGTAGACGAACATCTTTGGTAAATAAATCTTTGGTGAAACATTTGTGCGTAAAAACACATAGAACCACAATGAAGGAAAGAGATCAAATAATTCGGGAAGGCAATTTAGATTTCAACTTGCCAGTAATAGCGTTGTCCACTGTGGTGGACATTTAGGTATAAACCTGCTGTGGTTGAATATACCCAAAAGGACCCACAGCTCTTCCTTGGAAGTGAGATGGGATACTTTCTGGGTGGTGGATACCTATTTTGCCTAGGTTTATACTTGTCTATTCCCAGCACACATTCCAGACAGTATAAAGTGAATTATGTGAGGTTTCACATCACTGGATCGACTAATAATCTTGATTTGTGTAATGCTTGAGCCACCATATGTATATGGTGCATATTTTCTTCCAAGGTTTGCCTGTGAACAATGATGTTGTCTGTATAAGCCGGAATAGGTTACAGTATGGTCTCAGCACAGAGTCCATAGCTGTTGGAAAATTGGCAGTAGCCCCATGCTGTGTAAAGCATTGGTTGTTGAATTGGATCAATCCCTCAGTGGTAGAAAAGACCATTTTCTCTTTATCCTCATGTGCAGGATTAACCATCAGTAGCACTTAGTAAGGTCCAAGGTGGTTTTCAGTGTTGAAGATCTGATGTTTTCAATCAATGTTCATGCCTGTGGTGTAGCATAAGCATCGTATTGTGATAACGCCTGACTACAATGCGTTCACCAAAACTATTGGGAAGGACATTTGGCTACGGGTGTGTTTGATAAGCTGCAGGTCTGACATATTCTTCCTTACAATCTCTCTCGAAGTATTATCTGTGGCTGTATGGACATAATGGGGAAAACAACTATATACAGATATGAAAAGGCATCAGAAAAATGATTCACAAACTCTCTAAGCTCCAATTGCTTAGCAATGGGTAGAACCATAGGCACAAGTGTGGGGAAAACACCTGGTAGATGATATTGTATTTTTAATCTTCATGGAAGTCCTACAGTTGGCTTACTATTTTACGTCTACAACCGTAGCCAATTAATGGGGTAGACCTGATCTTTGTTAGTCTATCCTGTTACTGGACTATATATTTGAGGTTCCTAAATTTTCTGTCAATATATAGGGCCCATGGCTTTGGTCCAAGAGCGTATTATGAGTTGTGTTTAATAATACGATAATCCAATCACTTACTTGAAATGTACATTGTCTGGCCTTCTGATCATATATATACTTCTGCCTCATGTTGTAGGTGTTGCACTGAAAATGAAACATGGTCATTCAGGCCCTTGTTATCTGTTTGAAATGGACGATGTTGGTAGCGTGGTCTACCTTATGTTTTGAACCCTAACTAAGCATATCAAAGACATCTGAGGTTCTCTTTTATACACTAACCTAAAAAGGGCAAACAAAGTGGATGCCTGTAGGGTTTGTTTTCTGTATCTAAAACAATGCTAAGTGGAACAGCTGGTACCATTGAATTTAATTCTCCCCTGCCAGCTTTCTTAGCAAATTCTTGAGAGTTTGGTTACATCCATCCACTAGTCCTTCTGTTTGGGGCTGACGTATTGATGTGCATAGAGTTTTAATGAGAAGTTGTTCCTTAATCCCCCTCATGATGTTAGACATAAGGATCAACCCTTGATCAATGAGAATATCCCTGGAAATGCCCAACCAGCGGAAAATGAAACAAGGCTGTGCACTGGCCCCTATGTTTTTTAATATTTACATTGCTGGTCTGGAGGAGACTTTTAAGAATTGCAAAAATGATCCCCTGCATATACAAACAATACCCATTATGTGGTTTTCATACGTGGATGACATTGTAATACTTGACCAAACAGCACTGGGCTTACAGCATAGTCTCACAGCCCGGGAACTATACTCTGCACTGCACTGCATATCTATTAGGGAAATCCAATTATGCAATATATTCTATGCAAACTTCCTCACTGACTCAGCCTGTGTCTATATAAAAAATTGACAAAATAATAAAGTAAGAAGATTCATAATGCGCCTTAGGCTGAACCAGTTTCCCACACTGACAGACAGAGAAGCGTGGTTTATGATCCCTTACAAAGAGAGCCTCTGCAAGTTATGTGTTTTTGAGCCGGAGACAGCCCGGGACTTATTGACTGACTGTATCATTCTGGTTTCAGTTTATGAAAAAGGTTACTTAAAACTAGTGCAGGATATGAACTCGTCTGCACAAATCAATTCTGGTCATTATTGTATGCAGTGGAAAATGTGTTCATTCATTTTAGGCTTTTTTATATGTGGCAAGACATTATGAAGCTTTCAAACTGATTGTTTCTTGGTTTTTTAATACATTTTTTAGGAAATTATGGTTTATTGGAAGTGTTGTCCTTAAAAAAAAAAATCTAAAATTGTTTGTTAGGATTTTAAACAAAGCTATACTACCTCTTTTTACACTCTTTTCTGTGTGAGCAAATAGATAAATATATGTAATGTGTTTTAGTGTATTGAAAAAATGTCTTTCCTGTTGTAATGTGTTAAAGGTTATATTTAACCCATAAAACACTAAAAATAAAAAATATAAAATAAAATACAAGAATGCTGGGAAAGAGGTCAATTACAAACTAAAGGAACAGTGCTTAGACCTGAAGGATTGGCTGAGGGATTGGTTGTGTGCAAAGCAACAGCATTAACCGGACAATGGGAAGTAGTTGTGGCAAATGCAGAAAAGGAATGCAAAAAAAAAAAAAGCTTAAGATTGTAAGATTGTTGACATGGGTCGACCTACCCCCTGAAGATGCATCTTTTTTTTTTTATTATTTGTTTATTTATAACACAGCACAGAGGAAACAAGACAATAATAGCATGTAAGTGTCACAGTCAAGTCAAACAAAATAGATTCAAATTCCCTTCCCTCCCCTCACTCTCAGGATCCCACGTCAGTGGCAGGGGAATTCTCATTCGGGCTGAGCGAGTTGGGAGCCCCCTCCGACAGGGGGAGGGCCTGGGCGATGAAGCAGGGTTTAAAAGTCAAGGCCGGGTAATTCCGGTCGTAGTCCAAAACTGGGGCCCACATGTCAGTGAATCTGTGAAGCAGACCCGCTTTGGCTGCCGTGACTTTTTCGGCTATTAAGATATCCCATAGTTTAAGCCACCAGAGAGTTATCAGAGGGCCTTCTGCAGACTTCCAAGTGCGAGCCACTGTGATTTTGGCAGCCAGTAAAAGTTGGGAGACCAGTACCGCTCTTCTCCCTGTTCTCGGATACGAGTCCGGAAGTGGGATTCCCAAGAGGACCTGTTCAGGCGTCAGGGGGATCTCCATCTGGGTCATCTCTCGGATAATGGCCAGGCATTGAGTCCAGAATTCTTTCACTCTGGGGCAAGTCCACCACATGTGGAAGTAGGAACCTATAGAGCCACACTGGCGCCCGCATTGGGGATCCTGGGCTCGCTGGAAATGATGGAGGCGTAAGGGGGGTAGTACCAGCGCAACAAGAGTTTATGGGCGCATTCCCGATTGGTAACGCATCGGGACGTCGTACGTGTTCACGTCCAAATGTCTATCCATGTGTGGTCTTCGATTGCTCGACCAAGGTCCGATTCCCATTGGGCCATATAGGAGGGCCTGAAGAGTAGGGGGTCATCCTGCAAGAGTTTGTATAGGGCCGAGATCTTAACCCGGGCCGGCAGGTCCTTAATCATAAGCTCTAAGGGGGCCAGGGGTCTGATTGCAGCGGCTCGAGTTTGGGGGTGAGTGCACTAGTGCCTTAGTTGGGCATAGGAGAATCTATCCGTCTCTGCAAGCTGGAAAATCGATTTGCATCGTTCAAAGGTGAGAGGAGCATCGTTCTCAAAGAGCTGCCCCAAAGTTTCGAGGCCTCCCGCCACCCAGTTCCTGAAATTTTGCGGGCAGGCTCCCAGGGTGAAGGCGGGGTTAAGAAAAATCGGGGAGGCTGCGCTAAGGGATCCAGGGATGCCTCCACGCCTGCGGGCCCACTCCCATGCTTTCAAGGTCTGCTTGGTGGCGGTCAGTATCCCTGGCCAGTTGCGTCTAAGAGTGGTGGGAATGAACGGGAGGAAGCGAAAGGGGAAGAGGAAGGCGAGATTGTTCAATTTCCACCCATTTCGGGTGATTGGAGGCAAGGTCCCAAGCTTGAAATCGGGCCAGTTGTGCTGCAATGTGATATTTCCGGAGGTCGGGGACTCCCAACCCTCCCAGTTTCGTAATGGACATCATTGTTCTCCGGGGATTCCGGGCTTTCTTGCCTTTCCATATAAAGCAAACGATTTTCCTCTGGAGCCGCTGCAGAGGGGGAAGGGGGATTGTGGTTGGGAGGGCAGTGCATAAGTAGAGGAATCGGGGGAGAAGGTTTATTTTGCTTGCCGTAATGCGCCCCAGAAGCGAGATTTCCTGAGTATGCCAATGGGCTAGGTCCTTCTCTAGTTCCGCAAAGAGTGGGGGAAAGTTGGCCTGGTAGATCGTTGCAGGGTCAGCAGGGATCTGGACACCCAGATAAGGGATCGCCTGAGTATTCCATTGGAGCGGGCTAAGGTTCTGCAAGGCTTCTCTCTCGCCTGGGGACAGTCCCATGCCGAGGCAACTGACTTGCGGAAGTTGATAGCGAAACCCGAAACGTCTGGATCTCTGCCAGGGCCGCCGTCATGGAATTTTTGATGTTTGTGATGGTCAGCAGTACATCGTCCGCGTAGAGGGCAATCTTGTGTTGGGTAGCGCTGATTTTCGGGCCAGAGATGAGGGGATTCTGGCGAACTCGCTGGGCCAACGGCTCCATGGCCAACGCGAAGAGCAAGGGAGATAGCGGCTTCCTGAATGTAGGCGCGCTGTACATCTGGGTCTCACGGGGTCGCGTTCATTATCTCCGACTGGTGGGCTGTCGCCAAACGTAATTTCTCGTCTTCCGAGTGATGGGTCCTTCCTTGCGCATCACACAGGCCTGGGATGAAATTCCTGCTCTTCTCCATAGTCAGTTTACTGACCAGCAATTTGTTAGCTTTGTTGCTGTGGACGTAGTACCATTGCTTGGTTCTGGTCAACAGATTCGCTGTAGCGTCAGCGTAATGCGCTTCGAGTTTCTGCCGTGCCATCCGCAGGGCCCTGTAGGATTTCGAGGACCAGCCTTTGCATTTATGAATGGCCTCTGCCTCGCGAACCTCCGTTTCTAGGATAGTCTTTGCTGCCTTCTTTTGTTTGTGGTAAGCGGCGCCTTGGGCAATCAACTCCCCTTTAAGTACTGCCTTCATAGCATCGCAGGTATTGGCCGGGGAGGTGTCTTCGTCGGGGTTTTCAGCGAAAAAGTTTTTAATCATTGTAGCAATCGTATCTCTTATAGCCATGTCTCCCAGGATGGGGTCGTACATGCTCCACTGGCGGCGGGGAGGTGGATCCGGGTCGTGAGCCTGCAAGGCGAGCGAAACCGGGGCATGGCCTGAGAGGATCCGGGGGCCAATCTTAACATTATTTGTGAAGGACAGAATCTGGGGGGAAACCAGCATCAGATCGATCCTAGAGAAGGTACTATGAACATATGAATAGGTGAAGTCTTTCTCTTCAGGAGATAGCACTCTCCAGGAGTCAACAACGTTCAGCGCACAGAATAAGTGGAGCAGGGCTGTGGCCAGCTTCAGGTCTCTAGCTGGCGAGGGGTGAGACCTATCTCTGAGTGGGTCTGGGACCCCGTTGAAGTCGCCTCCAATGATCACCTGCCCCTCAACGAATGGAAGGAGGGAATCCTCCAGGTCCTGGTAGAAGCCCTCTTGGTGCTCATTCGGTGCGTAAGCTGAGACAAGGGTGTAGAGTTGACCAAGTACAGAGCATTTGATTGCTATGAAGTGGCCTTCGGGGCAACTCAACGAGTCTAGGATCTGAGGTTTCAGGGTCCTTGCAAATAAAATCGCAGTGCCTCCTTTCTTGATACCTCCGGAGGCCAGGAATTTGAGGGGGTAGAGTCTGCTTCGTAAGCGAGAAAAGTCCGTCGGGAGTAGATGTGTTTCTTGCAGGAATGCGATAGAGGTTCCCTCATTATGCAGCATGTGTAGGATGGATTTGCTCTTCGGAGGAGAGTTCAAGCCTCTGACGTTTAGAGTGGTAAGCTTCAAAGTTAGGTGCGGGGGGTGAAGCCCCGAGTCCGCTTGTTGCGGGGTGGGGAAGTGGTGCGAGTCGAGTCAGCCATAGCCGTTAGGGACATGCAGGATTAAGGTTTCCAATGGCTGAAAGTTTTTAAAGAAAGTCTCCAACGAGAGACAGAAACTACCAACAGTGGCCTCCGACGGGAGGACCAGGCTGCAGCCAAGGGGGCCGATTTGTAGTGTCGGTCCTCGGCAGAGCCAACATGGTCGGGGGACTCTCCAAGGGTAACGTGATGGCATCCACCTCGGAGCGGGGTATGGAACGCATGGGGTCCGCGGCAGGTTCCAGGGGATTTAAGGGGGTTCCAGTGCTATATGCTCCATACAGAAGTCTTCACATATCATTTGGGTTTGCGGCTCCTCTGCACTCTTGACCAGGGAGCCCGCTTCGGTTTCGGAGAGGAGGTACTTTGAGACTGGCTCATATGGCCCGGGCGGGATGGGTCTGAGGTCCCAGGGGAATCTGGACGGATAATCAGCGCCGCGTCCTCGAGGTGGCTGATGGTGCGTTGGGTGCCCTTGTACGAAAATTGCAGTGCCATAGGAAAGATCCATCGGTAGCGGATCTGCTGCTCTCTAAGGAAGAGCGAGAGCGGGCGTAGCATCCTGCGCTTCTGAAGGGTCAGTGGGGAGAGGTCCTGGAAAATCTGTAGGGGGACACCTTGAAAGGAGAGCTCGTCCTTTGAGCGGCTTAACGCCGCAATAGCCTCCTTGGTGGTGTACAAATGGACCCGTGTGATTACATCCGGGGGGGGTCCATGTCTACCCCCCGGCGAGGGCGCAGTCTGTGGGTTCGGTCTAGCAGAAGCTGGGTCTCCTCTAGATCCGGGAGGATAGATTGAAAAAAGCTACCAACATATTCAGGAAGCTCCTTGTCGGTAACGGAAGAAGGCACTCCTCGGATGCGCAGGTTGTTGCTTCCTCTTTATACTAAAGAATTTCGGTTCTCTCCGTTAGAAACTGGACGGCGCGCTGCATTTCCGTTAGTGAGCTAGTGTGGTCCGCGGTCAGGTCCTCGACTTCCCCGACCCTTTGCTCAATGATGGTGACCCGTTGTTCTGCTTGCTCCAGTTTGGCCGAGAGTTCCGTCATGCAGGTCCTAAACTCCGACTTGATGTCAGACATAAAGGCCTGGAGGTCCTCTTTAGTCGCATGCGTCCCCCTTGTCGTCGGTCGCCTTTTGAGGTGTAAGCTTAGGGGTGTCGATCTTCCTCCCTTTCTCCAAGGTCTGCAGCATGGTTGAAATGTCAGCTGATTTAGGGAGCCTCGGTGCTTTGGACGACATGGCTCCGGGGAAGGCAAGATGCACCGTAGCGGGGCAAATCAGCGAGGCAGGGAGAGTGTTCAGAAAGCAGACCGCAACACCACGGGCCCTCCAGGTGAGCAAAGGTAGAGGTGAGCAGGGGCGCCCCAGGAAGTCGAGGAGGGTGTCACTCCGCGCCCTGGAGGCCAACAGTAAGGGGCTCCGGGGCCCATGGTAGAGGGGGGGCCCCGGAGATCCAGAAGGCCCTGAGGCCGAGACCACCGCGAGTCCCCACCAAGGCGGGAGTGAGATTGGTGGGAGGGACCCAATGAGGGGCCCCGGGCACAGCCTGGCGCAGAATGCGACCCCCACTCAGGGGTCAGGGGCAACGGGGCTGCCAAAAGTTCCAATGGGCCTCAGCGGGAGTCCGACGTGATGGGTTGTCTCGAGAGCGGAGGGCATCAAAGGGGCCGAGGCTACCTCAGCAGGCAGGAGTACAGCATAGGCAGGGGCGCCCCAGGAAGCCAGGGAAGAAACACCGTTGGGTCCAGGCCACCGGAACTTAGGGGGAGCTGAGGAGTGCAAGCTGATCCGAGGGAGCCCCAAGCAGGGAAGGCCACCCAGGATGACCAGTAGATGGGCCGGCGGTATAGCGGGCCGGGGGCCCCGGAGCCAAGAGGAAGAAGAGAGAGACCCTAATGCCCCAAGCCAGAGAACGCAGGGACTGCCGTCGGTCCGCGCCGGGGGCAGAAGGGCTCACCTGTGTGGAGCGTGGCCTTCCCTCAAGAGCTGGAGTCGTGCGAGGTGGGTGGGGGGGGGACCCTCCTCCCGGAGGGAGCATGGCTGAAGCAGGTCCCCGTCAGAGGCCCCGCAGATCAAGCCTGCAGGCTTTGGCGATGGCAGGTGGAGCGGGGGCCTCCCGCCACGGTCCAGTGGGCCCCCGTGCAGCGAGGGACCAGGAGGAGTCGTCCTACGGGCAGGCGAAGGAGCTCTTGGTGTCGAGGGGCTTCGTCCGTGCCTCTCAGGACCATGGGAGCAGGCAATCCTGATCCGAAGCGGGGGAGAGCTGGTGAGCGGGCGGAGCGGGCGCCGATGAAGCACTTTCAGTGCGCGCCGGGGAGAATCCGGTCTCCAGGATCTGCAGCGCCTCGGGGAGGGGATCTCGAGGCTCAGGGGTGCAGGTTAGAAGAGGCGGCCGCCATGTTGATTTCGGATCAGGCCGCCGGGGGGAAATTGCTATTGCCGCGTTTATAGTGATCCTGGGGGCGTTAAGCTCCCAGGTTGCGGCTGGTGGTGCGGGAGAGGTTCCGCCGCATCCCCATAGGAAGATTCATGTTGGGCACAGCAGGAGCCAGGAAGAAGTCAGTTACAGCCGCGGAGCCATGCGGAGGCCATTAATGGAGCTGCCTCATCGTTGGCGCTCCAGGCAACGCCCCCTGAAGAACGCATCTTTATGCTTCAAAAATAATGGCATGGTGAAAGTTGGAGAGAACCGCAAGTGTGGCTGAGTTTTCAATGTACCAGGCATGAAGGAAGGAGCAGCAGTCCTGATGGACCATTATTGGGCCTGTGGATCAAGAACATTTATAAAGTTGCCACCAAATTGGGGAGGAGTGTGTTCATTGGTGCTGATAAGCATACACGCCTTAGTGGTACCACAAGGTGACCTGCTGACCGTAAACCTCCCAAAGATAGACACACACCTGAGGAAGAAAAGATCATTTTATCGAAGCAGACAGAGGAGAGATAATTACTTCTCAGCAAAATCAATAGAAGCATATTATGACATTCCAGATCAGCATAAGTTGTTCACCCGAACAGCAGTGATATTTACAGATATATTTCTGCCAGGAATTCAGACTGATTTCACCAAGTGGCTGCAAATTACCAGATGGGAGCTGCTGCAAACGATCAATTTGACAGTAAAAAGATGTAATGCAATCAAAGAAGATTTGAGGGCAATCAGTCTTAAGGCCCTCCAGAACAGGCATGGCCTGGACTTAATTACAGCAATGGAAGGAGGCGTGCGCATCAAGATCGGGCCATCTTGCTGTACATTTAAACCTGGCCATGATGATGACAATGGGACTTTGTCTCTGCATATAAAAATGGAGGATGAAGTAGACAAGATTGAGGATGACGGCTGGTTTTTGTCTCGGTTTTCATGGATTCCATCTTGTTTGGAAAATGCCTTCAAATTACGTGGAGCAGTACTAGTGTTGGTATTGCAAGGATTTTGTTTCATAAGGATCATCTTGGGACAATGACAGAAGACAAGAAAGCTATTGGGATGAAGATCATGATTGATATAGATGCTCGAACTGGTAAGAAGATACAAAATGAGGAAAATACCCATGAGAACATAAATAAAAGT
Organism: Ambystoma mexicanum; assembly: GCF_040938575.1. Lineage (NCBI taxonomy): Eukaryota > Metazoa > Chordata > Amphibia > Caudata > Ambystomatidae > Ambystoma > Ambystoma mexicanum. Next base: position 897,553,312 of record NC_090925.1, read on the forward strand.
TCCCTTGCTTCCCCAGAACAAAGTTCTACTATCCCAAGGAGCATAAAAAATATGTAGCACAGCGAATATTCGGTCCACCATCAGGAGATGGCCACCATATGACTTGGAGTGTGGATCAACATATAAAGAATGCAGGTCACCTGAGGGGTGACAAAGATATGGGTCCCAAAGAAACAACAGTATGAAGAAATGATAAAGGAGGATGAAGAAAGGAATGTGGTCGAAGACTAGACCAGAGAGGGAATATAGAGGAGCAGGTGGACACATTTTCCTTAATTCCCAGCCCCCTCACAGCCATCATACAGGAACAGCAGGAGAAGGGCCCAGTGCGAGACTCCATGTGTTATGCCTATGCCTATTCCTCATTGAGTGTATGAGAGACGATATACACTCAGACAACCGTATCGAATGTACCCTCGCACTGAAAGTTTGGAAGGATGTCATATGGATGGATGTCAGCACGCACTATTGTATATCATGGAGAGCCGAGTGAAATCTGACGAGGACAAGGTGATGTCTTGCAGAAGATATATAAAGCCATGCTGAAACGATATTAAAATACTTAAGAGTGACGATGTAATTGAAGCAATAAGAGAAACATGTACAAAACGATAAAAGAATCATCAATGCAAAAGAAGAAAAAGTAACTTGCTAACCAATAAATGTAAATGCGGAGTAACGCACGGTAGGAAAGATACAAAGAAGCTTGCTATAGGGGAATATATAACGTGGCAAGGATGACAAAAGTTGGAAAATGGACGTCAGCTCGTGTAAATATTCAATTCAACTACCTCAGAAGCCAATCAGGGTTGCAGAGTCAGGAGATGCTGGAAGAACAGCGTTGAGTGCAAAACAAAGAGGAGACAATGTTAGCTTGGGATCAAGGATGCTATTTTTAAGGAATAGCTGCAAAGTACAAAGGGAGGCAGACGGATAAGCCATGGATGAGACATATTTCTCTTAGATTAAAAGAGAAGAAAATTCTGCAAGAGCCAAGTAGTGATACTTCACTGCATGACCGGAGCCATAGCCTGGAGCTATGAAGGAGCAGAGCAAAACACCAACCACACAGGGGCGTGTGTCATAATAAGGTACCGCCATCAGCGAAAGCTAGGGAGTGGACTGTCTACTCAATACTTAGGCTCACAGTTGGAGAACAAAGCAAGACCAACATACAGTTTCCACTTAACACGCCCTGGTAACTGGAAGGAAGGGCGACAACAAGAAGGCGCACACCATATACCACTAAGAGGATTAGCTGGTCCATCGGGGGGGTCATGACACGTGGTGTGAAGGGAAACAAGAAGGGCCCCATGGATGCCTACACAATTCTGAATACTACAGAAGAAAGTGAGGGGTCCCAACAGACAATCCCAGCGACCAGCCAAACTCACACAGAAAAGAACATGGATTCATATATGGCGGCACTACAGGCCGGCTTCTCGGCAGTGAACAGTAACCTCGACGACATTGGCAGTAACATCGTCTCCATTAGAGCCGACTTGTAGAAAGTGAATGCCAGAATCACGGAAGCAGAGGCCAGGGTAAGTGCCATGGAAAACACAGTCATCACACACGGCAAAGATATTGAGGACATTAAAAAGAGTCTTAAAACAGTACGGGTCAAGTGCGAACACCAAGAATCCAGTTTCATGAACCATCGTCTACGTCCTTTCTGGACCTCCTGGTCCCTGACTCGCAGGGGATTGCATGCAGTTATCCTTCCAACATGGCCGCCCGGAACAGAATGCTCTGGATCAGTCTATGCGTTCCACGCTGCTCATCCTACAAAAGAGACAGGCCCCCGCGGCTCTGCGCGTCTCAAATCTACCGCTACCTGTAGTCGGACGTGCTTAGCCGGAGTTCGATCAGGGCTCTCGCTTGATTCCTTGTTCCCAGTCCCTTGAATTCCCTCCTGTTCCCTTTCCTCCCCAATCTCCTGGAAAACCTTCAGCGCTCGAGTCAAGGTCCTCCGTGCCTCCGAGCGTACCTTATTTACTTCCTGGAATTACCCTGGACTTTTGGAACGCTCCTGGAAACTGAACCGCTACTCTCACGCTGGACGCCGAAGATCAACGTTCGGGTCTATACAAATCCGGGACCGTAAAGAAGAAGAAATCCCAGAGGGTCGCAAGTACACAACAGAAACAGGTGAGAAGGGGAGAGACTTGTGACATCCAGGTCACGCCGCAACAACATCCAGGTGGTGGGCCTAGCCGAAATGCCTATAAACGTCCGAATGGAGGTGTTCCTGGAGGAAGTAATCTGCGCAATGTTCCGAGATGCGCAATTCTCACAGCAGTTCCTCATCGATAGGGCCCACAGATCTTTAGCCCCACTGCCCAAACCAGGTGCTCCTCCACGTACTGTCATTGCATGCCTACTAAATTACTGCGACAGGGACCTGATACTCTGCCTGGCACGAGAGAAGGTCACTTTGTCTTATGACTCATCTAGAATCCACATCTACCCTGCCTTTTCGAATGGGGTACAGGCGGCCGGACGCACATAAGATCATGTCAAGAAGGTGCTCAGAGAAAGGAAAATACCCTACGCCATTATGTTCCCAACTAAGCTCCGGGTGCAACACACTGACAGGGCTCATTTCTTTGAAACTCCAGAGGAGGCCATGGCGTACATTGAATTGAACATCCCACTCCCATCGAACACCGGCTGACAAGTGCCTGCAACTGAAACGCTGGTAGTCGAGTGAAAACCCGCATGGACCATGAGGCAAGTATAACACAAGGTTCTCACATTCCGCTTGAAGTTATATGATGCGGCTCATATAGGTGGAATGTTTTGATGTTACCGGTTGTGGCAGCACAGGGTCACCCACTGTTGCTGACAATTAAGTTGTGGTATGGGGTTACACTGTCCAGTTGGACAGAAGGTGAGGCTGGGCAGGGAGGGGCGGGGGGGTCTGGTTGGTTAAACAGAAAAACTGATGGTTGTGAATGTTACAGAACCTGCAGAGTGTTTAACGGGAGGGTCAATTATGCATCTACATATACTGAATGGCAACGCCCGGGATGAACCGTAAGGAAAAGCTCCTCACCTGTCATATGCAAAGAGGCACAAAATTTACATTTTATTGCTATAGGAGACGCATGCCAAATGGAGGTTGGTTGAGACATTTGCCCGGGATTGGGGCCCTATACGAATTGGGTCTGATAACTCCACACAGTCCAGGGGGGTGTTGACCATTATACACCAACCCATGGTATTCCAACTGACTAGGTCCATGGTGGATTCGGAAGGACACTATGTAATTGCCTGGTGCTCAATGGGAAAACACGAGGTGATACTGGTCAATACGTATAGCCCAAATGCAGACGAACCTGACTTTTACCTCCACGTTATTACGCAGATGACACCATTGGGTGATGTCAAAGTCATATGGGGGGGAGACCTTAACACTATCTTGAAACCACAAAGAGATAGATTGTCTAGAAGCCCCAGGGTGCAGACCAAAGCTGCAATGACAATACTACAGGGCATGTCCACGCTGCCCCTCATGTACGTTTGGAGAGAATGACATCCCAACCTGCGGAGTACACATTTCATTCCCCGGGAAACAATTCCAGCTCTCACATCGACTACTGGCTATACTCCCCAGAATAAATCACCCAGGTGAGGGAGTGTGCCATCCTCCCACGAACACTGTCGGACACTCAATGGTCCTGTTGGAACTGGTTATGGCCAACCCAGAACAAGTCCCACGTTTGTGGCGAATGCTGCCAGCCCTCCTGCGGGATGATGCCATTATCGAACTCTTGAGGGCAGACATCATATAATACTTTGACCGTAATATGGGCTTGCTGGGGGCGGTGGCCATGGGCTGGGAATCTTACAAGGTTTGGCTACGGGGGCATTTATTGTCTAGGTCACTCGGTACGCTGCAGGCCATCAGAAATGAATAAAAGCATACAGAACTCACCCTAATAACCATTGATAATGCACACTCACAGACACCGGGGGGCTGAGACACTCAAACCTGTTCAATAACAACTGGATAGGTACAGAGATCTTGCAGACCGAGAAATGTTCTACATCACATCCCCAATGAGAGCCAGGCTCTATGGTGAGGGGAGACCCTGGCAAATCTAATTAAGGCAGAACACGGTTTCAGACCAATTTCAAGTATTGTGGGAACAGATGGAGCAATCCATACATACGCCGATAAAATTAACAGAGTCTTCTTAGACTACTATGCAGCGCTATACGCAAACTAAGACCAGGTGTCAATGGGAGATCTGGAACAGTACATGGACTCATTCCCGCTCCGCACACTAGAGCAAGAGGATAGAGAAATACTGGAACTTCGCCTTGCCGTTGAGGAAATTAGTCAGGTGATAAAGGACCTGGTAGCTGGCAAGGCCCGGGGACCTGATAGCCTCCCAGTAGACCTTTATAAATGCTATATGATTAATGGAGGTTTGGGAGGAAGCCTTATCAGTGGGTACACTACCTCCTTTCATGAGAGAAGCAATCATTATTGTCCTGCTCAAGCGACACAAGCCCCTGCACAAACCCACGTCCTACCGCCCCTTATCTCTAATAAACACAGATACTATAACATTGGCTAAAGCCATCGCGAACAGATTGTTACCACACATGAATAAACAGACACACCCAATCAGTCAGGATTCCTCCCTATGTGATCCACCTGCCTAAATCTACGCAGACTGTTTGCCATAATATCCCAGCTGGACCCCAAGACAAAGATAATTGCTTGATGCTGAGAAAGCATTTGATCCGGTTTCGTGGAGGTACATGTACGCTATGTTGGGGCGATTGAGGGTTGGGCTGAGGTTTCTGGCTTTCATTCACTTACTATATAAAGACCCCAGAACTAGAATAAGAAGAAATCAGACTATATCAACAGGGTTTGCACTATACAGAGGCACACGCCAGCTGTGTCCTCTTTCGCTCCTCATTTTTGCCCTCACATTAGAGGGTATAGCGGCACTCCTATGACATAGACACTCTTGTTGGGGCGTCCCTATTTGCGGTGCCCCAGTTCATTTCGCTCTACGCAGATGATACCCTGTTATACAATAGGGACCCCCGGGACTAACCTGGCACCGCTAATGCGAGATGTAAAAGAATTCACTAAGTACTCTGGATACAAGATTAGTCAAGCTAAGTCTGAAATCATCCCACTGACATAGGGCACTATACGATCGAACGACACAGCAGACTTTCACTTTACCCCAAGCTCAGCCCTATACCTCGGGATCATAGTGGCCACTGACAGACACACTCTGTATATCACCAATTACAAACCATATATAGTGCAGCTTAAGACCAAATTGAAATTATGGAACAAACTCCCGATATCACTGTATGTGTTACGCTCACCTGGTATCCACAGGGTGGCCACCCAGCCGGGTTACTCGCTGGTATGCTTCACAGCTTTGCCCTGATGTGGTCTGCGGGGAAGGTTCTGCCTGAAAATACAGGGGGACTGTGTTCAAGACTGACCGACTGGGGTAAGTATCCTCCCTCCACCCCCGTATGATTTCAGTCCCTCTGGCGCCCTCTCCTCACCTTGTGGTAGAATTAGGCATGCTCTCCGTCCTGCCTTCTTTGCAGGGGAGCGTTGTGTTTCATGGGCGAGTGCGGTCCAGTTACTTCACTGACACCAGCCCTTTGATATTGTTCAGGTAGGTCTTATTGCTGTTCTTTAGTTTTGTTGCTATCCTGCATGCCTTTCTTTGTTTAAAATGTCTCTTTTTTCTCCCTTAGGTATGCGGAGCTTCAGCGTGGTGGTTGAGTCCTGCTGGTAAATGATGGCACATAAAGAGCGCTATGATGCGGTAAGTAAGCGCTATGTGCAGCGCTGCGAAGTATTGCCTTTGCTAACCTGTGTTTTGCTTCCTTGCAGGATCAGCCCGAGTGGAATGTCTGGAGTGGTGCCAGCCGAGAGGCGACCAGCCAGGTAAGCCTTTTGAGCAGTTCGTAATTTGTAAATGTCTCTACTGCTTTCTTTAATGTTGCCTCTATCTTCCTCTTTCAGGTCGTTCTGTCCGGGAGGCTTGCAGATTCGAGGAAGCTGTTCTCAGTAGCTGCAAGTGTTTAAAGATGAAGACTGCAGGTAAGATGCTGCTGCTAATGATGTTCCTTTTGTCTCCTTGCAGGTTCTGCTTCTCCGAGGTTCGAGGGAATAGCTGAACACGGTGAGCGTCACGTTGCAAGCTGCAAAGTAACGCGAAGCGTGTTGTCTTGCTCGGGTGTGGTTTAAATATCCCCAACAAAATAGTCCAGGTAAAGTAGTCCCTAGGCTACCACACCCAAAACACTAGACCGCATAGCTTGGTTCTTAGGACCCAAGCTATGTGGATGCCTCCATGTTGGGTGACAATACAATAAAGTAATTCCCTCTGCACATTGTTTTTCATGGTGTATGAGCCTTGCACCATAGGCGCCAGGATTGGCCCCATGAGGGCTTTTGAAGAGGATGCCAGGCTCTAGAGGCCCGAGTCCTGACTCCACCTGGCCAATGGGTTTGCCAGAGGGGGTTTTGGGCGAGGGTCATGACAGTATGACTGCATTGCCCTCCTGAAGATGGTTGTAGTACCAAAACCTCTGTATTTGTTTAGTAACATTCCTATATGGCCCGAATGATTGTTCTTTGACAGGTTCTAGAAACTCGCTTTCAATTTTGTATGGGGGAGGAACGGTAAGAATGAACTGACCTAAACGATGCGAAAAATACAACACAGGCGGCCCCTGATTTTGTACTCTATTACTATTCCGCACAAGCACAATTCGCAAAATACTGGTTCCAAAGCACAGAAAATGACACCCACAGAAATAGGCTGCCGCCCCCATAGACTTCCGATCCATGATATTCACAAAGAAATGCGCAGGCGCTGGTGAGGTCGACCCAGTGGCATGCATGGTACAGGGCTGTGCTGCCCTGTTCTAGAAGGACGAGAGTACAGAACCATACAGTTCCACCTCCCCCCTTTGGTACTACCCCGACATCGCCCCCACATTGGACACAATGCTGCAGAGAGTATGGGATCCTGGAAAGGAACTGATGGTGGGGGATATATTCCCAATTGGTACTTTGTTAAACTGGAGGAGGTACAAGGGAAGGTTGGTTCTGGGCTCATTATAATGTTACAATATCATTGACTAAAAGCAGCCTGCAGACGCAGGTGGACTTTGTTCCCGTCTGAACCGACCACCCACCCGTTCATACTCAGCATTCTGACACAAGAAGGGTTCAAAAGGGGCATCTCCACAATATATAGTATGGTGCAATCCCACACCCTATCCACAAACACAAACATGATGAAAACAAAATGGGAAGGGGACCTAAGCATAACAACTGATGACACGCAATGAGCTAGATACTACCATCAAACTAAATCAATCTCCCTTAACGCTAATTTTACAATTTAAAATGTTAACCATCAGCACATCACCCCCGTAAAGGTTGCGAAATTCAATCAGTCCACACAGGCTCACTTCCCCAAGTGTAAAACCCCGGCTGCCAACTCCATACACATGTATTGGGACTGCCCTGGCATCCGCCAATTCTGGGAAGAGGTAGCAACCACACTTAGTGAAATACTTGATATCCGCATACCCGCCACCCCACTGAAATATTTACTCGGGGACATAAGGAAGGTACCCATCAAGACTTTTCACTGTGGCCGGGGCGGTAGCTAAACGAAATATCCTTAGAAGCTGGAAGGCGCCCATGGGCCAGACATGGCTCAAAGATCTGCTGTATGTTTACGAATGTGAAGAAAGCTATGTTGGGGGAGTTGGGCCCATGAGTCGGCCAAAAGACATATGGGTCCTATTCCACCTCTATCTAGTGGAAAACTTTGAAGAAGCTTCGACAGCAACAAGAACCAATCCAAATATTGTAGTTCAATGATACCTTCCATGACATTGCATTTGTACGCCACTGTAATTGACTCTATATTAGATTGAATGAAAAAAAATGTATTCATTTGTTGTAACCATCAGCGGAAAAAAAAAGTTTACAAAAAAAGAAAGAACACAGCATGATAACCTGTTCTGTGGGACTGTACCCTTCAGAGACTGTAGTCACATGTTTTAGCTCACTGTACCTTTCACAAAGGAGGAATAACCATTTGGATATCAGTCTTTGTCCCGCCCACTTGAGCAGTCCAGCACTGAAATGCTATGACAATCCTCCTTTGAACAAGAGTACCAGCAGCAATCCCAGACGCGTGTTTCAGCCTAGTCGGGCCTCATCAGTGAGGTGGAGCTGTGCCTCTCTGAGCACAGTAAGCAAGGGGTTCATGTCTGGATAACCCTGGCAACTTAGGGTGTCCAACCCCAAGTTCCTTCTACATACAAAAAGAGGTCAGGGCGTCCCTCTGCAAGAAAGAACACAGCATGATAACCTGTACTGTGGTAATGCACCCACTCAGAGTCCGCAGCCACATGTTTAGCTCACTGTACCTTTCACATTGCATATCAGTCTTTGTCCTGCCCACTTGAGCAGTCCAGCACCGAAATGCTATGGCAATCATCCTTTGGACAAGAGTACCAACAGCAACCCCATGTGCTCTCATGCCCATTTCAAATGTGCTTCTTGCAGTTGTTTCCATACCATTAACAGATCATAACAAACATGTGTTGTAGTCTCCTCCCAGGAGACATGGAACCTTTGCAGTGTCCACAGCAAAATATATATATATATATATATATATATATATATATATATATATATATATATATATATATATATATATATATATATTCAGCGGGCGTGTAGTTACGGTTCAATTGCTAAACTCATAGGAAGAGCACTTTTTCAGCGACTTATAACTTCACTCCCCCTGGACGAATCCTCACCAAACTTTGCTGAAAAAGTATATGGGCGGCTCTGATTTTTTTCACCAAGTTGGGCGAGGTTTCATGCCGGTTGGGTAAGTTATAGGGGGGTCCCAACATTTTTTCCCCCAACTGAATGGGGAAAAAATGTACACATGGCTACAGATCGAACAGCTGGACGGATTTTCACCACATTTGCGCCAGGAGCGGGGGCTTGGGCCAGAAAGCATGCTTTTGTGTGTTCGGTGGAAATTGGACCAGTAAAGTTGTAACAAAACACTGAAATGAACGTCCCAAAAAATGTGTGATATCTGGGTCCCCACCGGGACCCACTTCCCTGTTCGGTCCATGGACAAAAGTGTCATTGGATTACGGTACGGCGTGGTGTCGCGAAGTTTGCACGCGGCCGGTAGTCGGCTGGAGAGAAGCGCGTTGTACATCAACATTTTTTGGGAAAGCCGCCATGGTGCATCAGAGGACAGTGCGGTGGCAGCAGGGTCGGCAGGGTCTGCAAAATGTACCGTACGCATTGTGTCAGCGGCCATAAAGGAAGGAATGGCTGCGGGAGTGAGAAGTGGTTCATGTGACATATGTAGGCTACTATTTTCTGTGGTGATTGCAGGCAGATGTAGTAACGGTCCTTTAGTTTCTGCCATGAGCTGTTTGCGGGGAACTGTTTTAGTGGTGAGTGGTGGCAGCTCATTTGCAGATGAGGAGTGAATTGCACATGAGATAGGTTGGGTGGGAGCGCAGGTTGCGGTGCACTGTGGATGGAAAGCGGTAGTTGGGCACATGGGGGCGCGCATGGGTGAATGAAGGTGCTGTGGGTCTGTAGAAGGATTACACTACTGGGTGCATGGTCGAAGGCCGTAGCCCGTAGGCCATGTATTGAGGAGCGTAGGGCGGCATCATACACACCGCAGGAAGGCATGTTTCAGTCTGCATCCGGTACAGGGTGGTGCTTGCAAAGTGCAGTGTGTGCCGATTGGTTGCAGTAGCATTAGTGCTGCAAACTGATTGTGGGTAGGTTGGCAGTGACACAGTACTTTGTGCATGGCTGTGGGTAGAGGTGGTGGAGGATGTGGTATGTTTGCGCATTCTGGTAAGTGCGACCTATGTTCGTGATTGCATGTTTTATGGTGTGGGGGAGCTGGGGTGAAGTGCTGCTACCTACGTGTGGTATGTTTGTGCAAAATGGTAGCTGCCCACGTGGCCATCATGTTAACTGTTGGCATTTGCTGCTGCGTAGCGCCATGGCGGTGAACAGGTTGGGTAGGAGTGTTGGTGGCTGCAGAAGCTGACATGGAGACATGCATGGTGGCATTACGTTGGCGTGAGTGTGTTCAAGGCCTAGATTATTGGATGCATGGCCTTTTTACACAGACTCTAGTAATGCATTTTTCAATGTGCATGAGTTAGAGGGTGGTGCCATGTAAGGAATGGGTGTGGAGCCCATTTCAGCCGTTATAAGCCCCTGTGCAAATAGATTGTGGGTAGGTTGGCAGTGGCACAATAGTTTGTGAATGGTAGTGGGTACGCCCATAGTATATGATTGAAAGTGTACAGGGATGCAGGAGAGAGTGTCCTGTTTGTACATTATGGTAACTGTTGAAATTTGTTACTGCATACCTCCATGGCGGTGCTCTGTGGTTGGAGTTGCTGCAGAGGAAAGTCACACTGTGTGGGCACTGGGTGCAATGCTTGTGCCAGTGGTGCATATGTGCATAGTGGTACGGTGGGGGGAATGTGTGCAAGGAGCAGACCCACTGGAGCAATGCTGGTTTGGCAGTGCATGCAGCACAGGGTGGTGATGTTTGGGAAATGCATGTGAAGCACATTGTCGACATGCTACAGCAGACCAAGTGAGTTGCAAAGCGTGAATTGTGCATTCTATGGTTGTGGTGATAGTTGGAACATGCCACAGTATTTGTTGTGTGGCAGGAGATGGTGCAGTGAGATGTTGGGTAGTGTGGCCACAGGGTGCAGTGCGTACGTAATGTGACTATGGAAGTGGGTATGGTTGAAGGGCAGTTTATATGTGGTTGGTTACTCTGCTGTGTGCAAATGTTGTGACGCATAGGTTGGCAGTGACACAATAGCGGGTGATCGGTAGTGCGTAGGGTTGGTGCAGGCTGCATTATGGTTGTGGCTTCTGCCAAGTGTGACACATTTTCGTTCATGGGTGTTTTATGGCTTGCGGGAGATCGGTAGAACTGGCGCAATGTATGTAACGTTTGTGCATTATGTTGGGTACCCACATGGTCGCTTGCTTGGATGTGCAGTGTTGCGGTGGGTGTGGAAAGGGTTGCAATGTTGTCTGCATACCTAAAGGTGTGCTGGGGGCGTGTTAGGATGTTTGTGGATGCAGCAATACTGCCTTCTTTAGAAGACATTTCTGGTGGAGGGGCTTTGCAAACAAGCGGCACGTGTACTGAGAGTGTTGAACGGTAAAAAAGGAGAGGTGTACAGAAATAACAGTATGCAATGCAAAGGTTTTGTATGCAATTGGTGCATGCGTGTTTTGAAATGTGATAGCACCCAATTTGGGGAGTGCTGCAAAAAGTGACAGTGCAAAGGGAAGAAGTATTGGCACCGTTTTATTGGGCCATGGCCCTCACTGTAGATGGGAAAGCGCACATGCATATCCTCCCATTATGAGCAGGGTGGATATGGAAATGGAATTTTGGGAAATAGACAATTAGGAGTTTAGGGCGTGGTTCATAGGAAGGGGCGTTACCATTAAGTCACAATAGTGTGTTGTGAGGGTGGTCGACATGGAGAGATGGACCGTGCTTATCGTCGATGATATCTTTGTGCGCCATCTGCACAGGTGTTGCGTGCAAAGAGGCGTTGCTGGTAATTTTGGGTTGGAAGGAGTGGACGCTTTCTGGGTCTGTCAGGGTGACTGCAGTTTCGGCGGGATGGTTCGCCTTTGCAGATATGTGGCGTCCGTCACGAACGTGGACTGTGTCGTGGTGCACTATGGAAGTGGACATTTCGGTCACATGTCTTGTGGACGATTAATCCGTTTACTGATGAGGTTGCTGACCGCAGCGAGGCATATTTTCCCTACTGGCAAGGTGGTTTTCTCATGCATCACACCAAGAGAAGTGTGTGTCCATGACAGTGGCGTTTATTTGAGCGTCATTGGCAATGCCGTTTTCTTCCACACTGTGCAAGAAGCATTGACCAGAATGTTGTAAAAATGTGAGGACAGGCAAACAGAAACGCTTACAAAGAGAAAATACAGAAATAATTTGCTTGCCTGCATGTAAAAAAAAATAGAAAGAAAAAAAAACGTTCACACATATACGCTGGAAGACTGAATACCCTGCATACTTTCATATTGTTTACCAACCCCCTCCCATCTTCAATATCACGAAAATGTAGTGGATTACGTGGTACTTTCAGGATGGCATGTACTACATCCTGGGTGGCCATGTGGATGCATGCGGATGGAGAAATTGTGCATACTTTCATTGAACTTTGCAGTGTACCTGCTTTGGAATGGCACGACATTTGTACTGTGAGTGTGTAACGGTACATTTCAAGTGTTGCATGATGGCGCCTTTACTGCGATTGGTGGATGCGTGTGTGCCTGATTACCAGTAACCTAATGAGGTACAGCTGCAGAGAAGATAGTGCAAAGGGAAGGAGGACTATACCAGTTTTACAGGGGTGCGGCCCACACGCTTCTTTGGGAGGTGCACGTGGCAAAATCTGCCCTTTACACCACCTTGCCCAATTTCCTCTCCTTCCCCCCAGAAACTCACTGTCTCCAGAGCTCTGATTCTCTCTAGGCTGGACTATTGAAACAACCTCTTTCTAAATCTGCCTGCTTCTACTCTCTGCCCTCTGCAACTTATCCAGAACAGGACTGCAAGACTTGTCCTTGGCCTCAAGCCCAGGGATTGTATCTCTCCAGGACTGAAATCTCTGCACTGGCTCCCAGTAGCTGTGAGGATTAAGCTCAAACCCCTCTGCATCGTTCACAAGGCCTTCTGGGGCTTGGGGCCTCAATACCTTCAACTCTCTCTTCCTAAATACCTTCCCTCTTGAGCTCTTCGCTCATCTACCTAAAACAAGCAACGAGTTGGTGGTAGATCTTTTTCCTCGGCTGGTGCCTCCCTCTGGAACAGCCTCCCTGCCTCCCTGAAACTTGAGGAGAATCATCTTCGTTTCCGGAAGCACCTCAAAACCTTTCTCTTTGCTTCTGCTTTCTCTCCCTCTCTCCCTTGCTGACCTTCTGGCTGACACTGAAACTGCAGTGGTTACCTGGCCACCCTCTGATCTCGAGCCCAGGTCCCTCCCTCACCAGTCGCACTCCTGCACTGCCTTCCTGGCAACCCATGCACTTGGGAACTGTTTCTGTATCCCTACAGTCCCACTACCAGCACTTGACACCTGTTGTCCACCTTACCCTTGCACTTGCCACCTGCTGGCCTTACCTTGACTGTTGTTTATTTATTTATATCCCATGCACTGCACTATCATCTCCCCCTTACCCCCTTGCACTTCTCCTCCTTCCCCTTCTCATGCACTTGCGCGATTTGAATGACACTTGGCCTAGTACGATCGTTGTCTGTCCTCCCTCTGTTCCTCCTCCCTTGCCTCGTCGCGCCTTGAAACACTTGTGTATAGGCGCGTTATGAATGCCATATCTTATCATATCATATCATATTGTTGTTCATTGTGCAGGGAACATTGCAGAGCATGTTACAGGAGTTCCAGTGCCGTTTGCAATGAAGGAGGCACTTGCTCAGTTCATGCGTTTCTTTCCGATCTCTTGCATAACTTTCTATCGCAGTATGCAGCTACCGATGTGGCAGCGTCATTTTCTATTTGGTCCGTCAAGGAAAACAGTGCTGTAAATTGCAAAGAAGTGTATTTGTGCATTTTTTGTCATGTGCCAATGGCATGCTTCGTCCATGCAATTATGACATTTCACAGCACGAGCACTTTTTCCTGCCTAAAACGTTCAACTTACTGTGCCAGATATCTCGATTTCTGCACACCCCATCTAAATTGGCTTGGTGCCTTTCTTGCAAGTAGTGATATTTTCTTGCAGTAAGTGTTGCGCTGTGACTGTCTTCAAAACGCTCTGCAACACGTAAAGAAACCTCTCTGTACAGCGTACTTCTTTCTAACCGACTGCACTACAGTGCTCTCCACAATGCCATTTCTCCCGCCCTGCATGCGTGCGTTGGCAATTCCGTTGTTCATCTGTGAAAGGTGTATTCTTTGCATACCTTTTTTCGTTCCCTGGTGCATCTTCATTTATTATCGTGTTCTCATACACGCCACAGAAGGAAAGCCAGGAAAAGTCTGGTACAGAAGGGGCAGCACCTGCCTAGATATTATAGGGGGGTGCCGGGAGACGGAATTATTGGGTGGCCATAACCTACATAGGCGGTACTCATTGAAATGCTCCTGTAACTACATGTACAATACAATTCCCTTTGCCAGGTAGGGGTCTGTAGCACAGCATTTGCTTTGGAAAGGTTGTTTTACAGCTCCGCTGCCGTACAGGAGTGTACCTCTTGTTGCCCGCAGCAGATGTGGCAAATGTTGTACATGAAAGTACCCAACGTCATTCATTGAAAGGTGGTAGCGGCCCACTGCTTCTTTGTCCTTCAATTTGAGTTGTCGTCACATGCAGTACAAACACTTTATGCTATGCCATTACTGTTATCGGTACCATTTGTGGATACACATACATTGTGGAATACAAGAATGTTTACAACAACGCCAACCACAGCTTCTTTACCTATGCCATGCAGCCATTTATTCTGTGCAAACCATGCACATACAGCGCTTTTCCAACCACTAGTAAGCTTGATTGAGTTCTGCATATTTTGCTGTTTCCTCATTTGCACTAGTATGTGCGTGCGGAAGGTCACCAGCTTTGCAATTTTGCAGCCTCATTACAAACTGTCCCACTTGCAATTACATCTTTTCTTCAACTGTCTAACCAGCAGGTGACCTGTTCAGACTTTCTGTCTCACTGCTCAGTGCACACACAATGTATCAGTTCCACGGGTCATGGAAAGGGAAGCAGCTTATAAATCTAAGTAAGGCCACATTTAACACACCCACATCACAGTGCAGGTTGCTGTTCTTTGTTTAGCAGTGGCCGTTATATAGTAAGGATTACTTTAGTCACACATTGCTAAATTTGCACAGCCTCCCACGAAGAGGACAGCAATACTTCAAATGCGGTAGCCTACTTCATGAATACGTAGGGCTGGCGACAAGGGCAGTGTTATTAGCATACATTGCATGACCTATGCATGCTACTAGGTGGGGAGTGCTGCAAACACAACTTCTTAAAAGTGCATTTCAAGATGGGGACATGCGTACACTAATGGAATCCTACGGATACTTGCCGTGTAATTGCACATACGCCAACCAGTTGTAGTCTATATATGTTACCAAGAAACTTTTCTCTTTACTGAACAAACTACCGTAAAGCAACGTTATGCTTAAAGTGCCCTACTAAAAACCTATGAAATTCACTAACACAAAACCTTGTTAATGGGACGTTATGGTTAGGTTGCACTAGCAAATACCTATGAAATTCATTGGAAAAATGTTGTTACAGGGACGTTATGGTTACAGGTAAAACCGAATAAAAACGAAATTCGACAGTTAGGGTAAGCTAAGCAACCATAACTCGTGCCACCAGTGTGCACTGCAATCAAAGATGCCATCACAAATCTCATTTATGACATCAGTGAAGACATCACATGTGCGGCTCCCTCTGTGTTGTTCACTACGATAAGTAGGGCAGGTGCTTTTCTTCACTAATAGTCGGGAACAAACAATTCAAAAGGTTCTATATTTGTGTAGGGCACCCTTCTCATATGTTCTTACAAAACTTTCCTTATTGTTCACTCACATCATATGATACATATACATATAGGGGAAGAGGAAAGCGTAAAACACAGCACTGGGTTCTGTGCATAAAAATAATGAGTTATGTTATGACCAGTTTCTGGTAATACTGTTCCTTTTTAGCTTACTTTAATTCCCTTGTATATAGTCATGTTTGTATGTATTGTGGTGTCTTTATGGTTTCTGAGTGATAGTGCAATTATGTAGTTATAAAGGCAATGGTAGCTACTTCTTACATGTTTCACAGTACCCGACACTCTAAAACGAATGAATTCATGATTTCACTATCGAACATGGAAAGATTTTGAAGGTTACACTTCCATGAGCCATGGTGCAGAGAATGGCGACGTTTGCAAATAAGTTCCTTCATGTACAGTGAAGAAATGTGTAATACAATGGTGTGTATAGCAATGCATTCCTCAATGACCCCCTTCTCTCATGATAGTTCTTCCAATAATATTTTATAATTTTCTGCCACCATTACAATAACAATCCATTGTAGAGGCTTCCTAGTAAAAATAAATGCACATGTGATGTCATCAGTGATGTCATGAATGAGATTTGTGATGGCATCTTTGTTGCCATGGGTGTTAGTCCTTTCAGTGCACACTGGTGGCATGAGTTATGGTTGCTTAGCTTACCATAACTGTCGAATTTCGTTTTTTTTCTCGGTTTTACCTGTAACCATAACGTGCCTGTAACCACGTTTTTCATTGAATTTCATAGGTTTTTGCTAGTGCAACTTAACCGTAACGTCCCTTTAACAAGGCTTTGTGTTATTATGTATATATATATATATATGTGAACAAAACCCTTGGTGATAGATACTCATTAAAGGAAATAAAACATTTTGAGAAAATCTACACTGTCTCGTGGGGTGTCCCTCACTTCCGTCTGCTTACATGCAATGCACACTGTCTAGTGATAATATGCTAAATGAGTGCATTGTTGTTGGCCATAGTGTGGGTTTACATGCAATGCACACTGTCTATTGATAGTGTGCTAAATTAGTGTAGTTTTTTTCATGAATTTTTTTTAATTGTTTTATAGATACAATCAAAACAAAACAAGCAATCAAACAATGAAAACTAATTAATACTTAATTACTACATTTAAACACACAGGTGCACACTTCTTTCTGGCATCCGGTTCTTCTTTGCATATATTATAGAGTTATTACATCTAATCATCTTTTAGGATCATTATTATTATTATTATTATTATTATTATTATTATTTCGATCGCTAGTGTCCGTTCTCCATACGGCGTTCAGTGTCTCTATGGGTCCTCTTTGGCCACCTTCAATTGTCCTCCCATTTTTGCCATATCTTGGCTGCTTTCTCCGGGCACCCTCTTGTGGTATACACTCTCGTTTCCATTGGCACACACATATCTACATCCGTTACCCATTTCTCATAGTTTGGCGATATAGCTGAGCCCCACAGTTGGGCTATATTTCTTTTTGCAAGGCCAGTGGCTGTTGCGAGCATGAGTTTTTCATATCTTGATAGTTCTATATCTGCGTCTATTCCTAGTATTAAAAGTTTGGGGTCCCTTGGTATCTCACGGCCTATCACTGGTTGAAAGTCTATAGCAGCATTTTTGCCAGAAGCTTTCTATCTGCGGACATTCCCATAGAATATGGAAGAAAGTTCCCCTCAGTTGATGGCATCGGAGACAGTTGGGGTCCGTCGCTCTCCCCCATTGGTGCAAGGCCTCTCTGGGATAGTAAACCCTATGTAGGATCTTTAACTGGATCAGCCTGATTCTGGCCGAAATTGCTGATTCTCGAGGGTACATGAGGGCCACAGTCCAGTCCTCCGTTGGTATTGGGCCCACATCTCTTTCCCATTTCTCTTTGAGTTCTGTGAGCTCCTTTGTGGCAAACGAGTTGATGCATTGTACATTGTGGAGGTTATTTTGTGTGCAATCCGCTCCATCACTATGTTCCTTTCAATCGGGGTGCACTCTGGTATATTGGGGAGGTCTATTTCGCGTGCAGTGAGCGCATGTCTTATTTGTAGATAGTGGTAGTGTTCCGTGATGGGAAGGTCGTATTCATCCCTTAGGTCTTGAAAAGTCTTAATTTCTCCGTCCCTTACCATATCTTCCAGTGTTAATATCCCCGCCTCTTCCCAGGCTGACCATTTGGGGATTTCTTTAAGTTCCAGAAGATGCTTATTACACCACAGGGGTTGTTTCATTGTGACCTTCCCCTCCCATCCCAGGTGTCTATGTGCGTCTATCCAAATCTGCGTTCTCTGAGCTGCCATCGTGGGTGTGCTTCGTCGCCTTTTCTTTTGATAGAGTCTCTCTATCGGGGTAATCCCGTGCTCCATCTGGGTATCTGCTCTGTTGTGTGGTAATATTGGGTCGTTATGTAGGATATCGTTGACCACTGACATTTGGGCTGCCCAGTAGTACGTTTGTAGGTGTGGAAGTCCAATTCGTCCTTCCCATATTGAGCGTTGTAGGATTCTTAGTGCAATTCGGGGATGACCACCTCCCCATAGCAACTTCCTGCGTGTTTCATCTACTTTGCGAAATTCTATTTTAGGTATATATAGTGGTGCGTTCTGCAGGATGTATAGAAAGCGGGGAAGGGCCAGCATTTTGAACAAGGCAGCTCTCCCTAGGAGGGTGAGCGGAAGGGCCATCCAGTGCCTCACATCGTTTATGAACCTGTCTCTTACTGGGTGTAGATTCTTCTCTATATATTGGGTCAAGTCTGTCGTGATTTGTATTCCCAGGTATCGGAACTGTCCTCTCTCGATTTTGAATGGGTAATTATCTAGGGTCACTGCATCAAGCCCTTTGATCGGAAACAGCAGGGATTTGTCATAGTTCACTCTTAGTCCGCTAAAATCCCCATAGGCATTTAATATGTTCACAACAATGGGGCAGGAGGTTGCTGGGTCACTGAGGTAGAGTAGGAGATCATCTGCGTATAGGGACACCTTGTCCTCCCAGTTCTGTGCCCACTGGAATCCTTTCCAATCCAAGGACTCTCTCAGCATTATCGCTAGTGGTTCAATTGCTAAAGCAAATAGCATTGCAGAGAGGGGCCATCCCTGTCTGGTGCCCTTCCCAAGTACTATAGTACGTGAGGACCAGCCATTGACTCTGATTTCTGCCATCGGGGCATTGTAGATCAGTTTGACCCAGCTTGTAAATTGAGCTCCAATTCCCATTCTACCCATGATGAGCCACAAGGCCTCCCAGTGTACCGAGTCAAAGGCCTTCTCAAAGTCAATGGTGAGAAGTGCCAGTGGGTCCTGCAGAGTGGGTGCCCTCTCAATGGCGGATTGGAGTCTGTGAATATTCATTCGGGTGGATCTTTGGGGCATGAAGCCGCATTGGTCCGGATGGACCAGGGAGGGTATCACTGTTTGCAGCCATATTTTTGCCAGTATTTTGGCTTCAGTGTTTATGAGAGAGATTGGACGGTATGAACTGCATGTATCTTGAGGTTTGCCTTCCTTGTGTATCGCCACGATATTGGCTTTCCTTAGGTCCAGCGGGAGGATGCCTTTTTCCTTTGCATGTAAGAACATCTTAAGCATGTGTGGCGCCACTTCTCCAGTGCCAATCCTCTTCCATGTTTCCACTGGAAAGCCATTAGGCCCCGGGGTTTTCCCATTCAGGAGCTGGGAGATGGCTGTCGTCAATTCCTCCTCCGTTATTTCGGCTTCGAGATTCAATATCTGTGTTTCGTTTAGTGCTGGAATGGTTAGTGTGTCTAGTATTCCAGGGTCCATCAGGGTCGTTGGTGGGGCATATAGTCTTTCATAATAGGTTGCAAAGGCTTCCGCAATGTCCACATCCGTTGAGACCCAGTCATTGTTTGTGGTGCGTATCCGGCGTACCTGAAGATGACACTCCTCTCTCCTTTCCACCCATGCCAGCATCTTACTGGCTTTGTCGCCTGTTTCGTATATCCTGGCCCCTATAGTTTTGTGTGCCTGTTTCGCACATGTCAGGGCAGTGTTATATAGCTTTTTTTGCGCCACGTTTAATGAGGTGTTGTCCTCACCCGCTCCTGAGCTTATGAACTTCTCCTCGGCCCGTTTCACCTCGTCCTCCGCTTCCTCCACGTCTCGCTGATGCGCTTTCTTGTGTGCTGCGGTCCAACTTAGAATTTCACCTCTTAGAGTTGCTTTATATGCTTCCCATATTATTTCTGCATCATCCACAGAGCCCTGGTCTATTTCAAAGTATGTTGCAGTTGCTTCTTGGATTTTCTCTGTTAATTCCGGGAATCCTAGGTAGTATGCGTTCAGCCGCCACTTCGGTGGAGGTCAGGGTCTTTCTGTCTCGAGCAGCATCGTGAGCAAGGAGTGGTCCGATATTCCCCGGGGCTGGAGGGTTGCTTCAGTCACTTTGTGTATGTCTCCGCCGGGGAGAAAGAAGTAGTCTAGCCTGGACATCGATCCGTGTGCACCTGAGTTAAAGGAGAATTGCTTCTCCCCTGGGTGGAGGTCTCTCCATGCGTCCTTCAGGCCCAGTGCTGATGTAAAACTTGCGAGTTTAGTTGGTAGTGTCGGATTTCTTCCTCTTTGATGCGTGCGATCCTCAACAATGTACATCACGTCATTAAAGTCTCCACCCATCACCAGTGTATCCGTCGGATTGTTTGCTAATATTGGTGTGATCTCCTCGAGTAGGGCCGTCATCAGTGCTGGGGGTGAGTAGATCACCAGTGTAGCTATGGTTTGGTTCCACAGCGTACCTTTCATGAAGATGAATCTGCCTCCAGGGTCCTGGATCACCTTTGCCACGTCAATCGGGTTCTTTTGTTTATCAGTATTAGCACTCCCCTCGAGCCCATGGAAAAACCCGCATCGAATGCTGTTTTGTACTTGGTTCTCTCGAAGAATTGGCAGTTCTTGCCCACCAGGTGTGTTTCAGTGAGCATCACTACATCTGGGTCGTGCCGATTTATATATTGTGTTACTAGCCTTCTTTTTATACTCTTTCCCAGGCCATTCACATTCCATGTCATGAAGGCGAGCTTCTGTCCCCTATTTGCAGTTGTGGTCATTATAGCCTGAGTTCCTTACTATATGCGGATGGTTGTCCCTTGCGATCTTCATGTATGCCACTTTCGATGTAGCCCTGATGGGCCAGGTGTCAATTGTATACCTGTGTAACTCCCTGTTCCCCCTCCCCGTACTCCGTCCCCAACTGAAGCATCTGTCGCCCAATGAACAAAACATTTGTCTACTCTAACTAATTTTATGTGCTTAAGTCTCTTTGGTATTAAAGATACCTCAGTGTGCACTTGCTACTGCGGGGGGTTAGTGTGTCGTACTGGTCTATGGGCCGCCAGTACTTAGTTTCCGGTCGCTGTTCATGTCAAGTAAATTCCGTTGGTATGATGCTATTTGTTCTTCCATCTTTCATACATTCATGCACTTATTCATTTTTCCCTTCTGGGGTCACGCTTCAATTTCCTGGTGGGGTGGTCCATCTGGTGGTTCATTTGGACGTGGCCTATTCCTTCTTGTTTCTTGTCGTTTGCGTGGGTTCCATTCTCCCTTTGAGTTTCTCAGGATTTTGTGCGTCTTCAGGTCTACCTGATTCCGTTGGCGGGGGCAGGGTGGTGGTTGTGAATTGCTCCATAGTGCTTTGGTTGACCACCTTTTTGGTCGCCGTCTTGTCCTTGCCCATTGCAGCAAGTGCCTGATGGCGTATTGTTATTGTATAGTATGCGGGCCTCAGTGTTCTGATACTGCTGGTCCCTTCGATGTCCCTTGTTTCAGCGGTCTGTTTCAGGGTATTTTGAGCACACGCAGGCAACCCGGGGGGTGCAATATGGCGTCCTTGATACAATGTCCTGCCCCCACCCTCCCCTCTCCTTACCGGCTTGACTTGCTGGCTGTTAGCGGGAGCTCAACGCCACACAGAGCGCCCGCGTATGTCTGTTTTGATCAGAAGGCAGTGATGATATGGCGCGGTTTGTCCGCGTCCGAAGCCGCAGTCTTCCGGGTTCGTTCCGCCTCCAGTCGTCGCCGAGCGGGGAGGTCAGGGCCCACCCGCTCAGATTCTCGGCTGGGCTTGCTGGGTGTCAGCGGGCGCTCGATGTTACCCGGAGCGCCCACGGGTGTCTCTTTCTATCAGAAGGGAGTGGTGGTGTGGAGCCGCAGTCACCCCGATTCGCTCCGCCTCCGGTCGTCTGCTCAGACGCCTAGCGGAGAAGTCAGGGATCACCCGCTCGGGTCCCTCGCAGGCTCCGCCGCTTGTCCGCCGCCTCGTCCGCCGCAGCTGTGTCCTGCCTGCGATGGTAATGATGCGAGCAGCCGCCAGAGGCCTGTATGCCCCCTGCGCCACCGGGCCCCCAGCGCTTCTTTGACACAACGCGCCATCCTTTCTTGAGTATGTCAGACCGCTGCGGCCTCTCCTCTCTCGTGTCACGTAGCGGCCATCTTGGATTCTCAACAGCGCCGGTTCCAATACTTTCCTCGATGGATTTCTCAGGGTCTGGTTGATATATAGCGTTGCAACTTCAGCAAGTTGTGGCGCCGGATGACAGCTCTCTTTTGGTGCGTCTGTTTGGCTTCATTTCAGCAGCAAACCGCAGGATCATGAAGGATGTTGCTGGCGGCCCAAGAGCTCACAGAGATCACGTCTCCATGTTGAACCCGCTGGCCACGCCCCAAATTAGTGTATTGTTGATGGTCATGGTGTTTTCTGCCATGGGCATGTGTTATCCGCTGAAGTTCACATGATTTCTACAAAGCTTTGCACATGTATGAATATATCAGTAATTTTGTTATCTTGAAAAGTGAATATATTGAGGCTGGCTAATCTGATTTTTTAATTGTTTAGATGTATACATCTGTTCAAGATAAGGGCTAGATATGTGGGAAATATCTTGAAGCTCAGTGGGATAAAACTAAGGACAGATGTAAATGAGTTGTATTAACACTGTATATTGGTGTATCTTCCAAGGGAAAAGCAAGTAATTTCCTTTAGGGCCAATATGGACAAAGTAACAATCTATGTCAGGATAGCCATTCACAGGATGTGTTCAATTCTTAGGGGTAAGTTCAAAAGATAGAGTTTATTGGGCATGTTCAAAAGTTTAAACGTGATTCAGAGCTTGTCAATCCCAGTTCGACACAACTAAACAGATGCATTGAATAGGTGTTGGTTGAGCCAAACAAAACACAAAGAAGTATGTTCTCTTAGATGTGCATAGTCCTTCTGTCATGCGGGGAAGGGACACTGACAAGATCCAGGCCATTAGAAGCAGGGAGACTGACTTGCCCACTCTCGGTAAATCCCGGACACATGGAATACCTAGACTTCCCAAGTTACACCCACACCCACTTAATGGTCTCAGGTTACCTGTGGTGCGAGGGAGGCATAAACAGTCCTTATTACGGGGTAGGGGTGTTGGCCGTCCTCATTGGGCTCCCCGTTTGCATTGGCAACTTCCTTGGAGGTTGCGTATGGGCTGGAACATCTGATCGCATTACATCCTGGTTACGGACGCTTTGCCGATCATGTGGTTTGTTATCCGATCATGTGACCAGGGCTGCGTATAAAGCCGGCCATTTCAAACCACTCGTTGCTTCACAGCTGTTCTCCTGCAACACTGTTCAGCGTCTCGTTTCAAGATCAAGTCTCACGGATTACTGACCTCGGCTTTCGGACCACGGATTGCAACTTCTTACTCCTTGGCTTTGTCTACACGAACTGCTATATCTCTGACCTCTGGAAAACGGACCACAGACTGCCTCTGCCTCATTCCGTAGTTTTGTCGAACTGATTACGATCACCTGTTACTAACCTTTGGATTGCTTTGGGACCTGTCTCCGCTTTGACCCTTTGGAACTACTACGTTTTATCAAGAACCACGCACCTTCCACGAATCCTGCGGGTGTTGACGGTCGGCACTCCCATCGTGTACCAGACTGCAGGAACTGATTACGCGCCCCTTGCACCACAAACTTCGATCCCGAGTCATTCCCTGTTGGGTTTAGGTAAGCCTCTCTGGTATCTTATGTTAATTATAGATCAAGTTCCCAAATGTGGGAACTCCCGTCCTCTGCACTCTATGGGTGGCTCTGTGAGGAGTCCTTATATGTTTGATTATTTGTTAGGTAAATGATTCAATAAATTGTTTTGTACAAAAATGTAGGTAATTTGCTTAGTGACATATATCAATACATATATCAATACACATTGACACAGTTAAGTATTTTTAGAAAAAATCCATTGATTTATTAGAAGCCCAAAGCGTTTCGTGAAATAATTCACTTCTTCAGGGGCAATTTGCATAATTTTTCTTAAAGGAATGGTTCGGTAAACATTTTTTATTGCCCCTACGGGTCGGCCATGTGTTTTTAAGCCTAAGTCGCTCGATTTTAGAAAAATTTCCTATGGACCTTACCCGAGTTTTCGTCCATTAAACACACGCGAAAACATGCAGTAGGCGCCGCCATTTTGTGATAATCTTATCACTTGCTGCATCGCCCTGGCTGATCTGCTTTTGCGGCACTAAATCATATCCCCCATCCCTGAGCCTGACATTATCAAAACATTCATATTCCCCGCCTCTCTCTGTGACGTTTCTGTGCTGCGTAGGCAAACGCGCCCAGTCGTCTTCTACGCGACTTCACACAGAACCCGGAAACCAACACAGATCAACTCACAACACAGCGCGCCACAATTCGGAATATGAAACTTACTTTAAAATCAAACAGCAACACGGTACATTTGGTAAAGTACATTTATTTGACATTAAATGTTTATAGAATATTCAGCAATTGCCATATGAACTCGGAATGCCATTTATTTTCTTTTATCTCTATCCGCAAATCCGTAAAAGTTTATCGTGAGTCACGCGCTGTTCCTTTATGGTACACAGGGTGTTGGTTTTTGTTAAAAGAAGCACTTTGGTCACACGGTGAACCGCAAGGCTGTTCCATCAAGTAGGCACTAGGCCAGCGTAAAGGTTGATATGTTGCTTCTAGCCACTAGTACCGCGTAAGGGCATATGGGCCCTTGGCGATCGTCCCATAAAATTGTCAAAGTGTTGCAATTGTTTACAAGAAGCTTCAGCTGGCGGTTGAAAAAACCATCTGCCGGGGTCTGAAATTGGTGGCAGTAGCATTAGGGAAGGATATACCTGTTTTGAAAACATAAAATTTATAATTAGTCTCGCCAGCCGATCTTTATTAATATTATCCATTTTATTTATTACGGCCGTGCTGAAACTATTTGCTTTCAAGGATAGTGCAATGGAGTATGTTCGGCTCTAAAATCAATGCGAAAAGTAACAAAATAAATCGAGGTTAGCACACAATGAGAAACGACTGTTTGTCTACATGCGTGTGGAATGTGGACCTGCATGCCCATGTGCCCGCTACAAGGACGATCCCACAAACGTTTTCCTAGCTCTTCATTCATTCATTTATTCATGCATCCATTCATTAATTCTTCATTCGGTATAAAAGCGTCTAAAAAGTTACTTACATTATATTTGCAATTTCCATTGTGTTTCTGCGTAATGCAGTCCGCAAATCCAACTGTGCTCTTGACAACGATTTTTCGTATACTGAACTAACATGAAACTCGGTCTAGTTTCAGAATTTTCTGCCTTATCGTCTCTTACGTTATTGCAGCCCCCCCCCCCTTCAAATGAAGTTCTTTCGGCATGGTCCCTGTCTCTCAAGGTCAAAAAACAATAGAACCTTATACTGCCAGTGCTAGTTGTGGGCCTCTTCAGGGCGCAAGCTGAAAATCAAAGCCGCTGACCTTCACTAGAAATGAGCATACATTCTTTCTTTGCAACATCCCGTAATAAAGCCATCTGTGAGAACTTGAAGTTTCGAATCCATCAATGTACTGCGCCTCAATGTGCAAATGCGAACTGGCTTCTCTCCCATCTGCAAAGGCTCGCTTGGCGCGTTCTAAGGCCCCCAATTTTGTCCTCATTGTCTGCGAGCTTTGAAGCCCCAAAGAACCATAACTATTGAGACTTTTAATTTTTTGGGGAAGGTCAGGGAAAGTATAAAGTACCCGAGGAGTTTAGTTGAAAGTGAGATTTATTGTTTGTTTTTTTTATTATTTGCAATGGGCAAGCCTCCCCTCGGTTAACAGTGCGCAGCATTTACATGAGATTGCGAAAATTAGTTACATCAACAAAAATATATACATACACATATAGACAAGGTCAGCAATATGAGGTGAATAAAGAGAGAATTCAAAGATGACACCCAGGTTGTTCGCCACCCAGGATGGTGAAGGTAGGGGTAAGGGTTAGCGTACTTTGTATGTACACTGTACAATAACATTTATTTACAAAAAGACAATCGTATTGTAATTATTTAAACCGGGATTTGTACTTCACAACCAGCTCTCCTTTGGGTGGACATGGCACAGTGGCAATGTTGGGTGGCAATGGATCAGTGCTCCTCACAGCAACGTTCAAAATTCCATATCTGTGCTTCTCTAATACAGCAACAATGAGGCTTTTGACAAAGTCGAACTCCATTTCCTCATAGACTTGTTTGATCACCCATTGCTTACTTCTTTTTGAAAAGGCCTTAGTGTAGCGAGGCATTCTTACATTACCCATAGTCCTAGATTGTTCACGGCCGAGATTCTCGTTATGGGCCAAGACGGCAAGTAGAGTCCTATGTCTCATACCCTGTATGCTGAAATAAAAGCGCCTTGGCCTGTACTTTAGGCACATATTGTGGAACACCTCCAAACCTCCTGTGTGACAGAATTCTGTCAGTCCCCTCAAATCTCTTGACAGAGTTTTATCGAAAACAATCTTCTCAATGGCTTTGTGTGTCGGTGAAGATGGATTCAACCACTTCTTCTTCCGTGCCTCCACTGGGGACAAAGGGCCATGTTCACATTGGTGGAAATGTAGGTTTTCTGACCAGCAGTGCACGTTGGTACAGTGGTGCATCAGTGACCGCCATTTTTCAAGTAGTATTTCCACTGACCCTTCACAAGTTTTGGAGCTCCACCAAAGATGGTTGCTGATAGACTGGGACCACTCTGAAATACTTTCCAAACCTTTTTTTTCCCTGCAGCTGAGATTTTCTTATTGATTGATTTAGCAAGATGCCATACGTCAAATTGATGTTTAATATGTGGGAACTGCTCTCTCATTGTCTTGGCAATTGAAACGTGTCTGTCCGTGGCTATGAGGTTGATGTGCATTCCCCTCGATTGTAGATATTCCACTGATTTTATAAATCCTAGTTTCTCCATGGCCACTGAGGATGTACATTGTGTTACCTGCACGACCACCGAACTCACAATTTTCTTACTATCCATGTCCTGAAAGTGGTAGGTGCAGTACTTGGCAGAAAATCCAGGGCTGTCGCACTGTCCATCGCCGGCTAGCCTGAATCGTTTGCCTTCGAATGTACTTGCTAGAGACAATTGTTCAATTTTCCAAGCATCACTAATGGCCGGAAACAGATAATCATGTTGGTATTTGTAGTACTGCGTTTTTTAAATGAAATGGAGTCCCACAAACTGAAAGAAAGACTCTAACTTTCTAAAACTGGACCCACTAAAAAGTGAGGCAGCTGCACACAATAGATTGCCTGCTGGCAGTTTCCCCAGCATCGGTTGTGCAGACCATGAGAACATATGATTTAATCTACAGACGGCATGTATTTTGACATTTCTGCCTTGTTTTTGAAGAGTCACATGAATCATTGGCTTCCCACATACTTTCCCTCTAACTGAATGCCCACATTTCAGCATACTTATAATATTCATCAAACAACTGTCAAATACTATGTATTTGCCCTCTTTCATTAGACTGTCATCCGGCGTCAAAGTTGTTTCGGCCTGTGACGTTGAGGACATATCACCACATTTGAAAGAAATATTGCTGCTATCAAGTTCTGATGCGTCAGTGAATGCTGCTGCTGGTTCATTCTCTGTCATTTCAACATCTGCTACTTCAACATTGATGGGAGAACACAACAATGTTGACAGCTTTTTTGGTGGCAATTTTTCGGCGGGTGTAGATTGTGTGAATTGATCTGCGACTACTTCAGAGCTATCTTCAATACATCCAGTATCATGTTGTTGTGGTGGTGCGGTCGCACTGTAGCAATGGTCCAATACAACTTTGCTGGATTCTCAGGACACATTCATTTCATGTTCTGGCCACTGGACATGAGCATCTCTAGTCTCAACACGCAGCGTCTGAATTAATAGTTCTTCCATAGTGTAAATGGTCTGGCAAGCAACATCTCTCATTCGCTTCACTGTCTGTGTATGTATAGTTCGGACACCCACGGGTAACTAGAGGATAGATTGGAAAAGGGATATTCAGTTTAAACACAAGATAAAGTATAGTACAATTGACTGGAAAAATAAATAAAATAGTCCCCAGCACAAAAACATTTCTAAAGTTATGAACTGTTTGTAACTAACCTTATTTTTGTTTCTTTTCTTTGGAACTTTTTTGACTCGACCTTCAACATCTGCACGCTGTTGCTCCGATTCGTATCCGCATGTTTCCCTTCCTCTTGCGCTGCAGCGACTTTATTTTCTGTATCCGCATAGACAGCACAGAATGAGGCTCCATCGACTCCCTGAAACATAGTATTTTCATTACTGTGTATCAAAATATTGTTAGCATAAAACACACGTGAGGACGAACACACAGGTACATCTCAATAGCCAAACACGATTTAAACATTGTGTGGAACAATCAAACGACAAGTATTCGAGCTCTGATGACCTAGTTCGATGGAGCTGTCAGTATCCATACCTCTGGTTCTGCATGGACTGCCACGAATGATTGTATTGAAGAGGAGGCATCAGCAACTCCCTGAAACACAGTACTTGCGTTAGTATGGTTTGCAATATTGTAAACATAACACATACTTGGGGTCGACGGCACAGGTACATATAAAGAGATAACCACAAATGTTGCATTGTCTAAAAGAATCAAGGAATATTTAAATATGATCAGATTTAATCGACTTATTTCTCCGATTTCTTTACATCTGCATCATCTAAATGGGATCTTGTGATTGTAGTGGAAGCTGCATCGTCTCCCTGAAACACAGTACTTGCGTTAATAGGGAAGAAAGTATAGCAAATGGAATCACGTTATATGATCACGCTCGATGGAGCTGTCAGTATCCATACCTCGTGCTGCTGAAGAATATCTATGGATGTTGTAAATGTGGTGAGCACTTCCGAAAGCTGTTGCGCCGATTCGTATCCGCATGGTCCCGCTTCCCCTGGAATTACTTGAATGTCAGGCTCCGCATCAAGTGCGTGGGTTGACGCTTCAACAACTGCCTGAAACATAGCATTTGCATTAGTAAGGATTACAATATTGAAAACACAACACACACTTGGGGTCGACCGCACAGGTACATATCAATGGCTAACCACGAATGAAACATGGTGTAGAACAATCAAACGACAAGTGTTCCAGTCCTGATGATCATGGTCGATGGAGCTGTCAGTATCCATATCTCGTGCTGCTGAAGAACATCTAGGGCTGTTGTCAATGTAGTGGACGCTTCATCATCTCCCTGAAAGACAGTACTTGCATTAGTATGGATAACACTAATTATAACTGAAAACAAACACCAGGGGACGACAACTAAGGTGTATATCAATTGGAAAGCACTAACCAAACAATTGGTAAAATAATCACACGATACATAAAAACTATTACTTGACATGCTTAAAACAAGTCTGTAGCGGAATAGCCAAGTATGATTACCTGATACGCGCTAGAAGTCTAGAAGTGGTTGATAACGGGTGGCATGTCACGGATGTAGAAGTTCTTGCTTCAGATTCAGTGGATAGTCAAGCAGTTGTAAAGGTAAATTATTGTTTGATGATGAAATGCAAATATTAAAAAATTGCCATGTAAACCGACAGAATACTTGAGAATAATGCTATTGAAAATGCGCAATATAGTACAGTTCCCTGTGCCGATAAATAGATTTCCTTTGGGGGTTATAAAATCGAAAAATAATTTATTGATAAATGTCATTATACAAAAAGCTATACACTCATATCAATATCGAAAGTATTACAAGGGAGTATTACAAGGGACACAACACCTAAAATATCAATTAATCCATTCAGCTACCTGCACACTACCGCAAGGCCTAAAGCTAAATCCGGACACTTGACTCACCAGTGTCGGAATGTGGACGAATAGAGTTGGAATAGCGTTTGCAAGCAATTTTCGTGTCGTTCGCCGTTTATTCTTCTTTGTTACCCAAGATGTGGCGTACATGTTAGAGGAAAAGTGCCGGCTGCAGATGCGGTATCGATCACCCCTCGTGTCCTCTAAGACTTGTTGGACTCTACTTTCCAGCTCATCCAGTGGATATCCGCAATGTCTGACCCATTCTCTTATTCGATTATAGTTTTCGGGAATACATGCATTGTAGTGCCTTCAGATTTAGCATGGGTCTTCGAAGGGCAACTGCTAATCGAACAGGCAGGCATTGTTGAAAATTCTGAAAAGTAAATATCAAGATTATTATAAAACCTTGATGAATAAAAATGTCATAAAAAAGTAAATGAACCATACCATGCTCAATGCAAGGTTTGTTTTGGTCGCCGGAACTATACCAGTTCATCATGTGCGGCTTAGTATTTGCATAAGTTACAGAATTTTTTTTAATTATGTGACTAAACTCTGAACATGTGACTCGTCCCTTGGATGTTCTGTCTTGCACGAAAAGGAAACATGCTTACATTATAGACTGGACCCCCGAAGGATGCAATTCGATGTCAATTGACACAGATGAAAATAAATAGATCTATTGATAGCATAACATTTGAAACTCAAGTCAATAGCGATGAGACTAATGACCATAGCTCTATTGGGTACTGTAATCGCAAATAGATGGAAATGTAAAAATGACCAAAATATGACTAGGATACATGGCCTTACCTTGACCAACAAACAGTTGGATTCAGCAGGCCGAGCAGTATGTTGCAGGAGAACAGGTAGATGGCCACAGGTAGCACACTGACGAGTTTGCTCGAAGCGGTCACAGATAGCATGACAACGAGCAGATTAGCATAGATCTCAGTGCTTCTCAGGTATAAGGTTCAGGAGTTGACTTGCAAAGCACAAAGATGTTCTCATGAGACATATCAAGTGGTTTATAAAGTATTAGAAACAGGGGTGTGTTTGTGAAAGAATGAAGTGTGTATGTCGTGGTATTATGTGGATTGCAGGGGGACGGCCTGCCTCAGGGGAGGCCTGCCTGGAGACACAGGGTCTGAGGAGGCCATGTGAGCGATGGCCCCTGGGCGTGGGATACCTTTTGAAGTGTACATGCTGTTTGGCAGCTTGGCCGTTTGCGCCTGTGACAGCCCCCCATGCCAGCGCTCATCCCCGGGTGCGAACCGCCTTAGATAGAGGGGGGTGGGATGGATGGGCCGGTGGGCGTGCAGATAAGGCACAGGAAGACTGCTGAATGGAGACACACTTATTTGGATTGCAGGGGGGTGGCCTGCCTCAGGGGAGGCCTGCCTGGAGACACGGGGTCTGAGGAGGCCATGTGAGCGATGGCCCTTGGGCATGGGATACCTTTGAAGTGTACATGCTGTTTGGCACCTTGGCCGTTTGCGCCCATGACAGCCCCCCATGCCAGTGCTCATCCCCGGGTGCGAACCGCCTTTGATAGAGGGGGGTGGGATGGATGGGCCGGTGGGCGTGCAGATATGGCACAGGAAGACTGCTGAATGGAGACACACTTATTTGGATTGCAGGGGGGCGGCCTGCCTCAGGGGAGGCCTGCCTGGAGACACGGGGTCTGACGAGGCCATGTGAGCGATGGCCCCTGGGCGTGGGATACCTTTTGAAGTGTACATGCTGTTTGGCACCTTGGCCGTTTGCGCCCGTGACAACCCCCCATGCCAGCGCTCATCCCCGGGTGCGAACGGCCTTTGATAGAGGGGGGTGGGATAGATGGGCCGGTGGGCATGCAGGCAAGTGTGTGGGAGCGAGGAGCCATCAGGCCGCTGTCATCCTTTACTTCTCAGTAGAAACTCAGACCAAGTGCCTCCAGTAGTGGGTTCGCCCCTTGCCCTTATGTGATGTTAACTTTGGTTGATATTCGCGTAGATGGGAACACTGAGCAGGACACGGGGCATCCATTTTTGTACCCCCTTTCCAATCCATCTTGGTGACCAGGCCTCACTGCACACAGCACATGGCCCCCACCCTCATTCCTACTCTGACTGGAAAACTCCAGAGGTATTTGCAACAGCTAATAAATGTAACACATCCCTCTTCCTCTTCGATCACTGTCCTGCATGTGAACCAGCCTGAACTAAGCACACAGCTCGTTCATCTCCACAAACGTGTCCTCAATACCTGCATGCATTATTGAGAATATATTATGTTAGCTTAGATAGTGACCACCCTGCTTCACAGCGACCTGACCTTCACCCATTCGGAGCACGAATGTCTGACGTCCATCCTTGAATGGAGACACACTTGATTCATTTAAAAATCGAAACAACCGTTGTTAAAATATATGTGGTGTTTTATTTTGAATCTTATTTTGATGACACAAAAATACAAGACTTTACACATTGTACAGGTCAGGTTGCAGCACAATGAGAGAAAATCCCCTGTACTGACTGCTGTCACTCGGGAACGTTTCTCTTATGGCACGAACAGCACAGGCGGGTATTACTCTTCAAACGCGGTGTCCAAGCCCCCCGTGAAGCCACCATGTAAAGGAACGATAGGCCACCAGCCTGTACCACCTGTGAAAAGGAATGAAACAAACAGTTTTTAAATGACCAAGATAAGTTTAATAAACGTTTGTTCTCAATGACAATTCTTGTAACTAATGGCATTCTGCTCGGACAAATGCTATCTAGACACTGCACACTATTGAACAACTTTCATGCGTTATAATGATATGTATATGTAATTTTGGATATAGTAGAAGACCATGAAATAGGAGTGGCATGACAAGCAAAGTATACTTACTCGTTACTCGGATTACGAGGACGAACAGTTGCGCAAAGTTCGTGCATAAGCACCATCATTATCCTCAACACGGACCGTGTGAGGCAGGCTGCCCTGAAGTCTGGAAGCTCGGTGATGCATTGCGGTCGTGGCTCGCCTTCCGAAATGTAGGCCACTCATCCCGAGTTTTCACAGCAGCAGCAGTTCTCATCCTCGGTTGGCATTAGCTCGCACCAATTGCATGTGCACCAGTTGGAAACAACGTCCATGCGACTAGGTTCAGGCTCTTCAGCTGTTGAATCGTCCTCCCAACTGCCGTCCGAAGACCCAGTAGTTCCTCCTCTGTATACTCAGGCTCGTACATGTAGGGCATTATTGTAGCCATTGTGTGTTAAACAAACTAAAATATTTTATAGTGGTGGTACTGGTATCTGTTCACATGGGCTACAAGCAACAAAGGTAGCTGACCAGAGCACAGAAACGAGTCACAGAATACTCAAAGTAACACAGAGAGAGGAATGGAATCGAAAATCTGCTGCTGTGTGTTGTGAAACGGTCTGTTTATACTTATTGAGGAAAGAGGCGTCCTGCCATTTCCATGGCGACACGTCATTAGCTGAAGCGCAGCGAATGTTGACACGCGACGTGCTTTGGCGTTGTGAAATGGGCGGTACGCGTCTGCTGATGACAGGCTCAGGGGCGGGGGATATGATTTAGTGCCGCAAAAGTAGGTCAGCCAGGGCGATGGGGGAAATGGTAGGATTATCACAAAATGGCAGCTCCCTGATGCCTGTT
The DNA here is from genome assembly GCF_040938575.1 of Ambystoma mexicanum. Classification (NCBI taxonomy): domain Eukaryota; kingdom Metazoa; phylum Chordata; class Amphibia; order Caudata; family Ambystomatidae; genus Ambystoma; species Ambystoma mexicanum. The sequence continues at coordinate 897,586,796 of NC_090925.1, forward strand.
TTCGCGTGCGTTTAATGGATGAAAACTCGGGTAAGGTCCATAGGAAATTTTTCTAAAATCGGGCGACTTAGGCTTAAAAACACATGGCCGACCCGTAGGGGCAATAAAAAATGTTTACCGAACCATTCCTTTAAAGTAATCTAGAAGACATAATATTAAACTAGATGCATATTAGTCCCAATAGTTCAAAAGAAAATTGTATAATTTCCAATAGCAAAAAAAATAAATACTTCATGGAGGATCCATATATATCCTAATGTCGAGTATCTCGTTAAGTTGACATAAATTTAAACTTTAAGCAAATCATACAGTGGTAACCAGTAGTAACCATTTAGAAATATCCTCACGTTCATCAATGATCAACATATTGACATTTTAATGTTATAAGTAAATTACCTATGGACAAAATTCCATTGTTCCAAAATGTTGGCTGTTCATCACAAAGAGAGAGTTGTCAGTCTCCATTACTAGTAGTGTAGTCTTAGTCCCTAGACAGTTAACAAGAAAAAGTGGGAGAAGGGGGGAGAGTCGTCAAGATAAGGAATCCTGAATCTAGCTATCAAAAGATTAGAATTAATTAAAAGTGATGAATTACCACCTTGTGTCAGAAGATGGTAAGAAGATGGTAAATTGAGTAAAAATCACTTCATCTTTTGGAACCTTTTGTGTAGGAGCAAGCGTCCAGCCCAAAGTGGGCGAGTTGCCGAAATACCTAAGAATAAACCTAAATTTGGACTAAGTACATAACCAAGAGGAAATGAAGTCCGGCTGAAGTAGCACAGATAATCCCAGAATACTTACAATTAAATAGTCTTGTGGTGTGTAGTGGTCGAGATCGTGATCTGCCTTCAGGACTCGCTAGCGAATACTGGTGTTGGCTGTCCTTAAATACCCATAAGATGGCCGCTTAACGTCAGGCGTATGTGCGTCAGAAGACGCATGATGTCACGATGTAAACATCGTGATGTCATTGCACGCATGCGCAAAGCGCTATAGAGCTCAATCATAATAAGATGTTCAATTGGATAGGATGAACTCGATACACAAAACTATTAGCTTCCAAAGGGGGCCTGAATGTGACAAATGGTAGGTTTAAGTAAACGTAAAGCGCAAAAAAAGCGCTTGAGGTGGAGAATATAGTTATTGTAGCTAACGCTAGTTAAAGATTAATAAATGCCTGCTAGGGAGTGGGAGGACTTAACAAATATGAATAAATAAATATGTAAAAAGTTAAAAAAGTGCAGGAAAAAATGAAGAAATGCCAAGATAGTGGTGGGACACATATACTTGGCCAACAGTTGAGATAAATAGGAGAAAGATCTCTGAAATTCGATTCGAAATGGTCACATGATCAAAGAACAGGCTGGTTAAATGTCGTAACATAGTCATAAAGTGTAAAATCACAAGATAAAAACGTGAAAAGAACCAGGCGATGTAAAGACATGGTAACAGGTTATTTTAAAGGTTCTATCAGTAATGCTACTTAGCTTCTATAGCTGTCTCATTAGGAGCTCACATTCTGGTGGGGCACAGTTTAGTGAAACCAAATACAATTTGTAGCATATGCAGATTTTGGAGATTACAACCTACATCACACATCTTCAAAGTCCTGTTATGAGCAGTACTGTGTTGTTCCCAATCAGTAATCTAAAGGATTCATTTATAAAAAAAGGACCCATATATAAATCTTCATAAAGCCCGAGTGGGGACAATGAGTCAAGTTTATGGATCCAGTATAACTCTCTCTGAGCAAGACATTTTGCCAGGTCGCCTCCCCTTGGTAACTGCTTAATGATTTCCAAGACTACCCATCTAATTTGGGAAATATTATGTCTATTGTCTTTTAAATGTCTAAAGACTGGAGATTTCTGGTTGCATGTTCTTATATTAGATTTATGCTCAGTGAGCCTCTCTTTAATTTTTCTTGAGGTCTTCCCCACATAATATTTACCACAAGGGCACTTGAGGGCGTAAATCAGATTTTTACTCTCGCAAGTAGCAAAGTCTTTGAGTGGAATGTTTTTGCCACTGTTAGGGTGTCTGATGTAATCTCCTTTCAGGATGTTGGAACAGTGTTGGCAGTTCAAGCATGCAAATGTGCCATGCTTTGGTTTAGTCAGAAAGGTTTGTTGTTGACTTTTCAGTTTTTCGGCTCTGATCAATGAGTCTCTGAAGTGTTTGCCTCTTTTGAAGTCTAACATTGGAGGTTCGGGGAAAAGTTTGTTAAGATTGGCGTTAGATCTAATGATGTCCCAATTTTTCTGAATCATTTTTTTGATTTGGAAACTTTGGCTAGAGAATTTGAGGGTATGAATCAATCTTGTATTTTCTTTCTTCGTTTTTTCATTAAGGAGTTCCTTCCTGTCCAAGGATGTTGTTCGTTCGATGGCTTGGTTGAATGTACACTCCGGAAAACCCCTTGTCTTAAATCTTGTTCTCATGTTATCAAATTCTTGTACCAATTGTGTTACATCAGATGTAATCCTTTTTGCTCTTAGGCATTGGCTGTAGGGTAAGTTCTGTTTTAGATGTGACGGATGAAAACTAGCGAAGTGTAAAGTACTGTTAGAATCTGTCAGTTTTCCATAGATCTCGGTTGCAAATGAGCTGTCCATTCTTGTAATGTTCACATCTAGAAAATGGATCTGTGGATTACCAATTTCCAGTGTAAATTTGATCTTCTCATGGCAGCCATCAAATAGCTGAATAATTGTTGTAAATCTTCCTGTGATCCATGCCAGATACCGAAAATGTCGTCTATGAATCGCTTCCAGAAGAGCAAGGTCTTTTTCCACAGTTCTTTGTTCAGAATGTATGTTTTTTCAAAATGATACATGAAAATGTTTGCATATGCTGGAGCTACTGAAGAGCCCATTGATGTGCCTGAGATCTGGAGATAAAACTTGTTGTTAAAGCGGAAGTAATTATTGTAAAGGATGATGTTGATTACTTCAATCGCAAATTCCTTATGTACAGTGATGTCATCATGTTGTAACAAAAACCATTCCAGAGCTGCAATGCCGTCTGCGTGGGGAATTGACATATAAAGGCTGTTCACGTCCAATGTAAATAACCAGATTTGAGATTCATTGCAATGTAGATCCTCCAGTAGATTCAAAAACTGTGAAGTGTCTTTGAGGTATGTTTCAGTCTTCTGCACCAATGGTTGTAGTGCCTTGTCCAAATAAATTGCCAGTGGATGAAATACACTTTCCATTCCTGCCACCATGGGCCTGAATGGTGGATCTTGCATATTTTTATGTATTTTCGGTGGCGTAAAATACCGGAATGACAGGAAAGGTTTTGATGAGGAATTCCCTAGTGTTATCTGAAATCCAATCATATTCCACTGCTTTATCAATTGTTTTCTTGATGACTTCTTTAATTGCCGTTGTGGGATCGTTGTCTAGTATGATGTATGTATTTTCGTCTCTTAGAAGTTTCAAACATCCTTCGTTGTACATAGTGGTGTCCATCATTACCAGTGCTCCGCTTTTATCCGCTGGTTTGAGTGTTATGGTATTATCCTCAGCAAGTTCTTTGATCAGTCTCAATTGGTGTTTCTGTATGTTAGGTTTGTTGGTGGGCCCATATTTTAGGCGTTTGAGGTCTTTGGTAGTTTTATATTTGAATAAGTTGATCGCTGGGTGATTAATTTGAGGATGGAATGTGCTTTTTTTCCTTATTTCCAAAAACTTATGTTCTTTGCGCTGACTAGGGGGTTCTGGAATAGAGTAAAAAAATACTTTGAATTCCATTTTGAGAATCAACTTAAACATATTGACCTCTTCTTCAAAGAGAGTTGTGTACGTAGTTGGGATAAAGGAAATTCCTAAGTTAAGAGTGTCCTCTTGTGCTTTGGAGAGCTGTTTAGATGATATGTTGAAAATAATGGAGTCTTTTACTTGTTTTTCTGTCTTGGCTTTCTTCTTCCCTCTACGGGTTTTTAGCCTTCTCCGAAAAAAGGAGGTGGGTCACTAGTAGATGCTTTTGGTGTTGGTGTTGTGTTTGATGGTTCAGTCTCTCTTGATGGTGGTTGATTTCCACTGGTATCAATATTTGGATTTTCACATTCACCGCTGGTAACGTCAGAACTGTCAGTGTTATCCTGTGGGTTTGGATGTCTTTTTGCTGGAGGTCTCTGTGGTCTTGAGTTATTGTAAAATTCCTGCCAGGAATATACGATATCACAAGCGTAGTCTAAAGAATCTCTTCTGAATTTACGAATTTTCCTTTGTTCAATATCCTGCTTGTACGATGCTAGTTTTTGGTTTGTATCTTCCAAAATTTGTATTCATTCATCCAGTGTTTTAAGTTTGGAAAGTTGTGATGTGACCTCTTCTATTTCCAGGTTGATTGAATTTAAGGATTTGGACAATTCCTCGATTGTCAGTAGAATCAAATCCAATGAGCATTTATTGAGTTCTTCAGGGAGTCCTCCCACTCCCTAGCAGGCCTTTATTAATCTTTAACTAGCATTAGCTACAATAACTATATTCTCCACCTCAAGCGTTTTTTTGCGCTTTACGTTTACTTAAACCTACCGTTTGTCACATTCAGGCCCCCTTTGGGAGCTAATAGCTTTGTGTATCGAGTTCATCCTATCCAATTGAACATCTTATTATGATTGAGCGCTATAGCGCTTTGCGAATGCGCGCAATGACATCACGATGTTTACATCGTGACGTCATGCGTCTTCTGACACACATACGCCTGATGTTAAGTGGCCATGTTATGGGTATTTAAGGACAGCCAACGCCAGTATTGGCTAGCGAGTCCTGAAGGCAGATCACGATCTCGACCACTACTCACCACAAGACTATTTACTTGTAAGTATTCTGGCATTATCTGTGCTACTTCAGCCAGACTTAATTTCCTCTTGGTTATGTACTTAGTCCACATTTTGGTTTATTCTTAGGTATTTTGGGAACTCGCCCACTTTGGGCTGGACGCTTGCTCCTACACAAAATGTTCCAAAATATGAAGTGATTTTTACTCAACTTACCATCTTCTTACCATCTCCTGACACAAGGTGGTAAGTCATCACTTTTAATTAATTCTAATCTTTTGATAGCTAGATTCAGGATTCCTTATCTTGATGACACTGCCCCCTTCTCCCACTTTTTCTTGTTAACTGTCTAGGGACTAAGACTACACTACTAGTACAGGAGACTGACAACTCTCGCTTTGTGATGAACAGCCAACATTTTGGAACAATGGAATTTTGTCCATAGGTAATTTACTTATAACATAAAAATGTCAATATGTTGATCATTGATGAACATGAGGATATTTCTCAATGGTTACTACTGGTTAACACTGTATGATTTGCTTAAAGTTTAAATTTATGTCAACTTAACGAGATACTCGATAATAGAATATTTATGGATCCTCCATGAAGTTTTTTTTTTTGCTATTGGAAATAATACGATTTTCTTTTGAACTATTGGGACTAATATGCATCTACTTTAATATTATGTCTTCCAGATTACTTTAAGAAAAGTTATGAAAATTGCCCCTGAAGAAGTGAATTATTTCACGAAACGCATTGGGCTTCTAATAAATCAATGGATTTTTTCTAAAAATACTTAACTGTGTCAATGTGTATTGATATATGTATTGATATATGTCACTAAGAAAATTACCTACATTTTTGTACAAATCAATTTATTGAATCATTTACCTAACAAATAATCAAACATATAAGGACTCCTCACAGAGCCACCCATAGAGTGTAGAGGACGGGAGTTCCCACATTTGGGAACTTGATCTATCGTGTACATTTTTTCAACCTATATGCCAGGGTTGTTATTGATCTCCTCCGCACCTTCAAACTAATAATTCTCAGGATATACCTTTAAAAATACTCTTGTTAAAAATTAGGAGTGCAACTTGATTAGTTCTCACTTGGATGTCTTACGTTAATTACTAATTGAAGTACTGTGATTGTTTGTGCTAATACTTACCTTCCCTCCAATAGACCTGAGGTCTTCGGTGGTGCCTGGTTCCTGTGATACAACACCAACACCTGTGGCTTCAAGGCTCGCACAGTGAATTTACTTGTATTTCGCTGTGGGAAACTTGGAGACAGAGGCCCTAATACTCTTCACGACGCAGCAAGTCTGATAGACTGTGAAGCCGTTTGCTCGTGTTGAGTATGGAGGCCGCAGCCGATGACCCCGTGGCTGCATTGGTGCAAGCTATCACAGTATTGAGGGCAGACATGGCGGCCGCTAATACGGCCATCCATCAACGCTTGGATTCTATCCAAAGTACACAAAACCCTTTGACCTCTGATGGAGAATTCGGGGATGTTGTGGCAACACTACCAGTTGTACAACCCATTGCACCCCCTGCTGCACCTCAAATTCCTGTAGCCATGCCAACCCCGTTTCCACTAGCAGCCCCGGAGAGATTCCATGGGGATTCCTAGAGGTTCTGTACATTCCTTAAGCAGTGTAAGCTCCATTTTCTATGTAGACCCTTGGCATTTCCCGATTCCAGCACAAAGGCGGTATTCACCCTATCCCACCTGGCAGGCACCGCCGCAGCTTGGGCCAACCCTCTTCTCGAAAACAATAGCCTGGCTCTGTACGATTTCGACTTATTAGTGACAGAAATGTCCCATGTATTAGATGCACGACACAAGGCCCAGTCCCGAGATCACAAACTCCTGGACCCAACTCAGGGAAGAGGTACCCTCATTGAATACATCACTAGATTTAATCAGCTGGCTGTCGAAACTTCATGGCCTGACTCAAAGAAGGCCGTGGTTTTCTATAGGGGACTCAGCAATACCCTGAAGGACGCTATGGTGGTCGTTCCTTCATTGCCCACACAACATACCAACCTAGTAGATCTCGCCCTACAGATGTCACGGAGTTCCCCACTTCTCACCTGAGACCCATCCTTGCTGGACTCCGTGGACGGTGTCTTCTTGCGGACCGACCTGGACTTTAATAAGGCTGAGCGAGTCTCTTCCGACTCCAGCGTGCGTTTAAGATTCCGGGATGCAGCAATCCGGGGATTCGGGAAACGAAGAAGACGTGCTGATGGCGCACGAGTCCAGGAAGCAAGAGAAAAGGGAAAGGGGCAAGGAATGGAAGTAGAAAAGCTAGGAACCAGGAAAGCAATACAGCGAACTACGGAGCACACGTCTGATCGCTACTTGGCAATAGCATTGAGACGCGTGGAGCCGCGGGGGTGCGGTCTATTAGTAGAATTCGTTACGTCCAACGTATAGACCGCGGAAGGCGTGTCACGCTGAACGGCCATGTTGGGAGTGTCAGGGAATGCAAGGCCCGTTGCGATAAGGACCAGGAAGACCAAAAGGGGCGCGTCCTGTGGGTCATGACAACAGATTGATGCACGACGCTCTGAACGCAAGAATGAGGCGGGGTTTTCTAATGCGGTTCAACCTTCCCTTCCCACCGACACAGGCACTGAGCCCATGCAAATAGGTGGGATCCACAGTCCAATTTCACCAATAGAAAGGGAACATCGGAGAACCGACAATGCTTGCTACTATTGTGGCTTGAGCGGACACTTTGTAAAGACCTGTCCTTGATGTCCAAACTAAAGAATCTGGTTTTTCGGAATGCTTGACCCTAGAACCAAGGGCAGGATCGAGCACCTCTTTTGTTCCCTCAGAATCAGTCCCTGCCTTTGGACGTGTCAGACCAGTAGAAGTGCAGGCAACGCTCAAACCCACACCAGATGTCACTCACACTGTTTCCATCATTTTCGACTCAGGTGCCACCGGCAATTTTGTGGACATCAAGTTGGCCGGGTCTTTGAACCTCCCTTTGATTAATAAACAACAACCTGAACCAGTACAGGCAGTGGATGGTACCGCCTTGGTCTCTGGCCCCATCAGGCAGCAGATGGCTACACTCACGCTCGACAACCATGATATCCACCAAGAAACCATTTCCTTTGACCTAATATCAATGCCCCAGTTTGGGCTCATATTGGGTATCCCTTGGTTAAAAGAACACAACCCATTGACTGATTGGAAGTCTGGTCAAGAACACTTTGAGTCCGAGTTGTGTCAGAGTTACTGTCTTACCGCACCTGAGAGTATTGATTCTCCATCGTTGGCTTTAGGAGCCATTGTGCAGTTTACAGTGAGAGATGACCTTGCAACGGGCATTCCTACGGAGTATCAGGATTTTCAAGTGGTTTTTGATAAGGGTTCTTCCGAAGTCCTTCCCCCTCACCGTCCCTATGACTGTCCTATTGATCTGGTTCCTGATTCTGCCATTCCCTCAGGTCGGATCTACTCATTGTCTCCATCTGAAGAGAATGCTCTAAAGGAATACATTCAAAAAGCCTTTAAAATTGGTCACATACGCCCGTCCACCTCACTGCCGGCCAGCCCCATATTTTTTGTGCCCAAAAAGGAGAGTGATCTGCGTCCTTGTGTGGACTACCGCCGCCTGAATAACATCATCATAAAGAATCATTACCTAATCCCTTTGATCACCCCATTATTGGATTGATTGACCCACGCTACCATATTCACTAAGCTCGACGTCTGTGGGGCATACAATCTGATCAGGATCGGCCCCGGAGACGAATGGAAGACGGCATTCTGCACTTGTTACGGCTTGTTTGAGTACGTGGTCATGCCATTAGGGTTATGCAACGCCCCGGCCACGTTTCAACGATTTATGAACAAAGTATTCCATGACCTGCTGGATGTATGTGTCGCTGTTTATCTCGATGACATTATTATCTTTTCACAGACACCAAAAGAGCAGGTGACACACGTCCGGGAGGTTTTATCACGTCTTCGCCAATATTCCCTCTTTGCCAAACCAGAGAAATGCCAGTTCCACACAGAAAGTGTAGAATTCCTAGGGGTTCATATCACTCCAGGCGGCCTAGCCATGAACTATTCCAAGGTCCGAGCAGTACTCGAGTGGCCTAAACCTCAGAACCTTAAGGCCCGCCAATCATTCCTGGGATTCTCGAATTTCTATAGGCGGTTCATTCAAGGTTTCTCATCTCTTGTAGCGCCGCTTACGGCCTTGACTAGTCCCAGTGTGCCTTTCGTATGGTTGGACGAGCACCAGGCGGCTTTTGACGCGTTAAAATCCACTTTCAATACTGCCTCCGTCCTGAAGCACCCGGATGCAGAACTTCCATTCATCGTGGAGGCCGATGCATCATCTTTTGCTCTTGTGCTGTATTGTCCCAATATTGCCCATCATCTGGTCAACTCCACCCTGTGGCGTTCCATTCTCGAAAATTCTCCCCTGCTGAGAGTCATTAAACAGTAACAGAAAAGGAGCTATTGGCCATTAAGGATGCCTTTCAAGTCTGGCGACATCATCTGCTAGGGGCAAAACACCAAATCACGGTATTCACAAATCATCGGAATCTCCAGGATTTAGCTTCTCTTAAATGTCTCAATAGTCGTCAGGTGCGGTGGCATTTATTCTTTACGGCTTATGACTTCCAAATCAAGCATCGGTCGGGTTTGTCTCATGGGAAAGCGGATGCTTTATCGAGATCCCCTGGGGGGGTTTCCTTACCTGTCTTCCCTGAAACCCTACTAGACCAGCATGTCATCTGTCTCTGTCCACCGCCACCCCCGCTTCTCTCGTCCATTCGCTCATGGGTGTCACAAAACCCTGAACAAGTATCCGAATAGGATACAGTGATACAGGACGGATTGCCATTCATCCAAAACAAACTACTACTGCCCACAACGGACGCCCGTAACCTCGCTTTGGAGTGGTCCCATGACAGTGCTATTAATGGTCATCCAGGCCGGAAACGGACGCTGGCACTTCTCAGACGGTGGTGTTGGTGGCCGTCCATGACACGGGATGTCGATTGTTATGTCAATACGTATGCGGTTTGTGCTCAATGCAAGCATCGCCGCGGCCGTCCAGTGGGGCTTTTACATCCACTACCCGTACCACCGAGGACGATGGATTTCGTAACAGACCTTCCACGCATTAAGGGCTTTGACACAATATGGGTGGTGGTGGACTCCTTTTCCAAGTTGGCTCGCTGTGTTCCCTGTTCTGGCATTGCCCTGTTCTGGCATTCCCTCAGCCCCTTTATTGGCGAAACTATTCTTCAAACCATTTTCTGTCTGTTTGGGTTACTGACTGTCATTATCTCAGATAGAGGGCCCCAGTTCACGTCTCGGTTCTGGCGGGCACCTACCGGTCTCCTGGGGATTGATTTTCGCTTTTCGTCAGCCTATCGTCTGGAGACAGATGGCCAGACCGAGAGGGTGAACCAGACCATGGAGCAATATCTACATTGCCTCATTCTGCAGCATCAACAGTCCTGGTTCAGTGTCATTCATCTCGCTGAGTTTGCCTACAATAATGCACCACATTCATCCACCGGCTCCTCTCCTTTCTATGTCATGTACGGTGAACACCCTTTCCTGATTTCGCCCTTCCTGACAATCCAGCTGCTGTTGCCTGTGCACGTGATTTGGCCTCCGTCCATGCCCGGATGCTTACCCATGTTTGGGAGGCTCAGGTGTCCGCGAAGGCTGTAGCTGACAAGCGGAGGGTGGTGGCTCCTACCTATGCTGTGGGGGATAGGGTGTGGCTTTCGTCTCGGCATCTCCGATTGCCTGGTTGTCGGAAGCTGTTGCCTCGGTTTGTGGGCCCTTATAGGGTTGCCAAGGTGATCAATCCGGTGGCTTTTCGTCTTGCAGTTCCAGCTTCCTGGCGCATCCACCCTGTGTTTCATACTTCCCTTTTGACGCCCTGTCCCACTCCTACCCGTCTTTGGGATTCCCCTTGTCCTGTTTCTATGGGTGGGTCGGAGGAGTATGAGGTCGCAGGCATTTTGCGTTCCCGTCTTTTCAGGGGTGGTCTCCAATACCTGGTGGATTGGGTTGGTTTTGGCCCTGCGGAGCGTTGTTGGGTTTCTGAGGGTGATATCCATGCCCCATGCCTGGTCGCTCGTTTCCACATGTTCCATCCTTCCTGCCCACGGGGTCGTGGGCCTTTAGGGGGGGGCTCTGTCATGCGGGGAAGGGAAACCGACAAGATCCAGGCCATTAGAAGCAGGGAGACTGACTTGCCCACTCTCAGTAAATCCCAGACACATGGGATAGCTAGACTTCCCAAGTTACACCCACACCCACTTCATGGTCTCAGGTTACCTGTGGTGCGAGGGAGGCGTAAACAGTCCTTATTACGGGGTAGGGGCGTTGGCCGCCCTCATTGGGCTCCCCGTTTGCATTGGCAACTTCCTTGGAGGTTGTGTACGGGCTGAAACAGCTGATCGCATTACTTCCTGGTTACGGGACGCTTTGCCGATCACGTGGTTTGTTATCCGATCACGTGACCAGGGCTGCGTATAAAGCCGGCCATTTCAAACCACTCGTTGCTTCACAGCTGTTCTCCTGCAACACTGTTCAGCGTCTCGTTTCAAGATCAAGTCTCACGGATTACTGACCTCGGCTTTCGGACCACGGATTGCAACTTCTTTCTCCTTGGCTTTGTCTATACGAACTGCTATATCTCTGACCTTTGGAAAACGGATCACGGACTGCCTCATCCCTGGTTTTGTCGAACTGATTACGATCACCTGTTACTGACCTTTGGATTGCTTTGGGACCTGTCTCCGCTTTGACCCTTCGGTACTACTACGTTTTATCAAGAACCACGCACCTTCCACGAATCCTGCGGGTGTTGACGGTCGGCACTCCCATTGTGTGCCAGACTGCAGGAACTGATTGCGCGCCCCTTGCATCACAACCTTCGATCCCAAGTCATTCCCTGTTGGGTTTAGGTAAGCCTCTCTGGTATCTTACGTTAATTACTAATTGAAGTACTGTGATTGTTTGTGCTAATACTTACCTTCCCTCCAATAGCCCTGGGGTCTTCGGCGGCGCCTTGTTCCTGTGATACAACACCAACACCTGTGGCTTCAAGGCCCGCACAGTGAATTTACTTGTATTTTGCTGTGAGAAACCTGGAAACAGAGGCCCTAATACTCTTCACAACGCAGCAAGTCTGACAGCTTCCTTATCAGTCTCAGTCCTTGAACAATGCCCCAGTCTGTGGTATTCATAGCTGTCTTGTTGTCCTTCTTGTGTAGCTTGCTAGAGTAGATGCCTCCTTCTGGCTCTCAAGTCCAAACTGCAGCTTGATTGCTGTTTCTGCAGCTTGATTGCTGTTTCTGCATCGCTTGATTACTGTTTCTGCAGCTTGATTGCTGTTTATGCAGCTTGATGGCTGTTTCTGTAGTTGGTGTCATGTTGAAACTAACCTTAAACTAAAGCCCAGAGATGAAGATAGGAGGCCACCCTAATGTCTTTACAGGATTCTTGCCAGGCCTGTTACCGTCCCCATCTTACTTTCCTGGTTCTGCAGCCTCACAATCAAATCTATCCCTCCTCCTTGACGCCCAACTATAAACTTGTACTTGGAGAATCATCTCTAATTCTATCCCTTTCTTTCTTTCTGTCATTGTGCTTCACCTGTACTCCTTGACACTCACAGCCTCATGTAATATAAAATGGGAAATTGCCTGCAAGGAACCGCCAATGTTAGCACATTTGTGCAGTGGCGTTCCCTGCATGCAATTTTGAACGTCCACAGCCGGAAGGGAAAATGAAAGAGTAAAAGTGAGGCCTCTCTGTTTCGAGGCAACTAAATACTGCCTGCAAATTACGCTTTGCAGGCCTTATTTACTAATGGGTTTCTATGGAATCTGCCAGCTTTTGGGAAGGTGCACTACCAAGGCAGACTCAATAGGAATCCATTTGTATTTTTTCTGCACTAAATTGTCCAGCATGAGCAAAATTGTACACCTTCACAAGATGGAGGACAAACGCACAGGGAGATCTCATCTCCACTACGTGTCCCTCTTCTCTTTTTATCACTGATTCAGAATAGAGCATAGCATTAACTGGAGGCAGAAAAGCATTATGCCTTGCCGTTAAGGCTCTATTCAACAAACTACCCTATTTAAAATGAGGCCCATTGCCTTGTGGTCGTTCTTACGTTGCATTTTTCTGTTTAAATTCCCATGGGGAAATGTTGCGCTCACCTGCAAAAAAAACGGTTGATGTATTTGCACCAAATGTTTGCACCCAACATCTGCAAACCAACACTCAGATCCACAACGCTGCCCCACCCACAGATGCTGCCAACACTCTATTCTCCTTCAAAGCTATTCAGGAACAAGACATGCTCAACATTATGAAAACTATAAATCCATCCAACTGTAAAGGACACGCATGCCCAGCTGCAGTCATTAAGGACTGTGCCAACACTCTCGCCCCATTCCTCACAGCTTTTGTTAATGCCTCATTTGCCACAGGCAAGGTTCCCTCCTGCCTTAAGGAAGGCTGGTACGTCCCCTCTTAAAAAAAACCTCTCTTGATCCCACTTCTCCAAACAACTAAAGGCCTATTACCACTGTCCCTTTTTTACTAAAAATACTCGGCAATGCAGCTTACCCGCAGGTGCAACAGTTCATCGAGGAGAACAACCTCCTAGGGTTGCGCCAATCTGGCTTTTGCCCCAGGCATGGGACAGAAACTGCCCTACTCGACCTAAAAAAACAGATGGACGATGTCAGAGACACGGGCAAACCAGCCCTATTCTTACTTCTCGACCTCTCTGCAGCATTTGGCCTCGTAGACCATGACGTCCTATGCCACCACCTCACTACCACCGCTAAATTCTCCCCTGACGCTACTGCATGGATCTCATCCTTCTTACAAGGTAGATCCATGCAAGTATTCTCTAGCCTAGCTTCCGCCTCTCCAACCAACATGCTATGTGGAGTGGCCCAAGGCTCAGGCCTCTCGCCCACGCTCTACAAAATATTCACTCCCCCCTTCTTCCTCATCATGACCCTCTGGTTATCTCCTACACCAACTATGCAGACGATTCCCAAATCCTAATCACACTCTCAGGTGACTATGACACTGACTCAAGAAACCTGAACAACATATATAACACCATCCAGACCTGTATGGCAGCCAACGGTCTGTGCCTGAACTCAGACAAAACAGAACTTCTCCTGGTAGGCTCCACCAACACACTCAAGAACCTTGACTCTCAATTCAGCCACTTCACCATTGATTCCATTAGAGTCCCAGTATCAGACTCTCTGAAAACTCTGTGAGTTTACCTAGATTCTAACTTATCCATGACTAGGTCAACACGATCACCTCCTCTGCAACCTACCAAGCTAAGCTCCTCAATGCAGCCAGACCTTTCCTCTCTAAAGAGAACTGCACTAATATTACAAGAGCCATTACCGGCTCTAGGTTAGACTACTGCAATTTTATCTTCCTAGGAACTTCAACAAAAAACCTAGACAAGTTGCAAGTCATCCAGAACAGTGCATTATGCACAGCTATGGGCATACCCAAAAGGGAACACATCACCACCGCCAGACAACAAGCCCACTGGCTCCCTATAAAAGAGCGCATAATATTCAAAGCACTGGCACTGACCCACAAGTGCATCCACCTCACTGCTCCTGCCTACTTGTCACAAAGGATTCACCCATCCACATCTGTAAGACTCACTAGAACGCCCCACTCCAACATGCTCACCGTACCCCTGGTCAAAAGAGTCAGAGCAGGCGGTGCCAGCTTCCCCTACCTGGCATTCCTACAATGGAATGCCCTCCCCCCACCATTACGTGCAGAGGGATCTCATATGGCATTCCGAAAGGCCTTGAAAACCATGCTCTTTACATGACCCACTTAGAAACCAAACTCTGCATGTTTGCATACCTAAATATGTTGTAAAGTATTGTGGGATCGCTTGCAGCGATCCCACAATACTGTGAGCCTGTTAGATTCGCTTTGTGTGCCTGCTGAAATCCACTACCGGAGATGGCAGATTATATGTGCAACAGAGATCAAGATAGAGCTGCTTTATCCGCCCATAGGGGAAGTACATCTAACCCTTTTAGAAGTAGTACAACTGTAACGGAAACTCTCAAACAGAAATTTGTAAAATTAGAAAGACTATCGAAAAAAGAAATCAATAAGTACTGGGAACATGCATCTTTAGCGAATTATTTAGAAAACGATATTCTTCCGTGTTTTGAGAGTTCTGATTTTTCCTAATTATGACAATGATGAGGATGCTGATCTGGCAGAGAATTGGGAGAAGAATCTGAATCAGAATTCTAGTAATGTTAGAATTATTAATAACGCATGCTACAAGAGAACACAAGAGGGTTATAGAACAAATTAATAAAATTAAAGAAGAAATTAAGACTATGCCAAATGCAGAAACTACTAAACAAAAGAATTATGAGAAAATGAACAAAATTTTACGAGAATATCAGGATGAAATAAAATTAAGAAAATTTAGAAAGTACGAAAGCAAGTACAGAACCCACACATAGTGGAGGACAAAGTTTTTTAGAACAGATACGCAGACACAAGAAGGGAAACATCAGTTTTACGAATTTAAAACAAGTCAGATTCGCAACACCACCAACCAGACCTATACCAATACCAGGTGCCACACAAGGGGCAGGAGAGGGGGCAAGCGGGAGTGGAAGCTCCGACGAAGATCAGGGACGTCCTGGAATTTTGACCAGGTCAAGCAGCAAGAAACGTCAGGCGATTCAGTGAAATGAGATTTAGTCATAAATTTGTCAGACAAATGCCTTTCGGAGGCCAAAAATGCTGTGTTGAATAAAGGATTTTGATTTGCACCAAGTGTCAGGACAGATTTTGTGAATTTCCAGATAGATATTTTTAAATTTCTAAGAATTTTTTTGCATCACAGGTACACATATTTCAATTTAAGACCACCTTGAATCCACTAAGCACATATACTATTTCTGATATTCGTAACATTACTATTTTGACTTGTTTAGCTCAAGATACCACTGTAGATTCTGAAACTATTTGCAGAACATTGGCAGTCAATACAAGACACCTGGATTTAAAAGAATTGAAGCCAAAATCCAAATTTACACCCTGTTTGGGAACAGATAATGTAATTGAAACCTTCCATAAGGCAATCATAAAGGATATACATAATCATATGGATAATAAAATCTCTAACAGAAAGAGATGCAGACCAAATTTGAGTAAAGAGGAAATGGAAGCCTTAGAGGCCTTAATGAACGATAAGCTCATAACTATCAAAGAAGCGGATAAGGGGGGCAACATTGTAGTAATGAACACTAAGGATTATATTAGCATGGCTATGTCTCATTTAAATACACCACAATGTTACACCCCTTTGAAATCCAATCCAACGAGGAGAATTGTAACAGAACATTTAGAACTAATACAGTTATGGTACGATAGAGGTTTCCTAACAGATTATGAAAGGGTTTTTTTGACCAACACGGAGCCCACCATGCCAACCTTATATTTTTTGCCTAAGGTACATAAGAGTTATGAAACTTTACCATCAGTCAACCCATTATGAATGGTATAGGGTGGGTCACAGAGGGCATGTCCCAGTACTTAGATGAAGCATTGAAACCTCATGTTCTTAAAATGAACTCCTACATCAGAGACAGTGTACATGTTTTGCAATTTTTCAAGAATTTGAAATGGGAGTCAGACTATCTTTTGGCTACTCTAGATGTTTCAGCGCTTTACTCTAGCATAGACCATGATTTAGCAGTTCAAACAATAGACTACACCTTTGGGGACTCATCTGCTTCTTATATGCAACAGACATATATGCTTAAGACTTTTCTTAAATTCACTTTGGACAATAATGTATTCATCTTTAATGATTGATACTATGCACAGGCCAAAGGGGTAGCCATGGGTGCCAAATTTGCGCCATCCCTGGCCAACCTTTTTATGGTCCAATATGATGAAACACATATTTATGATCATGAAATCTTTAAAACGAATCTAATCGCATGGAGAAGATTTATTTTTGATGTCTTAATTGTATAGAAAGGGTCGCTTGCATCATTTGAAAGCTTTGTATTACATGCTAACAATAACAAATTTGGGATTAGCTTTACTGGCTCAGCGAGAGTGTTGACTTTCTAGATTTACATATCTTTGTTAAGAATGGGCAGATTGAAACCAAAACATACCGGAAGCCAACATAGGTTAACTCTGTACTTTATGCACAGAGCAGTCACCAAAGATCTACAATAGACAACATCCCAGTTGGAGAATTTTATCGAGCCAGAAGAAACTGCAGTTTAGATGTGGACTATTTCAGGGAGTCCGATTTGCTTATAGATAGATTCAAAAAGAGAGGGTACAATCTTCGATGTATAAAGAAAGAAGCGGATAAGTACAAAGAGTGCAGTCAAACGCAACGTTTATTTGACCATGCTAATGAAAGAACAGGGAAGGATCATATTTCCATAATAACACAGTTCTCGCAGGATTCCTCTTTACTCCACAAAATGGTGTCCAAATACTGGGACATTCTAAGATTAGATAAGGATCTGCTTCCTTTCTTGACTGAGAAACCAAAGTTTACTTTCACGAGAGCAAATACTATTAAACAAACATTGAGTCCTTCTTTTCTGAATGTTAAAGAAGACAATACTAAAGAGACTTGGTTAAAAGGAAAAAAGGGATTTTTTAAATGTGGTAACTGCAACCAGTGCAAATATGCCCATGCCAACTGCGATTCTTTTACTGATGCTAATGGAATGACAATTGAGATTAATGAGTTAATTAACTGTAAAATGTGTTATGTTGTTTATGCTATTATTTGTAAATGTGGTAAACTGTACATTGGTAGCACTATACAACAATTGAGAATTCGAATAAGGGAACATTTGGCCAGTTTAAGGAATGTTGATCCAAAGTCACCATTGGCCATACATTGGCAACAACAACATCAGCTTGACAATCAAGAAGATTTGAGATTTATTGGACTTATGCAAATTAATTTAGGGAAACGAGGTGGTAACCTTAGTCTTCAACTTAGGCAACAGGAATGCAAGCTAATTTGTTATTTGAAGAGTACCATAGTTGGACTAAATCAGGACCATGAGATGCATGTATTTTTAAGAAATACTTTTAAGATCAATAGTATTTTCTGGCAAGGATTGACATAATTATCACTTGTGAGGCCATTCTAGCCCTACCGGAATGAAGTGAGATATAATAACTTTATGTCAAATTCCATCTAAATCTTAGTAAAAGATGACATATGGGGGCACAACATCACAACTCTGTTCAGAAATATCGTAATGTATTCAAACATTGATTTGTGTTACATTTGAGGGGTTTTGCATTAATGCATACAAGTACAATAATATAAAAAAGACATTATTGTAGAATGTGATTTTGGCACATTGATCTATATTATTCATATTAAGCCATATTTGGTTATATATTACGTTTTGTGCCATTTTTGAGGGGTATTGCATCAATACATATATGCACAACTATATAAAAAGGTATTATTATAGAACATAACTTTGTTATATTGATCTATATATTATATATTAAGACACATTTAAGGTAGAACACCTGAGAGAAATGTCTAGGGCTATACGACCCTTCATAAGAACGGTGAAACACCTGAATAAGGAGGAAAATACGAGTTAAATGTATAATGTGCATGGATATATTTTTGAAACAAGGTTATTATAATTGTGCTACGAGACAATAGAAAACCAATAGTAGTCTGTGATTAACAAGTTTTAAACGGCATACAAAGACGTTTAGAGCGTAGTTTCTTGTTTACAACGGATGCGCGCTTGACATCATCGCGTGCGCGTACGCGTGACGTCATCACAAAAACGCGCGTGTGACGTCATCGCGTGCGCGTGACGTCACCGCAATGCAGGCCGCATTTTTGATCTTTTTTCTGGTGCTTTATAAGGAAGTACAGACTCGTGGGACACCCCTTTGGAGCATTTTCAAGATTAGAGTCTGGGATCTAGCCCATTAAATGGCAAGTGCATATCCATGCTAAAATTTAAAGGGACAGGGTTTGCTTATTGTGTCTCCATCTACTAATGAAAAAGAAAAAGGTTTTTGATAATTGGATATAACAAAAGGCTTAATGGAGATGGGGAACCTTTGTTACTAGAAAAAGATGAACATGCTATATATAATCTTTGTTTGAGATAATTCATAAACATTTTTTCTAAGTCAAGGTCATTATTTTGTAGGTGTTTTTTGAACTTTGGAGCCTCAAACCCACAAATATAAGGTTACGGCATCTTACAATACTAACCTAATATCTGATCTAATATACTCGTCCCTACAGGTGGGTGAGCCCTTTTTAATTATTCATGTTTTCAACGTATGGGACACAAGATATTATGCATAACAATATTTAATAAATTAGGGTTTTTTTCTATGCAGGATTGAAAGAGATTTTAAAGCAAGATCAACTGATATTGAGATCTAAAAATAAAAAATATATAGGAAGTGTATATGGGGTAAGCACAAATCCCATATTTCTCAATAAACTTTTTGTCTAATAGAGCACCAATAAGACATTTTAAACACACTCACAATCTTTAATTGGTAACTCACATTCTGGTTGTGTTGGAATGGTTTCACAAGGTGTGTGGGCCTAAAATTTAAATATAGTGGTAATTAACCACGCATGAAGGTTATTTAGTGAAGTCTAATTGATCACATTTTGATTTTGTTTAATTCCGTAGTATATATATTAGTAGGCACTAATGTGGAACATAGAAAAACTGTCTATTTTCATGAATCAAAAAGTTTTGGATTGAGACACTAATTTATGGTTTCAATTTATGTTTTTTTCTTTATAACTGGAATTTAATTTCTTGAATATGGCGTGACTTTCCCATCATCCTGACATGTGACACTATATGGTATGTTTTTAAAAAAATACTTATACAAAATGTATGTACTAAATAAATGTGAAATTCGGTACAGCCTTGAGATCGACCGGAGGTCGAAACACGTGTCGGCTGTGTTTTTGCATGACAAATTAAAAACATTCAATTTTGAGAAACAATATGCCAATTGACTTTTTTGGATAAGACTTCGAATGAATCTATGAATAAGGATGTTGGACTTGTAAAACAATTATAAGAATTTTTTGTCACTTAAGCACAAGTGTATGGTGTGAGCGCAAGATATCCGCCCGAACCACGCTATTTTCTAAATATGTTGTACACTGCTAATGTGTGCTCAATCTTTATGTAAAAGTATAAATGTATACCCATTCTGTGCCTAAAAATATCATATGTAAATCCCCAAAAAGTATAATCAACCTGTACCATCTCTGTAACTAAGTATCCCTCAAGTAACAGTGCCACGATGCCCAATGGCTGCTTGTGCGCTATACAAATGTAAAACTAAATAAATAAATGCATTTGTTAGGTCATCTGTGACATGTGCGATAATTGTGGGATACCCTGCCAATACAGAGTTCACCAACCACACAGGAAAATGTTAAGGGTAGTTGGCATTTCCAAGACCACACTACTACCTACAAGAGCATCTGGCTGTGACTTTTATGGTAATGAAGAGGTGGTGGTCCCACCATGGGAGAAGGCATTGGTCAAGACCGGTATTCGAGTGGAGGTACCTGAAGGCACCTATGGACAGATTGCTCCGAAGTCAGGGTTTGGCCCACAAACTCACCCTAATTGTGGGAGCAGGATTCAGCAATGGAGACTATTGAGGGGAAGTGAAAGTGGTCTTTTTCAATTTTGGCACCCATGCCTATATGAAATCTGGTCAGCCCATCAGCCAACTGGTGTGTGGGAAAATCCTGGAGAGATAGAGGAACTGGCAGTTCTAGAGGACACAGTGAAAGCCGAAGGAGGGTTTGAAGAACTAATGGAAAGCCAAAGAGGGAGGGAAAATCCACTAGGGACTTCGGGACCGCCATCATGGCTGGAATAGGCCTTGAAGAACCTAGCTTCCGAACAGGAGATTGAAACCCTGAAGTTCCCCGACTGCATAAAAAGAAGAGAGTCCCTGGATAGGGTTGATGTCAATCTGAATGTGAGGGAACCAATTATCAGTATCAACTGCTAGATCTGAAACCTCTTCCCAAAAGCTGTAAAGGAGTTTGCACGTTCAAACCAAACCACATGTCATTTGGGACTCAAGAAGACTAAAAAAAAACATGCTCAGTCTATTCGACTGGGCAATGGTCTTTGTTCACATCAAGTAGTTCTGTGCAAACTGTCCCATTGCCAAAGCACATCACCATATGATGTGCCAATGACCCAGTTGCAGCTTTTAACCATCATTGAAATAACTTAATCGATTCGGTATGGAGAGTGTTGGGCTCCTGCAATCCTCCAGGGTAGGAATAAGCACATACTAGTTATCATGGACTACTCAACCCGGATCCGGAGACCCTTCCATTAAGAAACAACACCACCAAAATCGTCCTAAAGGTATTAATCCTGTGTTTTATTTTGGATCAGATTTCCTAAATAGGAACTGCAGTTTAAAGTCCAGATTAATGGACAAAGTGAGGGAGCTCATGCATATCACAGAGGCACGAAAGATGCAACAAATTCATGAATGATAACCATGTACATTACATGCCTCCCTGATATGACTAATGATTTTAATATAATTGTCACAACTCTTATTTCGATTATACGGTTTATCCAAATGTGTAGTGCATTTAATCCAAAACAAGGTTTTAAGGGCAGCTTAGAAAATGGGGGTAAAAGTATGAAGAAAAAGAAATTAACCAGGGGGCCCAAACACATTTTCTCTATTAAAAAAAAAAAAAGCATTGAATTGAACGCAACGCAGGATGTGCTAACTCACTCAGAAAAATTGCATCTCACTGAACTCTAAAATAAAGTAAATCTGTAGCCAAGAGGGCTAGTAAAAAATCTAACTTGAAGTATATAATATTGAAAGAAAATAGAAAATCATCTGAATTATTGTAACACCCTTACTGGCGGCCAATGCACAAAGGAAAGTGTATTGGCCTCTGAAGATTAAAAGAGATATCCCACCTCAATGCCTATCCAATGCTGCATATTGATGAATTGGTAGAAACATTTGGGGATGCCAGATTAATATCCACACTGGTCTGAACCATGCGCTTTTGCAGCCGCCCACCCCTAGATCATAAAGCAAAAAAGAAGACTGCTCTCTCTACACCTGAAGGACTTTTTCAAATTACAGAATTACCGTTCGGCCTGCATGGGACCCCAGAGTTTTTCAATCTATAATATTAGTCTTTGGGCAGCATGGGTCCCCAGCTAGCTTTCAAAGGTTAATAGACTGAGTCTTAGAACTCTGCAGAAGCTCCGTTGGGCCTTCTCTTGATGATATTATGATATATAGCAAAATGTGGCAGAACACCTCAAACACTATATTTTGTCTGCGACTGTGGAAGGCGAAGCTTACAGCGAATCCAGCAAAATGGCACTTGACCCATGTGTCTGTAAAATACATTGGATTCAAAGGGGCCATAGCCTACAATTGCCACATTGTAGTAAGGTTGAGGCAGTAAAAAGTGCCCCCGCCCAAAGCGAAGAAGTATATCTGAGCAGGTGGGGTATTTCGGCACTTCATCCCTAACATCGCCTCACTGGCAACACCCCTAACAGACACAATTATGAAGCCCCATCCCAACTCCATCTACTGGGACGAAGAAGCTCAAGTGGCCTTTCAGAAACTAAATGCCAATTTATGTAACAGCCCTTGCTGGCTATGCCTGGCTTCTCCCAGGACTGAAGCCTCTCAAGTGATGCTAAAATACTTCTTTCACAAATTTGGGATGGGGAAGAGAAACCTATCCTGTACTTCTCTAGGTAGCTCTTTCCCTAGGACATGAACTACCCAACCATAGAATTGGAAAGCTTTGCAGCCTAAGATAATATTTTAAAGGCCAAAAAATCAAGTAAGTCACAGACCATGCACCATTATCGTGCATGGCCCCCAATAAAGACACCAACCTCAGAATGACGGTTCTTGGCCCTCCAACCTTATACTTTTGCCGTGGAACTTTGAGCATGGAAGCAACAAGCAAATATGGCTTTTCACTCTAGATACCCTGGTAGTTATAGAGCCGGAGAAGGAAGGGGACTCAGAAGAACGGGTGAAGGTGTTTGACAGTTTTAGGGGCTTGACCCCATCAGGATCGAACAGGGGCTGCTCTGAGCCTGGGGCAGGAGGCTGGCCATGGTTTTTACCACAGCCAGTCCTGCCCTAGAGGTGGGGTGAGGGAGTGGGAGGGCCCCAGTTGATGCACCCTGTATGTACAATGTTGAATGAATATGGTGTCATTGTCAATCACTCCATAACTTGACACTTTGATGCTGGTCTGTATTCTGTTTCTTTTATTATATAACTACCAACACTAGTATGCACAGCAGTTACCAAGGACTGCATAAATCAGAATAGAGAGACCAGCAGCCCCAGCAACATGGTCCAGCATTCAGAGACTAGCACATAGTACAGAGTCAATGAGACCATAGTACTTAAAGTCCTGAACCACCTTCGAATGGCACACAAGATAATGGACAGAGCCAAATGTGTTTAGTTTATCAAGAAATACAGCATGAAAGCCCCCCCCACTGGGGGAAAGAACAAACAGAGATTTGCCCTAGGGTTATTTGAGAAACCAGACCAATGGAGGGGAGGGGGAAGACTAGAACCAGAAAGGAAAGAGTTTAAAAGGCTAGCCAAAGAGAGGGGTGTTTGGGTGAGGTCAGTAGGAGAGGAGGTGCGCCTAGAGATCAGGTGGAGGGTGGATGGTGGAGCAGAGCATTGACGGGACTGTGGTAGAGATTAATAAAGGTGAGGTGGTGGTAGTGAGAGAGTGAAATCAGATAGTAAGAGTAAGGCTGTGAATGTGTGAGTTTTCAGTGCAGTGAGTGAGAAGAACTATGTATAGAGTGAGAGAGGATAGAGAGGTGAGAGAGAGGAGAGAGGGAAGAGGGCGGAAGGAAGAAAGGAGAGAGAATAAAAGGGAAAAGAGGAGAGAATAGAGTGAAAGGAGAGGTAAGAAGAAAAGGGGAGAGGTAGTGTTTAAACATCTAAGGTACAAAAGGGAAGAGGGGTAGAAACCAGAGAAGAAGAATTAGCAGAAGAGCGGGAGAGAGGTAAGGGTAGAGTAGAGAGTTTGAACATCAGGGAAAGGAGAGAGAGATAGCAAGTGAAAGGAGCAAGATGGCGTCAGAGGCACAGTACTGAGATTATAATCTTTTACAATCTGATCAGGGGAATGTTAGGATAGGGAACCCCTTAGAAGGGAACCAGAGGGAGTGAGGTAGATAAGGCTATGGCATTGAGGCAAGGAAGATGGGAGCCACTGGAGGATAAGAGAGGGGAGCCTACTAGTGTACACCACCCCCAGTGCAACCCGTTGCAAGTCTGAATACCTAATATTGTGCCACAGTATGAATTGGGCAGTGAAATCAGTGTTAATTCCACTAGAGGGAATTACTGTTACCGCAGTGGTGTCAGGACAAATTAGTATCGATTGAGAAGCAGAGCATGGGCCATCTTTAAAAACTCAATTCATTCAGAATCCACCAATTAACGAAAATTCATGATGACAAAGGCAAAGGGAAGGTGGCTGAAAGGCAGGTTTGAAAATCCAAATTCAGTGAGACAGAGCTGTAGTTCCTTGTGGAAGAGGTAGTAAGCCATGCTGAAGAGTTATTTGGGGCACAACAAAGGAAAACCTCTGTCCAGAGGGAAAAATGCTATTTAGGCCGAGAACAACAAAGATTGTCCAAACAGGTGGTACGAGTGGAAAGCTAGGTGGACGCAGATACTCTCCATCAACAGACTGAAACAGCTGCCACATGAGTTGGCATAGTGGAGCCACTCACCCGCATGGAGGATAGGACCAGAAGTGTCCTCCACATGGCATGCATTCTAATAATTGAAGGATTAGAAGTAGGTGCAGCAAGTCAACCTGAGGCTAGTGAGTATGAATGTTATCCTGTTCATCCAAACAGTTCCCTTCCCCGTTTCCATTTTGCCAGGCCGATGCTATATACCTACATCGGTGGATCGGCCGAGGGCCTTCGCTATCGAATCTCCATCAATCAACCAAATGCCCTCCGTCCTACGGGGCGTCTTGTGGGTATTGGACAGGAATTTCTCGAAGAGCGTTCCTCTTGACCTCTCCCTGTTAACGCATGATACTGGTCTCCACATGTCACCCCGCAGTCTTTGGCCCAAGCCTGGAAAACTTCGACAATCCGAGTGCTCTGGCTAACAACCAACTCTGCTACCATACCCTAAAATGGTCTAGAAAACCCCATTTTAAGCAGAAAGCCGGGAAATCCAACAGTCAATAACGGAAATCGTCAAAGTGAAAGGTAAAACACGCTTCATTACAATCCAACATAAAGCATGGACAGTATACAAGCATCAAATCTTGCAACTCTCAGAGCTATTCATTCAAAAAAAACTGATTATAAACCAAAAACACATCATAATGACAATATCAAAATAGAAAACCTATGGGGTGAGGGGATTGGTTAAGGGATAAACTACACATACATTGCTATAAGGGTTAACCTTCTAATTGGGTAACACATAGCGTCTAACTCCTCCTGGGACCACCTCTAAATTGACAACAAAAATAAAACATCACTACAACTAATGATTGGTTAGTTTAATACATATTGGGTGGATTGGTATTGGGGGTTTTGATTGGTTGGCACTTTGCTGACCAACTGACAGGTCATGAAAACATGAGCCAAACTTGGAGTAGAGGAAGAGAGGCCCCAAAGTTGTTTATTTACTTCCATAAGAATACCATTCCTCATCTCCTAGGCCATGAGCCAGAGTGATCTGCTTTGTAGTTAACCTTGTATGGCACCCTGTGTCTGGAATTATGCGTGAGGAGCAAGGCAGGTGTCTTATCTGTGTCTGTACTAATGAATAGACAGTGTTATTGAATTATGGGTCACGTGTGAGAGGACCGCATTTTTAATTATTTCACCTTGCATTTATGAGTATTGTACATACTATTAATTAAAGTGTTATAGTTTTTACTACCACTAGCGACTTAATTGAGCACATTTTTCATAGAATTTGTAACC